>NC_090443.1:709483364-710188364 GCF_031143425.1 Pleurodeles waltl
CCTTCCACCCAGCGTTCCCCCACGTCTCCCGATAAAAATGATACCTCACTTGTGTGGGTAGGCCTAGCGCCCGTGACAGGATATGCCCCAAAACGCAACGTGGACACATCACATTTTTTCATTGAAAACAGTGCCTACCTGTAGATTTTGGCCTCTAGCTCAGCCGGCACCTAGGGAAACCTACCAAACCTGTGCATTTCTGAAAACTAGAGACCTAGGGGAATCCAAGATGGGGTGACTTGTGTGGCTCGGACCAGGTTCTGTTACCCAGAATCCTTTGCAAACCTCAAAATTTGGCTAAAAAAACACATGTTCCTAACATTTCTGTGGCAGAAAGTTCTGGAATCTGAGAGGAGCCACGAATTTCCTTCCACCCAGCGTTCCCCCACGTCTCCCGATAAAAATGATACCTCACTTGTGTGGGTAGGCCTAGCGCCCGCGACAGGAAACGCCCCAAACCGCAACGTGGACACATCCAAATTTGTGAAGGAAAACAGAGGTGTTTTTTGCAAAGTGCCTACCTGTAGATTTTGGCTTGTAGCTCAGCCGCCACCTAGGGAAACCTACCAAACCTGTGAATTTCTGAAAACTAGAGACCTAGGGGAATCCAAGATGGGGTGACTTGTGTGGCTCGGACCAGGTTCTGTTACCCAGAATCCTTTGCAAACCTCAAAATTTGGCTAAAAAAAACACATGTTCCTCACATTTCTGTGGCAGAAAGTTCTGGAATCTGAGAGGAGCCACGAATTACCTTCCACCCAGCGTTCCCCCACGTCTCCCGATAAAAATGATACCTCACTTGTGTGGGTAGGCCTAGCGCCCGTGACAGGAAACGCCCCAAAGCGCAACGTGGACACAGCCAAATTGGTGAAGGAAAACAGAGGTGTTTTTTGCAAAGTGCCTACCTGTAGATTTTGGCCTGTAGCTCAGCCGCCACCTAGGGAAACCTACCAAACCTGTGCATTTCTGAAAACTAGAGACCTAGGGGAATCCAAGATGGGGTGACTTGTGTGGCTCGGACCAGGTTCTGTTACCCAGAATCCTTTGCAAACCTCAAAATTTGGCTAAAAAAACACATGTTCTTCACATTTCTGTGGCAGAAAGTTCTGGAATCTGAGAGGAGCCACGAATTTCCTTCCACCCAGCGTTCCCCCACGTCTCCTGATAAAAATGATACCTCACTTGTGTGGGTAGGCCTAGGGCCCGTGACAGGAAATGCCCCAAAGCGCAACGTGGACACATTACAGAAAACAGACCTGTTTTTAGCAAAGTGCCTACCTGCAGATTTTGGCCTGTAGCTCAGCCGCCACCTAGGGGAACCTACCAAACCTGTGCATTTCTGAAAACTAGAGACCTAGGGGAATCCAAGATGGGGTGACTTGTGTGGCTCGGACCAGGTTCTGTTACCCAGAATCCTTTGCAAACCTCAAAATTTGGCTAAAAAAACACATGTTCCTCACATTTCTGTGGCAGAAAGTTCTGGAATCTGAGAGGAGTCACAAATTTCCTTCCACCCAGCGTTCCCCCACGTCTCCCGATAAAAATGATACCTCACTTGTGTGGGTAGGCCTAGCGCCCGTGACAGGATATGCCCCAAAACGCAACGTGGACACTTCACATTTTTTCATTGAAAACAGTGCCTACCTGTAGATTTTGGCCTCTAGCTCAGCCGGCACCTAGGAAAACCTACCAAACCTGTGCATTTCTGAAAACTAGAGACCTAGGGGAATCCAAGATGGGGTGACTTGTGTGGCTCGGACCAGGTTCTGTTACCCAGAATCCTTTGCAAACCTCAAAATTTGGCAAAAAAAACACATGTTCCTAACATTTCTGTGGCAGAAAGTTCTGGAATCTGAGAGGAGCCACGAATTTCCTTCCACCCAGCGTTCCCCCATGTCTCCCGATAAAAATGATACCTCACTTGTGTGGGTAGTCCTAGCGCCCGTGACAGGAAATGCCCCAAAGCGCAACGTGGACACATCACAGAAAACAGACCTGTTTTTAGCAAAGTGCCTACCTGTAGATTTTGGCCTCTAGCTCAGCCGGCACCTAGGGAAGCCTACCAAACCTGTGCATTTCTGAAAACTAGAGACCTAGGGGAATCCAAGATGGGGTGACTTGTGTGGCTCGGACCAGGTTCTGTTACCCAGAATCCTTTGCAAACCTCAAAATTTGGCTAAAAAAACACATGTTCCTCACATTTCTGTGGCAGAAAGTTCTGGAATCTGAGAGGAACCACAAATTTCCTTCCACCCAGCGTTCCCCCACGTGTCCCGATAAAAATGATACCTCACTTGTGTGGGTAGGCCTAGCGCCCGCGACAGGAAACGCCCCAAACCGCAACGTGGACACATCCAAATTTGTGAAGGAAAACAGAGGTGTTTTTTGCAAAGTGCCTACCTGTAGATTTTGGCCTGTAGCTCAGCCGCCACCTAGGGAAACCTACCAAACCTGTGCATTTTTGAAAACTAGAGACCTAGGGGAATCCAAGATGGGGTGACTTGTGTGGCTCGGACCAGGTTCTGTTACCCAGAATCCTTTGCAAACCTCAAAATTTGGCTAAAAAAACACATGTTCCTCACATTTCTGTGGCAGAAAGTTCTGGAATCTGAGAGGAGCCACGAATTTCCTTCCACCCAGCGTTCCCCCACGTCTCCCGATAAAAATGATACCTCACTTGTGTGGGTAGGCCTAGGGCCCGTGACAGGAAATGCCCCAAAGCGCAACGTGGACACATCACAGAAAACAGACCTGTTTTTAGCAAATTGCCTACCTGCAGATTTTGGCCTGTAGCTCAGCCGCCACCTAGGGAAACCTACCAAACCTGTGCATTTCTGAAAACTAGAGACCTAGGGGAATCCAAGATGGGGTGACTTGTGTGGCTCGGACCAGGTTCTGTTACCCAGAATCCTTTGCAAACCTCAAAATTTGGCTAAAAAAACACATGTTCCTCACATTTCTGTGGCAGAAAGTTCTGGAATCTGAGAGGAGCCACAAATTTCCTTCCACCCAGCGTTCCCCCACGTCTCCCGATAAAAATGATACCTCACTTGTGTGGGTAGGCCTAGCGCCCGTGACAGGATATGCCCCAAAACGCAACGTGGACACATCACATTTTTTCATTGAAAACAGTGCCTACCTGTAGATTTTGGCCTCTAGCTCAGCCGGCACCTAGGAAAACCTACCAAACCTGTGCATTTCTGAAAACTAGAGACCTAGGGGAATCCAAGATGGGGTGACTTGTGTGGCTCGGACCAGGTTCTGTTACCCAGAATCCTTTGCAAACCTCAAAATTTGGCAAAAAAAACACATGTTCCTAACATTTCTGTGGCAGAAAGTTCTGGAATCTGAGAGGAGCCACGAATTTCCTTCCACCCAGCGTTCCCCCATGTCTCCCGATAAAAATGATACCTCACTTGTGTGGGTACTCCTAGCGCCCGTGACAGGAAATGCCCCAAAGCGCAACGTGGACACATCACAGAAAACAGACCTGTTTTTAGCAAAGTGCCTACCTGTAGATTTTGGCCTCTAGCTCAGCCGGCACCTAGGGAAGCCTACCAAACCTGTGCATTTCTGAAAACTAGAGACCTAGGGGAATCCAAGATGGGGTGACTTATGTGGCTCGGACCAGGTTCTGTTACCCAGAATCCTTTGCAAACCTCAAAATTTGGCTAAAAAAACACATGTTCCTCACATTTCTGTGGCAGAAAGTTCTGGAATCTGAGAGGAGCCACAAATTTCCTTCCACCCAGCGTTCCCCCACGTCTCCCGATAAAAATGATACCTCACTTGTGTGGGTAGGCCTAGCGCCCGCGACAGGAAACGCCCCAAACCGCAACGTGGACACATCCAAATTTGTGAAGGAAAACAGAGGTGTTTTTTGCAAAGTGCCTACCTGTAGATTTTGGCCTGTAGCTCAGCCGCCACCTAGGGAAACCTACCAAACCTGTGCATTTTTGAAAACTAGAGACCTAGGGGAATCCAAGATGGGGTGACTTGTGTGGCTCGGACCAGGTTCTGTTACCCAGAATCCTTTGCAAACCTCAAAATTTGGCTAAAAAAACACATGTTTCTCACATTTCTGTGGCAGAAAGTTCTGGAATCTGAGAGGAGCCACAAATTTCCTTCCACCCAGCGTTCCCCCACGTCTCCCGATAAAAATGATACCTCACTTGTGTGGGTAGGCCTAGCGCCCGTGACAGGATATGCCCCAAAACGCAACGTGGACACATCACATTTTTTCATTGAAAACAGTGCCTACCTGTAGATTTTGGCCTCTAGCTCAGCCGGCACCTAGGGAAACCTACCAAACCTGTTCATTTCTGAAAACTAGAGACCTAGGGGAATCCAAGATGGGGTGACTTGTGTGGCTCGGACCAGGTTCTGTTACCCAGAATCCTTTGCAAACCTCAAAATTTGGCTAAAAAAACACATGTTCCTAACATTTCTGTGGCAGAAAGTTCTGGAATCTGAGAGGAGCCACAAATTTCCTTCCACCCAGCGTTCCCCCACGTCTCCCGATAAAAATGATACCTCACTTGTGTGGGTAGGCCTAGCGCCCGCGACAGGAAACGCCCCAAACCGCAACGTGGACACATCCAAATTTGTGAAGGAAAACAGAGGTGTTTTTTGCAAAGTGCCTACCTGTAGATTTTGGCCTGTAGCTCTGCCGCCACCTAGGGAAACCTACCAAACCTGTGCATTTTTTAAAACTAGAGACCTAGGGGAATCCAAGATGGGGTGACTTGTGTGGCTCGGACCAGGTTCTGTTACCCAGAATCCTTTGCAAACCTCAAAATTTGGCAAAAAAAACACATGTTCCTAACATTTCTGTGGCAGAAAGTTCTGGAATCTGAGAGGAGCCACGAATTTCCTTCCACCCAGCGTTCCCCCATGTCTCCCGATAAAAATGATACCTCACTTGTGTGGGTACTCCTAGCGCCCGTGACAGGAAATGCCCCAAAGCGCAACGTGGACACATCACAGAAAACAGACCTGTTTTTAGCAAAGTGCCTACCTGTAGATTTTGGCCTCTAGCTCAGCCGGCACCTAGGGAAGCCTACCAAACCTGTGCATTTCTGAAAACTAGAGACCTAGGGGAATCCAAGATGGGGTGACTTGTGTGGCTCGGACCAGGTTCTGTTACCCAGAATCCTTTGCAAACCTCAAAATTTGGCTAAAAAAACACATGTTCCTCACATTTCTGTGGCAGAAAGTTCTGGAATCTGAGAGGAGCCACAAATTTCCTTCCACCCAGCGTTCCCCCACGTCTCCCGATAAAAATGATACCTCACTTGTGTGGGTAGGCCTAGCGCCCGCGACAGGAAACGCCCCAAACCGCAACGTGGACACATCCAAATTTGTGAAGGAAAACAGAGGTGTTTTTTGCAAAGTGCCTACCTGTAGATTTTGGCTTGTAGCTCAGCCGCCACCTAGGGAAACCTACCAAACCTGTGCATTTCTGAAAACTAGAGACCTAGGGGAATCCAAGATGGGGTGACTTGTGTGGCTCGGACCAGGTTCTGTTACCCAGAATCCTTTGCAAACCTCAAAATTTGGCTAAAAAAACACATGTTTCTCACATTTCTGTGGCAGAAAGTTCTGGAATCTGAGAGGAGCCACAAATTTCCTTCCACCCAGCGTTCCCCCACGTCTCCCGATAAAAATGATACCTCACTTGTGTGGGTAGGCCTAGCGCCCGTGACAGGATATGCCCCAAAACGCAACGTGGACACATCACATTTTTTCATTGAAAACAGTGCCTACCTGTAGATTTTGGCCTCTAGCTCAGCCGGCACCTAGGGAAACCTACCAAACCTGTTCATTTCTGAAAACTAGAGACCTAGGGGAATCCAAGATGGGGTGACTTGTGTGGCTCGGACCAGGTTCTGTTACCCAGAATCCTTTGCAAACCTCAAAATTTGGCTAAAAAAACACATGTTCCTAACATTTCTGTGGCAGAAAGTTCTGGAATCTGAGAGGAGCCACAAATTTCCTTCCACCCAGCGTTCCCCCACGTCTCCCGATAAAAATGATACCTCACTTGTGTGGGTACTCCTAGCGCCCGTGACAGGAAATGCCCCAAAGCGCAACGTGGACACATCACAGAAAACAGACCTGTTTTTAGCAAAGTGCCTACCTGTAGATTTTGGCCTCTAGCTCAGCCGGCACCTAGGGAAGCCTACCAAACCTGTGCATTTCTGAAAACTAGAGACCTAGGGGAATCCAAGATGGGGTGACTTGTGTGGCTCGGACCAGGTTCTGTTACCCAGAATCCTTTGCAAACCTCAAAATTTGGCTAAAAAAACACATGTTCCTCACATTTCTGTGGCAGAAAGTTCTGGAATCTGAGAGGAGCCACAAATTTCCTTCCACCCAGCGTTCCCCCACGTCTCCCGATAAAAATGATACCTCACTTGTGTGGGTAGGCCTAGCGCCCGTGACAGGAAACGCCCCAAACCGCAACGTGGACACATCCAAATTTGTGAAGGAAAACAGAGGTGTTTTTTGCAAAGTGCCTACCTGTAGATTTTGGCCTGTAGCTCAGCCGCCACCTAGGGAAACCTACCAAACCTGTGCATTTTTGAAAACTAGAGACCTAGGGGAATCCAAGATGGGGTGACTTGTGTGGCTCGGACCAGGTTCTGTTACCCAGAATCCTTTGCAAACCTCAAAATTTGGCTAAAAAAACACATGTTTCTCACATTTCTGTGGCAGAAAGTTCTGGAATCTGAGAGGAGCCACAAATTTCCTTCCACCCAGCGTTCCCCCACGTCTCCCGATAAAAATGATACCTCACTTGTGTGGGTAGGCCTAGCGCCCGTGACAGGATATGCCCCAAAACGCAACGTGGACACATCACATTTTTTCATTGAAAACAGTGCCTACCTGTAGATTTTGGCCTCTAGCTCAGCCGGCACCTAGGGAAACCTACCAAACCTGTTCATTTCTGAAAACTAGAGACCTAGGGGAATCCAAGATGGGGTGACTTGTGTGGCTCGGACCAGGTTCTGTTACCCAGAATCCTTTGCAAACCTCAAAATTTGGCTAAAAAAACACATGTTCCTAACATTTCTGTGGCAGAAAGTTCTGGAATCTGAGAGGAGCCACGAATTTCCTTCCACCCAGTGTTCCCCCACGTCTCCCGATAACAATGATACCTCACTTGTGTGGGTAGGCCTAGCGCCCGCGACAGGAAACGCCCCAAACCGCAACGTGGACACATCCAAATTTGTGAAGGAAAACAGAGGTGTTTTTTGCAAAGTGCCTACCTGTAGATTTTGGCTTGTAGCTCAGCCGCCACCTAGGGAAACCTACCAAACCTGTGCATTTCTGAAAACTAGAGACCTAGGGGAATCCAAGATGGGGTGACTTGTGTGGCTCGGACCAGGTTCTGTTACCCAGAATCCTTTGCAAACCTCAAAATTTGGCTAAAAAAACACATGTTTCTCACATTTCTGTGGCAGAAAGTTCTGGAATCTGAGAGGAGCCACAAATTTCCTTCCACCCAGCGTTCCCCCACGTCTCCCGATAAAAATGATACCTCACTTGTGTGGGTAGGCCTAGCGCCCGTGACAGGATATGCCCCAAAACGCAACGTGGACACATCACATTTTTTCATTGAAAACAGTGCCTACCTGTAGATTTTGGCCTCTAGCTCAGCCGGCACCTAGGGAAACCTACCAAACCTGTTCATTTCTGAAAACTAGAGACCTAGGGGAATCCAAGATGGGGTGACTTGTGTGGCTCGGACCAGGTTCTGTTACCCAGAATCCTTTGCAAACCTCAAAATTTGGCTAAAAAAACACATGTTCCTAACATTTCTGTGGCAGAAAGTTCTGGAATCTGAGAGGAGCCACGAATTTCCTTCCACCCAGTGTTCCCCCACGTCTCCCGATAACAATGATACCTCACTTGTGTGGGTAGGCCTAGCGCCCGCGACAGGAAACGCCCCAAACCGCAACGTGGACACATCCAAATTTGTGAAGGAAAACAGAGGTGTTTTTTGCAAAGTGCCTACCTGTAGATTTTGGCTTGTAGCTCAGCCGCCACCTAGGGAAACCTACCAAACCTGTGCATTTCTGAAAACTAGAGACCTAGGGGAATCCAAGATGGGGTGACTTGTGTGGCTCGGACCAGGTTCTGTTACCCAGAATCCTTTGCAAACCTCAAAATTTGGCTAAAAAAAACACATGTTCCTCACATTTCTGTGGCAGAAAGTTCTGGAATCTGAGAGGAGCCACGAATTTCCTTCCACCCAGCGTTCCCCCACGTCTCCCGATAAAAATGATACCTCACTTGTGTGGGTAGGCCTAGCGCCCGTGACAGGAAACGCCCCAAACCGCAACGTGGACACAGCCAAATTGGTGAAGGAAAACAGAGGTGTTTTTTGCAAAGTGCCTACCTGTAGATTTTGGCCTGTAGCTCAGCCGCCACCTAGGGAAACCTACCAAACCTGTGCATTTCTGAAAACTAGAGACCTAGGGGAATCCAAGATGGGGTGACTTGTGTGGCTCGGACCAGGTTCTGTTACCCAGAATCCTTTGCAAACCTCAAAATGTGGCTAAAAAAACACATGTTCCTCACATTTCTGTGGCAGAAAGTTCTGGAATCTGAGAGGAGCCACGAATTTCCTTCCACCCAGCGTTCCCCCACGTCTCCTGATAAAAATGATACCTCACTTGTGTGGGTAGGCCTAGGGCCCGTGACAGGAAATGCCCCAAAGCGCAACGTGGACACATCACAGAAAACAGACCTGTTTTTAGCAAAGTGCCTACCTGCAGATTTTGGCCTGTAGCTCAGCCGCCACCTAGGGAAACCTACCAAACCTGTGCATTTCTGAAAACTAGAGACCTAGGGGAATCCAAGATGGGGTGACTTGTGTGGCTCGGACCAGGTTCTGTTACCCAGAATCCTTTGCAAACCTCAAAATTTGGCTAAAAAAACACATGTTCCTCACATTTCTGTGGCAGAAAGTTCTGGAATCTGAGAGGAGCCACAAATTTCCTTCCACCCAGCGTTCCCCCACGTCTCCCGATAAAAATGATGCCTCACTTGTGTGGGTAGGCCTAGCGCCCGTGACAGGATATGCCCCAAAACGCAACGTGGACACATCACATTTTTTCATTGAAAACAGTGCCTACCTGTAGATTTTGGCCTCTAGCTCAGCCGGCACCTAGGGAAGCCTACCAAACCTGTGCATTTCTGAAAACTAGAGACCTAGGGGAATCCAAGATGGGGTGACTTGTGTGGCTCGGACCAGGTTCTGTTACCCAGAATCCTTTGCAAACTTCAAAATTTGGCTAAAAAAACACATGTTCCTAACATTTCTGTGGCAGAAAGTTCTGGAATCTGAGAGGAGCCACAAATTTCCTTCCACCCAGCGTTCCCCCACGTCTCCCGATAAAAATGATACCTCACTTGTGTGGGTAGGCCTAGCGCCCGCGACAGGAAACGCCCCAAACCGCAACGTGGACACATCCAAATTTGTGAAGGAAAACAGAGGTGTTTTTTGCAAAGTGCCTACCTGTAGATTTTGGCCTGTAGCTCTGCCGCCACCTAGGGAAACCTACCAAACCTGTGCATTTTTTAAAACTAGAGACCTAGGGGAATCCAAGATGGGGTGACTTGTGTGGCTCGGACCAGGTTCTGTTACCCAGAATCCTTTGCAAACCTCAAAATTTGGCTAAAAAAACACGTTTCTCACATTTCTGTGGCAGAAAGTTCTGGAATCTGAGAGGAGCCACAAATTTCCTTCCACCCAGCGTTCCCCCACGTCTCCCGATAAAAATGATACCTCACTTGTGTGGGTAGGCCTAGCGCCCGTGACAGGATATGCCCCAAAACGCAACGTGGACACATCACATTTTTTCATTGAAAACAGTGCTTACCTGTAGATTTTGGCCTCTAGCTCAGCCGGCACCTAGGGAAACCTACCAAACCTGTGCATTTCTGAAAACTAGAGACCTAGGGGAATCCAAGATGGGGTGACTTGTGTGGCTCGGACCAGGTTCTGTTACCCAGAATCCTTTGCAAACCTCAAAATTTGGCTAAAAAAACACATGTTCCTAACATTTCTGTGGCAGAAAGTTCTGGAATCTGAGAGGAGCCACGAATTTCCTTCCACCCAGCGTTCCCCCACGTCTCCCGATAAAAATGATACCTCACTTGTGTGGGTAGGCCTAGCGCCCGCGACAGGAAACGCCCCAAACCGCAACGTGGACACATCCAAATTTGTGAAGGAAAACAGAGGTGTTTTTTGCAAAGTGCCTACCTGTAGATTTTGGCTTGTAGCTCAGCCGCCACCTAGGGAAACCTACCAAACCTGTGCATTTCTGAAAACTAGAGACCTAGGGGAATCCAAGATGGGGTGACTTGTGTGGCTCGGACCAGGTTCTGTTACCCAGAATCCTTTGCAAACCTCAAAATTTGGCTAAAAAAAACACATGTTCCTCACATTTCTGTGGCAGAAAGTTCTGGAATCTGAGAGGAGCCACGAATTTCCTTCCACCCAGCGTTCCCCCACGTCTCCCGATAAAAATGATACCTCACTTGTGTGGGTAGGCCTAGCGCCCGTGACAGGAAACGCCCCAAAGCGCAACGTGGACACAGCCAAATTGGTGAAGGAAAACAGAGGTGTTTTTTGCAAAGTGCCTACCTGTAGATTTTGGCCTGTAGCTCAGCCGCCACCTAGGGAAACCTACCAAACCTGTGCATTTCTGAAAACTAGAGACCTAGGGGAATCCAAGATGGGGTGACTTGTGTGGCTCGGACCAGGTTCTGTTACCCAGAATCCTTTGCAAACCTCAAAATTTGGCTAAAAAAACACATGTTCCTCACATTTCTGTGGCAGAAAGTTCTGGAATCTGAGAGGAGCCACAAATTTCCTTCCACCCAGCGTTCCCCCACGTCTCCCGATAAAAATGATACCTCACTTGTGTGGGTAGGCCTAGCGCCCGTGACAGGATATGCCCCAAAACGCAACGTGGACACATCACATTTTTTCATTGAAAACAGTGCCTACCTGTAGATTTTGGCCTCTAGCTCAGCCGGCACCTAGGAAAACCTACCAAACCTGTGCATTTCTGAAAACTAGAGACCTAGGGGAATCCAAGATGGGGTGACTTGTGTGGCTCGGACCAGGTTCTGTTACCCAGAATCCTTTGCAAACCTCAAAATTTGGCAAAAAAAACACATGTTCCTAACATTTCTGTGGCAGAAAGTTCTGGAATCTGAGAGGAGCCACGAATTTCCTTCCACCCAGCGTTCCCCCATGTCTCCCGATAAAAATGATACCTCACTTGTGTGGGTAGTCCTAGCGCCCGTGACAGGAAATGCCCCAAAGCGCAACGTGGACACATCACAGCAAACAGACCTGTTTTTAGCAAAGTGCCTACCTGTAGATTTTGGCTTCTAGCTCAGCCGGCACCTAGGGAAGCCTACCAAACCTGTGCATTTCTGAAAACTAGAGACATAGGGGAATCCAAGATGGGGTGACTTGTGTGGCTCGGACCAGGTTCTGTTACCCAGAATCCTTTGCAAACCTCAAAATTTGGCTAAAAAAACACATGTTCCTCACATTTCTGTAGCAGAAAGTTCTGGAATCTGAGAGGAGCCACAAATTTCCTTCCACCCAGCGTTCCCCCACGTCTCCCGATAAAAATGATACCTCACTTGTGTGGGTAGGCCTAGCGCCCGCGAAAGGAAACGCCCCAAACCGCAACGTGGACACATCCAAATTTGTGAAGGAAAACAGAGGTGTTTTTTGCAAAGTGCCTACCTGTAGATTTTGGCCTGTAGCTCAGCCGCCACCTAGGGAAACCTACCAAACCTGTGCATTTTTTAAAACTAGAGACCTAGGGGAATCCAAGATGGGGTGACTTGTGTGGCTCGGACCAGGTTCTGTTACCCAGAATCCTTTGCAAACCTCCAAATTTGGCTAAAAAAACACATGTTTCTCACATTTCTGTGGCAGAAAGTTCTGGAATCTGAGAGGAGCCACAAATTTCCTTCCACCCAACGTTCCCCCACGTCTCCCGATAAAAATGATACCTCACTTGTGTGGGTAGGCCTAGCGCCCGTGACAGGATATGCCCCAAAACGCAACGTGGACACATCACATTTTTTCATTGAAAACAGTGCCTACCTGTAGATTTTGGCCTCTAGCTCAGCCGGCACCTAGGGAAACCTACCAAACCTGTTCATTTCTGAAAACTAGAGACCTAGGGGAATCCAAGATGGGGTGACTTGTGTGGCTCGGACCAGGTTCTGTTACCCAGAATCCTTTGCAAACCTCAAAATTTGGCTAAAAAAACACATGTTCCTCACATTTCTGTGGCAGAAAGTTCTGGAATCTGAGAGGAGCCACGAATTTCCTTCCACCCAGCGTTCCCCCACGTCTCCCGATAAAAATGATACCTCACTTGTGTGGGTAGGCCTAGCGCCCGCGACAGGAAACGCCCCAAAGCGCAACGTGGACACATCCAAATTTGTGAAGGAAAACAGAGGTGTTTTTTGCAAAGTGCCTACCTGTAGATTTTGGCTTGTAGCTCAGCCGCCACCTAGGGAAACCTACCAAACCTGTGCATTTCTGAAAACTAGAGACCTAGGGGAATCCAAGATGGTGTGACTTGTGTGGCTCGGACCAGGTTCTGTTACCCAGAATCCTTTGCAAACCTCAAAATTTGGCTAAAAAAAACACATGTTCCTCACATTTCTGTGGCAGAAAGTTCTGGAATCTGAGAGGAGCCACGAATTTCCTTCCACCCAGCGTTCCCCCACGTCTCCCGATAAAAATGATACCTCACTTGTGTGGGTAGGCCTAGCGCCCGTGACAGGAAACGCCCCAAAGCGCAACGTGGACACATCACAGAAAACAGACCTGTTTTTAGCAAAGTGCCTACCTGCAGATTTTGGCCTGTAGCTCAGCCGCCACCAAGGGAAACCTACCAAACCTGTGCATTTCTGAAAACTAGAGACCTAGGGGAATCCAAGATGGGGTGACTTGTGTGGCTCGGACCAGGTTCTGTTACCCAGAATCCTTTGCAAACCTCAAAATTTAGCTAAAAAAAACATGTTCCTCACATTTCTGTGGCAGAAAGTTCTGGAATCTGAGAGGAGCCACAAATTTCCTTCCACCCAGCGTTCCCCCACGTCTCCCGATAAAAATGATACCTCACTTGTGTGGGTAGGCCTAGCGCCCGTGACAGGATATGCCCCAAAACGCAACGTGGACACATCACATTTTTTCATTGAAAACAGTGCCTACCTGTAGATTTTGGCCTCTAGCTCAGCCGGCACCTAGGGAAGCCTACCAAACCTGTGCATTTCTGAAAACTAGAGACCTAGGGGAATCCAAGATGGGGTGACTTGTGTGGCTCGGACCAGGTTCTGTTACCCAGAATCCTTTGCAAACCTCAAAATTTGGCTAAAAAAACACATGTTCCTAACATTTCTGTGGCAGAAAGTTCTGGAATCTGAGAGGAGCCACAAATTTCCTTCCACCCAGCGTTCCCCCACGTCTCCCGATAAAAATGATACCTCACTTGTGTGGGTAGGCCTAGCGCCCGCGACAGGAAACGCCCCAAACCGCAACGTGGACACATCCAAATTTGTGAAGGAAAACAGAGGTGTTTTTTGCAAAGTGCCTACCTGTAGATTTTGGCCTGTAGCTCAGCCGCCACCTAGGGAAACCTACCAAACCTGTGCATTTTTTCAAACTAGAGACCTAGGGGAATCCAAGATGGGGTGACTTGTGTGGCTCGGACCAGGTTCTGTTACCCAGAATCCTTTGCAAACCTCAAAATTTGGCTAAAAAAACACATGTTTCTCACATTTCTGTGGCAGAAAGTTCTGGAATCTGAGAGGAGCCACAAATTTCCTTCCACCCAGCGTTCCCCCACGTCTCCCGATAAAAATGATACCTCACTTGTGTGGGTAGGCCTAGCGCCCGTGACAGGATATGCCCCAAAACGCAACGTGGACACATCACATTTTTTCATTGAAAACAGTGCCTACCTGTAGATTTTGGCCTCTAGCTCAGCCGGCACCTAGGGAAACCTACCAAACCTGTGCATTTCTGAAAACTAGAGACCTAGGGGAATCCAAGATGGGGTGACTTGTGTGGCTCGGACCAGGTTCTGTTACCCAGAATCCTTTGCAAACCTCAAAATTTGGCTAAAAAAACACATGTTCCTAACATTTCTGTGGCAGAAAGTTCTGGAATCTGAGAGGAGCCACGAATTTCCTTCCACCCAGCGTTCCCCCACGTCTCCCGATAAAAATGATACCTCACTTGTGTGGGTAGGCCTAGCGCCCGCGAAAGGAAACGCCCCAAACCGCAACGTGGACACATCCAAATTTGTGAAGGAAAACAGAGGTGTTTTTTGCAAAGTGCCTACCTGTAGATTTTGGCTTGTAGCTCAGCCGCCACCTAGGGAAACCTACCAAACCTGTGCATTTCTGAAAACTAGAGACCTAGGGGAATCCAAGATGGGGTGACTTGTGTGGCTCGGACCAGGTTCTGTTACCCAGAATCCTTTGCAAACCTCAAAATTAGGCTAACAAAAACACATGTTCCTCACATTTCTGTGGCAGAAAGTTCTGGAATCTGAGAGGAGCCACGAATTTCCTTCCACCCAGCGTTCCCCCACGTCTCCCGATAAAAATGATACCTCACTTGTGTGGGTAGGCCTAGCGCCCGTGACAGGATATGCCCCAAAACGCAACGTGGACACATCACATTTTTTCATTGAAAACAGTGCCTACCTGTAGATTTTGGCCTCTAGCTCAGCCGGCACCTAGGGAAACCTACCAAACCTGTGCATTTCTGAAAACTAGAGACCTAGGGGAATCCAAGATGGGGTGACTTGTGTGGCTCGGACCAGGTTCTGTTACCCAGAATCCTTTGCAAACCTCAAAATTTCGCTAAAAAAACACATGTTCCTAACATTTCTGTGGCAGAAAGTTCTGGAATCTGAGAGGAGCCACGAATTTCCTTCCACCCAGCGTTCCCCCACGTCTCCCGATAAAAATGATACCTCACTTGTGTGGGTAGGCCTAGCGCCCGCGACAGGAAACGCCCCAAACCGCAACGTGGACACATCCAAATTTGTGAAGGAAAACAGAGGTGTTTTTTGCAAAGTGCCTACCTGTAGATTTTGGCTTGTAGCTCAGCCGCCACCTAGGGAAACCTACCAAACCTGTGCATTTCTGAAAACTAGAGACCTAGGGGAATCCAAGATGGGGTGACTTGTGTGGCTCGGACCAGGTTCTGTTACCCAGAATCCTTTGCAAACCTCAAAATTTGGCTAAAAAAAACACATGTTCCTCACATTTCTGTGGCAGAAAGTTCTGGAATCTGAGAGGAGCCACGAATTTCCTTCCACCCAGCGTTCCCCCACGTCTCCCGATAAAAATGATACCTCACTTGTGTAGGTAGGCCTAGCGCCCGTGACAGGAAACGCCCCAAAGCGCAACGTGGACACAGCCAAATTGGTGAAGGAAAACAGAGGTGTTTTTTGCAAAGTGCCTACCTGTAGATTTTGGCCTGTAGCTCAGCCGCCACCTAGGGAAACCTACCAAACCTGTGCATTTCTGAAAACTAGAGACCTAGGGGAATCCAAGATGGGGTGACTTGTGTGGCTCGGACCAGGTTCTGTTACCCAGAATCCTTTGCAAACCTCAAAATTTGGCTAAAAAAACACATGTTCCTCACATTTCTGTGGCAGAAAGTTCTGGAATCTGAGAGGAGCCACGAATTTCCTTCCACCCAGCGTTCCCCCACGTCTCCTGATAAAAATGATACCTCACTTGTGTGGGTAGGCCTAGGGCCCGTGACAGGAAATGCCCCAAAGCGCAACGTGGACACATCACAGACAACAGACCTGTTTTTAGCAAAGTGCCTACCTGCAGATTTTGGCCTGTAGCTCAGCCGCCACCTAGGGAAACCTACCAAACCTGTGCATTTTTGAAAACTAGAGACCTAGGGGAATCCAAGATGGGGTGACTTGTGTGGCTCGGACCAGGTTCTGTTATCCAGAATCCTTTGCAAACCTCAAAATTTGGCAAAAAAAACACATGTTCCTAACATTTCTGTGGCAGAAAGTTCTGGAATCTGAGAGGAGCCACGAATTTCCTTCCACCCAGCGTTCCCCCACGTCTCCCGATAAAAATGATACCTCACTTGTGTGGGTAGGCCTAGCGCCCGCGACAGGAAACGCCCCAAACCGCAACGTGGACCCATCCAAATTTGTGAAGGAAAACAGAGGTGTTTTTTGCAAAGTGCCTACCTGTAGATTTTGGCTTGTAGCTCAGCCGCCACCTAGGGAAACCTACCAAACCTGTGCATTTCTGAAAACTAGAGACCTAGGGGAATCCAAGATGGGGTGACTTGTGTGGCTCGGACCAGGTTCTGTTACCCAGAATCCTTTGCAAACCTCAAAATTTGGCTAAAAAACATGTTCCTCACATTTCTGTGGCAGAAAGTTCTGGAATCTGAGAGGAGCCACGAATTTCCTTCCACCCAGCGTTCCCCCACGTCTCCCGATAAAAATGATACCTCACTTGTGTGGGTAGGCCTAGCGCCCGTGACAGGAAACGCCCCAAAGCGCAACGTGGACACAGCCAAATTGGTGAAGGAAAACAGAGGTGTTTTTTGCAAAGTGCCTACCTGTAGATTTTGGCCTGTAGCTCAGCCGCCACCTAGGGAAACCTACAAAACCTGTTCATTTCTGAAAACTAGAGACCTAGGGGAATCCAAGATGGGGTGACTTGTGTGGCTCGGACCAGGTTCTGTTACCCAGAATCCTTTGCAAACCTCAAAATTTGGCTAAAAAAACACATGTTCCTCACATTTCTGTGGCAGAAAGTTCTGGAATCTGAGAGGAGCCACGAATTTCCTTCCACCCAGCGTTCCCCCACGTCTCCTGATAAAAATGATACCTCACTTGTGTGGGTAGGCCTAGGGCCCGTGACAGGAAATGCCCCACAGCGCAACGTGGACACATCACAGAAAACAGACCTGTTTTTAGCAAAGTGCCTACCTGCAGATTTTGGCCTGTAGCTCAGCCTCCACCTAGGGAAACCTACCAAACCTGTGCATTTCTGAAAACTAGAGACCTAGGGGAATCCAAGATGGGGTGACTTGTGTGGCTCGGACCAGGTTCTGTTACCCAGAATCCTTTGCAAACCTCAAAATTTGGCTAAAAAAACACATGTTCCTCACATTTCTGTGGCAGAAAGTTCTGGAATCTGAGAGGAGCCACAAATTTCCTTCCACCCAGCGTTCCCCCACGTCTCCCGATAAAAATGATACCTCACTTGTGTGGGTAGGCCTAGCGCCCGTGACAGGATATGCCCCAAAACGCAACGTGGACACATCAAATTTTTTCATTGAAAACAGTGCCTACCTGTAGATTTTGGCCTCTAGCTCAGCCGGCACCTAGGAAAACCTACCAAACCTGTGCATTTCTGAAAACTAGAGACCTAGGGGAATCCAAGATGGGGTGACTTGTGTGGCTCGGACCAGGTTCTGTTACCCAGAATCCTTTGCAAACCTCAAAATTTGGCAAAAAAAACACATGTTCCTAACATTTCTGTGGCAGAAAGTTCTGGAATCTGAGAGGAGCCACGAATTTCCTTCCACCCAGCGTTCCCCCACGTCTCCCGATAAAAATGATACCTCACTTGTGTGGGTAGGCCTAGCGCCCGCGACAGGAAACGCCCCAAACCGCAACGTGGACACATCCAAATTTGTGAAGGAAAACAGAGGTGTTTTTTGCAAAGTGCCTACCTGTAGATTTTGGCCTGTAGCTCAGCCGCCACCTAGGGAAACCTACCAAACCTGTGCATTTCTGAAAACTAGAGACCTAGGGGAATCCAAGATGGGGTGACTTGTGTGGCTCGGACCAGGTTCTGTTACCCAGAATCCTTTGCAAACCTCAAATTCTGTCTAAAAAAACACATTTTCCACACATTTCGGTGACAGAAAGTTCTGGAATCTGAGTGGAGCCACAAATTTCCTTCCACCCAGTGTTCCCCCAAGTCTCCCGATAAAAATGATACCTCACTTGTGTGGGTGGGCCAGGTGCCTGCAACAGAATAAGACCCAAAACTTGTAGAGATAGAGGGAATAGCACAGCAAGTTTATAAGGACATATTCTTTTATACATCTTTAGACTGACTCTGCTTTGGGGACCCACATAAGTGAGGTGTCATTTTACTTGGGAGGCTGAGGGGAACACTGGGGAGTAGGAATTTTGTGCTGGAGTGGTGATCCTACGAAGAAAAGTAAGGAAAATATGCTTTTTTAAGCACATTTTGAGGTTTACAGAGGAGTCTGGGTAAGAAAATGTTGGGGGATCCACGCAAGCCACACCTCCCTGGACTCCTTGGGGTGTCTAGTTTTATAAAATGTCTGGGTTTGGTAGGTTTCCCTAGATGAAGGCCGCACACAGGACCAAAAACATAGGTGCCCTCTCCCCCCCAAACACAGGTAGTTTTGTAATATATCGTTTTGATGTGCCCACATACGTCCGTGATGTGCCAAACACTAAAATTTTGAAAAGAAACACAGTTAGGTTATGTGAAAAAGACCCCTCACCCACCAACCAAGTTGGTGGCATGCTTCATCATTGGGGTCCCACCTGAGGCACCTAGCGTGTCACAGGTGTGCTGCGACGCCTGATTACAGCGGAGCAGGTTTTGTCATTTTTACCACACATACTGGTTGGATTTGGCACGAGGGTGAGTGATGGTTCAGTGGATCAAATTTTACTAACAAGAGCTTTCACAAAAATGAAATGCACTGTTAGTAACTGAAAGGCAAAAAACTGAACCAATGACTCACAGCTCGTGAGCTGTAAAGCCGCGACAAGGCACCAACCGCTTTACAGTCCATTCACACAACTTTCATACATGACACACACAAGGCCATTCACACCGCCAGCCACGGGCCCAGCACATTACAAAACTCACATCGACAGACAGCGCCACTCAGGGGCCCATCACTTACATACGCCCACATGCCTGATACAACAATCACACCAGCTGATGGGAGTGTGTGGACTGGTGTTTGGCTGGCAGTGTGTTGCAGTAGCCAACAGCAAGTCAATATGTACACTCTCAGCCAAGCCCCACTCCACCCACAATGGCATCATTTTTTTTTTTTTTTTTAACAGAGGAACCCCTAACTAAGTATTACAAAACTACAAACACAAAAGCTCTAACTAAGAACATGACAGAAATGCTAACCATGAAACTAAACACATGAAAATACAAAACAGACATGAGTTTACACTCATGGTTGTTCCCAGAAATTCTTCTGGGTGTGGTAATTCTTAAAACAAGCACCGACACACAGCCCAGGCTTTGAAGAACAATCTGGGCAGTACATTCGAGTCTCCCTCCGGATACCTCTTCGAAAACACACTCTACATTTCTTAGCTGGAAAGTCTTTTTTGGGTGTGGGAGGAATGTGCTCAGCAAAGTGGCGATCTTTCAATCTAGCCACATCCTCCACCACTGCTCCTCTAGGAACTCTGGCCTGTTCCACCACAATAAGGCTCTCTATCACTGACTCCTGAAATTTCACAAATGTCATCTTTGACTCTGGAGACCTATCCCTAAACACAATAAAAGCATTGAAGGTTGCTAAGTGGAAGAGGTGAAGTGCTAACTTCTTATACCAAACGTAAGACTTACGAATAGCAGTATAAGGTTCCAACCTCTGGTCAACTCTATCTACACCTCCCATGTGCTTATTATAATCCAAAATGCACACAGGTTTGCGCACTTCAGCAACCTGGCCCCAAACAGTCACAGGGGAAGTACTCTCATCATGGATGGTACTTAGCATGTAGACATCCCTCTTGTCTGAAAATTTCAAAGCTAGCAGCTCCTCGTTCCGCAAGGCAGAGCACTGTCCTCTCTCAAGTTTTTTACAGACAAGCTCCCTTGGATAGCCTTTCCGGTTAGAACGGATTGTGCCACAAGCAACTGTGTCCACTCTAAACAATTCCTTGAACAATTGCACACCAGTGTAGAAGTTATCTACATACAAATGGTGACCTTTGTTGAACAGTCGTCTACCAAGATCCCACACAATTTTCTCAGTAACTCCAAAAGTGGGAGGACAACCAGGGGGGTCAATATTGGAATCCCTACCAGTGTACACACGGAAACTATACACATATCCTGTCCTACTTTCAGACAGCATATACAATTTAATTCCATATCGTGGCCTTTTGCTAGGAATGTACTGCCTAAAAACCAAACGACCCTTGAAGAGGACCAAAGACTCGTCCACACTTAACTCTTTGCATGGAACATAGACCTCCGAAAACCGATCTACAAAATGATCAAGGACAGGCCTAATCTTAAAAAGACGGTCAGAATCTGGGTGATCTTGTGGCAAGGCTAAAGCATTGTCAACAAAATGCAGCATCCTAAGAAGAAGCAAATACCGATTACGACTCATGGTCGCTGGAAATATAGCTGTTGCCATCAAGGGACTAGTAGACCAATAAGAAGCCAGTGACAGCTTCCTTATCAACCCCATCAAAAAAGTCAAACCCCAAAACTTTTTTAACTCCTCCAAATTTGTGGGAATCCACTGGGCAGCTCTAGAGTGTGGCCTAAGTCTAGCAGCGTTGTCCCTCAAATGCTGCTCCGCATACAAATTAGTCTGCTCAACAATCTCTTCCAAAAACACATCATCCATGAATAACTCAAAGAAATTGATAGGCATAAAGTTCTCTATATTGGCATTACACCCCGGGAGACCAGTAAAGGCAGGCAACTCTGGCTGCTCCATGTTTGGGGGAACCCAGACATCAGGTCTTATAACGGGAAACCTTTCAGCCCCAGGTTGCTGCACTATTGGCACATCAATGTCCTCCTCTAAAACAGGCCCTTCATCTGCACTGAGTGTGCCTTCATCATCAGAAGATTCCCCTCCAAGAGAAACATCACTGCCAGAATCTCTGACTTCCTCCTCTGCCTCAGATGCAGAGTCCGTCTCATAGTCATGATCAGACTGTGACTCAAAAAGCATACCAACCACCTGCTGAGCGGTCATCCTGCGGCTAGCCATGATCTCTCCTGCTAAAATTAACTGGACAAATTCACCACCAACAACCAGCACTGTGTAAGACAAGTAACAAAGTGTAGCTTTGTTAGTAAGAGTTATAAACTCAAAAACTATACCGCTCACTTGCCTGAAAAAGCTTGATTCACCAGCTACTACACAGCAATCACCAATGATATCCCACTAAAAATAAAGAAAGAAAGGCAAATTAGAAATAAGACAAAACAAATATCATTGTGCACAAACCTAAGGACAATTTCACACACAATCCTGCATTTAGTACACCCCCTACAAACATGTAATTCATGCATGGCAACAATACTCCTTTGGAGAAAATTGTTTTTACTTACCTAAAACATGCAACTGTGCAAACTGCAGGTCAACCACTGCCAAAACCGCAAGGAGCCACAGCAAATAAAGCAAAAGCTTTGAACTAGAACAAAAAGGAGGAAAACATTTTTTATCACAAATGCAAAGACTTCTTCAGTTGACAAACACCCCACCATCAAACATTTAGAAATTGGTGCCTAAGTGGATTCTGCCATAGGGGCAGATGGGCCTACTAATAAAATAGGCCTGTCTACCCCAAGGAAGCCAGAAAATACCTTTAGTAGTGTGTCCCCATGGAGAGCGACCCTTGCCAAAGGGGACAACCCTAAAAAAAAAAAAAAAAAACACACACAACACTATCCCTGGTGCCTAAGTGGCTTCTACCCGCCTTGGGGGCAGGTGGGCCTAACAAAATAGGCCCATCTGCCCCCAGGGGGTGTAGAAAGGGGCAACAGGTCAATGCCCCCCTTGGGGGGGGGCGCCCCGTGACCAAGGGCCCGCCCCCCCACAAAAATAAACAAATAAAAAAAATCCCTGGCGTTCTAGTGGTTTCTGCCCCCCTTGGGGGCAGACCAGCCTAAAAATAATAGGCTGATCTGTCTCCAAGGGGTGCAGAAATGGCCTAGGTACATGTGCCCCCAAAGTGGGGGGCGACCCTTGCCCAAGGCCCCCCCCATCCACTAACACACACACACACTATCCCTGGTGTCTAAGTGGCTTCTGCCCCCCTTGGGGGCAGGTGGGCCTAACATAATAGGCCCACCTGCCCCCAGAGGGTGTAGAAATGGCCAACAGGTCAATGCCCCCCTTGGGGGGGGCGCCCGTGACCAAGGGGACGCCCCCCACAAAAATAAACACATAAAAAGAAATCCCTGGCGTTCTAGTGGTTTCTGTCCCCCTTGGGGCAGATCAGCCTAAAAATAATAGGCTGATCTGCCCTCAAGGGGGGCAGAAATGGCCCTAACAGACATGCCCCCCAAAGGGGAGCGACCCTTGCCCAAGGGGGCGCCCCCCCATCCACTACACACACAATCCCTGGTGCCTAAGTGGCTTCTGCCCCCCTTGGGGGCAGATGGACCTAAAAAAAATAGGCCGATCTGCACCCAAGGGGGGCAGAAAAGGCCAACAGTTCTCTGCCCCCTTGGGGGGGCGCCCCTTGCCCAAGGGGGCACCCCCCCACACATAAATGCACATACCAATATAAATCCCTGGTGATCTAGTGTTTTCTGCCCCCCTTGGGGGCAGACCAGCCTAAAAATAATAGGCTGATCTGTCTCCAAGGGGTGCAGAAATGGCCTGGGTACATGTGCCCCCAAAGTGGGGGGGCGACCCTTGCCCAAGGCCCCCCCCCATCCACTAACACACACACACACACTATCCCTGGTGTCTACATGGCTTCTGCCCCCCTTGGGGGCAGGTGGGTCTAAAAAAATAGACCCATCTGCCCCCAGGGGGTGTAGAAATGGCCAACAGGTCAATGGCCCCCTTGGGGGGGCGCCCCGTGACCAAGGGGACGCCCCCCCACAAAAATAAACAAATAAAAAAAAATCCCTGGCGTTCTAGTGGTTTCTGACCCCCTTGGGGGCAGACCAGCCTAAAAATAATAGGCTGATCTGTCTCCAAGGGGTGCAGAAATGGCCTGGGTACATGTGCCCCCAAAGTGGGGGGGCGACCCTTGCCCAAGGCCCCCCCCCATCCACTAACACACACACACACACACTATCCCTGGTGTCTACATGGCTTCTGCCCCCCTTGGGGGCAGGTGGGTCTAAAAAAATAGGCCCATCTGCCCCCAGGGGGTGTAGAAATGGCCAACAGGTCAATGCCCCCCTTGGGGGGGCGCCCCGTGACCAAGGGGACGCCCCCCCACAAAAATAAACAAATAAAAAAAAATCCCTGGCGTTCTAGTGGTTTCTGCCCCCCTTGGGGGCAGACCAGCCTAAAAATAAAAGGCTGATCTGTCTCCAAGGGGTGCAGAAATGGCCTGGGTACATGTGCCCCCAAAGTGGGGGGGCGACCCTTGCCCAAGGCCCACCCCCATCCACTAACACACACACACACACACTATCCCTGGTGCCTACATGGCTTCTGCCCCCCTTGGGGGCAGGTGGGTCTAAAAAAATAGGCCCATCTGCCCCCAGGGGGTGTAGAAATGGCCAACAGGTCAAAGGCCCCCTTGGGGGGGGCGCCCCGTGACCAAGGGTCCGCCCCCCCACAAAAATAAACAAATAAAAAAAATCCCTGGCGTTCTAGTGGTTTCTGCCCCCCTTGGGGGCAGACCAGCCTAAAAATAATAGGCTGATCTGTCTCCAAGGGGTGCAGAAATGGCCTGGGTACATGTGCCCCCAAAGTGGGGGGCGACCCTTGCCCAAGGCCCCCCCCCCATCCACTAACACACACACACACACACTATCCCTGGTGTCTACATGGCTTCTGCCCCCCTTGGGGGCAGGTGGGTCTAAAAAAATAGGCCCATCTGCCCCCAGGGGGTGTAGAAATGGCCAACAGGTCAATGGCCCCCTTGGGGGGGCGCCCCGTGACCAAGGGGACGCCCCCCCACAAAAATAAAAAAAATTAAAAAAATCCCTGGCGTTTTAGTGGTTTCTGCCCCCCTTGGGGGCAGACCAGCCTAAAAATAATAGGCTGATCTGTCTCCAAGGGGTGCAGAAATGGCCTGGGTACATGTGCCCCCAAAGTGGGGGGGCGACCCTTGCCCAAGGCCCCCCCCCATCCACTAACACACACACACACACTATCCCTGGTGTCTACATGGCTTCTGCCCCCCTTGGGGGCAGGTGGGTCTAAAAAAATAGGCCCATCTGCCCCCAGGGGGTGTAGAAATGGCCAACAGGTCAATGGCCCCCTTGGGGGGGTGCCCCGTGACCAAGGGGACGCCCCCCCACAAAAATAAACAAATAAAAAAAAATCCCTGGCGTTCTAGTGGTTTCTGCCCCCTTGGGGCAGATCAGCCTAAAAATAATAGGCTGATCTGCCCTCAAGGGGGGCAGAAATGGCCCTAAAAGACATGCCCCCCAAAGGGGAGCGACCCTTGCCCCAGGGGGAGCCCCCCCCATCCACTACACACACAATCCCTGGTGCCTAAGTGGCTTCTGCCTCCCTTGGGGGCAGATGGACCTAAAAAAAATAGGCCGATTTGCCCCCAAGGGGGGCAGGAAAGGCCAACAGTTCTCTGCCCCCTTGGAGGGGGCGCCCCTTGCCCAAGGGGGCACCCCCCCCACATAAATACACATAAAAATAAAAAACCTGGTGATCTAGTGTTTTCTGCCCCCCTTGGAGGCAGATCTGGCTAAAAAGTAGCCAATCTGCCCTCAAGGGGGGCAGAAATGGCCCTAAAATACATGCCCCCCAAAGGGGAGCGACCCTTGCCCAAGGGGGCGCCCCCCCATCCACTACACACACAATCCCTGGTGCCTAAGTGGCTTCTGCCCCCCTTGGGGGCAGATGGACCTAAAAAAAATAGGCCGATCTGCCCCCAAGGGGGGAAGAAAAGGCCAACAGTTCTCTGCCCCCTTGGGGGGGGCGCCCCTTGCCCAAGAGGGCACCCCCCCACACATAAATGCACATAACAATATACATCCCTGGTGATCTAGAGTTTTCTGCCCCCTTGGGGGGCAGATCTGGCTAAAAAGTAGCCAGATCTGCCCCCAAGGGGGGCAGAAATGGCCGTAACTAATTGCCCCCCAAAGGGGAGCGACCCTTGCCCAAGGGGCCGCTCCCCGCGTGCCAGAAACAGGTAAGTAAACAAAAAAAAAAAATCCCTGGTGTCTAGAGGGCATTCCTGCTGCCCGATCGCAATGCGATCGGGCAGCAGGAATGCTCAAAGAGACACCAGGGAAAAGGAAAAGCCTTTCCTTTTCCCCGGTGCCTCTTTAGCCCCAACCCCCCACCCACCGGGAAGAGATTCTTACCTCTTCTCTCGTCGCCGCACAGGAAGCAAATGGCTTCCTGTGCGGCGAGGATCCCATAATGAAGTCAGCGCGCGATCGCGCGCTGACGTCATTATGGGGGGGTGGGGGGGTCAGGGGTGGAAGGGGAAGGGCTTCCCCTTCCATCCCCGACTTTGGGGGGTGGGAGGGAAGCACACAGAGGGAGCGAGAGCGCTCCCTCTGGGCTGTGTGCCGAGGACGTAGTGGTTACGTCCTCGGCACAGCAGCACTGTGCCGCAGGACGTAACCACTACGTCCGCGGCACAGATGGGGTTAATGCAGGGAATGGCTCCACAGACTCATGAGTAGACATGCATGTAACAGTGACAACATGGAGGACAATAATGACACAGGGTACTCATGGCCACACACTTGAATTGGACACCTTTGTGCAATCAACCCCTGAAAATATGTGAACGCATGGAGCTTGGTCTGCTGGTCCTCCACTGCCACACGAGAAACATAGGTCATATATATGACTCAAACTGTGGAGTGACATTACATTTTAGGAATCTTTTTGCGACTCTGTGTCACAAACACTGTACCTACATAGCATTTTCAAATGACTGACTCATGGGTAGTATACAAACAAGTGACCAGGATGTGGTATCCAACATTCCTGTATATGTGATGGCTTACTCATTGCCATTATCAACCATCCTCTACCTATCCTGTGCATAGTTTGTCATGGGAGATGTATTGTCCCAAAAGCCAGTGCAGTTCACACAGCATTAGATGCTATGTGTATGACAAACACATATCCTGTCTCATTTCTACACTGAATAGCATCTGATGGTTATCCCCATTTACAACACATGCATTCAAGCACATTAATGAAAGCACGTCTTGTGGCGTTCACAAAGAGGCTCAACAACAATTTAAATAGCTGATTCACGGACATTAACACACAGGCAATGAGTCAATGTATTAATTTGCGTATCCTCTATTGACGCACAACCTGGCCAAACTGGGTAATACTAATTTGTATTCAAAAAGTTTGGGTATCTATTGTGTCAGGGAAGAGTGCTCATCTGGTACAACAACATGAGTATTATGGTCCGCAGTAGTTTGGTCTGCCACATGTGCCCAACACTGGAACATACAATGCAGGTGCAAACAGCTTCGGAATAGTTACAGCTTTCATGTATGTTAAAAATGAGAGAAATGACACAAACACAGTAAAAGACATATATTTTGATGCAAACGCGTAAAAAAAAGACGCATATGTGTCAAAAATCACTGCATATGCGTTGAAAAATGTCACTCACAGCCATTATACATCCATTGGCCCCGAGCGGTAATTCCTACACTGTATCCCATGAAATTGGTTACCAATTAAAAATATTTGGAACTAGGAATGCGGGGGAATTTTTACGCATTTGCGCCCCAAAAATTTGACGCACAGCCCGTAAGCGTCATAAACTTTTGACGCATCACAATAAAAACTCACCGCATTTGAGGCAGGAAGTGATGTAATAGGATATCCTGTTTACAGAAATGGTACAGTAGGTGTACTTTCAATTTCACTTTGCAGTCTGTGATGGCTGTACTGAGAGTGTTGTCAGTCCAATTTGTGCTTTTGTCTCCTGTGTGCCATCCTATTTGTCATCTGTTTTATTTGTGATTGTCTCAGTTGTTCATTGTAAGTGTGTTTTGGTCATATTTGGTGTCTAATCTTGTCTTTGTACTGTTGGGAGTGTGTAGTGGATATTGTTAGTTTGGGGATAGTTGGTCTGTTTGTGGGTTACTTTACTTTCGTTTTCCTCCCTCCTTTCCCTGTATTTTACTCTGTACCCTTTCCTATTACTATTATTTTGGTCATGTTGGGTAGGCCACGTCTGGGGAGAATGGGTGAGGAGGAGTTGGGGGCATTCATTTGGCTGATGTGCCACTTCCTCCCCCTGATGATTGAGGCAGGTGGCAGGGTGATACAGGGGTATCACACGGAGGCGAGGAGGCTCAGGTGGTCCAAGGTGCTGTACCATCTGCAGAGAATTTTCAACACACCACGCAACGACCACCAACCCAAGCATCGCTGGGCTGACCTTGTTGCCAGAGAGCAAGACCTGCTGGACCACCTGGGTGTTGTGATTGGTGGCCCTGTTGGTGAGTACAATTCAGAGTAATGTGCACATTTAAATGTTCTGTAGTGACAGTAGCAGATTTGTTGATATGATGCAGGCAATGTATTTGGGCATGTGGAATGCAAGTTATACATACAGTGGCTCTGAGTTATACAGTACTTGCTACACATTACCGTCATTTATTGACGCAACAGCTGCATAAACTTACAAAACACAACTTGATCTTGTAAATTAGTGCTGCTTTCACGTCAATAGATGATGGAAATGTGGCTCAAACATATGCTTTATCCATGGTCTGTGAGTGTACCAGGAAAGAGATGTATTTTACAAGCTAAAACAAGAAATTAATGTGGTCCCCAATTATTTGGAATATATGTCTGAACTGTATTCCGGGCCATACATACAAAGTTCTTCCTAACCTCAAGTAATATCTTAGGCTGATAGTTTGACTTGGTTTGTGCCGCAATTAACTTAGAAATGGATGCTAAAGTATTGCACACAGGTTCATATCTAAATGTTTGCTGCTACTTTCCATAGCTGTAGCATAAAACATGACGCAAATGCTACAAATTGAGGATACAAAAATATCCCAGGCCCTCTGTTCATTGTTCCTGTGTGTTTGAAATTGCCTTCGGCACAATAGCTGGAACAGAGCTGATGCATTTGCCATCTGTGGTACTTTATAGCCATGCACTTCTCACAAGTTATTGGGTCATCATGGGATGCCTGAAGTTGGAGAATGCATGCTCACAGTTTATTGCTTGCATGATGTTGTGCAAGGGACCCCTGACCGATTCCATCATACATATAAAGTGCAAAAATACTTTGCTAGTTTATGTTTGGTACACCCCTGCTGATCTAGTGCAGCATATGTACAATAGCTAACTTCCCAGTATGAAGGCATGGGTGTATGCCAAGATCAGAAGACCAGCATTCCTGTGACTGCTGCCATTCCCAAGGTGCATAGAAATTGAAACCTACATCATCATGATAGCCACAGTAGGACATTTGCTAAACCATGTTTCAATAATGGGACAGTGTCGGTTTGCTGTATACCCGCAGATCACCCAACTTGGTTAATGTAAGTTGATGAATGTGGCTAACTGTGAATTCCAATACGAGATATGGGTACACATGGCAATGAGTGACAGATTTCATGTGCAATGACCACACCTGTGCCCATGCATTTTGTCATGGATGACCAAAATATTCACTTTCAGCATATATGTCTTTGTTGTATTAATTTAGAAAAATGGCCAATCCATGTTTAGCATCAGATTGTCATCAAGTCACGCACAGGATCCCTGCCATTATGGTGTCATGGGGGGCATATGTGGCTCAGGGTACACTGTAAATGTAGCATATGTAACCTACACATAACATAGGCCCACAAGTAAGGGACCATAGAAAGCATAAAAATTCATGAGCTAAACTCAACCCACATGAGCATCACACAGTAACTGATTGTCCCTTGATGCACAAGCCACAATACCTGAGTGACTGGTATTGCAGTGCACCAGGAATGTGGCTTTGCATGTCTCTCATAACAACAAATGACGAAATGGAGTACACTCTACAGCTGAATCTGCAACCAATTGATGAATCATGTTTGTCACCATATGATAGTTAGGGCCACTGCATGTGTGCATATGTGTGTGTATCACTCACTGGAGTGACAGGGTCTATACATGTTTGCAGTGGTATGTATGTTGGAGTGACATCATGCCTGAGGGGCTGGACTTTCAGATATAATGTCACACACAGTAATTTGTTCTTCAAAGAGTTGTACAGTGCACAGACATTGAGCACATTTCACCCTTCCGTGCTTTACAGGTCGACCTGCTCCCTACACAATTGGAGAAGTGTCTCAATTTGCGGACCCAGAAATATCCATTAAGTGTTGATGTTTCAGTTCAGTGTTGTGTTTGCAGCTGTTGTGTGATTGACTCCTGTGTGTTGCACACATAGCAAGGTATGATGTGCTGGTACATGATCTGAAATGTGACTTGACTGGAGTTTGAGTTGTTTTCCATATTTGAGTTGGACGATCAGTGGTGTACAGTCATATGTTGGGATTGTAGTGCAGCCCTGTAGGCATGGCCATTGAATAGGTTGACATTTGTTGTTACATTTCTTGTAATTAAATATTTGGAGAGAGACAGTTTCACACAGAGTAGGGATGCCGAAGTATTACCCAGAGACTTTAGCCTACCAGTTCACTATTGAACATGTTTGACTGTATGTTTGAATTCCTAGCAGCATCTAGCTCCACATGTTGTGCTACTTTTATGTGGCACCTGAGTACAATGTCATAGGTGTGCATGCAGCTCATGCCCAGATGGGTGCTTGCATCTATGTGCTTGTTGTACGACAGGTATTGGTGGTATCAAATTATGTTGACAATTGTCCGCAATTAGGAACATAAATGTGGATGGGATTGTACAATGTTTTTGTCTATCCTAGTTGGACACCCTTCTTACCTGTGGTGCACTGACTAAACCCATGGACAGCTGTCCAAAGCTTGCTGGCTGTCCTTGATGTTTGAAAGTATGTGTTGCTTGTCCATCCCCCCTGAGACACAGACTTAGGGTTATGAAAAATGTGTACCTAGGTGTGAGGATCCAGGTGTGGTACACAGACATGTAAATATGAAAATAATTAGTTCCAACCTAGAATACCCACTCATGATTAGCAACTGCATACCATCCTGGCATTTCCATTTACACATCATAGATCCTGTGGCCCTGAATTGTCATGCAGAAGATAGTCATTAGTTGGCCTGTCACATGTGGAGGACTTGCAGCATTTGTTATGTGACTAATGGCAGAACAATGATGCTTAGATCATTTAAGTAGGTACACAGCTTTTTGAGCCTTACTGTGCTGTTAGATAGGACATGTGTAGGCTGCGTTGGCATGTACTTCCTCCGGGAGAATCTGTGATCTGTACTGTAATTTAATAATGATGTATTTTTTTAATATCATCAGCAGCTGTATCACACAATAATGTAACTAATGGTTGGCTTCCTCTTTTTTACAGCAGCCAATATGGATGCCAATCAGATCCGCGCGTTCCAGAGGAGGGCGATGCGTTACCGCCACATTCTGGATATTGAGCCTGGGTTCCGCCACATGGCATGGCGTTATCGCCATGAGAGAGCCACAGGGGTGTGGAGGGAATTTGCCCAAGGGGGCCCATCCCTGTCTACAACAGCTGCCACCACCAGCACCACCACTCCAACCCAGGTGGCACCAAGGATGACAGCCACCACTGCAGGTCCATCAACATCCTCCGCTCCTGGACCACTGACAGCAGCCCCTCCACCTCCCCCTCCAAGCATGGCGCCGGCAACTGCACAACCCTCCACAACTGGCACACAGACCACCCCTGCTGCAGTCATTGACAATGTAGAATTTCGTACCATGCAACGGATGTTGCGCAGACTGGACAGGCTCCAGCAGGAGGTGTCCCAGATCAACAGGAGAGTGCATGGGATAAAAAAGATCCTGCGGAGGGCAAACTTGTAACTATTGGACCCTCAGCCATGATTCCCTCCCTCCCCTCCTCTTTTAGGGGGCTTAGTGTTAGGTTAGAATAGGCTGTTAGTTTAGTTAGTATAAGTGGGTTGGGGGTGGAGGGTATGATATTTTTACATGTGTATTTTTTGTGGGTGGGTGGGGGACGATGTTGGGGTTTTTGTGTATTAAAAAATTACAAAATATATATATAATTGTTTAGGATAGGATAGTATGTGTTTAGGTTAGTATATGTTGTCCTCCATGTGTCCTGTCATATAAGATGATGTTTAGAGTGTTTAGTTAAATGTGATAAGTAAGTTTAGCTTAAGGTAGTTAGGGCCAGTTGTGGGTAATGTGTAGTTAGGATAGGTTAGGTTAGTTAAGGTGTTTCCCCTAGCTTTAGCATCCTATTTTTACAGTTAAACAAATACTTAGGTAATCCTTTACAGTGTGTGTCATATGCTTGGGGATCAGGGCCTTGGCATGGGTGTACAGTGTCAATTTAGTATTTGCATTTGTGTGCTATCCTGCATCCAAATCCCAATTGAGCTGTCACATTGGCAGCTACACCAAAGCTACTTCTCTATCCACCTGCCACCTATTGCACCCACCACTCAAGGTTCCTATGGTTCCCAATGTGTTGCTAAGTTTGGATGTATGTTTTAAATCTGTCATTCTTTGAGAAAGAGTTTTATATTGAGGACACTGTGGTACATCTGCCTGCAGCCTGATGTTCATGTGAACCCTGATAAGGTGAGTGATGGGGTAATCTTATGTAGTATAGTATAAATGACTCACACCTATCATTTCTTACGTTGTACTGCCAGGTTACTTATTTGTCCGTACACATCCATTCCTGCTGTATGGTGTGTGTGTGATGACATTTTAGAGTCAAATGTCACATACCTAAAGATTGTCTAGAAGAAAAATGTGAAGACATTGATTTTCTGCTTAAACATCCCTTGAAGCAGACTTTTTCTGTCCAACACAGCATTATACTGCAATTTGTCTATTTACTTCAGAATTAACCCTCAGGAAGGGCAGAAGATGGTATATACCAGACCCTCGTGCATAGTTATCAGCCCACAATCTTTCAAGGCAGTTATTTTGACATTCTGTGGGCATTGACATGAGGCAAACATCACTAATCTCCCTCACGGTTGATGTGTCACATTACACAGAGACAAAGTGGTTGTGTAAGTGCTATTTATTTAAAAGTGCTGTAGTGCAATATTTACATAGTCCAGGATTGTGAGTCCATTAGTGTGACACCTTCTATTGTGATACTACACAAGTGCAAAAGGACATGTTATTGGACATGCTGGGGTGAAGTGTCATACAGTGCAGAGGAACATGAATTGCCAATGAGGTAGTGAGAGATAATCACAGAGCATAGTGTCAAGGTAAACAGTGGGCTGGAGAACAGTGCTTGTGAGCAGCTGTTGCAAGACTGGCATGTTACGAAGCACAGGACCTTGGTTATAAGTGCCCATTTGGCATGGACTAGTGCTACTGGGTACTCTTTCACGTCTTCATCTTCTGATGTGTGTGTCGTCTCCTCTGCCCTTGGTGGTGGTGGGTTTGAAGGGGCAACACACACTTCAGTGTTTGAAGACGTGGAGTCAGAAATCCCGGTAGCTGCCACCTGTGGGGCTATTAGGGGCAGTACTGCAGCAAGGAGGAGCTGCTGGTTCATAAGGATAGCAGCTACATCACTGTGGTAGGCAGCCAGGTCAGCCCTGAGGGGGTAAAGATTGCATTCATGCATGCGTTGAAAGGTTTTGGATGCCAGGTGTTGTGTCAACTCCCTTATTGTAGTACTGATTTCCTTCACATTTTGTTGGAGTTCTTGCAAGATAGATTTTCGCCCTTGCATGGCTGCTGCCTGTTCAGCAGATGACATCATGCACGAATGCACCCCCTCTAGGCTGGCTGCCATATTTTGCATCCCAACCCGCACCTCCTTGGCCAGCTCTCACTGTACTCCAACTACAGTCCTCTCAAAGCTGGTGCCAGTGTCGTCAGAGTCCTCAGCTGGGTTGGAGCTGACAGGTTGTACAATTGTTCCTCTGTGATGGCTGCTACTTCTGTGCTCCTCACTGCGACTGAAGGTGGGGTCTGGAGGGTTCTGAGGACATCTTGGAGGGTCTGCTGGCTAATGTTTGTCAGCTCGTCATCCATGTCATCAGGGAAGTCCAGGACAGGCATATCCCCAGGAGAGCCATCGTCCTATGCCCCACCTGCATGTCACATGTAGTGTGGGCAGTTTGGGGAATTGTCTGCATCACATCCTCTAGGCGTAGGTTCTGCTCAAATTGTATGTTGACACCTTCTTGTACAACTCAACCCTCCGTCTACTTCCATTATCATGGTGTGGCCTTGCACTGGCTGTGGGTGTTGTGATGACACTTGCACCACACTTAACAATCTGCAAGTGACCCAGTCTCAGATATTTCACATCCAGCTATATGTTGCTGAGACCTAGCATATACTATGTATAGCATTGGCATGGCACAATACAGGTGTCAGCATTGGTAGTGTGTAATGTTGATTTGGGGAATGTGTGCTACATTGGATTGCACTGATGGTCCTAGCAGTGTTCCATTTCCTCTTCTGACTGTGTGGGTGTGTTTCACTAGCTGGAAACATATGTCCTCCCCCTCAATGCTGTTCTTAGCAGTATGACACTTGAGATGTTGCATGGTGGCATTGCAGCTATTGTGACCCAGTCACAGGGTAGACCCTGACATGTGCAGCATGTGCATGACATTATTCCTGTGTACCTCATAATGTTTGACAATGGCTGATGTTTGTAGCGACTAAGGACATGAACATTTGACAGGATTAGCACATTTTTATTGATTACAGGGGATTGATAACGTTGTCATCCTGAACACTCTAATTTGGGTGTGTTTGATCCATGGGCACGTAACTGCCATTAGCTACTTGTCCTGCACACACAGCAGAGGTGGTAGTGGCAACTGTTGTCAATGTTAAATTCCACTTGCGGATATGGCCTGAGACTGTTCATTGCACCCTAATTCATGTAGCGAGAATACCAGCTGTCGTGTGACAGGCTGCTAGTTTTACGTTGTACCCTACCTTCCTGGACTGCCTTTGCTTTTCCAACATCCTTGGCATTGCAGCATACCCCCATGCAAAGGTTGATGGTGTAGTGTTGTGCTGTGCCCCAGGTTTGTCCAGCACAGCCCATGCCCCGTGCCATGCCCCTTTGCCCTTTCCACTACCTGATTATCATGGTTTACATGTATTGTGTAGTAGGAATGTCCCCCCCTGCTTGCAGTTAACAATTAGGCATTTTTGTTCCCCATGCCACTTACCCTGCATCTGTGTTGTCTCCTGGTAATCTGCACTGTCCTGTCCTTGAATCCCTGTGACGATCTTCTCAGGGATGACGCCTGCCACCATCTCCTCCATGTGGTCCAGGGCCTCCTGCGGTGCTGGACTCCCACCTCCAGTCTGCAGTGCTGCCTTCCTTTCCATTTTTTCCTTGGTCCTGCGCTTGCAGTCATGCCCGCGTTTCTTGCACTTGGTGACTGTTCTCCGTACTTCTGCCACACTGTTGATCTTATCGACAATTTGTTGCCAAATTGCCTCTCTCCTACCTATTGGCAATTTAGAGGTGACAAAAAGTTGGTGCTGGTGTTCCGTCACCTCTTTTACCAGTATTTCATGCTCCTCTGCACTAAACCCACACCTCCTTTTCTTCTTTTCCCTCTCCTGTGTCTTGTGTGGGTCCTCCTGGCTGGTTCCTGGTCGTTTGTCATCTTCCTGGGGTCTATCATAGCTTCTGGAATCCATTTTGGGCATCCTTTGCACATTTTGCAGTGTTTGCGCCACTTTTTGATGCTATTGCATAAAAAAATGGCACGTATCCGGTTTGCGACATCATAAACTGGATCAAAGTCATTTTCGCTGCGTTAACGTCATTTTTCTTTACAGCATGGCACATTGGTTTGAGTAAAAAAAATTACTCTCACCACTGGTTTGCGCCGCTGTGCGTCAAAGTATAAATTTGCACCCGGGTGGCGCAATGAAAGGGCTTTAGCTGGTGTTAAAATGTTTGACGCAAACCAGCGCCGGCGCTGGTTTGCGTCAAAAAAGTATAAATATGGGCCTAAGACTGAAACAAGAAAAAGCCTGATCTGCTTTGCTCATGCCGCTCTCAAAATAGTTTTCACAGCGCTGTCTACTGACCAAAGGTTGCCTCAGTTGACTCAGTATAGCTGCAAAAAGGTACGTGTTCACGACCAGCAACATTACTCAGAATTTTTTTTTTTTAAAAGGATAAGGTACCAAACTGTCAATAGATGTATTTGTATGTGAACATCGACAATACACAATGTCTTATTGAGCTCACTAACATGCCTATAAATACGGTCAGTAAAAGTGAGTGAGCTCCCTGCCATTCTCTAATAAGGTAGAAGATGGGGGCGTGGCCTAGCAAGATGGCCGACGGGACACGCTCCGAGTGAGCTCTGCAGTCCCGGCCCGATCCTGCGGTGATCCTGTGGTGCTCTAAGTGATTGGAGCCCTCGCATCGTCAAGGTTCAGTGCCCTAAAGGTGGCAGCACCTTCTAGCTGTGATTTGGGGCTCTTCGTCCCCAGGTTCCTTTCTCGTGGAGGGCCTGCATCGGGCTGCAAGGACTTCGGCTGGGTGGGGCGCGTGAGAGGCTGGTCTGCGCCCCCGGTTGGTGGATTATCTGCCCTGTTCTTGGGGGTGGCGGCTGTTCCGTGGGTCCCCGGAGGAGGAAATTGGGGGCCTGCATCTCCTCGGAACAGGTAGTTTTGCGGCTTGGTTGGTGCGGCGGCCTGGGGTGCGTGGGCCTCCTACAGCCCTAAAGAGGATTCTGCGGCTTGGGGGCTCGATACGGTTGGGGCCCGGGTCAGCTCTAGCCTAGCACGGATTGGCGGTGCTGAAGGGGTGCTTGGCTGGCAACATCGGAGGAGCGGCCCGGGCACAACCTGGTGGATTGCACTGCAGCCCTGAGGAGGAGGGCTGGGGTCCCCTGTTGGTGAACCAGCCTGGAGGTGGGCATTTTCTGCCCTACTTGTGGACCCATTGGAGTGTGGAGGTGTCCGCCCTGCTGTGTGAAGCTTCTCTGGGGTGGTCGGACCTTCTGGTTCTGGGACGCCCTGTGTGCTGTGGCTGCATAGTCATCTGTTGTGAATCTTGAGGGCCTGGACGATTGGACTGCTCTGTTTAGGAGGGTGGCCCTGGACCGTGCACTATTGCCACCCTCTGACTCAGGTACAGTGGTGTTGCATTTTGATTGTCATTAAGTGGTTGGTGAGATGGGGAGGCATCGGCAATCTACTACCTCGCAAGGGAATACTATTGAGCAATATACTACACCTGCCTAGTTGCTGCAGGGCCAGACTCCTATGGGGGGACCTGAGGAGGTTCGGGAAATGCTGGTTCTGGCGGAGGAGCCTTCCAGCGCTGAACCGCTGGCTGCAATACAGGGTTCCCGTGTGGTCCTCGAGAGGAAGATCGAAGCTGTGGCTGTGGAGATGAACCTTCTTTGGACGGACCTTCGTAAGGTTTCTGATAAGGTCAAAGTGGCGGAGGGGTCTATTGTGGACTTACAAATGGAGGTAAGCACTCTGCGCAAGCAGATGGCACAGGTCATTTCCACGGTTGGGGTGTTGGAGGTGAGGTTGGAGGACTCGGAGGGCAGATCCCGTAGGAAGAACGTGCACCTCCTTGGGTTTCCGGAATGAGCGGAGTGCTGAGCCGGGGCTTTGTGGAGCAATGGATCACAGATGTGCTTAAACCGGAGGGTTTGTCTAGAGTGTTTGTGATGGAGACCTGGAGCGCCTCTGAGGGCCAGCATCCCGTGCCTCTTGAACTATAAAGATAGGGGCTGTATCCTATGGGCTGCAACAGAGCTGTGTTAAAACATTGCAAGATCTCCATCTATCAGGACTACACAAAAAAAGTCCAGATGTCCAGAAAGGGTTTTTTGAAGGTGAAGGCTAAACTGTGTGCCATGAACATCAGATATATGTTATTATACCCGGCACGTCAGAAGGTGCTTGCAGGGGGCAAGTCACACTTTTTTGAACATCCTGAGGAGGTTTGGAGATGGTTGGAGATATGGGACAAGGCTGGCATGGACGCTCTGTGCGGTCCCCTAGAGGGGCTGCTTGTGCTTCTGGTGTGGATGATATGGACTGGAGAAAACGTAGGGAGAGCCAGACACAGATCTCTGCCCAGAGAGCTGACATTTCCAATGGCAGAGTTGAAAATCAACAGGACGATACCATGGCTGTTGTGGTTCCTGAGATGGCTGCTGACAGCATTGAACCATCAGATGCATGAGTGGCATTGAGTTCTGTTGACACTTGATATTGTTTGCTCCTGGTTGGTGCTGTCTAAATGGGAGCGCTGGGTGGTTTGGGTTTGTTTCTGAGGAGCGCGCTATGAGTGGTCTGGGGTTCCGGGCACTTTGATGGGCATGGATACCAGGGGGCAATGTATGGAACGCATCAATAGGATGGGGGGGCGGGACTGCTCTTTTTCTAGCTTACAACTGATAAAAGTCCTTGGCACAGTGACCTCTGTTTACGGGATGGGGGTAGTTACTTGCACTGTTGTGGTAGGGAGTGGGACATTGGGGATTAGGCTGTTGTCTTGGCAGCATACATATATATGGATCTACAGTATGTTTGATGTATCTGTTTTACTGTTTATCCGGGGTGTGTTTAGGGGGTTGGGGTTGTTTAGTTTGTGCATGTTTGCATGTGTTTGTTGGTTTCATCAGCAGTGCATGGATGTGTGTGAGATATGATGTATGGACGTGCAATACTTTTTCTACTCTTGAGGGAAGAGGGGGGAGGATAAGTAAGGGGGATGGAGTTTTTGCACCACTCACATGGGAAGACAAATTAACACACTGACATGGAATGTCAGGGGGTTGAAAACCTATACTATGCGTTACAGGGTGCACTCTTTTCTAAGGCAATATAAGATTCATATAGCCTGTCACCAGGAGACGCACATGACTGAGGAGGAGTCACAAAAATTGGCTAAGAAGTGGCGGGCAGGTGTTCTCCTCCTATGCAAGGGGTGTGATGGTTTGGATTGGGCCTGGTGTCCCATTTACGCATAGCTATAGTGAAGCGGATGTGGATGGGAGATATATACTTGTATAGGGCACACTGGATGGATTACCACTTACTATACTCAACATTTATGTACCTAATATAGACGACCATGCTTTTTTTGACAATATATCTGTGGTGCTGGGGGAGGGTGTTTGTAACCCCCTAATATGCGCAGGAGATTATAATTGTATATTGGATGGTGAAAGGGATCGCTTTCCGACTAAACTGGGCACCAAGCCTTTGATGGTGAGGTCTCTCACATAGGTTATGCATAATTTAGGGCTCTGGGATGCATGGAGGGAACTGCATCCAGCGAGCAAGGAGTATACTTGTCACTCTAAGACGCATAATACATATAGTCGTCTGGACCGTTTCCTCCTGGGTGGCTTAACTCGTTCACAGGTGATCTATGGAGGTTTTTATCTGATCATGCACCAGTGTTGCTGCAAATGCAGTGGGGAGCAGATACGGAGGTGAGGCGCAGTTGGCGCATGCCCACGAATTTCCTGATGGATGCATGCTGTCGTGAGAAAATAGCGGTGGCTCTTGGAGATTATATGGATCATAATTGGGGGGGGTGACAGACTCCCAGGGAGTGGAATGGGAAGCCCTGAAAGCCATTTTGAGAGGGATTTGTATAGGCACGGTCTGTGGTGTATGCAAGCAAATGGAACAGGAGCTATTCAGATCTGAGGGGGAGCTGGAGGCGATGCAACACTGAATGGCATTAACGGGAGAGGTAGAACCAGAGCAGCTCAGATTGTATAAGAAGGTTAGTAGCTGCTGGGAGACATTGGATAAGGTCACACTCAGATCGTATAGGCAGCGCCTTCACAGGGATAGTGATAAGTCTGGTAAATTACTAGCGTGGATCCTGAAGCGGGAAGTTGAATCTCCTCCCATTTTACATATCAGGAATGCTGATGGTGCGCAGATCACTAGTCGGAGGGATATTTTTCAGGTTTTAGTTGAGCACTTGCGGAGTGTGTCCAGCGCTGGCGTACCTATCTCAGACCCTGATTTAGAAGGGTTTCTGCAGCGGATGTGTCTGCCTCAGCTAGTGTCGGAACACATGGAGAGTCTAGAGGCCAAAATAACAGTGGAGGAAGTGATGGCGGCAGTGGAGGCACTATCGAAAGCTAAATCTCGGGGCAGGGATGGATTCCCGATTGAGCTGTACCAAACGTTTTCCTCTCAGCTGAGGGAGCGGTTGTTGGGGGCGTTCGAGGAGGCTCAGGTGCGGGGTATACTCCTGGAAACCATGCGTCAAGGCGGCATCTGTCTAATGCTTAAGCCTGGAGGGGGCCCTTGTGAACCCTCCTCTTGTTGCCCACTTACTATGCTGAATATCGATATAAAGATTCTATATAAAATACTGGCCACTAGGCTACGTGGAGTGATTTGGGGCTTGGTGCACGAGGATCAATGTGGTTTCATACCTGGTCGTAGCACGACTTATAATTTACGTCATCTAGCACATGTCATGCATGAAATTATGGGGTTTGGGGAAGATTTAGCGCTGGTGTCATTGGATCTAGAGAAGCTGTTTGACACGGTTGAGTGGGGCTACTTACTGGTGGTGTTGTGGGAATGGGATTTGGCCCTCATTTCTGTTCTTGGTTCCGTTTGCTGTACACTGCACCTACTGTGCGCGTCCGGGTGGGCGGGGAGCTCTCAGACTCCTGGGTAATCAGGAGGGGTACCAGGCAGGGTTGCCCTCTCTCACAGCTTTTTGCATTGGGGTGGAGCCACTGGCGGTTTGGCTTCATGGGGACATGGCACCCTGTGGCGTGCAGGTGGGATGGATCACTCACATTGTCTCTCTGTATGCTGATGATGCGTTGTAATATCTACGGGAGGCAGTGGCTTCGATGCCTCTGTTGTTGCGGTTACTGGAGAAATTCGTGGGTTGTGTTTGGTCTTCGGGTAAACAGGAAGAAGTCGCTACTATTTCCCTTAGGGTCCTTTTGTGGTGCCCTATTGGAGGATTTGCTGGGGTGGGGCTCAGGTGGGAGATCGAAAGTTTTAGATACCTAGGTATCTGGGTCACTCATACGTTGGAGGCACATTTGAAGCATAATGTTGAGCGGGTGGTGACCGGGCTGGAGAGCTCCATGTCATTTTGGAATAGGCTACCTCTCTCGGTTATGGGGAGGGTGGCGGTGGCCAAGATGATGTTCTTGCCACGGTTCCTCTATCTTTGCAGAATTCTTTATTTCCATTAGCAGCTCAACTTTTCAATTGGCTGGATAGTATGTTGATCTCATTGGTTTGGGCTGGGCGTCGTAGCAAAGTGGCGTTGTCCACACTGCAGCAGAGAGAAATGGTAGATGGAGGGTTGGCTATCCCCAATATCAGACATTATCATTATGCAGCACACCTACAACATGCTGCAAAGTGGATGACTCCTTCTGATAAGTGGGAGAAGCACCTTTTTTCGGGTATAATGGGAGGAGAGAAATTGGTACATGCCTTGATGACGGGAGGTCAATCGGAGACTGCTGTTCCTTAAGTGGTTAGAACAACTGCATGGATTTGGGAGCAGGCAGTTAAGAAAGTGCTTCACCACGCTCCATTTGATAGGGAGTTGAAGATCTGGGATTTAGCCCCTTTCAGGAATATGGATACTTTAATGTCGATGGATGTCTGGAGAGCGGGAGGTTGCCTGGTAGCGGGTGACTTATATCCGAATGGGGAGTTTATCTCCTTTCAGGAACTGCAAGATACGTCTGGACTGAGCTCTAGTCAGTTTTTACAGTACGCCAAGATGAAGAGCGTGGCTCGAGAGGTTTGGTCTGGATTTCCGTTGGCCCCTCCTGCATCGCAGGTGACACACAGATTGATAAACTGGGGGGAGGAGTCTCACTTGATTACCCTGTTTTATAAGGCGCTTCGGGGGGGATCAGCCGGGTTTGGAGTGTGTAGCGCGTATGGCATGGAATTGAGAACTGGAAGATCCATTGGAGGACGTGGAATGGGATATGGCTCTCTCGTTGGTGCACACGGTCTCCTGTAATAATAGGTTTAAGCTTTCCATTTTAACTTTGTTCATCATGTATACCTTACGCCTGCCCGTCTTAATAAGATTGACCAGACAAGAGTGGTTGGGTGTCCTAGATATGGGGAGATAGATGCTATCTTTCTCCACTTGGCTTGGCCCTGTAGGGAGGTGCTGCACTTCTGGTGGGAGGTGATCCGGATTACAGATGGGGTCACAGGATTGGGACTCGAAGCAACACCTTTGACCTGTCTTTTAGGTGTGATGCGTAGATCAAGGGGCAAGCGTATCCCATAAAGACTCATACAGCTTGCATTGGTATTCATAGAATGGCTATAGGCTGGATGAGTGTTGGGAGCCCTTCCATTCCTCATTGGACCCGAGATGTACTGGAGTGGGGCGCTGCTGAAGAGCAAAATATGAGACTGATGCATAGGGAGGAGGGTGCCCTAAGAGAGATAATGGCCTGGGGGGCATTATTGGAACACTTCACGGGGCAGAGGAGTCCAGTTCTGACCATAGCACTGAAGATGAGGGCTGACGCATGGGTTGTTCTGTGGTTCGGAAGATGTGACAACCAACTGTGGTGTACTTGTGTTGTTATGCCCATGGTAGAACAAGGAATTGGTTACTCAACGAATCATGGGTAAGGGAGGTTGGGGATTTCCACTGTTTTAATACATGGCTTTGCTCACTTTGTCGACTATTACATGCCTCTTCTTCTACTCTGGGGTTCTGTAGATAATATGATGTCTCGCAATGATATGCACTGCACTGCTTTTATCTTCTTCTGGTGTTCTGTCTAACAAAAATTTATAAAACAGAGTTAAAAAAAAAAGAAAGGTAGAAGATGGCAATTAATTTCCTGAAACTAAACCCCACAACACAGTGATACTATTCACTAATCCGGACTCCACTTCATGGCCCTGTTTTCTGTCAATTAGGATCAACCTAAATCCAGCCAAGGCTATGAAAAAAACTTGGAATAACAAAGTACTTCAGTGGTCTTTAATGCCCTGGTACTGCCTATGGTTTTTACTATGTGAAACATTTGGTGTGTATTATAACTTTCTTCAACCACTATCTGCTCTGTAGGATAGAAGATATTATAACCCACATGCAGTTGACAACAGTAGTGGATATTATGGGGAAGCAACAGAAAGGAAATAAATAAATACTAATGGCCATAGAAGGCATCGCATAGTTAATTGTATGACTGAAAAACTACCATATTTGCGTCTCTTTGCATAGACTGCACCATATGTTAACATTGATGCTATCTTGATATAATGTCTTCTTTTTGAATATATATGTATACTGAAACTCCATCATTTGTACTAAGGCTATATTTACATATGTTTGGTCGTTTTATTCATATCAGATAATCCTAATCCAATATATAAAAATAGTATAACCACAAAAGCATACATAGATATATACGTTCAAATCATTTAAAAAAATCACAATCTAAATTCATTATTTAATACAATGACATTACATTCAATTGCTGTTATTAAGCACCATAAATATGTATACCAGAGTAATACCCAAGCTAAAAGGAAAAAAAACAGACAAACATTAACGTTCTTAGTACAGACACAAACATCAAGGCGTCCATTTTACTCAAGAAACAAAGTGCAACCTATCCCTATCAAACAGCTTCAGCTTCAGGAAAAAGCAGATGCAGATATTTGCTTCCCCACTAGCTTCCTTAGACGAACAGCAGTAGATAAAAAATATATAAACCACCAGGCAAATGAACTCGGCTGGAGAAGATGTAGATAACACAACTCAGATCTACAACTTCTAATATTCAGATGCCTCAATAAGGGAATCAGGAACTGTTTCCGAGGAATAGTATATGATTTACAAAAAAAGAAAAAAATGTTAAGGAGACTTAGCCGATACGAAGTCACAAGGACAACGATCCAAGCGTGCATTGTGGAATGCAGAAATAGGATAAACCAATAAATGAACTATACCAAATCTACGGGCCTAATTAGAAGTTCGGCAGACCGAAGACCTGTCTGCTGAACTTCCAACAGGAGGTTGCCACCATATTGGCTACCTCCCTGCCAGACTTATTAAGAGTTTCCAGCAGACAGTGAAAATTATGAGCGTGCTGGGCAGGTGGACCCCTGCACTGCCCATGCTAAGTGCATGGGCAGTGCCCCCCGTTGGACCACTGCACATGTTGTCTGCCAGCCCTTTTACGGTGGTAAAACTCCCACGAAAAGGCTGGCAGAGAACCAGGTCATAAGCAGCAGGGTGGAGCTGCATGCAGCGCCGTCCTGGCTGATTTCGACCTTCGCCACAGTCAGCCCGTGGAGATCACTGATCTCAGAGGAGACAGCAGTACCCTGGTGGTCTGACCGCCAGGGTGTTAATGTGGTGGTCAGACCACCACAACAACGGTGGCCCTGACCGCCACCGCGAGGCCAGACCGCAAGCCTTGTAATGAAGCCCTAAATCTGATCAAATAAAATCTCTGAGAATGGGAAAGGGGAAATGTCAGGTATGGTTCCATGGACACAGTGGTGATACGATGTAAAAACTCTGTTACCCGCTTATAGCAAGCAGATCGTGTTTGAGCTGATTTATTGGGATGGTCGCTATTGAGGGTGGATTGGAGTAACAGTCTTCTCTCTCCAACAGGGCAACTGCTCTTTTACATAGGATAATGAAGGGAGGTTCTGTGTTTTGTCTAAAGACTTACAGTCATTGATTAGGACTTGATTAAACAGGCTTTCTTGTTTAACCTATATTGATTTCCATAAGAATAGCACTACTTTAACGTAATATCCTAACGGAATGAGTCCTACTTCTGTGGTAAAGGTATTTAGGAAGACTATTAGGGACAGTCAACAGCTCTCATAAAAATGTATTTTCTGACACCTGCAGGGTGTCCATATTACAGTAGCTCCAGATTCCTGCTCCAAAGGTCACCAAGCCAAGGCATTGTGCATTATATATATATATTAATCATGGAAGTCAGGGGTTTATTACCTAGCTTCCTTGTAATTCTGAAAACTGCTGCAGTAGATTGCTTGATTCTTTGTTCCCTATAGTAATCAGGTGAGTTCATGTACATTTATTATCAAAGGGAACACCCAGATATGAGAAAGAAGAGCAATATGAAAGTTTCTCACCATTAATATATTAGGGCATTACAACACATTAAGTTGTCCCTATAACCATAACATGGGGTTTTGTAGTATTTGTCTTTAAGCCCAAGTCATTCATAAAAAGATTAAACCTATTAAGTAGTTTCTGCAAGGGTATTCCCATTTTTGCAAATAAAACACAATTGTCAGCGTATAGGAGAGCAGGTAACTTACCAGAGTCGACCTTTGGAACTTCGTTCTCTTCTGCATTACGAAAATCCTAAAGATCATTTATATAAATACAAATTAAATAAGCAGCCAGTACACACCCCTTCCTTACACCCTGATTCATTTCAGTTGAGTCGCTAGGTTCACCATTCTTCCCATACCTTACTCAACCCGTCACTCCCTTATGCATGGAGACAAGAAAATAGACCAAAGCAGTCTCAAAACCTATATTCAACATCTTGGCCCAGAGTTTCCCTCTGTCCACCCAGTCAAATGCAGATGTTAAGTCCATGAAAACCAAGATGGATCAAACCACTCTTGGCCATTGTGTATTTAGAAATAACCAGGTAGAGATTGAGACATTGCTCCAAGGTGCCCAAACCCTGTCTAAACCCATACTGGATTTGAGAAAAACACCCCTTCCCAATTACCCTTGCTTTAAGATGTTTCAGAAGGATTCTCCCCATCAGCTTGCTGGTAGCAACGATTAAAGAGATGGGACTGTAGCAACGGAGTCAGACCGATTGTCTTTTTAAAAGATGAGTACTATATTTAAACTCAACCAAGATGTGGGAGGACCCTCAATCATCACACTTCTCAAGATGTTAGTCGAAAGTGGGACCCACAAATCAGGGTTATCTGTAAAAAGGTCTGCTGGAACCCCATCAGGGCTGGAGGCCTTATTTCTCAGAGTACAGTTTAAAGCATGAGCAGCCTCACTGAAACTAGGCAGGATGATCCCCACACTATCATCTAACAATGTAGGAAGACCTTGTTCAGGGTAGCTGTCCATCATTACAGCTGTATAGCTTAGAGAAATATTCAATCCATTCTCGGGTGACAACATCTATTTGTGTAGTATGAGCATCTTTAAGGAAGAGATCATTTATAGTTTTCCAGAACAGACAATAGTCCTTCTTAGAGCTGGCTTCATAAAGTTTACTCCAAGCTTCAGATCTGCGGTCATTCTTCCTTTGTGTGATAGCTTGTTTATATACATTTCTACACTGTCACACCTAACCCTGGTCTCTCTGGGTTTGTTTAAAAGCAAGCAAAAGGATACTGTGTGCTTTGGAGCAATTTCTATTGAACCATCTATGGGGCATGCTTCCTCCCTCCATCCTGCATTGAATTGTAAGGAGGTTAGCAATTAACTTATAGATTTCCTCGAACGCCTTTAGCATAATCTTAGGTCCAACTCATCATCCAAACAGGTTAGGGCTGGACCCTTGTTTGCTTTTAACAGTTCCTCAGGAATGTGGTAGAAGTCCATCATAGCCCATTGCGTAAGACCCCTCTATTTGGATTATATGCTAGTGGGATGTTAAGAACAGCCAGGGGTTGATTAACCTTACCAGTATCAATTTACAAACATAGGGGGTAGTATCACTACTAAGCTCAACTGTTAGGTACACGGACAGCTTGCTCAGCATCAAATTGAATATTTCCCCGCAAGGGGTATGTTCAAAATTAAGGTATCTTAGTATCCCTCCCAGACTAACTGCAAATCACTTGATCTGGTTCATGACACAGTCTGAAATTAAAATCTACTCCCCAAATTAAAAAATAGCCTGAACTAAGACCATCAAGAAAGTAACTCAAAGTTTGTTCAAGGTAGAGTGCATTATAGACTTTAGTCAGAATAAAATTGTTATGGTAAAAATTCACAAAAACAAGGACCAACTTCAGTTCAAAATTTATACGTATAATCTGAAAATGAGGTGACCCCAAGTAAGTTTTAATAATCCTCTTTTGAAAGGAAGATGATATTAAGGTTCAGAGGCTGCCTTTATATGGCCACCTCTAGAATTGTCTACTGGGGTATAGATTGAGAAAAACCTGTCAATTTGAACTGTATCCCTGCTCCAGGTTTTTTCTGCAAACAGACCAATCAACATTGTTCACAGTACTTGAGATTCCCACCACATTCCAAAATATACATTTTAAATCAAACTGTGTGCCCACGTGGTCAGATACAATCAGACATTCACAGTCCTCCAAAAACTACAAGGGTTCATACATACTAAACTCTTTCTGGGGTTGGCAGTATGCCCTGGAAAACCCCACTGATTTAACTGAGAGGTACAAACCACAGAAGCAGATCTATAGAAAAAACAAAACAAACACTAGAACCATGATGAAGGAGAATGGGTCACTGACAAGAGGTCACCTGACTGAGGAAAGAATTTTCCCAGCCACAAACAATCTGTTAAAGTTTATAGCTAAAGTCTACATCAAAGGATTTCACATCCTTGCTCAGCCGGCTGACCTGATGGACCATATGATCCCTCCACCTACCCGGAGCCCCAACAATAAATTGAGATATAGCCAATGTAGTACCTTGTTCCTTAGCTGGATAACATTTTCTAAAGTACCAGGCTTCAGTGGCAGAACATTCCCCAGCAAAACAGTATAGGGAGTGGCATCCAGTGGTAAATCAAAGACAGTAGAGTTAGGCTGAGGGGGCGGGAGCTCTTATCCAGAATTGCTGTTAAGGCACCCTACAGGACAAACATCCTGTGATTGACTGGTGGATTGAACAGTCCCACCCCTAAACACCCCATTCACTACTGGGAAGTTGCTAAACAAGTACCAGAAGTGGTGTCAGGAGGACCAGCCTTCTCAATATGTGAACATGTGAACCAAATGATGTGGGTTTAGTATTTATCTTAGTAGTATGAAAGATCACACCCCTTAAGGTTTGACCGGGTTGCAAGCAGTCAATGTTAGGAGAATTGGTGGGAGTAGAGGGGTTAGAGAGGGATTGTCGACACTGGTTAGGTTTTAATTCAATGCTGGCTAGACGTGAGCTGATTGGTTCTAATTGTGCATCCAGAACAGCAATTAGCTTTACATACAGGGAATCCAACATGCTTTCCAGTAAATCCTTGTCCTTGGAGATGGTGTCATCAGCCCCAAGTCTTTGGTTACCACTAACCCTAGGGCACTTAGATTTGGTGACAGCCTCAGGACACTTCCTTTTCCCCCCTGCACCAGAGATCCTATTCAGTACAACAGGCTCAATTGTCTTATCTCCCACTCCATCATGTGCAGTGACATCCACCCGAACTTTAGGCCCCGAAATTAGACATCAGCATGATGGAGAAACTGGGGGGTGGGAGGAATCCTTATATTTTCTGTTGCGTTGAATTACCTTATGCTATGTTTGATTATGTTTACTCTACAAATTCAATAAACAATTTAAAAATAAATACCATGGTGGAAGATGTAATCCAGGCTATACGTAGCTTGCCGGGCGACAGAGCCCCGGGGCAGGATGGCCTGTCACCGGCTTTCTATAAGGAATATGCAGAAATATTAGCACCACACCTCCTTGAGGTCTATCAAGAGGCGCTTAAATGCAGAATTATTTTTGCCTCACTGCAGGAGGTCCTCATTGTGACTATTTTGTAACCCAGAAAGGACCCATGTAGTTGTGACTCGTATAGGTCACTCTTGTTAATTAATATAGACACCAAAATCCTGGCAAAACTAATACTGTCCCAGTTGCAGCCCCTGCTCCCTTCTTTGGCCCTTCCAAATCAGTCTGGCTTTGTGCCTGGCCGCTCGACTTTGTATAATCTCTGCACCTTTTTCACGGTATCTCGAATGGTCGGTCCTGAGGAGCACACAGTGGAAGTGTTCCTGGGCGCCACTAAGGCCTTTGATTCCCTTGCATGGTCGGATATGTTAGGCCTGTTAGCCAGAGTGGAGCTGAGTCCTAGATTCATTCAATTAATTTGACTGTTATATACGGAGTCGACTGCTAGATTGAGAATCAAAGGGATGCTGTCGGGTCCCTTTCCGGTAGCTAGGGGCAGTAGACAAGGGTGCCCCCTCTCGCTGCTGCTTTTCGAGGTGGCGATAGAGCCACTTGCGGCACAACTTAGACAGCACCATAATCATAGGGGTTTGGCGTTCAGACAGCGTCCAGTACTGGTATCTATGTATGCAGATGATGTTGCGCTGTATGTCTGTGACCTGCGGCTACACATTGATACGCTGATTGATGACATAGTTCGGTTTGAACGGATTTTAGGGATCACAATTAACTGGTTGAAGTCAGTGGTGCTTCCCTTGTCGGCTGCAACCACTCAGTGTTGCTCCAGATATCCCGATAGCTGGGCAGATGGTCCGGTGCAGTATTTGGGAATCTGGATCAGTAGAGAGGTAGACAAGCTGTGGTTGGCCAATTATGGGTCTTGGTTTCCGAGGGGAATGTTTGTCTCCTCGGAGACCATGCTGGGTGATGCACATGATGTTGTGTTATACCGCCTATTCTTTCTAAGGGTGAGCGCCATGCCGCGGGCGCGATACCCCTGCTTCCCTACAATGCCTCTGGTGTGTCAAGTGCTGGAGTTCACTCATTACAGGATTATATGTTTGTATGCAGACCTGAGTGGCCCCTGTCAGGTCTAAAGCTAAGCTATATTGGGAGGCAGATATAGGTGAGACCCTTTCGGATGAGATGTGGCAATATTGTTGCGCACAGATGCAGGAGCTCTCCCCCAATTACAGACTGCGACTTATTCATTTTAACTTTTTTCATCGCCTATATTATACCACTACCAGACTAAGGAGAATGGGTGTTAGAGCTGATGCTAGTTGTGAGCGTTGTCTGGGTCCTGAGGCAGACATCCTGCATCATGCATGGGGATGAGGGGCGCTACGAGGCTACTGGTCAGAGGTGATGCAGGCGATTGACAAGATGGTTAGACTTGCGGTGCTGCGCACCCGTAAGATTGCTCTCCTGGGATACGTAGCAGAGATTCCCTCTGACTGACGGAAACTAGTGGGGGTGTTGCTACTGCTGGCTAAGCGTAGGGTGGCGCTGTGCTGGGGAAGGAAAAGGATACCCCGATGTAATGAGTGGTTGAAGGATGATGCGTATTGCCAGGAACAACTAATGGTATAATGGGAGCCAATGCCAGAGAATTCCCGACTGCGTGATATATGGGCCCCCCTACAATTTTTTATTGCGTCCCGAGCATGAGGTGGCAGGGTGCAGTTCAATGACCAGCATTGGATATGTGACAGTAGCCCCTCCCCCCCAGATGAAGTGAGATTCCTCCTCTCTAACTGGGAGAAATGATGGCTGCATGAACCCCCCTTTTTCTCCTCTCCCTTCCTTTTTCTCCCTTTCCTTATGTTCTGTTTTTGACACTTAGTCGTTCACTGTTATAGCCGTTATATATATAACTGAGCTGATTTCTCATATTGATTGGTCTGATGATACAATAGCCTGTACGGTTCCTGATATGAGACTTGTTAAAATTCTATGTCAATGATGTTCTGCAACGTCTTGTTGGGCTATAATTTAGTTGTATTTACTAATCAAGGCAATAAATAAAATAAAAAAATAAATAAATACCATGCAGTGATTACAGTATGGTACCTTTACCAAAATGTATTTACAATGCATTGTAGCGTAATGCAAATCATTACATTGGATTATTTCACAGCGCAATTCATTACCATGAATATATATAATAAGTAAACTAAAAAGTTGTATTTTTGTGGGCTTTGGATTGGTATAAATATGGATTAAAAAGGGGAGCTTGGACAGGACAACGCCCCTGCCCCCAAAAAAGAAAAATTTGGCTTGTTATAATTTAGGGGTAATGATGGAGCATATCCCCCAAAAGCAAAAATAGAAGTTTATTTTGATATATATATATATATATATATATATATATATATATATATATAAATATATATATATATATATATATATATATATATATATATATATATATATATGTATATATATATTTATATGTATATATATATATATATATATATATATATATATATATATATATATATAAATATATATATGTATTCATATATGTTTTCACAGAAAAAGCACTACCATTTATAACCCATAAAACAAACCAAATTTGCCAGTTATATGTAAATAACGTAAGTGTAATTTGCACTGCCATAGGTTTCAGATCTTATCAGTGATGTAATCTATGATGTAATAATATATGAGATTATAAGCAGTGCATCACAGTGGTGCAAGTTATACTTATGCTATTTAAGTATAACTGGTGAATTTCTGTGGTTCAATGGTTTTTAAATGGTAGTGCTTTTTCAGTGAATTTCTTAGGTTTTTAACCTAAATTCAAGTTCCACTTGTTTTGTTTTAACGTGAAGTATATTTTATTAGGATAAGTTTGTGGCCATACATGGCCTTCGGCCATGCTCAGCGGGGAGTTAATGCCTAACTGCGCCAAGCCTTTGGCCACAGACCCACAATCCTTATTTTGAAAGTTTTTGGGGGGCAAGTGGGACTCCTACAATAGTCTTCAGGAGACCCAAGGGACCACAAGTGGGCACACTAGTTTAGTATGAGTCTCATGGGACTACTGCAAACCTAAATGCCTCGGAGGTGAGCCAGAAGGGCTGGCCCGTTACACGTTTTTTTAGTTTTATTGTGTTTATGGGCTCAGGGATCGAGTTCTCAAGTCCTAAAATGTTAGTTGCAACGCTTTTCTTCATGTTGCAACCAGCATGCGCAGATCACATTGCTCGGTCCCAAAGGACAGACAAATGAGATTTTGATGGTTTTCCTGGTGGGAGGTGCTGCAGAACTCCGGTAGCAACAATAGTTTTAAACCGTAATTTCTCTAAAATGTCTGACCTGAATTACACAAATTCACATAAAAGTACACTTCCTAAATAAATATCTAGTTTTCTGCCAAATTTGGTGTAATTCAACAGGTTTTTCTGTATCAATGTCTAATTTTTAGCTAAGGATAAAGCATGTGGAAAAATTGCTTTGACACCCCACCCCCATTTTTTGTCAATCCTGCTTGATGGATCACCCCAAAGCTTTCCAGGAAACAGCTGAGGTGGATGAGCTTTCCTTGGAAAGTCTCATAATGATTCATTAAAAGGCACCAAAATTATTATCAAATAAAAAAACACTCTTTTTATGGAAATTCATATATACTCATGTATAACTATGCAGAGAAGAAGCCACTGCATAGTTATACATGAGTATATATGAATTTCCATAAAAAGAGTGTTTTTTATGTTTATGCAGTTCTAGTTTATGGAGCAAGATAAAAGTGTGTAGGGACCTACGGTAGGGAGGATGTTCAACCTAGGTATATAATGTTTATTTTTGGCATTGAATATTTTTTGTTTAAAAAGTCACCCAATAAGTACTCTAAGGGGTATATTTTGTAGTATTTTTTACCAGATATTTATTACCATTTACATTACTATTTTTTTTTTATTTATGAACTTGCTCAGGAGCAGGATTGCAAGATGTTTAGGGGCCAAGGTTGGGGAGTATTTGAAATGTCGATATATCATTTTTATTTTTGGGACAGAATTTCTTTTTTAATTACCTGATAAGTACTCTAAGGGGTATTTTTTAAGTGTTTTCAAAAATAATATTTTTAACATTTAATCATTGTTTTAATAATAATTATGAACATTTGTATTTTTTTAACAAATTCAAGAATTTGCTTATTTAGGAGCCAGATGCAAGGGTTTTAGAGACGTAAAGTGGGGGATATTTTATATCCAGATAGATCCTTTTTTTATTTTTGGGAGTGATTTTTGTCTAAATTATCTGAGAAGCATTCACAGGATTATGTTTGTTAATATTTTTTTTTTACAAATACTGCGTTTTTTTTTTTTTACATTTTTAATAAACATGCATGACAACATATAACATTTTACCTTTTAATCTAATATTCACAATATTAAAATATAAAAAGTAGACATCCTTTTCTTTATTTTTTATTTGAAAAAGTCAATAAAAAATGTTTTATTTAAAAAATATATAATTTATTCATTAACCCCGTTTGAGTGGGAAGGAAATGATGGTCTCGTCTTCAGCACCACTGGGGCTGGCTGCATTAAGGACAAACCGGGCCAGATTTATGCTGGCCTTGCGCCATTCCAATGTCACATTAGCGCAATTTTTTTGCCGCTAATGTGGTGTTGCAAGGGGCACAACGCCGTGCCATAATTACAAAGTGGATTTGCACCACTTTGTAACCCCTTGCGCCACATTATGCCTGTGCCCGGCATAATGTATGCAGCGGGGTGTTCCGGCACTAGGGGGAGCCGTAAAAATGGCACAAAGGAATCTAAAGGATTCCTTTGTGCCATTTTTAGCTACATTTTTTAACGCCCACTAAGTGCAGAATTAGCGTCATAGTTTTTTACACTAATCCTGCAAATCGCCGGACTAGCGTCAAGAATTATGACGCTAGTCACCCTAGCTAATGCCATGGTGCGCCATATTTGAAATATGGCACTACCATGGTGGCGTTGGGGGGGCGCTAAGGGGTGCAAGAAAAGTGGCGCTGCTCTATGTGTAGCGGCACTTTTCATAAATCTGCCCCAAAACATTTTGTCCTTAGCACTTAACCGCTAGAAAACAAATTCCATAATTACATTTTGTAAACATTTTTTTAAAACTATTTTTAAACGCTATTTCTTTAAGTAATTCTTTTTTACTTCCCCACATATTTCTGTTTATTCCTATGAGCAAAATTGTTTTTTTGCTTAAAAAAGCTGGTAAGGTTACATTTACTGGTTAGGTGAGTTAAAGAATGTAATTGCTTTGAATGTATGTATTATAAAACCTTTTTCTCCATCCAGGTTATCAAAGATTGTACTTGCTAGACTAGCTTTTCCTGTTGAAGCTTCTTTTTATTCCATTTTTGTAATCACAAAGTAATGAAGTTACAACTACATTTGTTTTAATGTAGGTTTTTCCAGGCATTGACAGGGTATGTCCTAAAGTGTAGGGGGGTTGGATGTCAAATTGAACCTAAAAACCCAACCTAGATTCTTTTTTCTATTTAACTGAAGTGTTTTTGTAAACTTTTTACAGGGCTAAAAAGGGTAGCCCTCAGGATTGTTAGTAGTGTTTTCATGCAGCATTTTCTAGTTTTACATTTGAAAATGCTTTTATGGTTTCTGGTATGTATTGTTGTTTCATATTTGGAATACCGTGGACTGACCAGTGGCAAGATTTAAAAATATTATAGTTAGGCAGAAATATAGGAAGTCTCCAGGTATGAAAAAGTAAACGTTTTTTAATGTCTATAGTTGTAATTATTTGTATTTTAAGACAGAAAAGCATTTTTTTTCTTTTTTTCTTTTAATTATGTGATGTGAGCTTGTTGTTAGTTTTATTAGTGTAGCAAATATAGGCTATGTTTTTTAAGTAGCCTGTGCCACCAAACATGGCAAACCTTCAAAACTTGCTCATTCATTTATTTTTATTTTTATTTTGGTGACTCTAGGTAGTAGACTAGTTTCAAAGGATTGGCCCTATCACACTTCCTTGAAACCTTGCTTCTTTGTCAATATTTCCAGGAAATTGCATATATTAGGTGTGTTTTTCTAAAAGAACTAGAAAATGTGTTATGCCAACTCTCAGCCGCAATGTTACATTTTTGCACCTCTGTCTATTAACAAGTCAATTTGGAATTTTGCAATGCTTCTAGGACCTGACTTGTTTAAATGGCCGATCCACATTTCTTTGAAGTAATTTAGTAAATATGCCATTCTTTATTTTGTGTAAAATAATCTGTCTGTATTATTATAGTTGTATAGAAATCTACTACATGTGTTGGAGCAACAAAAGCTACAAAAGCTAATGTAGTCACCTGCTAAGGATGTTTTCTTTTTAATTTTCACTAAATTGTCTGAGAAAAGTGAATAAAAGAATGCTTGAATTTCTGTATCAGGGTAATATTTTTAAAAACCGGTATCACTTACATTGCAAAATTATTACCTATTTTCTTCGGGGTTATATTTTTTTCTTTAACAATATGCTAAAACTTTAGTATAAGTTACTGACTGCTTATAAGGAAGTAAATCACACAGTTGTGGCGTGGTAGTATTATTTATTTTACAGTGAATAGTGTAAATTTGGGTAAATGGATGGGTTATTTTATTCATCATGCAACTTATACTATTCTCAAAAGTAATTGTTATGCTTTGAAATTTTTTTATGATTGTCATATAGGAAGAAGTATTTATATTTATATGTTTCTGTAAGCGGACCAGCGATCTGTATGTTGCCAAATCTTTTAGGGTGGGGAGGGTGAACTTTAGTTGCATGTTTTTAACTTATTGTCTTCAGATTACTGTAGGTATGGTGGGCATATCTCTGGCAATGTGAATAGGGATGTTTTCTTGCTACCCTCCTAAGTACTGCACCGGAAGGATCACTGGATGTGGTAGCTAACATCTTCAGTTGTTGTATATATTGTGTAACAGAGTGATATGTTCTGTGGTTCATTTACTGTAGATCCCCAGAGTACCAGCGCTGCCTCTGCAACAAGTAAAGAAATAGTTTACACACCTCCAATGAACTCTTAGTTCAGTATGTCTGTCCTTACAGTAAATGTATTCTTTCTACTTTAGTAATTGGTTCCTTCTTTTCAATAATATAAAATTGTCCTCTGGCATGTTCTCCATTCCATTCAAAAATGCGTATTATAGCTAACAAAACAAGATGTGCATAGCACGAAAAGTACAATAATTGCATTCTCAACTTTGATAATAGAGTCTTGTATATTTACTGTAAATATTTTCTTGCTAGTTGTTTCTATTTAGGTGGCTTCAATTGTTTACATCGTGTCTTTATAATTCGTCTGGCCTTTATTCTGTTGAAAAAGAAAATTGAAAATGTAAAGTACTATGTTTTGCTAATATTGTTTTCGGGCTTCTTCCTTTTTTACTCTTGTTGCACCTGAAAATTAAAATTCCATTAAGGAATAAAGAAAGAAAGAAGTTAATTGTTTAACAAATTAGTCGTTAGTCCATTAGTTATTACCTAGCTTCTAGTGTAATATTATTCCATGATTTATTTTTTCTTACTTTTGTTATCTTTTTGTTTGAAATTACAATTGTTCCATGATTCTTTTTAGTTTTCTTGAATGGTACAAACATGTCCAGATTACTTTCCATAATTTGGAAGAAAAGATACTTAAAAAATATGTTCAAACTATTTAAAAAATGTATTTATGTTAGTAACAACTCCTAGCTTTCCTTTCTGCTTTTCTGAAAACTTAAAAGGGTTATTTCAATTTTTTAGTTTGTGAGGAATGACATTTTCAAAGTGATCAATTTCTGTAAATGTAATTCATGTATTTACCTTTGTTTTCCTTGTCACTGAGTTTTTTTTTCAAGGATTGGATTACATTCAGGGCCACGGAATTCTGCAATTGTATGGCAATTTTTGTATATTTATATATTTGCCACATAATCCATAATTTGACATATAGGGCCTCATTACGAGGCTGGCGGTCTTAAGACCATTAGCCTTGCAGTGGCAGTCAGGACCTCCTCTGCTGTTGCGGTCTGACCGCTAAATTAAGACCCTGGTGGTCAGACTGCCAGGGTTCCGCTGTCTCTGCAGAGATCGGTGATCCCGACAGGTTGACAGTGGGTGGAGGTCGTAATCCACCGGGGCAGGGCCACATGCACTGCTGCCCTGTGGATTACGACCTCGTTCTCTGCCAGCCTTTTCATGGCGGTTTCATGGTCAAGAAAAGGCTGGCAGTGAACAGATGCAGTGGGCTACAGGGGGGCCCTGCACTGCCCATGCACTTGGCATGGACAGTGCAGGGTCCCCTTGCCCAGCACCCTCGCAATGTTCACTGTCTGCTTTGCAGACTGAGCATTGCGAGGGTGCTGGTGTACCCTGCAGGCGACAGCATTGCTGTCAGCTCAATTTGACCCAGAGACAATACTGCCGCCTGTTTCCTGCTAGGCTGATGAGTGGAAACTGAAGTTTACACTCATCAGCCTAGCGCGAAACATCTAATTGGTCCGGTGTGGTGGCTGCCACTACAGTGGTGGCCACCCTGTTAGGAGTTTGGCAGACAGGTTTTCTTGTCTCCCAAACTCAAAATGAGGCCCATAGTTTGCAGATTTAAAACAAATGTTTCTAACTCAAATGGTTTAAAAGTCACTAAAATGCAGCAAAACATGTTGCCGCTCAGTGGAAGGCCCTTTGCAAAGCTGCACTGGTCAACTTTCTGTTGCTTATTGCTATATTTCAGTGTTAAACTGGTATAAATGAGGTTCAGCCAATGCCCAGACATACTAACCAAATGTAAAAATGCTGAAATAATGATATGATACTGTTACAAAATGTGCTACATTATGCAGCATAATTTGCCTTTTCTTTCTGATCCTTTACTCAATAATTTGGCCCGCTCCTGCCGCATACTTCCAGTGGCCCTTATTATATTCGATATAGAAAGCAGTCTAAATGTAATATAAAAAGTGATACAAATATGACCAATGTAGTAAGGTTTAATTTCTGCTGTTTATTGTTTGTTTGTAGGTGTTGTTTTTTTTAAACATGTTCTTACCATATATCAGAACTGGATGGCACTGTTTTCAAGGCAGCCCAAATTAGCCAAGTACTACATCCTCTCCACCTGAGGAGTGGTGACAGAATGCTAGCAGACATTTTTATACATGTGGTCATCATTAGATGTTCTTCTTTTTAAAAATTCTGATTTGGAATGTATTTTTTAACGTAGTCGATTTGGGACTAAAACACTTTTTAAATGATCTTGAAAATGTGTGTTAAGGTCTTTTTATGTGCAAATAATAGGTGCATCTTTGTTCGGGGGAATATTCAGATTTAGGGCCTCATTACGAGTTTGGCGCCTGTGCAACCCCAGGGTGGCCTAACCGCTATCGACTTGCCGGTTGGACCACTGCATAATGAGCCATACGGGCCTTTGGAGCAAAGGCTGCTGTGGTCCCACAGGTACCACCAGGCAGTGCAGACCGCCGCAGTGAGGAGGCAGAATAAACAGACAGGTGGAGCCTGTGTTTCCAACGGACACATTATGAGGTTGCATACCACCAATAAGACTGTGGAGGTCTAACCAAAATATCTCAGCAGGCGGAAACAAAGAGTATAAAGGGAACAACTCACCTGCAGGTAGAGTTACATGTCCTGTGCCGTCATGGAGCCCATCGCATATGTCCTGCCACTGTCGTTACTCATCGATGGTGCACAAAATCCACATCACCATGGACAGAACTGACTGTAACTACACACATCTACCTGCATCGTTAAGTTGAACAACAGACTGTTGCGTCATCATCCACATGATATGGGGGTCACGCTATGGGCATCAGTACACTTGTCATTGTGTACACAGTTGGAGTCATTCACAAAGAAGGACATATTCACAGCCATTAAATGCCCCCTTTGGGCAGGTCATTCACACCACACAAAAACACACGTCTACACATCTTAGGCACAGGGACAGTGGCATGTACACAACAGTGTGTCACACAACACCAACATCATAGCAACATTACATCTACCAATACAACTGACACCCTCACATTGCACACATGCCATGGACTGTCGTCAGATTGAACACACGTAAGTATGGATGTGTCATGGAACACAAACGCCACTCCCATTAAACATCACCAGTATGGACCCACACATCATCCACATTGCAACACAATGGAAGGACAATGGGATGCATAATAGTCATAGGAGACAAATATCCCAAGCTCAGTATGCAAACAATACCTGCACAATAGGGATGGGAGCATCAGGAGCACTCAGGGAAGGATGCTGCACTGGGATACATCACACTTTGCACATGCCCCGAAAAACAACTTTTGCACAGGAACTGGCCCTATATATGTATCTCAGGGGCAAAAAATACTAAAGCCAAGTGACATGGCTATCTACAGAATTTGAAAGTGCAAGCCAAGAAAGCAAATACAACTCTATGGGACATACATATAAATGAAGCAGCTGCAAGGTACATGCATCAAAATGGACATATGCATACTCAATTGCAAACAAAGGTAGCACAATTGAACACCATACATGTCTGCACAAAGAAAACTCAAGCTGCCACACATGAGAAGAATCTACAGTCCATTTCAAGGGGACAAGTTTAACACCAAACATGCTGACATTGGACCACACAAGATGAAATACTTACCTTCCCAAACATTACACAATGCAATGACACCACAGTTGCATTAACAAACACATATCTATACAGTCAACATATACCCTTGCCCTGGGTGACACCAGCACTGCCACAAGGTTAGATTTTCATAACAGCAGTAAGTTGATCAGCATTCAGATTGAAGCACACACAACTATCGGCAAACAACACAAATTACTCTAGAACAACATAAAGGTAGAAAAGGAATTGCAGGACAAATGTGTACCCACAAAAACAACTATTTGGGTTTATTTGAACCAAAACTGTTATTATCAAAGGCCATTGACCAGTCTTTGCATGGTACTGTGCCCACACAGGGAGGGCTTGGATGTGGAAGGGATGGGTTGGAATGTGGGTCGGGCCTCTTGGGTTTGGAACAGAGAGGAGAGAACAGGGAAAAATGGCAAGCTTGAAAAGGAAACTCTCCTTTGGAACATGGGGCCGGTCATCAGAAGGGGTTGGGGATTCAGAAGTTGAGGGAGTGGTTGTCTGGTGTGTGGGTATAGATATCTTGGGTGCATGTTTGAGGTATGTTTATGTTTGGGTGGTGTCTGTTGCATGAGTGTGTGTGGGTGTTTCTATATCTTGGGGGCAGGGAAGTGGAGGTGCTGGAGTGGTTGATGTGTGTGTGTCTGTTGGGATATTGTCTGCAGGAATGCTGGCAGTGGTGGATGTTTGTGTGTCTGTTGGGTGGTGTCTGCAGATATGATGGATGTGGTGGATGTCTGTGTGTCTGTTTGGGTAGTGTCTGTAAGTATGATGGATGTGGTGGATGTCTGTGTTTGTTGGGGTGGTGTCTGTGGATGTGGTGGGTTTGGTGGATGTGTCATTGGCTGTTGTGTTAAGGCCTGTGGGTGTGGGTGATGTGGTGTGTGGGACGCTGTTGGTGGCGGGGTGTTTGCTGAAGTGGTGGCTGATGTTGTGTTTGTGGGTGTATGTTGAGTGCCTGCATGCCGGTGTGTCTTGTGGTGTTTGTGTTTATGTGTGAGGCTTGTGGGTGTTGATGTGGGTGCGTGCAGATGTGCCTGTATGCCTGGGATAGGTAAGGGAATGGGGGATTTGGATTGAGAAGGAGAAGGTGGAGGGGCGGAATATGGGGGGTGACTAGCTACCATCATTGAGGAGGCCAGAGCCTGAAAAGATATCTGTAGGCCAGACATGGCACTATGAATGCATTCCAGGAAAGCATTGGTATGCTGAAGATGGCTGGCCAACCCCTACATGGCATTCACAATGGCAGTCTGACCCACAGAGATGTTCCTCAGGACATCAATAGCCTCCTCACTCAGGGTAGCAGAGTGGCGGGGCTGGGGTGGAGGTGCCTGTGGCAAAGGAGGAGTCCATGCTCTTTGGTAAGCGGGCACAGCCAACTTGGTGGGGAGCAACCGGGAGAGTGAGGATAGAACTGGTCGCGGTGGACAAAGATGGTACAAGTGTAGGTCCAATGGGACTGCTGCCACTAGGGACTGGACACTGGGAGTAGAATCTGATGATGAGGATGTAGATCTGGTCTCCTCCGTGACACTCCCCTTACCCTCCAGGCCACTGGGTCCCTCTATGTTGGTGGTGTCTTGACTAGAAGTACCGTGGCCAGTTGCTTCCCATTTGGTTGTGTCCTCTCTCATTCGCTTGCCTGGTCTGATGCTGAAAATAAAAAGAGAACAAAGGTCACCACATGTTCCTAATCACACTTGAACAACAGCTGTGATTAGCAAACATTACCATGATGTCAAGTAGCCCTCCCCCCCCAAGGAACAAACTCTACCGACGTGGCTCCTACATGTACCATACCATATGCATACATGCCATCTGAACTGTCAAAAGTTGCCCACAGGAAAATCAGGATCTCGGACAACTACAATTGCATGGCTGAAGTTGTGCAATCACAGTAACCATTGAACAAGTAGGAGACCGCATCACTTTCTATGGTTTGCTTCATGGAGCATTCCTCAGTTACTTGTTGTCATACAATAGCAGGCCAAAACCAAGTTCAATCCCACAGAAGGTCATGCATACATTTATTTGTCACATACACAATAACACAACAATGTGAAATGATGCTCCCAGAACATGCCATGTTGCTGACACCAGTGCAGTAGCCTGGAGAAGATGGCATGGAATTTCATCATGTCACACTGGAAACATATCAACAATGCACACTTCACCAAGTAAAATATGTGTCAATGGAACCGTGGAGGTAGTACCAATGTTGTTATGATATGCCACACATTTGGCATGGAAATTTAAACTGTAGAAATCATGTGCAAATTGTCAGGAAGATATGTCACTAAGATCCACAACACAATGAATCAGCAAGCCCCAAGGACATCACCACTAATGTCTGGCACCTCTCACAATGACATACTCTGATTGCATCAGTAGATGTCAATAGTCCTCTGTATGTTGGAGAGGCCCAGAGATTTGCAGGTACCTGTAGAAGGCCCTCAACATGTTGCCCAGTAGGAAGCAACATCACGTCTCCATTTTGGGCCTGCAAACCCAGATGTCTGTGGATGAGTGGTTGTACCCAACCACATGATTTCAACATAACTGTAAGTCATCCCATGATGCATGCCAAAACCCTTTCCCATTACACATGTACAGTGCACTTTGCTACATCATGCTACATCAATGACATGGAAATGCACATTGTGGCTAAAAAATCTAGTCATACACATCTTGTCCCACATTGCTACTGCAGTTGTACATGCCAAATGACATGCAATGTCGGTTGATGGTATTTGTCAGCCAACAATCAATGATGACACACTTCTGTCTGTGGCACCATATGAAATGTACCCCCATTGCAAATGTCCTATTCCACACACAGGCTGGCATGCACATGCATGAAACAGCAATGTACACATTTCTTCAAAAGAGAAAGGGGCATATGCTATGATGTGGGCACAAGGAATGTTGGCAACAGTGATGGCACACAAATCATGTCAATTAACATTCCCCACTTACCAAGGGAAAGTATTGATCTGTAGCTGACCCAAAGAACAATGTATGCTCTGTCACATGTATGATGTCCATCTTCACATTACAGACAATAGTGAGGCACAAGCACACGTGTATTTGACCAGACACATGGCTGAGGACAGTGATCCATCACTTTCTTTCCTTTGGCCTGTAACACTGAGGAGTAGTGGTCTGTGGCATAGAATTTCAACCCAGCAACAACAAACTGTACTTGATTGATCAATGTACACAGCCATATGCTGTCCCTGGAGAGCAAACTGTTTGTGAATTGTACACCGTTGTCTCCGAGGTCCCTGGCCAACAGGCAAGGCACATCAGTATGCACCACATGAAATATCTACACGAACAGTCATGTCCCTAATCGTCAGGGGGAGATATCAGAACCTGACACATTAACTTGGCAATGTGACTGGCAGGAATATCTCTGTACACACCCCTTAATGGCTGCTTTGCTCCACTCAAACGCCCATCAAGGTCTGGGTCGGTCACCACCAGAATGTGGGCCATTAGGGGGGGGGTCATGGTCCGGCGTGCGCCCCACCCACACTGGGAGGACAGCCCAAGCTGGACCTTTGCGATCTTCTGAGCCCATCATCTCAGGTCCTCCCACCTCTTGCAACAGTGGGCGCTCTGCGGGGTGTGGATCCCCAGGGTCCACACCTTCCAGGTGATGGCTCTCCATATCTCCTTCTGATGGGCATTTACCTGCACGGATGTATAATACAAATCAAGAGATTACAATCACAAGTTTTGGCACAAAGGGTTGAGTCACACCCGTCAGAAACACCAAGCTAGAAATTTTTAACTTGTTAACACACCACAAGTGCAAAGCACACTAGCCAATAAGTACAGGGACATGACTACAGACATATATATCCATCTACAGACTAACCCACTACCCTATTAGGGCCTACAATGACTAAGCAGGCTTACTGATGTCAGGTAGCTCTAGCAACATGTACTGTGAGGTGAGCCACAATTAAACACTACATACAAATCTGGCTTCTGAAGGGAAAACTCCCTAGGCCTGAATGGACCAACACATTCCCACTCTGCGAGATTGGCTCACTGCATACAGTCCCTACAGGCAACTGTCATAGTACAGACTTCAACCTTGCACTCGAATGACAATGAAGGGGCTGGCATGGTGAATAGAGAAAGTGTCTTCCCTTGTGCATGAATGGACATGTGGCCTACCAATTGCAGACTCATGTCACTTCAGTGGGTGAGTTCTGTGGTATTTACCTGTACCACAGAACACTTCTTTGGACATATGTGTCTATCCTTAGGAGATGACATCCAACATACAAAGGTATGCATTGTACAATTTCTGCTATGCGACCAAGGTACTGGCTCACATATCATGGCCTCACAGGAATCAACACACTGTCTGCACCGTGGGACTTTCATTTATGCATTAAGTCTGTACAGGACAAATATGATGTATGTGAAGGTGACAAAAGAGCTGTGGGAGTAAGGGACCTGTCATGAGTCAAAACCACACATTGAAAATGATGCATAATGCACATATGGGCTACTACTACTGTACCCATTCCTAATTCAGTCAATATACTAAGGCATTCAGGGCATGTTTTGCCGCTAGAGCATCATATTGTCCACATGCCAGGATCTGCTGGTGTGTGGGAGTGGGCACAGTGCCACAGTGACTGTACCCCATTCTGAACTATGCACCATAGTGGGAGATACATTTGACAGGCCCTGATCTTTGCAGGCTGAGCATACAGAACCTACATGTCACTCCATTCCCATCAGTTCTATGCATGACAGTACATCATGTGGCCATCAGTAATTTGGCATGTGGTGTGTGTGGCAACTTGAAGGGCACAGTGAGCTATGATATGGATTCCAAACTACAGTTTGGCAAGGCCAGGTGTGGGTTGAAAGATCTGTGGTACTATACACATTGCTTAAAGGATCCTTAAATGACTCATACAGGATGCTTACACAGCTCAGGCTGTCATGCATATACATGTTGTCCAACGTTTACAACAATCATGAAGAAAGAGATGACGTTGGATGGCAGTAAAGTATCCTTACCTAATTATGTCCATCACAAGGAGGATCTATGACCCAAAAAACCTCACACAACACAATGTGACTGAACTCATTATGTACTGGCCACCCATACCTGCACAATGTTCATCCAATTGATGCCACACAGACTGCAACAACAGGCACACACGAAAGCTAACTGGCACACAAGGGCATATTGTAGCTTGTGAGAAGGGAAAGGATGGTGTAGAACAGAATCAATTGTGTCTATGAGATTCTAACCTGCTCCTCTGGTGAGCCATTGAGCTGTTCATACAGTAATAGGACCTCATCAACAAGTGTCTCCAGGTCATCTGAAGAGAAGGTAGGAGCCCTGTCGCCTGCTGGACGTGGCATGATTGCTCCCAGAGGTGGAGCACAACATATCAGGTAGTGGAGGTGTTGCTGGCAGTACTGTCAGGAGTCAAGTGAGTGAACATGCACAACATGGCCGTCACGTCCACCTTGAATGCAGCTATCACTGCTGGCGAACACAGCCATTGGGCCGGGACTGCCACAGGCAACAACGTTAGCCTGTGTCTGTGCCTGCCATTGTTGGAACCACCTACTGCTCTGACGACTTCCGCCTGCGGTCGCGGGCAGTTCCTAATGTCCAGTGGAGTAAGTCAGACATCTGCCATTTTGGCAGCCTGAAATGCAGTATTTGCCTTTGTAAACAGTGGCACACCTACAATTTATGTGTTGCAGCATCACAAACATCCTTATTCTGTCTTGTCATGTAGGTCCTTCTACACAACCACCACTGTAGTGTGTTGTAGGGCACAGATAGCATTTAACAGCAGTGCACAGTCCACCACCGCCAACGGTCATTTTAGTGGTCAGAATATACAGTTGCATCAATTGTGTAGCACATCTTTGAGTTTCGTCAAAATGCATTTTGTGGACATGTGTTGACAACCATGGGGGTCACATGTGACCTTTGTGTACTTGCCAGCTGCCATGTGCACTGTGTATCGTGTCTATACGGTCAGAAATGATTTGTCACATAATATTTTTGGCATGCATCATGTATGTTGCTGTGGACACACTGACTAATGTTCCAAATCATGCCTTGTCACACACAGGTACCCTAGGAGAGGAGGAATGCAACAGCCTCCTGTTCTGTCCACTGCCAGACCTTCAGAGCATGGAGCAAGAACATATTATTATAATATACAGCATGGATAAGCACTTATGCCGGCAGTTGGTGCCAGATCTGATGCCAGCTAGTAGTTATCCAACCTGCATACCACCCATTGTACAAGGCATGTCATTATTGCACTTCCTAGCCACATGGTCCTTCCAAAATGCAGTGGCTCTATCTACTGGTATGTCCCAACCTATGTTCAGTCTGGTGTTGAGGGATTTCCTCTCAGCAATGTTAAAACATATTGACAGCTATATCAGATTACTCTGACGTGAGGATTTAGCTAATGTGAAGGCTGACACCTTTATGATTTTGTCCGCCTCCCACATGTGATGGGGGACATCGATGGCACACATGTTGGCTTGGTGCCACTACAGACCACTGAACAAGTCCATTGCAACAGAAAGAACTTTCCATTCCATCAACATTCAAGTTATCTGTTTGTTGGATCTCTACATCTCAAATGTCTGTGCCCGTTACCCAGAATTAGCCCACGCAACCTTCATAATGCGGAACAGCACCCTACCCCAGTTGATGTCACAACTGCACCCGGAGAGGGCATGGCTGGTTGGTAAGTTGTTCTGATTGTGTGTGTATGTGTGCAATGTCAGGTGCTACAATCATGAAGTGAGTGACTCTTTGCTGCACTTATGTCCCATTTCTTAACAGGAGCCTACGCATATCTAAACCGTCCTTGGTTGTTGATGCCGCTGAGGAATCCTACTATGCCAGGAAAAGTCTGCTTCAATGAGGCCCATGGAAGAACAGGGCAGCAAGCGGAATGGGCATTTGGGCTCCTGAAGGCCAGATGTAGGTGTCTGGATAGGACTGGTAGAGCCCTTCTCTACTCACCCAGGAAAGTGTGTCAGATCACTGTGGCATGCTGCATGCTCCACAACCTCAACCTGCGTAGGAATATTCCATACATCCCAGAGGAGGGGGAGCCTACAGTGCCATCGGGTGAGACTGCTGAAATGACAACTGAGGATGACAGTGGTGAAGAGGAAGGAGCTGACTTGCGAGAAGATCTCGACAAACAGCTACTTTTAATGAGCATATATCATGTGATGTAATGACTGTACAATGAACTGTAGTTGTAAGAATGTGTGGAGTTGAGTGATTTTGAAACAGCTAGGGAGCTAATACACTGTAATATTCAGCCGAAGGTTGCTTGATAAGATAGCTTTTGACAAATCCCCACCTTGATGGTGTTCCTTTTTTTGTGTCTGTTTCCTTGCAATGTTCTTTGTTTTTCAGTTGGTTGCTATGTTTCTTGTGTAATAGGGATGATTTCAAGACCGTGCTCCTTCCTTTGTTTTTTGTACAGGTACCTTCACCATGACATCGTCATGTGGGCATTTCAAAGTTGTGACATTAGCAGGTATCTGATGCTGTTCTGACATACAAAGTAGGCATGGATTGTTTCAGGTAATGTAGGGTGCAGAGTTTGGATGTATGAGACCTGTACCAAGACAGTTTGCACAGTGTTTGGGTGGAGGTCAGAAGTGACAATTGCACTTGTTTTGTATGTTGTGGTGGGCCTGATGCATCATGTGTGTCATCATATAGGCCATCATTACAACATTGGCAGTAAATCCCGCTTACCACCGTGCAGAAGACTGCCAACACACCGCCGCGGCCGCGGAATTCCGCCACAGCTACTATGACCCACAGTTCGGAATCTTCCAAAATCTAGACACCCACACAAGTCCGCCACACCAAAGGTCAGTGATAAACTGGCGAAAACAAAACCTCCACTGTCACGCCAACAGGAATATGCCCACACTATCACGACCCACGAATCCACGCAGCGGTCTTTCAACCGCGGTATTCCATTGGTGGTACACACCGCCAAGCTCAAAATACACACACATTTACAAAACACAGCCACATTGGACAATTCCAAATACACACACCTGATACACATACACACACCACTCCCACACACCCAATACAATATAAAACACACACCCACATCACCCACAAACCCTTACGACAACAATGCACGAACGAAAGCCAGAGAGAGACAGCACCAGCAAGAACACTAGCATCCACAGGCACACAACACCATCACCCACAGAACTTCCACGCACCTCACACAACACCCCACTACATATCAGCACACTTATCACCCCACACATCACTTACACCACCCCATGGCACGGCAAAGACACCCCAGGTTCTCGGAGGAGGAGCTCAGGGTCATGGTGGAGGAAATCGTCCGGGTATAGCCACAGCTATTCGGATCACAGGTGCAGCACACCTCCATTGCAAGGAAGATGGAGCTATGGCGAAGAATAGTGGACATGGTCAACGCAGTGGGACAGCACCGAAGAAATCGGGAGGACATCAGGAAGAGGTGGAACGACCTATGGGGGAAGGTGCGTTCCGTGGTCTCAAGAGATCACCTTGCCGTTTAGCGGACTGGCGGCGGACCCCCACCTCTTCCCCCACAACTAACAACATGGGAGGAGCAGGTCTTGGCGATTCTGCATCCTGAGGGCCTCGCAGGAGTAGGTGGAGGAATGGACTCTGGTAAGACAAATCTTAACTATTACATCTCCCACCCTACCTGCATGCCAGCACATACCCCCACCCTCACCCCCAGCACTCCTACTTCTCACAAATGTCCCAATTTCACTAACCACCCATTCCAACACCAAGCCCTGCATGCAACAACAAAGCATGGACACCCATCACTAAAGCATGCCCACTGCACATACCCAAACACCCCCCTAAACCATCATCACACGAGGTCCCTCACAGGAATGCAAGCACTGGGGTACCCGGTCACCCACCCATTGCACACCATGACACACACAGATGTAATAACCATCCTTTTATACCCCTGCAGGACCCCTACCCAAAGTCACTGGACAGGAGGGTCCACACGTGTCCATACCACCAACAGAAGAGGCCCACAGTGATGACAGCACCTCTGTCCAACTGGATCTAGATGACCAGCCCGGCCCATCGGGGACCTCTGGACAGTCGGTTCCCCTGACACAGTCACAGGCCACCACAGAGATTCCCCCCTCTGGAAACACCAGCACAGCACCCACCCAGCGGGCCCATACCTCCATCCCCAGGACACGTCAATCAGCTGTGTGTCCACCACTACAGGGAACCCAGGCTAACCCAGCACCCCAACAGCAACAGGGACCTGGGGGCAGTGGTAGTGGGCACACGGTCCAGGGGACAGAGGCCCAGGAACCCAGGGGAACTGGGAGGGCTGCTGTGCGACAGGGGGCCGACAGGCCAAGGGAACCCACTTTCCACGAGGCCCTCTTCTCCATCATGGGAGCCTACCACCACTCCCAGGAGACGATGGCAACAGTACTGGCCAAGTTTCAGGAGACCTAGCACCTGCAGGAGGAACAGTATATGGGCTTCAGGGAGGAACTCGGAACCATCAACTCCACCCTGGGCACCATCGTAGGGGTGCTGAAGGAATTTGTGAACACCAGGAGGGACACTGTGGCACTACAAGGGGCCCCTGACACTAGCCTGGACGATGAACTGCCCACCACCTCCGCCGGCGCTGGTGGACAGGACACCCCGCCACAGGACCACCACACCAGCACCCCACCCCCTGCAGAGGGAGAACCACCTCGCAAACGGTCCCTGAGATCCAGGAACAAGACAGAGAACAATGCCAAGACCCCCGCCAAGAAATGAGACCACCCTGATTGTCATCCTACTGTCCCACTTTGTCACCCTGTCCATACTTAAACTGCCCCAGCTCCACTTCCTATGCCCCTTTGGACAATGCACCTGTGAGACTATTAGACTGGACTCTGCCAGGGACATTCCTCCACCATCACCCCTCACCATTTTACTACCCCCTCCAATATTGAGCACTTAAATAAACACACTTAAAGAACAAAACAATCTGGAGTCTGTCTGTGATTTCGAAATAGTGTATTAGCAATTACAGTGGCAAAATGTTCATTCAAATGTAATGTCAACATACATATGTCACACAGCTCTAGTCCATGAGGAATCAAAGCAGATGTCACACAGTGGGACCCACATCTGTGAAATCGTAAGGGAAAGTGACAACTCAGTGACCATACACTGGGTGAAAACGACAGACAGTAGAGAGGCAGTAGTGTTTAAGTACATGTAGTAGGCAGGTCTGCACTCTTACCTGTGTCTCACTGGAAATATTGCTGGATCACTGAGTCCCTGTTGTTCATGTCTTCTTCCTCTGCTTCCTCGTCTTCACTGTCCACAGGCTCCACAGCTGCCAAAGCACCTCCATCTGGACCATCCTCCTGCAGAAAAGGCACCTGTCGTCGCAAAGCCAAGTTGTGAAGCATACAGCAGGCCACGATGACCTGGCACACCTTCTTTGGTGAGTAGAATAGGGATCCATCTGTCATATGGAGGCACCGGAACCTGGCCTTCAGGAGGCCGAAGGTCCGCTCGATCACCCTCCTAGTTCGCCCATGGGCCTCATTGTAACGTTCCTCGGCCCTTGTCCTGGGATTCCTCACTGGGGTCAGAAGCCATGACAGGTTGGGGTAACCAGAGTCACCTGCAAATGGCGAGGGACAACTGTTAGACACACACTAACCTGGAGGGATATCCCCAGACCCAGACAACCATTCCCACTGACTAGCTTCCAGGTGCTCACCTAATAGCCACACATGGTGCCTCTGGAGTTGACCCATCACATAAGGGATGCTGCTATTCCGCAGGATGTAGGCGTCATGCACTGAGCCAGGGAACATGGCATTCACATGGGAGATGTACTGGTCTGCCAAACATACCATCTGCACATTCATTGAATGATAATTCTTCCGGTTTCCATACACCTGTTCACTCCTGTGGGGGGGGACCAAAGCCACATGGGTCCCATCAATGGCACCTATGATGTTGGGGATATGTCCCAGGGCATAGAAATCACCTTTCACTGTAGGCAAATTCTCCACCTGAGGGAAAACGATGTAGCTCAGCATGTGTTTCAGAAGGGCAGACAACACTCTGGACAACACGTTAGAAAACATAAACTGGGATATCCCTGATGCTATGGCCACTGTTGTTTGAAATTACCACTTGCAAGGAAATGGAGCACTGACAGCACCTGCACTTGAGGGGGGATTCCTGTGGGATGGCGGATAGCTGACATCAGGTTTGGCTCCAACTGGGTACACAGTTCCTGGATTGTGGCACGGTCAAGCCTGTATGTGATAATCACATGTCTTTCCTCCATTGTCGACAGGCCCACCAATGGTCGGTACACCGGAGGATGCCGCCATCTCCTCACATGTCCCAGCGGACGGTGCCTATGAAGGACAACAGCGAGCATAGAGTCAAACAACTCAGAGGTACGCACCCACAGCTTACACAGAATACCTTTCATACTCAAAAAGTGGCCTGTATGTGTGTTGAGTCTAGGCCTAGGTATGTGTGACGCAGTTGCAAATGAAGCCATGTGGGCCCCTGAAATGGCGGCTGCCTGACCTCTAAACTGGGACAATGGGATGTGAGGTAACTGCGCTGGCGTTGTACACTGTTGCGGTAGGCGGTCGAAAACAGCGGCGCAATGCTGCATTGGTTAACATTGGACCCTATGGGTCCCAGGAGCCAATGACGATGTACGCCGGCGGTGACGGTACGCACTGCCGCAGACGTGACTGCCATTTTCTATCTGTTCTATCACTCGATACCTGATCTTCGACAGGAGAGGACCTACACTGCAAGTGCTGCTGTGACCTCGCTCTGGAAGAGACAATGGCTCGAGTGTCTGGGGAAAGGGCCCCTGCCTTCACATCGGAGGAGTCGGAGAAACTCGTGGATGGGGTCCTCCCCCAGTACACGATACTCTACGGTCCTCCAGACAAACAGGTAAGTACACTGGGAGCATGATGTATGGGCTATGCCTGTGTGGAGAGGGCTGGATGTAAGAAGGAAGGGGGGAGAGTGCGGCGTGCATGAAACAACGGTGAATGCATGTGCTATATGGCAAGGGTAGGGATGGGGGCCAATCACTTTGACGGTGCAGTTGGTAATAACTTTCTCTTCCCCCTGTACAATTCATGTAGGTCAGCACCCACCAGAAAAAACATATTTGGCGTGCCATCGCCAAGGACGTCCGGACCCTGGGGGTCTACCACAGACGGAGCACCCACTGCCGGAAAAGATGGGAGGACATTCGCCGCTGGAACAAGAAGACGGCGGAGGCTCAGCTGGGGATGGCCTCCCAACATGGGAGGGGTGCCCGTCGCACCATGACCCCCGAGATGTTCAGGATCCTGGCGGTGGGCTACCCGGAGTTGGATGGGCGCTTGAGGGCATCACAGCAGCCACAAGGGGGTGAGTACACTCTCATTCTGCTGACTTTGCACGCAGTGGAGGGGGCTGGGTGGGGGAGGTGGGCTGTGGGTTTCCCTAGGCCAGGGCGAGTTCCGTAGGTAAGGGGTCCCTCCATAAGGCAGGCCATGTGGCACCCCACCCAACCTATGTAGAGTGCCAAGTACACCTAGTCATGCCCCTGTGTCATCTATGTGTGCAGATATCGTCCATAGCCTTGTAGGCCATTTCCCAGGAATTGAACAGTGGAGCCTAAGAGCGCGGCGTAGTGGAGGGGGCTTCTGTATCTGTCGTGTCCGCAAACGGTAGCGGTAATGCATGCACTCAACATGTTTTTCTTCTGCCATCCCCCCCTTTTTGTGGTCTCCCTGTTCTTGTTTGCATTAGCATCATCAGGAGGAGGAGCAGTGGCACCGGAGCACCAGGGGGCTGCATCCCACATGGGCATGGAGGGCCACACTACGGACTCGGAGTTCACCAGTGGGACGGAGGGCGAGGGGAGCTCTATGGCGGGGACAGGAGCTGAGACCAGTGACACAGACTCGTCCTCTGATGGGAGCTCCCTTGTGGTGGCGGCAACATCTATGCCACCCCCATCGACAGGTACAGCTGCCACCCCCCCTTCCAGCACCACCCTCCCAGCAGCCCATCAGCCTTCGCCCCGTGCCCGCTCACCCCGGAGGGTGGGCATCACCTTCGCCCCAGGCACCTCAGGCCCTGCCCCAGTCACCCCTGCTGCCCTCAGTGAGGAGGCCATTGACCTCCTCAGGTCCCTCACTGTTGGGCATTCTACCATTTTGAATGCCATCCAGGGTGTCGAAAGGCAGTTGCAACAAACCAATGCATTCCTGGAAGGCATTCATTCTGGTCAGGCAGCCCTTCAGCATGGTTTTCAGACTCTGGCCTCAGCACTGATGGCAGCCATTGTCCCTGTCTCTAGCCTCCCCCCTCCAACTTCCTCCACCCAGACCCAATCCCCTCTACCTCAGCCTATCCCAAGCACACCTACAGACCAGCATGCACACACATCAACACACAAGGGAAGCTCAGGCAAACATAAGAACCACACATTCCACAGGCACTCACGCAAGCATCGCACACATGCAGACAAACCAACATCCACTGCCTCCACTGTGTCCCCCTCCACTGTGTCCCCCTCCTCCTCGTCTCCCTCCTCCCTCCCTGTCTCGTCTACACTCACACCTGCATGCACTACCTCTACAGCCATTACGTCCCTCTCCAGCACACCCACCACCACACCCCGCTCACATGCAGTCACCACCCCCACTACCATTCACACGTCCCCTGTGTTCTCTCCCACTTTGTCTGTGATGCCCCCTCCCAAGATACACAAATGCAGGCACACACCCACCCAACAGCCATCCACCTCACAAAAGCCTCCAGCGCATACACCTTCACCCTAAGTCAGCAAACGAACACCTCCTACAACCACCACCTCTTCCTCCACTCCCAAACCCCCTCCAGCTACCCGTCCCAGTGTGTCCAAAAAACCTTTCCTGTCCAACCTTGACCTCTTTCCCACACCTCCCCCACCCCGTCCGTCTCCTAGGTCCCGAACTAGCTCCTCAGCCACAACATCTCCGGGACCAGTGGTGCTTGTAGTCACCGGAATCTGGAGTGCACCGGCCACCAGGGCACCCAGTGTGGCACGGAGCCACAGCACAGACAGTCCCCCACCTGTCAAGCATCAGAAGTTGGCCAGTGCATGGCGGGAGAGGGGGAAGACTCCAGCCACCAAAGCCGCTCCCATGGGTCCCGGTGGGAGCGTGGAGTCAGCTGTGACACCTTCCAAGGTGGGGAAGAGCCACAAGAAACCCGGCAAGTCTGGGAAGAGCAGCATGGTGGAGAAGACCGCCATCATCCCCGCTGCCCAGGAGGCCACCGCCAGCACAAGCCCAGCTGCCCAGGAGGCCACCGCCAGCACAAGCCCAGCTGCCCAGGAGGCCACCGCCAGCACAAGCCTAGCTGCCCAGGAGGCCTCCCCCAGCACAAGCCCAGCTGCCCAAGAGGCCACCGCCAGGAGGCTACCGCCAGCACAAGCCCAGCTGCCCAGGAGGCCACCGCCAGCACCAGCCCAGCTTCCCAGGAGGCCAGCACCAGCCCAGCTGCCCAGGAGGCCACCGCCAGCAAAAGCCCCGCTGGGCCATGAAGGACCGCCAGCAAAAGCCCCGCTGGGCCATGAAGGACCGCCAGCAGCTGAGTCCCTGCAATGGAGTCCGTCGCCTCAAGCACCGCTGAACAGGGCACCGCTGTCTCAAGCACCGCTGAACAGGGCACCGCCGCCTCAAGCACCGCTGAACAGGGCACCGCCGCCTCAAGCACTGCTGAACAGGGCACCGCCACCTCAAGCACCGCTGAACAGGGCACCGCCGCCTCAAGCAGCGCTGGCCCATGAGCGGCAAGGGCACTGATGCTACTGAGTCCCTCACGGGGTGAATGAAGCACTCTGAGCACCATACCCCCTCCAGAACCAGTGGAGAGATCCATCCACTACCTCTGTCCTTAGCAGGATGAAGCACTCTGGGCACCATGCCCCCTCCAGAACCAGTGGAGACTGTCATCCACTACCTCTGTCCTTAGCAGGATAAAGCACTCTGGGCACAAGGCCCCCTCCAGAACCAGTGGAGACTGTCATCCACTTAAGAGACTGTGGCTTTGCACTCCCCAGGATAGAACAGTGGGCAACCCACCCACTGTAGAGACTTGAGAGACTGTGGCTTTGCACTCCCCAGGATGGAACAGTGGGCAACCCACCCACTGTAGAGACTTGAGATACTGTGGCTTTGCACTACCCAGGATGGAACAGTGGGTAACCCACCCACTTGTGAGATTTGATAGACTGTGGCTTTGCACTCCCCAGGATGGAACAGTGGGCAACCCACCCAATTGTGAGACTTGAGAGACCTGTGGCTTTGCACTCCCCAGGATGGAACAGTGGGCAACCCAACCACTGTAGAGACTTGGAGACTGTGGCTTTGCACTCCCCAGGATGGAACAGTGGGCATGTGGCCCCCTCGTGGATTTGGCGTCATGCACTCAACCGGCTGAGGTGCCCCTCCTTTCCATCCCCCTGAGGTGCCTGTTTAGTTGCTCTCTGATGCCCCTGCAGTGTTCTCTCCGTCATGGGCAGGGATCTTGTGTGGGCCTCGCCCATACCGTGTGGTCCCAGTGTTCCATGGACTTAATTGAAGCACTACCTGGACTACTATGCTTGGTATATATTTTGTCAATGGCGTGTCTATATTTCTGCCTAATTGATTTTAATATATTACAATCATTACACTCATTTTCTATTGTCTTTGCATTCTTCCAGGGGATTTGGGGGGGTGTAACTGTGATGTATTAATATGCATTAGTGTGTGTGTTGTAGTTGGTGGGGGTGGGGGTGTTGTATGTGTGTGTCCCTGTTTTTTGCCTCCCCCCTCCCCTGTGTCGTAGGTGCAGTACTCACTGTGGTCTTCGCCGCCGGAGTTCCTGCTCCTGGTAGAGGAGCAGGAAGACTATCACAGGTAGAATTTGGAGTTCCGGGTCCATAGTGTCCTCGTTCCTCGTGGGGTGTGTAGAGGTGAGCGTTTTTCCTTCGGAATTCCAGTTTCCACCGTGTTTTTATCCGCAGTGAATCTGCCCCGGAAAAGGTGGCGGATTGGCCTGTCATAATAGTGTGGGCAGTACATTGTCCTCCGCCTATCTGTTGGCGGTGACCACCGCGCTGTTTGTTTGTACCGCCGTGGCGGTCGGAGTGTTAAAGTGGCTGTCTTTGTTGGCGGTTTCCGCCACGGTCGTAATAGCAAACAAAATTTACGCCAGCCTGTTGGTGGTCCTACCACCGCTTTATCACTGTCCGCCAGGGTTGTAATGGCCACTATAGTCTGAAAATATGTAGTCCTAGCTTTTGACCAAGTAATTTTCCTTCACATTGGCTAAACACTCTTTTTGTATGACTTGCACATATCTGTATAAATATGTTTAATTACTGCAGGCCACACTACCTGTACCACAACACTAAAATATGTTTGTGTCATACCACCAGATGCATGGGAATTGGATTATGATGTTCCTGTGATTGGGGACAGTTGTACTGCCATCTGTCTGTACCTTGGCTCATGTGATGTTAGAACACTCTGGTGTGGTATGTGATAAGGATTAAGCTGCTGATATCAACCATGTTAATGTTTGCCTATTTTACAGGACAATGTCTGACAAGTCCCTTCCTTCTGTGGTCTGGAGATCTGTACCTTGAAATATGTTTGTTTACTCAGTATGAGTCACACATTCTTATTTCCAATAGTCCAGACATATTTACAGCCTATGCGCTGAACACTGTAATAAAATTTTTGGTTTGACCACACACTTGTACTAATGTGTTGCTGTGTAATGGTTGTAATCCTAAGATGGACACTGTGGGGCATATTTATACAATGTTTGCGCCGAATTTTGACGCACATTCGGCGCAAACTGTGCACCATATTTAAACTTTGATGCCGAGCCCACGGACGTCAAAATTCCTCTGTGTGCATCATTTTTTGGATGCGGGAAACTGCCTTGTGTTAATGACATGCAAGGTGGGCGTTCCTGCCCAAAAAATGACTTTAAGGCCTGCGCGCCTTATTTATACTCCTGTGTCATTTTGATGCACAGGAGGGGCCGGCCTTAAAAAATGGCGCACAGCCTGATGTGCGCCGTTTTTTAATGCCTCGGTGAGGGCAGGCGTTAAGGGACCTGTGGGCTCACTTCCATGGTGTCTGACCATGGAAGGAGTCCAGAGGTGCCCTTCCCTGCCCTCAGGGACACCCCCTGCCACCCTCACCCAACCCTGGAGGACACCCATGGATGGGGGGGGACCCATCCCAGGTAAGTACAGGTAAGTTGAGGTAAGTATATTTTTAAAAAAAAATTAAAGTGGCATAGGGGGGCCTAATTTGGGCAAGGGGGCATGACTCCTGTCTTTTCTAAGACAGGAGTCATTTCAATGGGGGTTGTGCGTCAACAAACGGCGCAAGTCCGGTTTGAGGCATGATTTTTGCCTCAAACCTGACTTGCACCATTTTTTGAAGCACAACCCCCATTTTCCCCTACGCCAGCGCTGCCATGTTTGAGTAATTTTTTTTTTTACTCTGACCAGTCCGCAGCGCCGGCTAACATCATTCCTTAAATAAGGCGCCCACATGGCACGTAGGAATGGAGTTAGCCAGCATTAAAAGTTTCGACGCAAACGAGCACCGGCGCTCGTTTGTGTCAAAAAGTATAAATATGGGCCTGTCTATCTGTAACACTTCCCTGCTTGCACACCTTTATCTTATGGTTTACGTGGTCTTGCATTTCTATATAGCTAAATGTGATAATCAAGAAAAGCAGACAATGAGTTTGTGATGGGTGAATTTGCTAATACAGAAAATTATTTTTGGACAGAAAGAAACAAAAATGTAAAGTGAAGGAGTCAGTCATGGTGAATAAAATCATTGGAGTAGATGCCACACCATTGGGGGTTCAAAGTGCAGACTACTCCTCCCATTGGATCTGGTAGGTGATGGAGGATCAGTTAACAGAGCGAATGTGTGACACACAAAGGAGGTCCTTTAGGAAGAGGCCACTTGCTCTTAGTAGTGGGTGTCTTGCCATCTGCACCTCCTGGATTCTTTGCTGAACTTCCCCAATTGCGTGAAGGGGGGGTGATCTGCTGCTACAGAGGTAGGGGTGTCTGGGGCTGATTCTTCCTCTGGAAAGGCCTCCCTTCCAGTGGCTAGCACCAATGTTGATGTGCCTGGTGTTGATGAGCCAAAGGAAGGGGTAGACGGTTGCTGAAAAGCCCTGCTCAAGGTGTTGTGAATGTCCCTTATTACCCCTGTTAGGGATGCCATGTTGTTATTGTGGGCCTCCATCTGTTCCTGCATGTCTTTGTGCATATCCCTCTGTAGCTGCTTGATTTCCTAGAGCTCGGTCAAGAGCTGGCCCATCACGCCTTGGGACTTCTGATAGACCCCCAAGACGTGGCTGATGGTGTTCTGGCCAACAGCAGCCCCAGTGACCTCACCCAGCTGGCCCACAGCATCCCTCCCACACACCCGACCCCCACAGGCCTGTGCCCTTGCCACAGGGTGCCCTCTCCCTCTTTTTCCTGGACCCTCACTGTCAAATGTGTTGCACTCCAACTCAGGATCAAGGACTGGGGGCACAAGATGGTAGACTGTGCTAGGAATACAGGTTGGGGGTGAATGGTTGCCTGTGATGTTGAGGCAACCGGGCTGGAAGGGGTTGTTGTGGGCACATGAAGACCCACTGTTGCCATCTGACCACGTTCCCAGATAGGCCAGAACTGTCCTTCACTTCCAGTTATCCAGGAGTGTCTTCTTCACTGAGGGCTTCATCAAGGGGTTTGGTGGCAGTCTGTTCTGTGGCCTCTGTGTGGCCAGTGGCAACTCGACCTGTTGATGTAAAACATACAATGTTACTGGTTGTATTGTGACAAAGGGTTTAGAGTTACAGTAAGCAGAGACCTAGTACAAAGTTAAGTTGCAGTTAATCCTATTGTGGCAGATAACCATGGCATTAGGTGTATTGGCATGACATGTGTGAAGCATGACAATTATTTTGACTCATGCAGCTGCTGAAATGTGCATATCATTAGCACTTGGGAGTATGACCTGAAAATGACATCTTGCCACCAGTTCAGGCAAAACAGTGGCTAGGCAAGATATGACTTTGCCCATTTGGTGGATAGTTGAGGGTGATGAAAGGCAAACTCAGGACTTTGTTGTATATATGACTGAAGACATCTTGTGCACAGTGTAGTGTGAATGTGTCTGCTGCCAATACCAATCTTGAGGCCTTATGAATACTGTCCTCAAACATTTCATCTTGGGTTAGCAAGTCAAGATGGTGTTATGTTGACAGATATGTCTCTGATTTAGGCATGATCTGTGCTTGATCACTCCCAGGTGAGTATATTTTATTTGAGAGTTGACAAAACAAGGGTATTTGGAAAAGTGACCACTGTGCTGGTGGTTGGAGTTAGAGTTACAGGGCCCATTGAGCTTTGCAGTCATCACTCCCTCTACTTCCCAACACTTAGCAAATGATATCCTCCCGGGTGAGTACACTTTAATTGACAGTTGCCAGACAGGGGTCTTTGGACAAGTGTACCCTTGTCTGGTGTTTAGAGTTAAAGGCAAAAGGGCCCATATTTAAGGAAAGTTAGCATTGCCTTAGCGTAATTTATTTTGATGCCAAAGCTAGACCAGTATGGCACCAACATATTCAAGTTAGCGCCATTTTCAGAAATCGCCAACCCACCTTGCGTCTTATTGCAATAATGAGATAGCAAGGTAGGCATTCCCTTCCTAAAAATGAAGCTAGCCCCGGTGCTTTATTTAAATAGCTGAAACAACACGCACCTAGGAAGCGGACCTAAATAATGGCGCTAAGCCCGATTAGCGTCATTATTTAACGCCTGGTCAGACCAGGTGTTAATATGCTGGTGAAAGGCTAAACCCAGAAACACGCGTCTAGAAATATACAGCAAGGTTTGCACCAACTTTGGTGAAAAACTACAGATAATTTTCAAGCAAGCGCTAACTGTGAACTGCATTTACCAGGATGCAAAGGGGCGAACTGTGCTGGGATGTGAGGCAGTGTACTCCCAACCCCCCTTCCTGTTAATGTGCTGGTAGGCACATTTCCATCGGGAAATATGATGGAATGGGCACAAAGATGCCCAGCCTACCCCCAGCATAACTGCCACCCACACCGCAAGAAAACTACAGGAGGAGGGAGCCCATCCCAGGTAAGTTGCAGCTAAGTGTACTTGCTTAAGTGTTGTGTGCCTCTGGGAGGCCCTTACATGGGCCCCCCTGCCTGGAACTGGGTATGTTGGGGTTATCCTGGGGACAATGGTCCCCAATGGTGGGCATTGGGGTTGTGGTAATGACTCCTGTCGATACTTAGACAGGAGTCATTTTTTGGCTGCTTGTGCATCAAAAAATTACGCTAGGCTGATGAGCGGCAGATATTTTGCCGCTAATCAACCAACCGTCATTTGTGACCCACTAGTCATTTCCCCTAATGTCATCCATCACTGGGTAGTGTTTTTTTTTTTTAGGCGCTAGCCATTTTTTAGCGCCCTTGTGCATAATTTCTTAAATATGCCGCACAGATGGTGTTCGCTTCTGCAACATTTTTCTTAAATATGGGCCAAGGCATCCTGGGAGTTGCAGTCATGTCACTCTCTCTACTACACACAATATGCAAAGGTATCCTCCCAGGTGAGTACACTTCAATTGAGAGTTGAGGAACAGGAGTATTTGGACAAGTGAACACTGGGCTGGTGGTTGGAATTATAGATACAAGGCCTACACTCCCTGTACTACACAAACTACGAAAATGTTATCCTCCCAGATGAGTACACTTCATTTGTGAGTTACCAAACAGTGGTATTTGGACAAGGGAACACTGGGCTGGTGGGTGGAGTAACAATAACAGAGCCTCCTGCCCTTAGCAGTCATGTCACTCCCTGTATTACAAACACTATACAAATGTTATCTTTACGAATTGGATCACCAACTGCACAGACAACCTCGCTCCCCTGAGACGCCTCCCAAGACAGACCAACACCAAAAAACCTCTCTGGATCACCGACACCCTTAAGGAATCAAAGAAAACCTGCCGCACCCTCGAGAAAGCCTGGCGCAAGGACCACACCGCAGACAACATGACTGCCCTCAAGAACGCTACCCGCGAACACCACCAACTGATCCGCACCGCCAAAAGAAATTTCTTCACAGACAGACTGGACAAAAACAGCCACAACAGCAGAGAACTCTTCAACATTGTCAAAGAGCTCTCCAACCCAAACGCCAACGCCATCACGCCCTCACAAGACCTCTGCAACTCCCTCGCCACCTTCTTCCATCGGAAGATCACCGACCTACACGACAGCTTCGGACACCAGACCCAGCCAACCACCACAGAACCTACAACCCCAGCCATCACCCTCAACGCCTGGACTCACATCAACACGGAAGAGACCAAAGCCACCATGAACTCCATCCACTCCGGTGCCCCCTCGGACGCATGCCCACACTTCATCTTCAACAAAGCCGACGACATCATCGCCCGCACCTCCAGACCATCATCAACAGCTCGTTTTCGTCTGCTACCTTCCCCGAGAGCTGGAAACACGCTGAAGTCAACACCCTACTGAAAAAACCTACGGCGGACCCAAGCGACCTGAAGAACTTCCGCCCCATCTCGCTCCTCCCATTCCCTGCCAAAGTCATAGAGAAGACCGTTAACAAGCAACTTACCAACTTCCTTGAAGACAACAGCCTACTCGACCCCTCTCAGTCCGGATTCCGAGCCAATCACAGCACAGAAACCGCCCCCATCTCAGTCACAGACGACATCAGAACCCTGATGGACAACGGAGAAACAGTCGCCCTCATCCTCCTCGACCTCTCGGCTGCCTTCGACACCGTCTGTCACCGCACCCTAATAACCCGCCTCCGCTCCACCGGGATCCAAGGACAGGCCCTGGGGACTGGATCACCTCCTTCCTCTCCAACCGCTCCCAAAGAGTCTACCTCCCACCTTTTCGCTCAGACCCCACCGAGATCATCTGCGGCGTCCCACAAGGCTCCTCGCTCAGCCCGACACTCTTCAATGTCTACATGAGCCCCCTCGCCGACATCGTACGCAAACACAGCATCATCATCACCTCCTACGCCGACGACACTCAACTGATACTTTCCCTCACCAAGGACCCCACCAGCGCCAAGACCAACCTGCAAGATGGAATGAAAGACGTAGCAGATTGGATGAAACTCAGCCGTCTGAAACTGAACTCAGACAAAACAGAAGTCCTCATCCTCGGAAACACCCCGACCGCCTGGGACAACTCCTGGTGGCCCACGGCCCTTGGCACCGCACCGACCCCCTCAGACCACGCACGCAACCTCGGTTTCATCTTGGACCTACTTCTCACCATGACCAAACAAGTCAACGCCGTATCATCCTCCTGCTTCTTCACCCTCCGCATGCTCCGAAAGATCTTCCGTTGGATCCCCGCCGACACCAGAGAGACCGTGACCCAGCCCTCGTCACGAGCCGCCTGGACTACGGCAACACCCTATATGCAGGAACCACCGCTAAACTCCAGAAACGTCTGCAACGAATTCAAAACGCCTCCGCCCGCCTCATCCTCAACATACCCCGCAACAGCCACATCTCCGCCCACCTGAGACACCTGCACTGGCTTACCGTCAACAAAAGGATCACCTTCCGACTCCTCACCCACGCACACAAAGCCCTCCACAACAAGGGACCCGAATTCCTCAACCGCCGCCTCAGCTTCTACACTTCCACCCGTCCTCTTCGCTCCGCCAACCTCGCTCTCGCCGCCGTCCCTCGCATCCGCCGCACCACGGCGGGTGGGAGGTCCTTCTCCTACCTGGCGGCCAAGACATGGAACTCCCTCCCCACCATCCTCAGGACCACCCAGGACCACTCCGCTTTCCGGAGACTACTCAAGACCTGGCTCTTCGAGCAGCAGTAACCCCTTCCCCCTAGCGCCTTGAGACCCGCACGGGTGATGGGCGCTTTATAAATATTTCTGATTTGATTTGATTTGATTTGAGCACACTTCAATTGAGAGATTACAAAAAGGGTATTTGGACAAATGACCACTGGTCCCGTGTTTGGAGTTTCAGAAACAGTGCCTCCTGCGAGCTGCAGAAAAGTCACTCCCCTGTACTACAGACACTACACAAAAGTTATCCTCCCAGGTGAGTCCTCTTCAATTGAGAGTTACGAAACAGATGTATTGGGGCATGTGACTACTGTGCTGGTGGTTGGAGTTACAATAAACAAGGCCTGCTGGGAGTAGCAGTCATATCACTCCCTGTACTACACACACCATAAAAAATGTTATCTTCCCAAGTAAGTACACTTAATTTGCGAGTTATCAAATAGGGGTATTTGGACAAGTGAACACTGGTCTGGTGTTTGGAGTTAGAGAAACAGTGCCTCCTAGGAGTTGCAGTCAGGTAAAACTCTACTACACATGCTATAAACATGGTATACTCCCAGGTGACTACACTTCAATTGAGAGTTACTAAACAGGGGTATTTGGGAAAGTGTACACTGGGCTGGTGGTTAGAATGATAGAAATAGGGCCTCCTGGCCTTAGCAGCCAGGTCACTTCTTCTACTTCCCCCACTTGACAAATGGTAGCCTCCCACTGAGTAAACTTCAATTTAGAGTTAACAAACAGGGGTATGTGGACAAGTGAACACTGCTCTGGTATTTGGAGTAATAGAAACAATGCCTTCTGGGAGCTGCAAAGGTAACTTTCTGTACTACACACACAATACAAATGTTAGGTATTACATGTCTGTATGCAGACTACATTTAGGTCTGGGCATACATTTACCTGTTGAGACATAGCAGGAGTCCTGGGATTATTTTTGTATATTGAAAGACTTACAGGTCCCATTTGGACATATGGCATGTGATGGACCTTAGTAGCTGTGACGTTGGGTACAAAATACAAATTGACAGTGTCAACACCCGCATGCTCTGGGTATTGAATGTTGGTGAGAATTTTTGTGACATATTTTTGTGTTGTGACTTACCAGACTCCACTCCCCAGGTATTCCTCTCAACCTCTCTGGATGCAGAATGGACATGACTTTCTCCTCCCAGGCAGAGATGTAATGGGGTATTGGGAGGGCCACCGCCAGTCTTCTTAGCCTGCAGCTGGTGCCTGGAGACCAGGGAACGGACCTTGCACGAGTTCATTCCACCTCTTCCTGATGTACTTCTTTGTACACAGTGTGGTGCATACAGTATTCACTCTGTCAATAATCCTGTCGCACATTTTGATTATCCTACTAGGTGGAGTATGCTTGACTTGTGCCCCAAACAACTGTGGCTCTACTCTTATAATTTCAACCACCGTGACTCTTAACTCATCTTCTGAAAAACAGGGATTTTTAGAACATGACACGGTGGAAACAAAACTGGTGACAGTGACTTACTATCCAGGGAGTGCAAAAGGGCGTGAATGGACAAAAGTGTTTGCAGGGTGTTCTATGGAATGGTGAAAAAAAAGAGGTGCCTAATATATGTACTCTGTGGAAGAAAAGGCATTCTGGCTTCTGTGTCTTGCTATGTAAATGCAAAGGATTGTGGCCTGTGAAGTGGTGTGTTTTACAGTGTCCTTTGCAGGTGTGTCCACTGTGGCAATGTGTGTCGGCTGTGTTGTTTTCTAATTCATCCAAAGGGTAGTTGTCTATTACTTTGCTGACCGCAAACTGCTGTAGTTCGGACCACCCTGAAGTGACCGCCATGTCGACTGTGTGCTTGTAGTATGCTCAGTGCTTGGTTGCGGTGCTGTCAGTGCTGGAGGTCGGACCACCGATTTCCAGGCTGCCATGCTGCTGGCACTCTGCCATTTTGGCTTGGTGGTCCTGCCTGTACAACTTGTAATAGGGTGATTTGAAAGACCGCCAACATGACGGTCTTTTCAGCACCGCGAACATGGTTGTCTGACCACCAAACTCGTAATGAGGCCCTTTGTTTTAAAAAAATGTATAGCACATTGATTTCCACTTTTATTTTCTTCAAAACGATCGGTTGCCAGAAGCTGAAACATTTTGCTCCAGTAGCCATTACAATGCCTGAAAAAAGTCACAGGTCACGGGACATGTGAGTTGAAACTCACCCACCAGTTGAGGCAGGCCATGCATATCCCATTTGGGTGGAAACAGCTAATATACAAATCAAAATTGCAACAATATCCACAACTGTGAAAAAACAGTGGAACAGAAATGTAAAATGTAGCCACTCTTTTGCATTCAAGGTGGTCATATGTGCTTCCTTGTTTGAGCTAGTTAAACCAAAGAAATAAAAGCAAAATAAATGGGTTTACTGGGTATAAGCCCCATCCCATATAAGCATTAGGGCCAGAATAATGCACCAATGTGAAGTGGGATGTCATGTGCGGTTACAGATGGACGGTTGGAAATGCAGTAGTAATGGATGCATAGCTAGCCTTAAGTACTGAAGGACATACTATAGGCAAAAGTTCCCCATTGCAACCTTCTCATTACAATTCATAATTTCAGTAACTCAGAAGTTATGAAATGTTCACCATCAGTTGGTGGAGCCAGTGGTGATACCTGTGCATTTCATGGCAAATGTTTCAGGGTGATTGCATGTCTTTGATATGAAAAAACAGTTAAGATTCAGGATGTTTAAAATGCTGCTCTTATTTCAAGAGGTCAAGTACCACTCCAAAGTGTGCAGATGCTTCCTGAAGCTGGTCAGCCTAATCACTCCCAGGGGAGATAAATTAATATGGAGAGAGAGGGGGGAGGAAGGAAGAACAATGCTGGCATCTCAGCAAAAGTTTGGCATCACTTTCTGGTAACTACAGTTCATGATATCTGCACTAACCTATAAGTTATGAGGTGTTCACCATCAGCAGGAGGATCGATGCTTACCTTAATATGTCAAAATATTGTCAGTTGTTAATGTTACTGCTGTAATATCATGTCATTTGTATTGTAAAGCATTTTATTGCAGGTACGAACATCTATTTTCATTATTTTTTCAATATTACGATTTTTAAAATTTGTAAATGTTTTAGTAAATAATTGTATAACTTATTTAATTTTTATCATGCATATTTTGATTGTAATATTTCAGGAGTGCATTGTAGGTTTAGTAGGGTAAATGGGAGGGAAGTGTTGAAGTTTATTTTTTTCTTTTAAATGTTTATTAATTGATTTTATGCATACATGTTTAAAACATTCTATACTTTCTTGTTTTATATAATCTTTTAAAATGTATTTAATGTGAAATTAGCTATTTTTTCATTTGTAGTTTGATTATGTTTTTGGAATCCGTTTGATATTTTTGAAAAAGGTAAAATGTTTTAATGTGAATGTTTGATTTTTATTTAATTTTTTGAGGTTTTTTAAAAATGTTTAAAATGTAAGCTTTTTAATTTTATCATATTTAAAATGCTGCTCTTGTGCTTTTTAAGATTTTCATTTTTATTAACATTTTGATAATGCTTTATATTTATTGTTTTTTTAAATGTAACTTTTTTGACTTTTCATGTAATGGGTTTCATAAGTAACTTTCTCAGATGTTCCTAACTGTAATAAATTGGGTTCGTTTTTAGCGTAAATAGTAAATCTGAATTTCCTAAAATGTCCACAGCCTTCTCCTATATGGTTGTGTTCGGAGTGGAAATAGTCCTAAACCCCTGACCGCCTCAATATCTAACATTTTTCTAAATGTGATCAAGTTTGGAGTAGGAATATAGAGCTTGCCTCCCTTCAAATGTTTCCCAAATGAGGTTACATTTGGAGTGGAAAAAGTAAATCAAAACCCCTCAAAATGCTACATTTTAAGCAGTGTGGCTATGATAGGAGTGTGAATATTGAATCTGACCATCCCCTCCTCCAAAGACCAACACCTTCCCCAATGTAGTTGGCTTTGGAGTGGGAATAATTAATGTAACTTACAAAATGTGTTTTTAATCTGGTTAGTTTGGAGTTAAAATTATATTTAATTTAGTAAAAAGGTAAACTTAATATACACTTTTTAAAATGTTTTCCATTTTTAAACATTTTTAAAGCAGAGTATTTTAATAATTGTAAGAAGAAATAGAGTACTTTTTCACAAGCATTTTTAAACTTTGTATTAATAAAAACAATATCTTTTATTGTATATTGCTGCTGACGTTTGTACACATTTACAATTTTATTGTTATACATTTAAAAACTTTTAAATACCTAATTTCATTTAGTTTACAGTATTCTATTTTTATAAAACATTTGAAACTATCTTTACATATATTTACATTTTTTGCACATTTTATAACGTTTTTAGAAAATAAATCCATTGTTGGCATGTACCTACTGCATTGCTTTGTATAGTACAGAAGTCTTTATTGTTTCCATTGCGCTACCATTCTTTACTGCTTTTTAATGTTGTTTTTGGATGCCTAAAACATTGCAGGTTAGCAGTTCCTCGTTGCTGTTCCAAGGTACAAAGTAAGTTTAATTTTAGTCTATTTTCTGTACGTGTTATGTCTGGAGGGTGGTAGATTGTTAAATTTTTTATGCATGTTAATGTGTATTTTGGGTTATTGTTAGTGTGGGGCTTTGTTTGAGGTGTGGTGCAGTAGGCCTAATAGTGCTTTACTGTGTGTGTGTGTGTGTGTATGTATGTATACATACATATATATATATATATATATATATATATATATATATATATATATATATATATTTTTTTTTTTTTTTAAATGCATGCTTTTTTAAATCTATTATTATGTATTATGAGTTCTGTGTTAACATATAAGTGGGGTATGTTTGTTTTGGAGGTAGGGTTTTCTGTGTTCTTTTACAGGTGTTCTTACTGAAATCGAACTTCAGTTGTTGAATGGTGGCTACATGTAAACCTTTTTTTTGTACAAATTGAAAAATAGTTGTTTCTTTTGTGTTCCCTTGTGTTTTACAAGGAAAAAATTGTGGTGTTTTTAACTAGCTGTTTCTTTTATTTTTCCTTGTTTTTTGCATTTTTCTAGAGCGTTTTGTCTTTTTAATAGGTTTAGGGTTAAAATGGCTTCCATGGATTTTATTTGGTTGCATTGGATGGATTATAATTCTTTGTGTATTTTTGCATTTTTTCTGTGCTATGTTTTGTACACATTTTATTAAATTGTTTATTTTTTGGACATCATTTTCTACAGAGAACTTCAGCTACAAAATTGTCAGTAATTTTCCTTTTTATATTTATTTGTTGGGTGTGAATTTTATTTTGTGTTTACTATATTAGGTATGGGTGCTTTATATTATTTTATGTTTCTTTGTTTAGGAGATTTCTTATATGAATTATGATTTTATGAATCTGAATTCTATTTTGTCTGAAAAATATTTAATAATTTATTTATTAAATTGAGTAGGTTTTTGTCAGGGCTGGGCAGAGCTCACGGAGTTTCACTCCGCAGAATTCCGCACAGTTACTGAAAAACTCCACCTAATTCAGCAGGGTTCAGCATGCGGACGGTGTTTTGGTCGGCCATCCCTTGTTATTTAATTATATATTTAGATAGACTCCTTTGATGTAACATATTAGAGAAACTGCCACTTGATGTAATATTGATGCATTTATCGCTGTCGATGACCGCCCACTGCATTGCCACTGCTACAGAGCCATTATTACAACCAGGAAATGAACTTATTTACAGCTAACACCCATTTACAGTGCTTGCTGATGTCTGCCTGCAATATGCCTAGGTGAGCTCTGTGCAGCTCATGGCACTTCAGTGCAGCACACAATCTCTACACGTTGTTTCAGAGTGGACACACAAGGCGCTGCTGTAAGGATTGTCATGTGGAAAAGTGTTGTGTGCATGTATTTTATTAGAGTTGCCTTCCATTATTAATGGCCTGTTTGCAGTAATTTTCTGCCTTGCAGGGTAGTGTATCGTGAAAGACAAGGGACATGAGGTGGAGAAGGTGTTCTTATTTCCGCTGCTAGTACACCCACCAATGTGTACTATGCGTTACTGTTGGTGCTTCAATAAACCTGCCAAGGATCACACTACACATCAGCTTGCAGCATAGCAACACAAATCTAGTTTCAATAAGACTGGGGTTAATATGTGGTGGGAGGGGGTACCCAATCCACATTTTGGCTCTCAAGCATGTTTTGTATAAAACATTGCTGCACTTCCACTTAACTCATCGTGGCTGAGCACCAGATTTACTGCCCATCAAAGCTTAATCAAAATCAATCAATCAATCAATAAACCAATCTTTCTCTCTCTCTCACTCTCTCTCTGTCTCTCTTTCTCTCTCTTCTCTCTCTCGCTCTCTCTCGGGGCGTCCATAGCTTCTTCCTGGCACAGAGTCGAGAGCAAGTGTCTTTAGGACTTAGCACCCACCCAGCCAGCACCAGTTCACTGGATGCAGCAAAAGCAGGTGGACACCACCACTGGTACCTTTCTGAAGAAATCATTTACACCTGTGGAATGTAGATCTAAAAAGAGAATACATTAGCAAGCTCGACCACAGTCCCACAGATCTGATGGCCATATTGGGTGTAGCTGTACTTGCTCCGTGATTGGCTACCAAAGTGACCTTGCAGACGTGTCTCTTAAAGCACAGTGTGCATAAAATATTTCCAAAATGTACCAGCATACATTAATTTATTCATTTTATTGCGTCCGACAGTGATCTATTCATTTAGTAGGAGTGTTACTGACAATTAAGAACTTTTCTTACTGTGGGTAAGCGTGTGATGGTAAACTGTGTACCACTGGTGGTTGGCAGAGTTTTTTTTTTTTTGTTTGCCAAACTCTGCACTCCAAGCGGAACGCATAGTGACAAAAACAATGTGAACTCCACCGGCAGAGCAGAGTTCACCACCCAGGACTAGTTTTTTTTAATTTATTTTTTTTAAGTCAGGTTTTATTTGGATTTAATGTCTAGTGATTTATTTTTAGAATAATGTTCTGGCTATTGGTACAGATTTCTTAGTTTTTGCTTCTTGAGAGCTAGCTCTTGTTTAGACATTCCACCATGCAATGTGAAAATTAGGATTGGTGCATGAGTTCTGATAAGTGCAGGCAATCACTCATGTGTTTTAAAAATAGTCCATTAGTGTTTACAGAGTGTTTTTGTCTTTTTGGTAGGATGTGGATTCTATTAACATGTCATAGTGTTTCCTCACTTCTATGACTGGGACTAATGCTATAAATGTTTTAACTTTGTATGCAAGTTCTTCATTTGGGGAGTATTCTAGGCTAAGTGTAACTTTTTTGTAGGGTTCCCCTTATACTTCAGTTGAAATGGTAGCAGCACCCATGTATTGTTTACTTTTAGAATCATTGATATCATAGCTTGTTCAAAATCAATAATGATTTATTTAGACAATAATTAAGTTAACTTTGAATTTACAAACTAGAACTCAGATGCACCATCTATAGCCTCAGCAATTGTTTGAGCCTAATGAACAAGTTGCTTACCTTCAGTAAAGCTCCTTCTGGTAAATACTGTCCTGCCACAGATGCCTCACTTTTGAAAATTCCAAAAGCGTGTGATCAAAAATTTTAGCAGTACCACTGCATGCTGGTTGGGTGGCCCTGTTTGATTCCTTGAAACAACGGGCAAAGCCTATTTAGATGCCACTGCAGCACATGGAAATCAGTGGCATTCAATAGTGTCCATACCACCATATACAGAGCCACAGAAGCAAATTGGTGTGATCAGTATGCAGATTCCTAAACTTTGAAAGGTGTTAATGGACAGTTCCCAAACACTGAGTGGGAAAGATGGGAGAGTCAGTGAGGAATCTGTGACTAGATAATTGCTAGCAGAAAGAGTGTTACCGAAGGTAAGTAACTTGTTCTTCTGATAGATACTTCTAACCACAGATTCCTCACCTTCTGACTAGATACCAAAGCAGTACCTTTTTTGAGGTGGGACTGCTGATGGGCTGACACACCAGAAAATCATGTGGGACTAAACGGGCAATATGACCATCTCAGCAAAGTTGACTGTCCACACAATAGTGCTTCAGGAATGTATGGATGGATTACTTTGTAGCCACCTGGTAAATGTACAGGACAGGGACTCTGAGTGCCATCACAGTGGTAGCAGCTTTGGACCGCGTGCCTTGAGACCCTCACAGGTGAGTAGCCGCGCTTTACAAATACTGATTGATTGATTGACCCAGGTAGAATGATCACACAAGTCCTTCAGTGGCTGCTTTTTAGCCAGTGCACAGTAGATCTTAAAGCAGAACACAATCCAGCACAAGAGGTTTCTTTACTGCACAGCCTTCCCTATTTTCACCCGAGAGAACCTCACAAAAAACGGATTGCCTACCTGGTGTTCTTTGGTACAATTTGTTAAAGCTCAGGTCTCTCTTTGGGTCCAAGTGATGGAGTCTGTCCTCACTGACTTGGAACGGTGTCACCAGTTTAAGCAAAAAAGAAGCTCAGGTCTGCAAAACCAGCTTGTCTGGAAAGAAGGTGGTGTACAGAGTTTGAAGATCACTCACACAATGCATCACTGTTATGAAGACAACAAACACTGTGTTCGGGGTGAAAAGCTGCAAGCAGCAGTTGTGAAGCAGTTCAAAAGGACAGCGCATCAGAAACACAAATAACAAGTTTAGTTCCCACTGTGACATCACATAGGGAGAGGAAGGAAACAAATCTAAACCATTAAAAAAAAAGCATAACAACTGAAGACAATGAGTACTGGTCCTGCAACCACAAAAATGCTGAAAGAGCAAAAAGAAGCCTTTAACTGTGCCCATTGCAAAGCCTTGCCAAGCTAGAGATAAAACTATCAAAACATCAGATAAACTTGCGTGGGAAGGTCTATCTGCAGAGTGTGGCACCAAGCCACACATTTATCCCAACAACAGGTAATACAGTATATGTAGAAGAATGCTTGGCTGCCAATATGACATCAACCATGCCTGGAGAAAGGTTGAAGTTGTTCAGGTGTTGCTGTTTAATCTCAAACCTTGAAGGAGGACATTGAGAAGGCCTGGGTGCACAACCCTGCCATGTTGCTGCGACAGCAGGTTCTCCAGGAGGAGCAGTCCAATCATATGCTCAAGCCAAAGAGTTCTGGATACCATACACTCCATGCTCAACTTGGCACCACTAGGATGACTTGAACCCATCCAGCCTTGATTTTCTTGAGAACCCAGGGCTAAAGTGGTAGTGGCAGAAAGGCAAACAGGAATCCTTAGACCCACTTGAGGCAGAACAAGTCTACAAGTGATGGATGCCGTGAAAACTCCAATGCACACAAGTTCTGATACTGTGCATTCTTGGTGATGGTGAACAGATCAAGCAAAGGTTCTTCTCCCCTTTTGCTGAAGAAACTTTGCACCACCTCCTAATGTAACTGCACTCGTGATTGTCTACTCACCAACAGCTGAGCTTGTCAGCCTTGTCATTCAAGGATACTGCCAGGTGGTTCACCATCAGGAAAAGTTCTTGATGGTTCAGCTATTTCTAGAGGTGCAAGGCCTTCTGGCAAAGGGTCTGCGAACCCCCCCCCCAGTGCTTGCAATACCACATGGCACTGGTGTTATCAATAATCACCTGTACTAGCCCCCCTTGATAGATGAAAGGAAGGATTTCAATGATAACCGGCTGGCCCACAGCTCCAGAAAGTTGATATGAAGCTGGGCATCTGCTGGAGACCAGAGGCCTCTGATCTCCATCTCTCCTTGATGGCCACCACAGCCCAGAAGCAATAGATTGGTCAGTTCTGGTTGGGGAAGGGAGAGGGGTCTGCTGCTGACCACATCACATTCCAGTAACCACTACTACAGATCTTTTGCATCTCCTCTGAAATCTGAACGTGGTCAGGGAGGTCCCCTTGATGTTGGGCTCACTGATGCTTCATATCCCACTGCAGAGCCTGCATATAGCTTCTAGCATGCTCAAACAGCAGGATCCAGGAGGCCATCAGTCCCAGAGTCAACCTCACTGAAATCCATGACTGAGACTGAAATATCAGGATCATAGCCTGAATATCCTGGACTCTCCTCCTTGGGGGGAAGGCACAAAACCAAACCGTGTCCAGAATTACACCAAAAGAAAGGGATCATCTGAGGAGTTGGGTGTGACTTCAGTACTTTGATAGTGATCCCCAAAGATGACAGAGGTTTACCATAGTGTGCCAGTGGCTGTCGACTGCATGGGACAAGCCTGCCTTCAACAGCCAGTCATTGAGATACGGGAAGACTGGCACCTGCACCTCCGAAAGTGTGCTGCCACTATCGCCCTCACTTTTGTGATCACTTGAGGTGCATTGCTGGGACCAAAGAGGAGCACAGCAAACTGAAAATACTTCTGTCCCAACATGAACTGATGGGGCTGCAGGATGGGAAAATGGAAATAGACATACTGTAGGTCCAATGCCATCATCCAGTCTCCAGGGTTGAGGGCAGACAAAATCTGGGCCAGTGTGAGCATTTTGAATTTTCCCTTCTGGATGAAGGTGTTGAGAGGGCGAGAGCCTAAAATAGGACAAAAGCCTCTGTTCTTTTTTGGGCACCAAAAACTAGTGGTAGTAACAATCTCATCCTACTACTGGCGCGGGCACCCTCTTGAGAGCCCCTGTAGCCAAAAGGGCTTGCACTTCCTGCTGAAAAGCACCGATGTTCCTCCGTCAGTCACTGAGGGGGTCTGTGCAAGGTGCAGTAGCATGGAAAAAAGGGTAGGGAACAGTCCTTCTAAACGATTTGCAGGACCCACCTGTCCGCTGCTATGGCCTGCCAATCTGGCAATAATAGCTCAATCCTGCTTCCCACTGGGAAGCTGTGCTCTGCTAAGGGTGTTTGGGATGTGGAGATATGGCGGGCTGGTGGAATCCGCAGTCCATTGTCCTTGACCGCAGGGGTGGTGGATAACCTGGGCCCAACCATGAAGCTGCTGGGCACATTGTCAAGGTTTGGAGTGCCTCTGCCAAAGCCACAAAAGGATTACTAGGACTGATGCAGTTGGTGAGGCAGGGTAGACAAGCCCAGGGAGCAAGCAGTAGCCCTGCTCTTTTTGAACCGGTCAAGAGTGGAGTCTGCCTTGTCCTCAAATACTCATGTGCTGTCGAACAGTATGTCCGTGGGTCATGACAGAACATCACCTAAAAATAAACTGTAGTCCTCAGCCAAACATGACAGCGAATGACAAAACTGGTGTCAATGGCCCACCCAATGGAATCCGTGGTGTCTAAGCCACAACAAATTGTGCACTTGACCGTGTTACAACCACCCTGTATGTCTGGGCAAGGAAAGGTTGAAGATCTTCATGGACCCTTGGGGGGAACTTGAGCCACTGAATCAGAAAGGATATGGGAATAGCCCCCCAGCAAGTAGCTGGAATTTAGTGATCTAAGCACCAGGCTGGTGGACAAGACTTGTTTCCTGAATGTCTCCACCGATTCTGACTCAAGGGAGTATTAGGGAAATTGTTGGTGTTAGTCTTGGAGACGCCAGCACCACCAAGCTTTCAGAAGAGTGCTGTAATAACGCAAAGTCCAGGAGCTGATGTCATGGAATCTTGCAGTTGATCTGGAGGCCACAGCAAGGTTTGGTCCATGCCCAACAAAGCACTTCTAAGGGCCACATTAAAAGGCAAAGGAGCTCAGTAGATGCTTGCCCCTTGCTGAAGGACTTCAGTAAGAACATTGGTCTTGACTTCAAGGTGGGGAGCTGGAAGTCAAAGACTTTAGCCACATTACGCATTACCATAGCATAAGAAGCACTCTCCTCAGTAGTTTAGGCAGGGGGTGTGAGGAGCCTGGACTCAGGGGATGGTATTAAGGTTGTCATAACAATTCTCCTCATGCTAAAGTTGGCCAATCTCATCACCCGCATTGCAATCCATACAAAAGAGGTAATGCGGGTGTGTTTCCCTTAAGTGGAAGGCAGATATAGCCTGAGTCAGAGGAGAATTGGGGCCTCACCTTCCAGCATTGATGGAGTCTGCACTAGCATCAGAGTACTGAAAATTGGCATGGATCCCTATACTGGTGCCAGAGTTGCGACTGGAATAAGAAGCAGCCCTGTAATGGGCCTGGAGGTTAAACACACCAGAGGTAGTCCGGGTGGCGGACCTCTTGGCTCTGCGGGGCCTGCAGGTGCATCAGATGGAGTCAGTAAGGATCCACAGAGTTGCAGCATCACCTTATGGAACTCTTCAATCTGTTCAATAGTAGCGGACAGTCCCAGAAACTTAGGCTGTGGGGGAACAAGTTGAGGGATTGGCTGTAAAGAAATGGCTCCCTGTTGCAGTTACCCCCCACTTTTTGCATGATACTGATGCTGACTTGACTGAGAAGTGTGCTGGGACCCTGCTAACCAGGCCCCACCACCAGTGTTCTTTCACCTAAAAATGTACCATTGTTTCCACAATTGGCACACCCTGGCATCCAGGTAAGTCCCTTGTAACTGGTACCCCTGGTACCAAGGGCCCTGATACCAGGGAAAGTCTCTAAGGGCTGCAGCATATCTTATGCCACCCTGGGGACCCCTCACTCAGCACAGACACACTGCTTGCCAGCTTGTGTGTGCTAGTGGGGATAAAATGACTAAGTCGACATGGCACTCCCCTCAGGGTGCCATGCCAACCTCACACTGCCTGTGGCATAGGTAAGTCACCCCTCTAGCAGGCCTTACAGCCCTAAGGCAGGGTGCACTATACCACAGGTGAGGGCATAGGTGCATGAGCACTATGCCCCTACAGTGTCTAAGCAAAACCTTAGACATTGTAAGTGCAGGGTAGCCATAAGAGTGTATGGTCTGGGAGTCTGTCAAAAACGAACTCCACAGCTCCACAATGGCTACACTGAATACTGGGAAGTTTAGTATTAAACGTCTCAGAATGATAAACCCACACTGATGCCAGTGTTGGATTTATTAAAAAATACACACAGAGGGCATCTTAGAGATGCCCCCTGTATTTTACCTAATTGATCAGTGCAGGACTGACTGGTCTGTGTCAGCCTGCTGCTGAGAGACGAGTTTCTGACCCCATGTGGTGAGAGCCTTTGTGCTCTCTGAGGACAGAAACAAAAGCCTGCTCTGGGTGGAGGTGCTTCACACCTCCCCCTGCACGAACTGTAACACCTAGCGGTGAGCCTCAAAGGCTCAGGCTTCGTGTTACAATGCCCCAGGGCACTCCAGCTAGTGGAGATGCCTGCCCCCTGGACACAGCCCCCACTTTTGGCGGCAAGTCCAGGAGAGATAATGAGAAAAACAAGGAGGAGTCACTGACCAGTCAGGACAGCCCCTAAGGTAACCTGAGCTGAAGTGACTCTGACTTTTAGGAATCCTCCATCTTGCAGATGGAGGATCCCCCCAATAGGATTAGGGATGTGCCCCCCTCCCCTCAGAGAGGCGGCACAAAGAGGGTGTAGCCACCCTCAAGGACAGTAGCCATTGGCTACTGCCCTCCCAGACCTAAACACACCCCTAAATGCAGTATTTAGGGGCTCCCCAGAACCAAGGAACTCAGATTCCTGCAACCTAAGAAGAAGAGGACTGCTGAGCTGAAAAACCCTGCAGAGAAGACTGAGACATCAACTGCTTTGGTCCCAGCACTACCGGCCTGTCTCCCCCCTTCGGAAGAAAACTGCTCCAGCGACGCTTTCCCCAGGACCAGCAACCTCTGAATCCTCAGAGGACTGCCCTGCTCTAAAAGGACCAAGAAACTCCCAAGAACAGCGGCCCTGTTCATCCAAGACTGCAACTTTGTTTCCAAAGAAGCAACTTAACGACAACAGCATTTCCCGCCAGAAGTGTGAGACTTGCAACTCTGCACCCAGCGACCCCGACTGGTGGAAAAACAACGCTTCAGGGAGGACTCCCCGGCGACTCCGAGACTGTGAGTAACCAAAGCTGTCTCCCCTGAACCCCCACAGCGACGCCTGCAGAGGGAATCCTGAGGCTCCCCCTGACCACGACTGTCTGATTCCCAGATCCCGACGCCTGGAAAAGACCCTGCACCTGCAGCCCCCAGGACCTGAAGGATCGGAACTCCAGTGCAGCAGTGACCCCCAGGAGGCCCTCTCCCTTGCCCAGGTGGTGGCTACCCCGAGGAGCCCCCCCCCTTGCCTGCATCGATGAAGAGACCCCTTGGTCTCCCATTGATTCCTATTACAAACCCGACGTGTGTTTGCACACTGCACCCGGCCGCCCCCGTGCTGCTGAGGGTGTACTTTTTGTGCTAACTTGTGTCCCCCCCGGTGCCCTACAAAACCCCCCTGTTCTGCCCTCCGAAGACGCGGGTACTTACCTGCTGGCAGACTGGAACCGGGGCACCCCCTTCTCCATTGAAGCCTATGCGTTTTGGGAACCACTTTGAACTCTGCACCTGACCGGCCCTGAGCTGCTGGTGTGGCAACTTTGGGGTTGCTCTGAACCCCCAACGGTGGGCTACCTTGGACCCCAATTTGAACCCCGTAGGTGGTTTACTTACCTGCAAGAACTAACATTAACTTACCTCCCCTAGGAACTGTGAAAATTGCACTGTCTAGTTTTAAAATAGCTATATGTGTTTTATTTGAAAAGTATATATGCTATTGTGATTATTCAAAGTTCCTAAAGTACTTACCTGCAATACCTTTCATTCAAAGTATTACATGTAAAATTTGAACCTGTGGTTCTTAAAATAAACTAAGAAAATATATTTTTCTATACAAAAACCTATTGGCCTGGAATTGTCTCTGAGTGTGTGTTCCTCATTTATTGCCTGTGTGTATGTACAACAAATGCTTAACACTACTCCTTTGATAAGCCTACTGCTCGACCACAGTACCAAAAAAATATAGCATTAGTATTATCTCTTTTTGCCACTATCTTACCTCTAAGGGGAACCGTTGGACTCTGTGCATACTATTCCTTACTTTGAAATAGTGCATACAGAGCCAACTTCCTACATTGGCTCTGAAGTCGAACTACTTCAGAAGCAAGCTAGAGATGTATGGTGCAGCTCCTGCACCTTCTCAGGGGAGTAAGAGTGGCTGGAAGGGGCTGAGGGCTGCTTAGATTTCTTGTGTTCTTTCTGCGATTTACAAAATACTTGGATCAAGATGAAGACCGACCTCTGGAACAACTCCTGTGAGTTCTGGGTCTGGAGCAGAACTGAACTTTCAACTTGGCCCAGTCTCAGCTTCTGATAAATTGTGATGTTGAGTTTTACCTTGCGTCTCATATAGCCTTCAAGTTCATTGATGCGCAGTTACTGCAGGCCTTAGAGTGGTGGTTCGATCCCGGGTACCACGAGCAAATCTGAAGAGGATCAGTCACAGACATTTGTTTGTGACAGTCCTTCCAGGGCTTAAAACCTCTTGTTTTTAGAGGTGACATGTCCCTTCCACACACTGAATTTTTTTTGATCAAAGTAAGTGTCTTAAAGAGATAGGATACGCATCTGGTGGCATAGAAAGAAAGGAATTGACACCACAGCACAGAAGAGGCACCACACTTAGGGCCGAATTTAAGCAAAGTGATGCTGCATCCAATGCAGTGCCACTTTTCTTGCGCCCCCCAACGCCACCATATGTGCACCATATTTATGATACTGGCACCATGGCAGTATTAGAAACAATAGAGCATATACAAATGTGATGCTGGGGGGGCTTGGCCACGCAAGCTGTCTGAAAGGAAGCGCCTTTGAGAGGCTCCCGCGTCCTCAATGAAATCCTTTAATTAATTCTGCCCAACCGGGCACACCGTAACAGATCGCTGATTGCAGAGCCCCCCCCCAGTGCCCAGTGATTTAGTGGGGCTCTCTGTATGCGTCAGAGGGCCATGGGCACAACGCTGGTGCTCGCGGCCCAGCTGGTGGCTGCAGCCGGGGCCTGGAGTGTCGGCCCGGATGGATTCTGTGGCCCAGACCTCTTGCGGCCAGGGCTCGCAGCCAGGGCTCACAGCCCAGAGGGAAGCAGTGCGGAGGAAAGAGTGCCAGCGGACAACAGAGTTGGGAAAATCTTCTCTCCCTCTGATGTGCAGTGCGCTGCCCGGTTCTCCGCCCGGAGTGCGGGAGGACCCATGTGTTGTTGGAGTGCGGTGAGCCATCTGGGAGGAGCGGCATTGCGAGACCGGGCGACTCCAAGCACGGACCTGCGGCAGAGGACATGGTTCGGCGACACCAGGGCCCCTGAGGAGAGCGTGATTGGGAGGGCACTGGCTGTAGGGCCCGATGACTGACAAGAGCTCTAGGCAGAGGTGGGACCGGCCCTCAGAGCCTGGAGCCTGAGATGCTTCCGGGAGTGGCTTCTGAGGGTGACTGGGCTTGGCCTGGTGGGCCCCTCAAGTGGCACAACATTACCAACAGTGGAGAGGAGACACTGGGCTCTGAAGGTGTGCTGGGACCTGGGTCTCTGATAGACCCTTTGAAAGGCAGAGGAGTCCTTGTCATTCGACCACAGCTGAGGGGGTGAAACTATGTGACTGCAGACACCAGGTGGTCAACAGGACGTAATGAATTGGCGGGGTTGCCTCTCACCCCCTGTGACTTCTCCTGCTGTAAAATTTTGACTGTTGAGCCCAATTGGGCCCCCCCTGATGGGTAAAGGCAGGCGACCGGCCCCATTGCAGGGCAATACCATGGAGTTATACACCACCCATGCCCTGTCTGGGCAACGGGAGATGTGCCTGACCAGGCGCGGGACTGGTGTGGGGTTGGTAACCCCTGTCACAAAACCCACGAGAGCTGAACTGTTGGTGGCGATTCAGGGATCTAGGGAGGCCCTGGAGTGGAAGATTGAATCAGTGGCAGTCAAGTGCAGTCTCCTCCAGGCGGGCCTCCGGAAGGTATCCGACAGGGTGCACATCACGGAGGGCTCGATCTCCGAGATACGGATGGAGGTAGACACACTGCGGAGACAGATGGCAGAGGTTACATCCAGAGCTGGGACCCTCGAAGACAGAGTGAACGACACGGAGGGTAGATCCCACTCTAATAACATCCGGCTTATTGGATTCCCAGAGCGGGCTGAGGAGTCGTCCGTGGAGGCCTTTGTGGAGCATTGGGTGTGAGAGGTACTCAAACCCGTTGGACTGTCTCCGCTATTTGGCCATCATAGCCCACATACTCAACTATCAGGACAGGGATTGCATCCTATGGGCCACTCGTGAAATGGAGTCAGTTCACTTTGACAATCACAAGATTTCAATATATCTAGATTATACCAGCAAAGTACAGGGATCTAGGAAGGGATTCTTGGAGGTCAAAGCCAAGCTGTGCTCGCTGAACATACGCTATATGCTGCTGTATCCTGCCCGGCTAAAGATCCTTCATGGCGGCTACTCCCAGTTCTTTGACATGCCAGAAGATGTGAGGAAATGGCTGGAGATATGGGACAAGGTACCTCGTGGGGGAGTGAGACCACAGAGGAAGGACGATGGAACTACACAGGGGGCCCGTAGATAGACATGGAGGTCTCAAGAGGCAGCCGGACAGTTGGAGTTGTCACCTGTTGGGATGGTATATGGTTTGCGGGGGTGTGACAGCCTCTCTCCACTTTGAGTGGTAGGCCATGTTTCAGTGGGAAGGGATTAGGCTGTGGGTCCTGACAGCAGGGTACTCTATGGATGAGCAGTGGTTGTTGTTTCGTTTGTTTTGCTGCCTGTCCGGGGAGGGAGGTGTTGAGTGTTTTGACTTGTTTTATACTGCTCCTAGGTTTAAGAAGGGGCCGTGTTCATACAGTGCATGTGTGAATTCATACACATCTCTAATATCTGGAGGGGCAGGGGAGAATGTTGGTTCAGGGAGGTGGGACGGCTCATCCGGGCTGAGTGAAGATCACAGATCATTATGGTGGAGCGCACGAACATCTTGACCTGGAATGTCCTGGGCTTAAAGGGCTACTCTAAACATTATAGGGTACATTCATTGCTCCGCCGTCATAAGATACAATTAGTTTACCTACAGTAGACCCAGTTAGTGGGGGAGCTGGTTCAGCGTTTGGGGAAGAAATGGAGGGGGCAGCTGTACTCTGCAACTTACTCTTCTTCTGCGAAAGGGGTTACCATTTGGATCGTAACTGGTGTGCCCTTTAGACATACGTATAGCGAAGCAGATGTGGAGGGATGCTATGTGTTGATCCAGGGGATGCTAGATGGTAGAGAGGTTATACTGCTCAACACTTATGCACCCAATATAGATGATAAATTATTCTTCGTACATCTACGAAAATTATTGGAGGGCTGTATAGGAACAGCAAACATGTGGGCAGGGGATTACAATTGTATCCTAGATGGCCGTATGGATAGATACACGCCCGACAGGGCACTAAACCACTGATGTCGACCTCGCTCACAGCAGTTATGCGTGATTTGGGGTTCAGGGATAGCTGGCAGGATTTATATCCAGACGGTCATGAATTTACATGTCATTCATTGACGCATAACACTTATAGGCGCCTGGATCGTATATTGGTGAGTGGCGTAGATCTGCAGTCCTTGGTGGAGGTGACACATTTGGGTCGGTTCCTATCTTATCATGCGCCGGTGTTGGTGGCATTGCAAAGGGGTCCGGCTGGGCAGCATGTCCGTGGCTGGCGCATGCCTCCTCATCTTTTAGCGGATCCAGCATGCCGAGAGGCTATTACGAGTGCGCTGATGGATTATCTGGAGTTTAATTCGCAGTCTGCGACTACCAAGGCATTGGGCTGGGAGATACTTAAGGCTATCATGCGTGGGGCCTGTATGGGTGTGACACGTGGAGTGCGACGCCAACTAGAGGTGGCCTTGGGGGGCGCAGGAACGCAGGCTGGCAGTTCTGCAGGACTCTGGGGAACATTGCAGGGGGTGTGCCAAGAAATGCTACAAGTGCAGCACGAAGTGCAGTTGGCAGGGGATTCAGACAGATGCACGCTTAGGACATATCGTCAGCGACTCCATAGAGAGCGGGACAAATCGGGGAAGCTCCTTGCATGGATATTGAGATGGAAACAGGAAATCCCCCCTATCCTGCAGGTCTGCACACTGCACACTGAATGGGGACCTTGTAACTAATCGACAGGATGTCCTGGAGGTATTTGTGGAGCACCTTTATGGAGTGTACAGTGCTGGGGTGGCAAGTTAGCCTGAGTGGATTGGGGTTTACCTGGATGGAGTTGGGCTGCTCAGGCTGGCCTGTGAGCTTGTGCAGGAACTGGACAGTGAATTAGATATGGAGCAACTGAGAGTGGCTATTCAGGACCTCAGCAGATCCAGAGCTCTGTGAGGGGATGGATTTCCTGCAGAGATTTATCAAGCTTATTCTGCCCCATTGACAGGAAAGTTGTTAAAGGCTTTTTATGAGGCTCAGGAAGGCGGGATACTACCGCGTACAATGAGGGGGGGGGGGTATCTGTTTGTTGCCCAGGCTTGGAAGGTATGCAGCTGGCCCGTCTTCATACAGGCCCCTTACGATGCTCAACGGATGTAAAAATATTGTGCAAAATGTTGGCAATGCGGCTGTCAACGGTGGTTTACACACTGGTTCATGAAGATCTATGTGGCTTTATGCCTGCCCGTAGTACCACTCTTAACATCCGTAGACTCACTCATGTATTACATGAAACGATGGTCTGTGCCTCTGACTTGGCATTAGTATCACTTGACTTTTGAAAAGGCGTTTGATACAGTGGACTGGCCATACCTTATGGCTGTTCTGCAGGGTATGGGTTTTGGTCCTGCCTTTTTTAGTTGGGTGTGCCTTTTAGTATACTAGCCCTTCAGTTAAGGTTCGAATCGGAAGAGACACATCGGAGGAGTGGGAGGTGTGGAGGGCCACAAGGCAGGGCTTCCCCCTCTCACCACTACTATTCGCCCTTGCTATTGAGCCAGTGGCGAATCTGCTGCATAGGGAGATGGAACGATGGGGTATTAAGCTTGGTGATTCTACTCATGTGTTCTCTTTATACGCAGATATTGCGTTGCTATATGTCCATACCCCTGCCCGGGCAGCACCAATCTTTCTGGGGCTCCTTGAGACCTTTGGCGAGTAAATGTTGAGAAGTCACTCCTGTTTCCAATGGGCAGCTTGGTGGGGGTTCCAGCTGATCGATTGCCTGAGCTTGGCCTCTGCTGGGAATTGGAAGGATTTCGAATCTTAGGTATCTGGGTGGTCCATACAGAGAAAACATATAGACGCCTCAACGAGGATAAGGTTATGACCAATCTCGATGGTTCGGTGTCCTTTTGGAGTAGACTGCTCCTGTCTGTGATGGTTAGGGCAGCTGTGGCAAAGATGGTTTTTCTTCCGCGTTGCCTTTATTTGATTCAGAATGGCATGTTCCTGATCCGTTCCTCCTTTTATCGGAAGTTAGACAGTTTACTTATCTCCCTGGTCTGGGCCAGACATCATGGTAGGGTGCCATTGCCGGTTCTTAAACAGGATATGGAGGATGGTGGTCTCGCCCTGCCTGATGTGCAGCATTACTATTATGCAGCCCATTTACAACATGCAGTGTGATGGCTGACCGCATCAGATAGTTGGGAAAAGAGATTGTTCCTTAGTATGTTGGGTGGTGATACCCTGGTGCAAAAGCTGATGAGAGGAGGAAGCTCGACGGAGGGAGCTCCTTATCTGGTGAGGCAGACCGCGGCAATCTGGGAGGCATTCATGGATATAGTGCTAGGTAGGGCACCGTTTGGCAGGGAGCTGCGCATTTGGGATCTTGCCCCATTGAGGACCATCAACGCCGATATGTCTATGCATGCTGGACTGGTGGGGATCTTTACCCCGTAGAGGTATTTATTGAGTTCCTGAAGGCTTAGAAAACGTATGAGGTGGTGCCGGCCAGTTTCTGAAGTAGTCTGCAGTATGCCAAGTTGGAAAGTGTGGCGCGGGAGGTCTGGGTTGGGTTCCCGGCTGCCCCGCAGTCATTCTAAGTGCTGTGAGGCTTGCTCCAATGGGGAGATGGGTGACACCTCATTTCATTGTTCTAAAAAGCTGTCAGAGGTGATCAGGTGCTACCCCAGTGTGTGGCACATGCTGCGTGGATGAGGGAGTTGGAGGAGCCGATAGCAGATGCGGATTGGGCACGTGTATGCTGGTGAAGAAAGTGTCCTGTAATGACTGATTTAAGTTGCTCCAGTTTAACTTCTTGCACCATGCATATGTGACCCCTGAGCGCCTTAATTAAATAACTCCTGATGGGGAGGGGAAGTGCGCGGGATGTGGACAGTTAGGCACCAGTTGTTTGCATTTAGCCTGGACATGCGGAAGGGTTCAGAGGTACTGGGAAAAGGTGGATCCGAAGACAACAGAGGGGACTGGCATAGCGATACCCTTGACCCCAAAGGCCTGACTTCCGGGAGTGGTACCTAGACCCAGGGGACGACAGATACATCATAAAATGGCCAAACTAGCTTTGCTGCTAGCCAGAGATGAGTGGCCATATGCTGGATGAGTGCTCGGGTTTCCCAGGAGGCATCATGGCAGAGGGATCTCCTTGAATGGGGAGTAGCAGAGGAAGTGCATATGCATAATGCCCGCAGGGACGGGGGGGGCTCTGAGGTTGTGGCGTTGTAGGGATCTCTACTACACAACTTTACAGAGGGGGATGAGTATCTTCTGATGGCTCAAGTGAGGGGGAGTGATGTGGGGACACCATTGTAGTGTTTTTTCTATTTATGATCGTAATGTTTGATGACGGACGAATGGTGTTGCCAGGTGGGCCCCATGTGTGGTTGTTGGTCACCTGGGCATTAATGTGCCTTGTGATGCAGGGGGCCCAGCTCCGGTGGATACGTGATCCAGATTGTACGTACTGCCCTTGCCCATGCTCAGGCCTCTGAAATTGTTCGTTTATTGAATTGCCGAAATGCACTGCTTGTTATGTTTTGTGTTATCGTAATGTTCAATCATGACTGATGCCAGACGTGATAAAAATACCAATAAAGTTAAAAACAAATATATGTTTAAAAAATGTGACGCTATTGTGGCGCTTTGCTTCACTAGCTTCAAAGATTTTGACGCTAGTGGAGCAAAGTGCTATGAAGCCCATTGATTACAATGGGTGTGTCCTTTTAATGCCCACTGAAATGATGCCAAGAATTTTTGCGCACCTCCTTGCGCTGGAACGCCCCCTTTTCATTCATTATGCATAGCGCATGCAAAATGTGGCGTAAAAGGCTATAGAGTGGTGCATTGCATGCATTGCGCCACTTAGTAAATATGGCGTGGGAAAAAGGCCGCCTTAACATCAAAACAATGACGCTAAGGAGGTGTTAATGTGGTGCAAGGGGCTCTTTAAATCTGCCCCTTTAATTCCAGAGCGAAATGGCATCACTGGTGCATAGAGGTGCTGATAAAAAGTTTCCACATCAAGTATGACGACGGCGGAATATTCAAAAGGTGTGGAATCTGCAGCTATAAGTCGCTGACAGTGTTTAGGATCCTCAGTCTCTTGGTATATTAGAATTTCAAGTATACATTATACTAGCATTTCAAACAGTGTGCAGATGTCTATAATTTGGCATATGCTAAGGCGATTCTCTCTAATGTGTTTAAAATACAGATTTTTGCGATTAGGTTTCAATTTAGTGTTGCTATTTTGATTAACAGCCCTCAAAAATTATGCTAATGGAATGAAATATGTGGGCTGTGACCATGATATGGATATTTTTGCAGAAATTAATAAAAATGTTTTAAAGAATAAAGGAGGGTGATGTTTAATTGATCCCTGTATTATCCAGAATAACTTTATCTAGGAACTCCTTCTGGGTTTATTCAACTTCGAGGTTGAGTCCGCCTAGGTGGCACTATCCTACCTGGGTGGGGGCAGGTGGTCGATGATGAAGCATGACACTATTATGTGTGTGAGACCACCTATTCCATAAGGAGGAACCCGTAACATAGGTTCCAAATTAACTGTCTTCATGAATTATCCTAGCGGGTACTAACGGGATCGCAACAAAAGAGGTTGCAATCGAAAGTTAGTCTTTTTTGTCGTTCCCTCCATGCTTAGGCCCATATTTATACTCTGTTTGCGCTGGATTTACGTCATTTTTTTTACGCAAATACAGAGCAAACTTAACTCTGTATTTATATTTTGATGCTAGACCCGTCTAGTGTCAATAATATGGAGTCTGTGTCATTTTAAGGATGCGTGAAACTGCCTTGCGTCAATGAGATGCAAGGTAGGTGTTCCCCTCCAAAAAATGCCTCAAACACCTTAGCGCCATATTTATCCAACAAGGCAAAAATGACACATGGGTGGGAGGCGGACCTGAAAAATGATGCAAAGCCCGATTTGCATCAAATAACTACTTAAGGAAAACACACACAAGCAATATAATAGTCCAACAGGACAACATGGAGGTGCTACTGATGCAGCTTGCCAGACGATGCCAAGCACAGGACCAACAGCAGCAGCCACCACCACCAACACCACCCCAATGTGGCCCTCAAAGGCAACGCAGAAGGCAGGAGAGGGTCTACAGAAACAGGACAACCCTCAATGGCCTCAGGGAACAGGACATCATCCAGAGGTATAGACTCAACTGGGAAGCCATACAGCAGCTGCTGCACCAAATTGAGCCACAAATAACACTCAGCCAGCAGACACCACACAATATGCCATTGGTGACCAAGCTGGTAGCTGTCCTGCATATGTTGGTAAGTGGCTCCTTCCAAACAACGAGTGCCCTGGTTGCTGGGGTATCACAGCTCTCATGCTCCGCCTTCCTGCCCAAGGTCTTAGATGCCATCATCTCCCTCACACCTCATCAGCTTCCCCAACACCCAGCAGAAGCAGCAGGAGATAAAACAAGGGTTTTATCAAATCCATGGCTTCCCACATGTGCTTGGTGCAATTGACTGCACCCATGTCCAGACTATACCACCTGCAGCAACAGTGCATCTATTACGGAACAGAAAGCACACCCACTCCATCAATGTGCAGGCCATAGTTGACCACCAGGGATTATTTACCAACATCTTGGCCAAGTATCCTGGGAGTGTACATGATTCCTTCATATTCTGCCACAGCACAATCAATCAGCACTTCCAGGTAGGACAATATGGGAATGGCCTTCTTGTCGGTAAGTCCATAAACCTAGCAATATACACACAGCAAAGAAACCTTGTAGAAACCCCCAAAACATACAACACTACTTTGACACGTGGGCAGGAAGACACTGAGCTGTGACACACGTAGTTATGTTGTACACTCTGATACAATGGGGTACACACCTATGGACAAATGACGGCTGGCAAAAACATTAGCTGCCACTCTATAGCTAAAAGGGACCAATGTCAAAGCACACAGTGACAATGACATGGCCTGCATTGGAAGTACAATTTGGTAGATCAATCATTTACAATTACATTAGGCCAACACCCTTCCAAGCAATATGTAGTGTGAAGGGGTGTGCAGTGTGTGTTGCTGCAGGTCTAACACCATGATACATATAACATGATGATGCAGAGTCACATACATGTGACACAGAAATACTGAGGTATTCCCATCATCATACATCACTCCTGGGGTGCCATTGCCAGTTAGCAATAAGGAAGTGGACTGTGCTATGAACACATATAGATGTACCACTAATGCAAACTGCACACTGCTGCACACACTGAAAGAGCCAATTGTCCATTAAAATAACATATGTACAGGGAGATGGCCCTTCCTGCACAGATACATCTGCCTCCACAAGGCAGTTAGCCAGGTTACCTGGAGCAGGTTTGGTAGTGTAGGTGCACAGATGCACATGAGCCACTGGCAGAAGGAACAACAAAGATTTGCCTAGAACGAAGTCAACCGAGACAATTGTGTATTGTCAATATTGAACACCTCAGTGCTGCCAACTTATGGTGCTGTGTTGTGCATTGTCAGCAAGCTAAATCAAAGGGTCTCACTGTTGCATTTCATCTGCAATGACATATGTCTAATTGGATGGGATGTCCAGGCCATGTAGTCAACCATGCTACCACCACATTGGAATCTATTGTGTGTGTGGAAGTATTATGTCCCCTCCAGTGAAAGCACACTAAAACATGCTGGTCACTACACAAGACATGGTACATACATACTGACCAGCAGTTTGGAAACAAAATCGTAGACCCAGGTCAATGAGCCAAACACAAGTTGTCAAGTCAAACAGCCCACTGCAGACAAAACCTCACAGAAGCTCAGGATCTCAAACAATACCACAAACACATATGAGTCACAGAAGTCACAAGATATCAACTGTCATGCTACATGACATTCCTGTTGCAAGCACTGACAAAATACTCTCTCCTATTATCTTTTGCAACGGATCAGGGTTACGGGATGCAGCCATGGATCATGACCCCATTCCCCAAGCACAGCACCAGAGCGTGCCTATAATGAGGCACATCAGAGGACATGCACCATTGTAGAAAGGACACTTGGCATCCTGAAGTCCAGATTCAGGTGCCTGGAAATCACAGTAGGCAGCTTCCTATTTGCCCCACACATTGTTTGCAAAATCATACTTACATGTGCTATCCTGCACAACATTTGTGTGAGGAGGAACATCGCCCTATATAAGCCTGAGCAAGAACTGCCTGAGGAGGACGAGGAGGAGGATGGTGCCAGGGAAAATGAGGGGGAACATCAAAACACAGCTGCAGGAATGCGCCAAAGACACCAAGGAGGTCATTACAACCCTGGCGGACGGTGTTAAAGGTGCGGTAATACCGCAAACAGGCCGGCGGACAAAAAAAGGGAATTATGACCGTGGCCGAAACCGCCAACAAAGACAGCCATTTTCACACTCCGCCACAGCGGTACAGACAAAGCCACAGTCTCTCAAGTCTCTACAGTGGGTGGGTTGCCCACTGCCATATCCTGGGGAGTGCAAAGCCACAGTCTCTCAAGTCTCACAAGTGGGTGGGTTGCCCACTGGCATATCCTGGGGAGTGCAAAGCCACAGTCTCTCAAGTCTCTACAGTGGGTGGGTTGCCCACTGCCATGTCCTGGGGAGTGCAAAGCCACAGTCTCTCAAGTCTCACAAGTGGTTGGGTTGCCCACTGGCATATCCTGGGGAGTGCCAAGCCACAGTCTCTCAAGTCTCTACAGTGGGTGGGTTGCCCACTGCCATATCCTGGGGAGTGCAAAGCCACAGTCTCTCAAGTCTCAAAAGTGGGTGGGTTGCCCACTGGCATATCCTGGGGAGTGCAAAGCCACAGTCTCTCAAGTCTCTACAGTGGGTGGGTTGCCCACTGCCATATCCTGGGGAGTGCAAAGCCACAGTCTCTCAAGTGGATAACAGCCTCCACTGGTTCTGGAGGGGGACTGACCAGTGATGATACTTGGGCCCTCCTGGGCAATGACTCCGACGGTGGTCTCCTGACCAGTGACGATACTTGGGCCCTCCTGGGCAATGACTCCGGCGGCGGTCTCCTGACCAGTGACGATACTTGAGCCCTCCTGGGCAATGACTCCGGCGGCGGTCTCCTGACCAGTGACGATACTTGGGCCCTCCTGGGCACTGACTCCGGCGGTGGTCTCCTGACCGGTGACGATACTTGGGCCCTCCTGGGCAATGACTCTGGCGGTGACCAGTGACGATACTTGGGCCCTCCTTGGCACTGACTCTGGCGGTGGTCTCCGGACCAGTGATGACGGTGCTGGCGGTGGCGTCCCGGCCACCGGGGAGGATGCCGCCCTTCTCCGCCGTGCTGCTCTCACGAGGCTGTGCAGACTTCTTCTGGTACTTCACCACCTTTGGAGGAGTCACAGCTGACTCTGCAATCCCCATGGGACCCTTGAGAGTAGTTTTGCCTCTAGGAGTCTTCACCCGGTCCCGTCGGCCACTTACCAACTTGAGATGCTTTACAGGGGGTGGACTGGCAGTGCCTTGGCTCCGTGTCACACTGCCTGCCCTGGTGGCCGCTGCACTCCACACACCTGTAACACGCACCACTGGTACTGGAGTCTTTTTGGCTGAGGCGCTACTACAGGACTGATGAATTGGAGGGGTAGGGGTGGGGGCAAAGAGGTCAACGTTGGTGAGGGAGAGTTTCTGACGAACACTGGGATGGGTAGCTGGAGGGGGTCTGGGAGTAGAGGAAGAGGAGGTGGTTGTAGGAGGTGTCACTTTAGGTGCAGGTACTGGAGGCTGTCGTGAGGTGGATGGATGTTGGGTGTGTGGGTGCCCGCGTTTGTGTACTTTGGGAGGGGGCGTCACAGACACACTGGGAGAGGACACAGGGGACGTGTAAATGGGAGTGGGGGTGGTGAGTGCAGGTGAGCGGGGTGTGGTGCTGGATGTTCTGGTGCGAGTCCTAGTGCCTGTAGATGTAGTGCATGCAGGTGAGAGTGTAGACAATACTGGGAGGGAGGAGGGAGACGACGAGGAGGGGGACACAGTGGAGGCAGTGGATGTTGCTGTGTCTCCATGTGGGTGATGCTTGTGTGAGTGCCTGTGGGTTGTGTGGTGCCTATGTTTGCCTGAGCTACTTTTGGGTGTTGAGGAGAATGCATGTTTGTCTGATGGTGTGCTTGGGACAGGCTGGGGTACAGGGGATTGGGTCTGGGTGGAGGAAGTTGGAAGGGGGAGGCTAGAGACAGGGGCAATGGCTGCCATCAGTGCTGAGGCCAGAGATTGCAGGGTTCGATGATGGGCAGCCTGACCAGAATGAATGCCCTCCAGGAATGCATTAGTGTGTTGCAACTCCCTTGCTACACCCTGGATGGCATTCACAATGGTAGACAGCCCAACAGTGAGTGACCTGAGGAGGTCAATGGCCTCCTCACTGAGGGCAGCAGGGGTGACTGGGGCAGGGCCTGAGGTGCCTGGGGGGAAGGTGATGCCCAACCTCCTGGGTGAGCGTGCACGGGGCGAACGCTGAGGGGCTGCTGGGAGGGCGGTGCTGGAAGGGGAGGTGGCGGCTGTACCTGTAGAGGTGGGGGGCACAGAGGGTGCCGCCACCACAAGGGAGCTCCCATCGGCGGACGAGTCCGTGTCGCTGGTTGGTGATCCGGTGACCGACGTGTAGCTCCCCTCGCCCTTCGTCCCACTGGTGCATTCTGAGTCTGTGGTGTGGCCATGTGGGATGCAGCTCCCTCGTGTCACGGTGCCACTGTACCTCCGCCTGATGATGCTGACGCACAAAAGTACAGGGAGAGCAAAAAAAGGGGGAGGGGACGACAGAAGAAAGACAGGTTGAGTGCATGGCTTACCGCTACAGTTGGCAGACAATACAGACACAGCAGCCCCCTGCACTACGCCGTGCTCTTGGCCTCTACAGATGCAATTGCTGGGATATGGCCTACATGGCTATAGTCGACATCTGCACACATGGATGCCACAGGGGCATCTATACTTGCACTTGGCCCACTACTGAGGTGAGGTGGAGTGCCACATGCCCTGCATTACGGAGGGGCCTAGCCTACGTATTTCTGCCTGGCCTAGGTACACCCACAGCCCTCCTCCCCCACCCAGAACCCTCAACTGCGCGCCAAGTCCCCAGAATGAGAGTGTACTCACCCCCTTGTGTCTGCTGTGATGCCCTCAAGCGCTCATCCAACTCCGGGTAGGCCAGGATCCGAAACATCAGGGGGGTCATGGTGCGACGGGCACCCCTCCCACGTTGGGAGGCCATCCCCAGCTGAGCCTCCGCCGTCTTCTTGCTCCAGCGGCGAATGTCCTCCCATCTTTTCCGGCAGTGGGTGCCCCGTCTCTGGTGGACCCCCAGGGTCCGAACTTCCTTGGCGATGGCACGCCAAATGTCCTTCTTCTGGTGGGCGCTGACATACATGACATGCACAGGGGAAGAAGAGAAGTCATTATCAACTGCACCGTCAATGTGAGTGGCCCCCATCTCTACCCTTGCCATGTGGTACATGCATTCACATTCCTTGCACTCTGCCCCCTTCCCTCTTACAACCAGCCCTCTCCACCCAGGCATAGCCCATACAACGTGCTCCCTGTGTACTTACCTGTTGGTCTGGAGGACCGTAGAGTAGCGTGTACTGGGGGAGGACCCCGTCTACTAGCTTCTCCAACTCCTGAGCAGTGAAGGCAGGGGCCCTTTCCCCAGATGCAGCAGCCATTGTCTCTTCCAGACCGAGGTCACAGCAGCACTTGCAGTGTAGGTCCTCTCCTGTCGAAGATCAGGTATCGAGTGATTGAACAGATAGAAAATGGCGGTCACGTCGGCGGCGGTGCGTATCATCACCGCCGGCACACTTCGTCATTGGCTCCTGGGACCCATAGGGTCCAATGTTAACCAATGCAGCATTGCGCCGCGGTCTACGACCGCCTACCACGACGGTGTACTACGCCAGTGCAGTTACCTCATATTCCCATTGTCCCAGTTTAGATGTCAGGCAGCCGCCATTTCAGGGGCCCACATGGCTTATTTTACTACTGCGTCACACATAGCTAGGCCTACACTCAACATACATCCAGGAAAAGTTATGTGTTTGGTGTCGTGTTCTGTGTATCTGTGGGTACATATCTGGGAATTTGTTGACTCTGTGGTCGCTGCTGTCCTTCCTAGGCACTGTCAGCTGGGACATTTGAGAAGATGGCAGAATCCTCCGGTGTACCGACCGCTGGTGGTCCTGTTGACAATGGAGGAGCGACATTTAATCGTCACCTACAGGTTTGACCGTGCCACTATCCAGGAACTATGTACCCAGTTGGGGCCAGACCTGATGTCACCAATCCGCCATCCCACTGGAATCCCCCGACGTGCAGGTGCTGTCAGTGCTCCATTTCCTTGCAAGTGGGTGTTTTCAGACAACAGTGGCCATGGCATCAGGGATGTCCCAGCCTATGTTTTCCAACGTGTTGTCCAGAGTGTTGGCTGCCCTGCTGAAACACGTAAGGAGCTACATCGTTTTCCCTGAGGTGGAGGATTTGGCTACAGTGAAAGGTGACTTCTATGCCCTTGGACATATCCCCAACATCAAAGGTGCTATTGATGGGACCCATGTAGCTCTGGTCCCCGCCCCCACAGGAGTGAACAGGTGTACAGGAACTGGAAGAGTTATCATTCCATGAATGTACAGATGGTATGTTTGGCAGACCAGTACATCTCGCAGGTAAATGCTATGTCCCCTGGCTCAGTGCATGACGCCTACATCCTGCGGAATAGCAGCATCCCTTATATGATGGATCAACTTCAGAGGCACCGTGTGTGGCTATTAGGGGACTCTGGTTACCCTAACCTGTCCTGGCTATTGATCCCAGTGAGGAATCCCAGGACCAGGACAGAGGAACGGTACAATGAGGCCCAGGGGCGGACTAGGAGGGTGATCGAACGCACCTTCGGCCTCCTGAAAGCCAGGTCCAGGTGCCTCCATATGACAGGTGGTTCCCTATTCTACTCACCGAAGAAGGTGTGCCAGATCATCATCGCTTGCTCGATGCTTCACAATCTTGCTTTGCGATGCCAGGTGCCATTTCTGCAGGAGGATGGTCCAGATGGCGGTGTTGTGGCAGCTGTGGAGCCTGTGGAGAGTGATGAGGAGGAAGCTGAGGAAGAAGACATAGACAACAGGGATTCAGTCATACAGCAATATTTCCAGTGACACACAGGTGAGAAAAAGTTTTTTTCACATTACATTCACTTTCACACTTCCACCTCTATCCTGTCTGTTATTTAATAGAAGTATTTGGTCACTGAGTTGTACCTTTCCATTACGGTTTCACAGGTGTGGTTACCAACGTGTGTCATCTGCTTGCATCCTTCAAGGACTTGTGATGTGTGACATAGGTTTGTTGGCTTTACAATTGGGAACGCATTTTGACACTGTCATTGATAATACAAATTAACCAAATCACACACTGACTAAAGATTGTTTTGTGGTTCAAGGGTGTTTATTTAAGTGCTCAAAAATGGAGGGGGGTTGTAAAATGGTGATGGGGGACAGTGGAGGAATGTCCATGGCAGAGTCCAGTCTATTGGTCACACAGGTGCACTGCCCATATGGGCATAGGAAGTGGAGCTGGGGCAGTTTAAGTATGGAGAGGGTAACAAAGTGGGACAGTGGAAGGACAATCAGGGTGGTCTCATTTCCTGGTGGGGGTCTTGCCATCTTTCTCTGTCCTGCTCCTGGATCTCAGGGACCGCTTGCGTGGTGGTTGTCCGTCTGCAGGGGGTGGGGTGCTGGTGTGGTGGTCCTGTGGCGGGGCGTCCTGTCCACTAGCGCCGGCGGAGGTGGTGGGCAGTTCATCGTCCATGCTAGTGTCAGGGGCCCCTTGGAGTGCCACGGTGTCCATCATGGTTTTTTGTATGTCCTTCAGCACCCCTACGATGGTGCCCAGGGCGGAGCTGATGGTCCTGAGCTCCTCCCTGAACCCCAAATACTGCTCCTCCTGCAGGCGCTGGGTCTCCTGAAACTTGGCCAGGACCGTCGCCATCGTCTCCTGGGAGTGGTGATATGCTCCCATGATGGAGGAGAGGGCCTCGTGGAGGGTGGGTTCCCTGGGCCTGTCCCCCCCGTCGCACAGCAGCCCTCCCAGTTCCCCTGTGTTCCTGGGCCTCCGTCCCCTGGACCGTGTGCCCACTACCACTGCCCCCAGGTCCCTGTTGTTGTTGGGGTGATGGGTTATCCTGGGTTCCTTGTAGTGGTGGACACACCGCTGATTGACGTGTCCTGGGTACGGAGGTATGGGCCCGCTGGGTGGGTGCTGTGCTGGTGTTACCAGAGGGTGGAAGGTCGTTGTTGGGCTGTGCCTGTGCAAGGGGAACCGACTGTCCCGAGGCCCACGATGGTCCGGGCTGGTCATCAGGATCCAGTAGGGCAGAGCTGCTGTCGTCAATGTGGGCCTCTTCTGTGGGTGGAGTGGAGATGTCTGGACCCTCCTGTGTGGTGATGTTCCTTAGTGGTCCTGCAGGGATATAAGAGCATGATTATTGCATGTGTGTGTGTAATGGTGTGCAATGGGTGGGTGTTTGTGTACCCCAGTGCAAGCATTCCTGTGTGTGGGTTTGTGTGATGATGGTTAGGGGGTTGTTCTGGGTATGTGCAGTGAGCATGCTTTGGTGAGGGGTGTCCATGCTTAGTTGTGTCATGCAGGGCTTGGTGTTGGGATGTGTGGTTTGTGTTATTAGTACATTAGTGAGGAGTTGGAGTGATAGGGGAGGGGGCAAGGGTGGGGGTGTGTGATGGCATGCAGGTAGGGTGGGGGATATGATAGATAAGATTTGACTTACCATTGTCCATTCCTCCACCGACTCCTCCGAGGCCCTCTGGATGCATGATGGTCAAGACTTGCTCCTCCCATGTTGTTAGTTGTAGGGGAGGAGGTGGGGGTCCGCCGCCAGTCCGCTGAACCGCAATGTTGTGCCTGGAGACCACTGAACGCACCTTCCCCCGTAGGTCGTTCCACCTCTTCCTGATGTCCTCCTGATTTCTTGGATGCTGTCCCACAGCATTGACCCTGTTGACTATTCTGCGCCATAGCTCCATCTTCCTGGCTATGGATGTGTGCTGCACCTGTGTGCCAAATAGCTGTGGCTCTACACGTAGGATTTCCTCCACCATGACCCTGAGCTCCTCCTCGGAAAACTGGGGGTGTCTTTGGCGTGACATGGGGTGGTTTGGGTGATGTGTGGGGTGGTGTCAGTGTTGAGGTGTGTAGTAATGTGTAGTGGTGTGTGGTGTATTGTGCGTGTAATGTTGTATGGGTGAAGGTGTTGTGTGCCTCTGTGTGGTGGGGTTCTCTGTTGCTGTGCTCTCTGTCTCTCTGGCGTTCGGTCGTGACTTGTGATCGTAAGGGTTTGTGGGTGATGTGGGTGTGTGTTTTATATTGTTTTGGATGTGTGGGAGTGGTGTTCGTATGTTTATCAGGTGTGTGTATTTTGAATTGTCCAATGTGGCAGTGTTTTGGAGATGTGTGTGTATTTTGAACGCGGCGGTGTGTACCGCCAATGGAATACCGCGGTTGAAAGACCGCCGCATGGATTCGTGGGTTGTGATAGCATGGGCGTATTTCTGTTGGCGTGACGGTGGAGGAATTGTTTTCGCCAGTTTTACACTAACCTTTGGTGTGGCGGACTTGTGTGGGTGTCTGTATTTCTGTGGATTGCGAGATGTATGTCATAATAGCTGTGGCGGAATTCCGCGGCGGTGTATTGGCGGTCTTCTGCATGGCGGTAAGTGGCTTTTACCGCCAATGTTGTAATGACCCACCAAATTTCTCAACCAATAGTCACTCTACACACCTTGTTAGGATATGTAATTAAACACCTTACTTGATCACACAATCCTGCTCTGGTTTCTTCTTTCTCCAACACATGTTCTTTAGGAATGTGAGTATTACCTCAGGGAGCATATTACAAAGACAAATCTGACTACTTCTGATGCAACATTACATGTGATGCATATCATTGTATAGCAAACATAACACACATATAAAAAATACTAATCTTTTGAATTTCCCATGTGAAGGACAAAATCAATGGACCACAGCATCTGACACACATCCACAATGCCAACATGGTCTACTATAGCACATAACACACAACTATGACATCTCCAATCATTAGGTAAATAAGCACCCCATACATGAGGCAGTGGATGTGAAATATCAGTGGAAAAAGGAATGTATGAACAGACCCAACATTAGTAAGTGTGACATTTGCAATCTCTGCAAGTAGCTTGTGTGACAAGAGGGGCATCATTTCTGAAAATGGATAGCATGAGTGTACCAAGTATAACAAGGAATGTTCACAACACATGCTCTGCGCAGTCCATCCCTGGAAATAAGTCCTGCCACTACAAGTCTCTGACCTCCCATCTCTAGGGGGTGCTGTAAATGGACTATCTGTACCATGGGATCATCATTAACACTCACCCAGAGTCCCTTTCTGACTCCTGTTTGCTTCCCTTTTCCATATGGCATGCTGTAGAACTACATTAGCTTACAAGGACTTCAGGTCCCATAATGCCTGGTAGTTGGTAAGACTTGTAATCTTCTGTCCAATGCTTCCTATTGGAAAAGTCTGGTTGTCCCTTTATACTGGATTCTCTCCTACAGGACTTGTGAGAGACTGAAGCTGCACACAACTGTAACCTCTCTTGTGCAGCCCAGTCATGTGACTCTGCCCTGGCCTTGCTGCTGCCTGGAACTGCTTAGAAGCTGCCATTCTCTGAAGCTCCTCGTCATGCATTGGAGTACAATTTGTTTGTGTTCCAGACCCCTGGTTGGATTGTGTTACAGTCCTGATTACGCCTGAACCTGCTCTCTGTTTACCCAGTCCTGCTCTTGCTTGGTCCAGTCAGAGTCTGCTCCCTGTTTCTCAGCCTTGTTCATGTTTGTTTCTGCCAGAGCCTGCTTTCTGTTACCCAGACCTGTTCCAGCCTCTTAGTCAACCTGAGCCTGTTCCCTGTGCCTGGCTTTGCCTCCTAGTTGGTTCCCTTGCTTTCTGTTTCCTCTTGTGTTATGCCTGGTAAGTGTCCTATCAGTCCTCACCTGTCTGGTAGTGTTTTCCTTTGCATTTCATCTGGCACCTGGTTTCCAAGAGGCAAATCCAGCCCCCTTCCTTTGTCTAGTGTTGCATGTAGTCATTATTGCCTAACAGTGACAGTGTGTTATGGCTGTATTCCAGGAATTGCCACTGTGTCTCCAGCCGGACCAACAAGGGCTAGTTTTGTGTATGTAAGTACAATCCTTGTTTGTGCCCTAAGAGTCCAGATACAGAATCATTTAAGCTGCCTCTTTTCTATGGGGCTTGTGTGGTGAATAGCTGTAAGATTCATCCGTATATCGGCACTAAATGTTCGCTGTTGCTGTGGGAATTCTGAGCCTTACCCTGTATACAATCTTAGTGATAAGCCCTGCTTGTCTGTCCATTACTGACCCATTCCATATTTGTTCACACTAAGGTTGCTCTGCCTTCACTTTTCTGATTTTTCTGCCTTACAATAGCTGGCCTTTTCCCTTGTATGCCTTTAGTTGCTCTTCTGCTTTGGTACACTACTTCCTTGCGAGATAATCTGTGAGCTCAAGGGGTGCCCCTAACAGACTCCTGACTAGACTCGCACAAAACCGTAACAACGTGGAGCCCAATCCTGACACAGGGTACACATGCCCACACGCTTGAACTGGACACTTCTGTGGAATACACATCTGAAAATATGTGAACACATGCAGCCAGGGCAGCAGGTCCACCACAGCAACATGAGTAACGTACTTAATTCTTATGAGTCAAACTGACATGTACATAACATTTTATGTGTGGAATTAAGGCACAGTGTCTCAAACACTGTACGTACCAAACATGTACACATGGCCGACATATGGGTAGTTCACACACAAGTCACCATGAAGTCGTAACCAACAATTAATTACATAAGAGGGGTAAAATATCTGACATAGCACTCATCAGCCAACCCCTGAGTTTTGTTTGTTGTGTGAAATTTAATGTCCCCAAAGTCAAACAACTACACAAATCAAATGAGTCAACACATTTTAAAAACACAGACCACCACTGTTGTACATCACTGATTTCCATCTGATGTAGATACCCATTTGTAACACATTCATACATGAGCATTACGTCAAATGTATTGCATGCCATTCCTTCAGAAGCACACATATGGTTGTTACAGATCATTCACACACAAAACACAGTTGCATGCTCTACCACATGTGACCAACCACTATGCCACACACTGCAGGCCATACCATCCTATCTTCATCTTGATACAGGATGCATGCATGTTAAATAATTCACACAAACATTTTGATGCAAATGCGTCAAAAAGTCACGCAAACGCTAACTAAACATACATGGGCCCTCATCGTTAATTCCACCAGCACACCACACGCATGAGGATATCCATTGAAATAGAAGTTTACAGGTAATGCGTGGTATTTTGCCACACATGTAGGTTATGCATTGAAAATATTCAAGCAAACATCGTATGTTAGACCAGTTTGAAGCTGGTGCTAACCCATTTGCAAAAGGGGAAAGGTTCCCATGGAAGCCCTTCCCCCTTTATGAATGCATGCCCAAAAATTGTTTCAGAGCAGGAAGTGGTCCCACGGACCATTGGCTGCTTCAAAAAACTATTAAAGTCATTTTATTGGTTTTTGAAATGCTTTCTGTTTATCCTTGATGAAATAAGGCTGTATTTTAAAAGTATATATACATCTCTATTTGAAAGCAGTCACAGACATGGTGGTCTGCTGAGGCCAGCAGGCCAGCATCTCTGTGAGTGCTGCCATTCCCAAGGGGTTTCCAAAATGAGACCTCCCTCACTAAAATTCATGAGGTAGGTCATTTGCTACCCCAATTGTGATTTTCAAACAGTGTCATTGACAGCAACTAGGTAGGATGATCTGAGGTAGAACACTAAGTCTTCCAATGTGTGACTCACAAAACCTGATCTTGGTACATGTGGCCCTTAGTCACACATTTCAGGTGCAATGACAACACCTGTGTCCATGCATACCACATTTCACTGTATCAGGACTGCAAAGTGGCCAATCCATGTTTAGCGCAACATTGTCATAAATACACACATATGATCTCTGCCATTATGTTGGCAAAGGGAGCATACACGGCTTAGGGGACACTGCCAATGGGGCATTTGTTACCTACATACAACTCTGCCATATCTGTTATGGACCACTAAATGCATGATAATTGCAGACTGAAAATTGAGCCACATGTCCATCACACAGTATTCAGTGTTCCTTTATTCACAAGCCACAATACCTGAGTCACTTGTATTGCAGTGCACCAGGAAAGTACCATTGAAATTGTCACCCAAATACAAATAATTTTTTTTAATCTATTTTATTAATTTCAACACATATTGTCAATCACAAATACAGAAACTAAGTTAATGCGTACCACATTCCTGAGGTCAACAGAGCATCTGTTCGCTGATTCATACTTCAGGTCTATCATTAGACAGCAAGCATTACAGGCAAGAGACAGCTACATGGTTCATTGCAGTATCATGTGTCACCCCTAAGTGCCCTGTGTGCGTCCTGCCCATTCCGCTTCCCACCCATTGTCTTGGTCTCCATAGCAGGTTACAAGCACTGAGTCCAGTATATCCAGTCCAGCTCCTTTCTGTCGCACAAGCGAAGGTTCAAACAATTAAGCAGATCAATTTTGGTGTCTTTAGAGTGTGCGGATCAACAACACAAAGCACCCCCCCAACCTCCCAATGCCCTCTCCTTATCCCAGGAAAACTCCAGAGCTTAAGTCCCTTTGGACGTCACTCCCACAATGTAGTGAGTCACAGCACGGGCTCGTCGTTTTTAGTTTCCAGCTCAGTCACTAGCGCCTCCTGTGTGTTATAACCTGTGTGTACCTGTCCTTTGTCCCGCAAAGACCGTAACACTCATGTCTCCGTCCGTGCTCATCGCAGCGTCATAATGGGCCAGCTAGATAACTCCGGCACCCTAGGTGCCTTCGAGTTCATGGTAATCAATTGTTTGTACATAATGAACGCCAAGTCAGCAAACGTATGAATGTCTATATGTTGCTTAGCTGTGGTTTGTATCCCCAAAAGACAAGATTCTGGTTCCAGTGAGAACACATGCTCCGTGATGTCAGTAACATCTGCCACTATGTCATGCCAAACTTTCTGCACAGGGCCTACAATCCCACACCATATGATAAAAGTGTGCTTTTTGAAGCCCACATCGGGGGCATACTGGATTAGATGCAGGGTACATGTGCTGAATACGGAGTGGGGACAAATACGTCTGGTGTACAAAGTTAAACTGGGTGTAGCGGAACCTAGGGTTTCGCGATACTCTTTGCACCTGTTGAAGGGCCACAGACCACGCCTCAGTGATCAAGGATGTGGGGAGAATTGCATTCCATCTCTGTTTTGCTGCCTCAAGACTACCATCATCCACTTTAGTCAGGGCTTTGTATAAGTTAGTAATTACTTTTTTGGACCCACTATCTGAGAGCAATAAGTGTAGAGTGTGAGAAGTCTCAGGTTCCTGGTCCCCCCCTGCCCATTCTTTTTTAATCAGATGACATATGGTATAGTACGTCATAAAGTGTCCCGGTCCCACTGAGGCAAGGTCCCTAATAGTGTCAAAAGACATCAAAACACCATCATCAAAACAATCCCACACTGTCTCTATCCCTGCCTCCACCCATGGTGTTAGGAAGTGAGTTTTGAGTAGTCGTGCACCTCCCGGTATCTGGCCAAGGGGAATTATGGGTGAGTATGGGGAGCCCTGTATGTATCGCCGCCAACAGGCATATGCTGCCATCAGCAAATAACTGTCAGTAATGTGCTTCACTGTATGGTCAGTTAGCCACGTGTAGATAGGGACATCTTTCAGCTGTGTATGCACCCACACTGCCTCAGACGACTCAGGCCTGTTCATCCAGTATAACGGCCACTGCAACTGTGCTGCTGCACAGTAATATTCAAAATTCGGTGCACCCATCCCACCCTCATGCAATGGTTGCTGCAGAGTGGTGAGTGCTACTCGGGGTCTATCACTCCCCCAAATAAGTCCCAACAACAGTCTATTTAGCTCACGGAAAAAACTCCTGGGGACAACTATAGGCAGTGCCGCGAAGTAACAGAGAAGCCTTGGAAGCACCAACATGGTTGCTATTGCCACCCTGCCCAAGGGAGAGAGAGGAAGCGAGCACCAAAACCGGAGCGAGACCTTTATAGAGCAAAGCGTGCATCCCAGGTTACCATCCATCAGGTCTTCAATTTTATGATATATTTGTACACCCAAGTATCCAAGCACCACCTCAGCCTACTTGGGGGAAGCGCCTCTTTTATCCCTGCAGGCAGTTCAGCCAGAGGAAACAAGCAGGGTTTGGGCCAGTTAACCCTCAGCCTGAGATTGCTCAATATGTATCCAACAAAGACATCACTGCGGGCAATGTGGCCCATCCTCTCTCCAAATTAATCAATGCATCGTCTGCATATAGTGATATAATATGATATGTCCCCATCCGGCATATCCCTCATTGCTTGGCCATAGCACGCAGCCGAGCCGCCAGCGGCTCCATTGCAATGGCAACCAACAAAGGTGATAGTGGCACCCTTGTCTGGTCCCTCTGCCAATAGAGAAGCTTTCCCAATATTATTCCTTCCGTTTTTACCCTAGCTGTGGGCTCAGCATACAGAGTCTGCACCCATTGCACAAAACACCCAAATACAAATCATGACATGGAGTACCATCTGAAATGGATTAGCCACAAATATTTGTTGTCGGGTATAGCACCACATGATTGTTAGACCCAGTGCATGTGTGCAGATGTGTGTCTATCATTCACTGGAGTTTCAGTGTCAATGTGAGTTTGTAGTGGTATGTCTGTTAGAGTGTCTACATGCAGGATCACCAGCTCACTCATATAAAATGTTACACACTGTGATAAGTTGTCCACACGTTTGTACGGTGATCTGACATTGAGCATATATTTCCTTTCCGTGTCTTAAAGGTGGACCTGCCCCCTGAACCATTGGGGAAGTGGCTCGATTTCAGGACCCAGACATATACAGTAAGTGTGATAATGTCTGTCCTGTGTAGCGATTGCAGCTGTTGTATGAGTGACTTCTGTGAGTTGCACTCATTGCAAGATATGATGAGCTGGCACGTGATCTGATATATTACTTGACTGGATGTTGACATGGTGTTCCGTGCAAGAGTTAGACATTCACAGGCAGAGAGTCATATCTTTGGAGTCTTGTGCTGCGCAATAGACAGCAGCATGTGAACAAGGTGATTAGTAGCCATATGTAGGCCAACATATGCCTTGGAAGTGCTCCAGTGTCAGAATATTGTCACTGAGTCATACCCTCATTCTCACAAGACAGATTCCGCACAAAATTGGGCATTCCCGCTATTGTAATGTACATGTAGGTAACTGTCCCCCAGCATCTAGCCCCATACGTTGTACTCCATTTACGTGACACTTATGTGGTATGTAATAGGCGTGCATGCAGGTCAAGGCCAGATCTGTGCTGTCATCAATGTGGGTGTTTTGGGAATTGTGTTGGCAGATCAGGTGTTGATGGTTGTCCACAACTGGGCACAAGAATGTAGATGTGAATGACCTATGGATACCTCATTCCTAGGTGGTAGCCCTCTTCACATGTGATCCACTCACTAAATCCATGTAGAAATGTTGTGGATGTCCTCGACAGTTGTGATTATGCATTGCATGCCTATCCCCCCTGAGGCACAGGGATAGGGGAACAACATATATGTAGATAGATGAGATGGTCACAGCGTAGATAACCGTCATCTCATTCAAGCATGCATGGGTCCCAAACAACACTGACCCCTTACAATTAGCAACTGCATTCCATCCTGCCAATTACATCTACAAATCACTGGTCTTGGGTGCCTTGAAGTTGACTCAGATGATAAAGATTAGTTGGCCTGGCCCATGTGAATTAGTTGCTGCCTTTGCATTGTGACACATTGCACTACACCAATGCACAGATCACTTTATGTGGTCCAACTCTTGTTGTGCTTTGTTGTCGTGTAAAAGACATGATGGGTAGGCAATGTTGCCATTTCATTCATCAGGGACACTATATCATCTAGACTGTGATTTGGACTGAGTGTTAGATTATCATCTCTACATGCATTACACAATGGTGACACTGATGGTTGCCTAATTTTTACAGCTGCCAATGTGGATGTAGCAGAGATCAGGGCTTTCCAGAAGTGGGCAGTGAGATACAGACACATAATGGATGTCGAGTCTGGGTACCGAAGGATGGCAAGACACTAACGGAGGGAGCGAGCCACAGGAGAACGGGGGACCTGCATTGGCCACAAAGGTTGGATCCACCACCACAATTGCAGCCAGTACCACAGCGGCCACCGTCACATCAGCCCCACCTGCTGCACCGTCAACCTCGGCACCACCAACCACCACACCTGCTGCACCTTCAACGTCTGCCCCACTGACCACCACACTTGCTGGACCATCAACCTTGGCAACACAGACCACCACATCTGCTTCTATGGACATGGCCGCAATAGCTGAGCTCCAGAGGGACATGGGGAAAGTGTTGAAAAAGCTTGACACAATACAGAAGGATGTGGACAGAAAAAACAGGAGGCTCAAGGCAATAAAAAAAGACACAGGGGAGGGCAAATGTGTGAACTCTTGCCTCCCCTCACTGCTAATTTAGTCCCCTCCCTCCTCGTTCCTCATCCTGTTTTGTAGTGGGTTGAGGGGGTTTAGTGATAGGTTAGAGTAGGGTAGTAGTTTAGATAGAAAAAGTAGGTTGGGGGTTTCATATTATTACATGTTAGTTTGTGGGTGGGTGGGGGTTAATGTTTGGGCTTCTGTGTACTTAAAAAAAATATTACTTTTTTTAATTAAAACAACAAAATATATATTTGTTTAGTATTAGTTTGTATATGTTTAGGTTAGTATATGTTGTCCTACATGTGTCTTGTCATGCAAGGGGGTGGGGGATACATGTTTTGAGTGTGTTGTTAAATGTGGTAAGTAAGCTTAGCATAGGGTAGTTAGGGACAGTCGTGGGTAACATATAGTTAGGATAGATTAGGTTAGTATAAGTGTGTTACATAGTTTTAAGTTCTGTTTCTTACATAGTTATGAAAGATTTAGGTACTCCCTTACTGCATGTGCCATATGCTTGAGGCTCAGGGTCTTTGCATGAGTGTACAGTGCCAATTGGCTGTTGGCCTGTGTATTCAGTACTGCATCCACATCCCTCTCTTGACATGGTAATTTACGCTTCCAACTGAGCTGTCACATTGGTAGCTACAACATATCTAAATCTCACTGCATCTACCATTCATTGTACCCACTACTCAGCGTGACTATGGTTCCCATGTATTGGACAGGTAGGTGTGCTTTATAAGCTGTAATCATTTTGATCCTGTGTCATGATGTTGGGCACTATTCAACGTCTGCCTGCAGCCTGAAGTTCATGTCAACACTGCTAAACTGAGTAGTGCCAATTTCAGATGAGGTCAAGTATACAAATTTCAGGCCTATGTGTTTTACTTGTACTCCCAGCTGACGTTATTGGCCAAACTCTCTTACAGAGCCATTCCTGCTGTATGTTGTGGGTGGGGCATGTATGTTTTAAAGCAAATGTCACATACACATTGACTTGCTTGTAGGGGATATGGTCAGCATTGACTTTCATCCTGCAGATACCTTGGCCCTGAATTATACTATTTTTGCACTGCATTTGCCTCATTTTTTTACGCAAAAGCAGAGCAAACGTACAACATTCAAGGATATTTTGTAAGTTTGCGCTGCTTTTGGTTAAAAAATGACACAAATGCACCGCAGAAAAAGTAAAAATCTGGGCCCTTGAGCGTAGATATCTGCCCACATTATTTCTGCACTCCGGTATTGACACTGTGACCATAGACATGTTACATGCATCACAAATCTCCAGCAAAGTTGATGTGTCACATTACACAGAGACATAGTGGGTGTGTAGGTGCTGTTTATTTTAAAGTGCTGTAGTGCAATATTTACATAGTCCAGGTCTGTGACCCCATTAGTGTAAAGCATTCCATTGTGACGCAGCACAAGTGCAAAGGTTGAGGGACATGTCATTTGACATGCTGAGATGAACTGTCGTTCAGTGCAGAGGAACATGAATTGCCAATTGAGTAGTGAGAGACAATTGCAGTCCATAGTGGAAAGGTTAACAGTGTGTCAGTGAAGAGTGCATGTCACCAACTTTAGCAACACTGGTATGTTGTCAATCACAGGACAAAGTGAAATCAGTGTCCATGTGGCATGGGCTGGTGCTACCGGATACTCCTACGGGTGAAGATGATCTGTTCCACATCTTAATCCTCTGATGTGTGTGTCGTCTCCTCTGCCCTTGATGGTGGTGCTGGTGGGTTTGAGGGGGCCACACACACTTCAGTGGCTGGAGAAGTGGACACCAAATTCCTGGCAGCTGCCATCTGTGGAACTGCATATGGCATCACTGCAGCAAAGAGGAGCTGCTGATTATTGAGTATGGCAGCAACATCCCTGTGGTAGTTAGCCATGTCTGCCCTGAGGGAGGCCAGTTCCCGGTGCATGGAGTCCAGCTTGTTGTCATACATGCAGCTCAAGATTGGGAGGGCAGGTGTTGTGGCAACTCCCTCACAGCAGTGGTGAGGTCCCTCACACAATGTTGGACTCCTTGCAGTAGGGATTGTGTGACTTGTATGGCTGTTGTCTGTTCTATGGACGTCATCATGCACATGCGCATCCCCTCACCACTGGCTGCCATAGTTTGCATCCCCACCCGCACCTCCTTGGCCAGCTCCCGCTGTACTCCCACTACTGTCCTCTGAAAGGTGGTCCCTGTGTCATCAGAGTCCTCAGCTGTGTTTGAGCTGGCAGGTCATACTATTGGGGTGGTGGTTGGGTCCTCTGGGATGGCTACTACATGTATGCTCCTCCTTGCGACTGGAGGTGGTGTCTGGAGGCTTCCGAAGGACATCTTGGAGTTTCCTGGCTGATGGTTTTCAGCTGGTCATCCAGGTCATCAGGGTAGCCCAGGACAGACAGATCCACAGGAGAGCCATCATCCTCTGCAATGAGATATTGTACAATTAGTGTGTCTGTGTTGTGCCAGTTGTAATGTGACGTCACTGACTTCCTATTGGTGGTACATTGTTATCTTGGTTCCCATGCATTTTTCCTGTCATTAAGGTTTGCAGTCTCTCAACTCTATGCCCTACCTGCATGTCACATGTCATGTGGGCAATTGTCTGCGTCACATCTTCTAGGTGTGGGTCTGTCCAATTTGTGGCTTGCCACCTCCTTTTCCTCATCAACCCTCCCTCTGCTTCCATTAGCAGGGTGAGGCCTTGCTATGATTGTTGGTGTGCTGATGCCACAGCACCACACATAACAATTAGGCCCTGTCCCAGTCCATCATTTTTCACATACACCTATGCAGTGCTGAGACCTGGCACCATACCATGTATGGCATTTCCATGAAACAATACAGGTGTTACCATTGGTAGTTTCCCATGTTGATGTTTGCGTTATGTGTGCTACATTGCATTGCACTGATGGGCCTAGCAGAGTTCCATTTCCTCTTGTGACTGTGCAGGTGTGTTCGCCTTCCTACACACATATGTCCTCCCTGTCAATGCAGTTGTCTTAGCACTAAGACACCTGAAATGTTGCGTGGTCGCATTGCAGCAATTGTGACACAGGCACAGGGGTAAACCCAGGAATGGGCAGCATGGGTATGAGATTACTGCTGCACCATTATGTATGTGACAGTGCCTGATGATTATTGAGTCTTTGGACAGGACCAGTTGACAGGAGTTGCACTTGGATAGGATCGATGGGGATTGATCACATAGTCCTACTGAACCCTCATTTTGAGTGGGTTTGTCCCATGGGCACCTAACTGCCATTTACTAATTGACCAGCACAGGTAGTAGTAGCAACTGTTGTCAATGGTAAATGCTGCTTGAGCCAATGGCCTGAGGCTGGTCATTGTCCTCTAGTTTACATTCTGACAATACCAGCTGTCCTGTGACACCAGACAAGTTTTAGATTCTACCTCCAGGCCTGCTTCAGCATTTCCAGCAACCTTGGCATGGCAGCGTATCCCCATGCAATAGTTGTTGGTTTTGTGTTGTGCCCCTGGGTGCCTGTGCACCTGGCATGGGCAGTGCAGGGAGTCCCGTGCCAGGCCCCTTTGCCCTTTCCACTGCTTGATTTCCAGGGCTGACATGCATTGTGTAGTAGGTATATGCCTCCCCCTTCTTGCACTTAACATTTAGGCATTTTGGGCTCCCATGCAACTTACCCTGCATATATGTTGTTTCCTGGTAGTCTCGCTGCCCTGTCCTGCGAAACCAGTGAAAATTTCCCCTGGGATGACGGCTGCAACCGTCATCCCAGAATTTTCTTGCTTAACCTTTCTGTGCCTCTGCCTGCCTGTGGAATACACGTCTGGGTCAGGATGTCAGTTGGGCTGTTTGTGATTTCACTCTAGACAGTCACACAAAGGGAGCGGAGGTGTGCTCTGCATATCCTGATGGGTCTTCCTGTGCTATAATGGTGGGAGAAGCAGACACCTTTACCAGAATAGGGCTGTGCCTAGCTTTGCACAAATCAGTCTCCAACACTCTTGAGTGTGTCTGGGGCCATGGGAGAAAAGGCAGGGTCTTGTGCACAACAAAGACTTTCCTTTGAAGTTTGCCTACTTCAAAGGCAGAAATGAGTATGAGTACTGGGCCTCTGAGACCACAACTTTAGAATCCTTCTGGACTGAGGACATTCTGCCAGGAAGAAGAGCTAGATGCTGTAGGAGGGACTGTCACTCTGCCTGTTGTTTTGCCTTGCTGGCCTGCTACTTCTGTCCTGGGAGTGAAAGGACTGAACTTTGCTTTCTGCATTTTCACATCAAAGACTTCATCTGCCAACACCTAGGCTCTCTTGTTGAGAGTCCTGGCTCACCAAGTGGTGCCAAATCCACTTCCTGGGCCCCTGGGAGTGAGTTCTGGTGTAACCAAGAAGAAACCAAGTAAATCGACTCCAGAGTGACTTCGGAACCAGCGCCACTGTGACTCCGAATCACTGCCTGCACCGGAGCAGAGCCATGGTCCACGCTGAGTGCAACTATCGCAATGAACAAGTTACTTAACTTCAGTAACTAATTAAATGTTAGAGACATATTCTATTTGCAGATACCTTACCTTAGAATTTCTCCCAAGTGTCAGATTGGGCCGTAGATTTTTCTTCAAGCTGTACTCTTGCATGCCATCAGGTTTCGTCAGTCGACTGTCTCTGTCGTTGGTGTTGTGTTGACATGTCAGTCGTATAAAGGCGCCACCCTGGTGCGCTGCAGTCAGTTTCTTTTCACAACTTTCTACACCAGAAATCTGAGCCATGAAGAACACAGACTGGTGCGCCAGAACTAGGGCCCTGAAAGGGAAGTCCCTGTCCTGAGAAATCAGTTCGCAGAGCGGAGAAGATGGGTGGGTCAGTAAGGAATCTGCAACTAGAATATATCTCTACCAGATAATTTGTTACTGAAGGTAAGTAATTTGATCATCTGATAGAGATTCTATCTGCAGATTCCTTACCTTAAGATAGATACCCAAGCAACACTTCCCAGAGGTAGGGCTGCAAACCAAGATCATATTAAGAGGTTCTGCAGGACCGAACGGCTAAAGAAACCATCCCTGTGGACCTGAATGTCTAGGCATTAGTGTTTTGAGAAAGTGTGCAGGGATGCCCATATTGCTGCCTGACAGATATCCAAGACTGGAACTCCGTATGCCAATGCAGTGGTTGCGACAGTTTCTCTGGTAGAGAGCGAACCCGTCCTTTCTTCGCACCCACATAACCAACAAAGAGTTGATCGTCCACCCGGATGTTTTTGGTATGATTAAGGTACAATGCCAATGTTCTTTTTGGAACCAGACAGTGGAGTCTCTCCTCTTCACAAGAAGGATGTGGGGGATGCGTAAAAAGTAGGAATGGTGAAGGATTGACCTAAATGATAGGGCATGACCACTTTACGTACGAAAGCAGCCCTAGTACGAAGCACTACTTTGTCAGGGAGAACAGAGATGAAGGCTAGCTTCGAAGAAAGAGCTTGTAGCTCGCGCACTCTCCATACAGAGGTGGTGGCCACAAGGAAGGCTGTTTTTAAGGTGAAGTGCCAAAGAGGACAATTATGAAGAGGCTCAAAAGGAGCACATGAAGAAAGTGAGTACCAAGTTCAAATCCCACTGGGGCATTATGAACAAGGTAGGCAGAAACATGTGGGTAAGACCCTTGAGGAATCTCCCAACAATGGGAGAGTTAAACAAGGAGGGTGGATAGGTAGTCCAAGGAAAGCAGAAATGGCAGACAGATAACCCTTAAGGGTGCAGAAAGAAGAGTCCTGCTGGGCAAGAGAGAGTACAAACAAGAGAACCTCAGGTGCAGAAAGGGGATCAACAGACTTGTTGGTACACCACGCCACAAATTAATTTCAATGACAGACATATAACGTTTTGGTGGAGCGACGCCTGGCTGCCGAAATACCGTTATAGACTTCAGGCGGAAGGTCGAAAGCTGTCAACTGCAGCCGCTCAATCTCCACGCAAGAAGGGCAGAGACTGGACCGGTTCGGGTAGAGAACTGTCCCCTGCTGCTGAGAAAGAAGATCCTCCTGAAGAGACAGTGTGAGTGGAGGATCAATGGCCATTTTCAGAATCTCAGGATACCATAATCTTTGAGCCGAGTCTGGAACCACAAACATTACTTGGACCCTGCTGCTCTTGATCTTCCTGAGAACTCTGGGCAGAAGTGGTATTGGCAAAAAGGAGTATTGGAGGCCTGAGTTCCACTTGAGAGGCGAATCGTCGCCGAGCGAGTGCTCCAGCGTGCAAAACAGCTGACATTGCACAATCTCTGTGGAGGCACACAAATCCAAACATGGCTCTCCCCACCAATAAGACCTTGCACCACCTCCGGATGGAGACGCCATTTGTGATTAACCAGGCATTGATGGCTGAGTTTTCTGCTCTGGCGTTCAGAGAGCCCAACAGATGTTGAACCACGAGGGAAATGTCCTGATGTTCCAGCCATGATCAGAGGCGCAGAGCCTACTGACAAAGGGTCCATGTCCCCAACCCACCCTGCTTGTTGCAGTACCACATGGCGAAGGTGTTGTCTCTGAACACCTGCACCACTTTCCCTTAGAGAGAGGGAAGGAATGCTTTCAATGCAAGCCTGATCACCCTTAGCTCCAGAAGATTGATGTGGAGCCTAGACTCTGTCGGAGACCAGACGCCTCTGATCTCCACCTCCACCATGAGGTCGCCCCATCCCAGGAGTGACGCATCTGTCACTAATGTCAGATCTGGTTAGGGAAGGGAGAGGGATCTGCCTTTGACCCAATCGCGGTTCAAAAGCTACCACTGCAGATCTTTTTGGACAGACTGGAACTTCAGGTCCCACTGCAGAGCCTGCATTATGTCGACTGGCATGTGCGACCAGCAGGATGCAGAAGGCCATGAGGCCCAGCAGCCTCAGGTTCATTCTTACCAAAACCCAGGACAGAGGCTGAAACATCAGTATCATAGCCTGAATATCCTGGACTCGCCACTCAGGAGGATAGGCCCGAAACTGCACTGTGTCCAGAACAGCTCAGATGAAAGGGAGCATCTGAGAGGGAGTCAGGTGTGATTTTGGCATGTTTAGAATTGAATCCCAGTGAATGCAGGAGGTTCGCTGTAGTCTGACGTTGGGAGACAACAGTCTGGGGTGAGCCCACCTTCAACAACCAGTAATTGAGGTAGGGGAAGACTGAAACCCCTAACCTGTGCAGATGAGCTGCGAAGACTGCCATCACTTTCGTGAACACCCGAGGGGCACTGGTAAGTCCAAAGGGGAGTCTGGTAAACTGGAAGGGCTTGTGACCTACCACAGACTGCAAATAAAGTCTGTGGGCAGGCAGGACGGAAACGTGAAAGTAGGCGTCCTGCAAGTCCAATACTACCATCCAGTCTCCAGGGTCCAAGGCAGATAGGACCAGAGCCAGAGTAACCATTTTGAACTTCTCCTTTTTGGGGAAGAGATTGAGAGACCGGAGGTTGAGGATAGGGAGGAGGTCCTTTGCTGTACGTCGCTCTGCATCTGTTTCAATAGTTGGCGGAGGTTCCGGTCATGTTGGGCAGGGAAACAGAGCTCTGATTAGGTAAGCAAACTTTTAACATTTTTTTCAACAATGTAGTGTGTATATTTACTGCAAAGAAAGATCGTTGTGGGGGGGGGGGGGGTTAAACAAGGTTTTATAATTTGTTGTTACTGTTTTTGTCTTTAATCAAATTTTTATCCCTATGCGCGTTGTGCTTCATAGCACTACACAGGAGGGGCTCGCCGGTGTAAAAACAATCGGTAAAAGGTATTTTTTTTCTTTTTTACAATAAAACGTTTTAATATATTAAACTGTTTTTGTAAAACGTTTGCTTTTAAAAAAAAAAAAAAAAGTTATTTGTTTAGTTACACAAAATATTTATAAATTCAGATGGAGTTTTTTCTTAAAAATATATGGAAAGTGTCACTTACCCAGTGTACATCTGTTCGTGGCATGAGACGCTGCAGATTCACATGCTGTGCATTATCCTGCCATCTAGTGTTGGGCTCGGAGTGTTACAAGTTGTTTTTCTTCGAAGAAGTCTTTTCGAGTCACGGGACCGAGTGACTCCTCCCTTTCGGCTCCATTGCGCATGGGCGTCGACTCCATCTTAGACTGTTTTCCCCGCAGAGGGTGAGGTAGGAGTTGTGAGTATACTAGAGGTGCCCATGCAATGGAGTAGTAATGTATGTACCTAATGTGTATTAAAACAATATTTATTTATTTACATATTTACAATTTTCATGCAACTATAAAATGGCTACAGGCTACCGGGGATGTGGGAGGGCGCATGTGAATCTGCAGCGTCTCATGCCACGAACAGATGTACACTGGGTAAGTGAAATTTCTGTTCGATGGCATGTGTAGCTGCAGATACACATGCTGTGCATAGACTACTAAGCAGTAATCTCCCCAAAAAGCCGTGGTTTAGCCTGTAGGAGTTGAAGTTGTCTGAAATAATGTTCTTAATACAGCCTGTCCTACTGTGGCTTGTTGTGTTGCTAACACATCTACACAGTAATGCTTAGTAAATGTATGAGGCGTAGACCAGGTGGATGCCTTACAAATTTCTGTCATTGGTATATTCCCAAGAAAAGCCATTGTGGCGCCTTTCTTTCTAGCGGAATGTGCTCTTGGTGTAATAGGTAATTCTCTTTTTGCTTTAATGTAGCAAGTTTGAATACATTTAACTATCCATCTGGCAAAGCCTTGTTTGGATATAGGGTTACCTGCATGAGGTTTTTGGAAAGCTACAAACAATTGTTTTGCGAAATTGTTTCGTTCTGTCAATGTAATACATTAGTGCTCTTTTGATGTTTAATGTATGTAAAGCTCTTCCAGCTACTGAGTCTGGTTGTGGGGAGAAGACTGGGAGTTCCACAGTTTGGTTTAGATGGAATGGTGATATGACCTTTGGTAAGAATTTTTGATTTGTACGGAGAACCACTTTATGTTAAAGTATTTGTATAAAGGGTTCTTGAATAGTAAATGCTTGTATTTCACTCACTCTTCTAAGTGATGTGATGGCTATTAGAAAGGATACTTTACAAGTCAGATATTGGATTTGACAAGAATGCATGGGTTCGAATGGTGGGCCCATGAGTCGTGTTAATACAATATTAAGGTTCCACGAAGGTACTGGTGGTGTCCTTGGGGGTATGATTCTTTTAGTCCCTCATAAATGCTTTAATGACTGGGATTCTAAAAAGTGATGTATGTGTAATCTGCAGATACGCAGATATAATGCAGGGAGATGGATTTTAATGGAAGAGAATGCTAGATTAGACTTTTGTAAGTGTAATAGATAGTTAACAATGTCTTTTGTGGAGGCATGTAATGGTTGAATTTGATTAGTGTGGCAGTAGCAAACAAATCTTTTCCATTTGTTTGCATAACAATGTCTTGTAGGTTTTCTCGCTTGTTTTATGACCTCCATACACTCTTGTGTAAGATTTAAATGTCCAAATTCTAAGACTTCAGGAGCCAGATTGCTAGATTGAGTGATGCTGGATTCGGGTGTCGATCTGTTGCTTGTGTTGTGTTAACAGATCAGGCCTGTTTGGTAGTTTGATGTGAGGTACCACTGATAAGTCCAACAGTGTTGTGTACCAAGGTTGGCGAGCCTAGGTTGGTGCTATGAGTATTAGTTTGAGTTTGTTTTGACTTAGTTTGTTGACCAGATAAGGAATGAGTGGAAGAGGGGGAAAAGCGTAAGCAAATATCCCTGACCAGTTGATCCATAGAGCATTGCCCTTGGACTGAGGGTGTTGGTACCTGGACGCGAAGTTTTGGCATTTTGCGTTTTCTTTTGTTGCGAATAGGTCTATGTTTGGTGTTCCCCAGCTGTGGAAGTGATTCTGTAGGATCTGGGGATGTATTTCCCATTCGTGAGTTTGCTGGTGATCTCGACTGAGATTGTAGGCTAACTGATTTTGAATGCCAGGTATGTATTGTGCTATTAGGCTAATGTGGTTGTGAATTGCCTAATGCCAAATCTTTTGTGCTAAGAGACACAGTTGTGACAAGTGTGTCCCCCCTTGTTTGTTGAGATAGTACATTGTTGTCATGTTGTCTGTCTTGACAAGAATGTGTTTGTGGGCTACTAGTGGCTGAAACGCTTTTAGTGCTAGAAAAAACGCTAGCAGTTCCAAGTGATTTATGTGAAGTTGTTTTTGTTGATTGTCCCATTTATGCTGTGATTGTTGAGGTGTGCTCCCCACCCAACCATGGAAGCATCTGTCGTGATAATATCTTGAGGCACTGGGTCTTGGAATGGCCGCCCTTTGTTTAAATATATAGTGTTCCACCATTGAAGCGAGGAGTGTGTTTGGCGGTCTATCAACACTAGATCTTAGTTTACCCTGTGCTTGTGTCCATTGTTTTGCTAGGCACTGTTGTAAGGGCCGCATGTGTAATCTTGCATTTGGGACAATGGCTATGCATGAGGACATCATGCCAAGTAGTTTCATTACAAACTTTACAGTGTAATGTTGGTTTGGTTGTATGCTTGATCTTACATTTTGGAACGATTGGACTCTTTGTGGACTTGGAGTGGCAATTGCCCTTTGTGTTTTGAGTGTTGCTCCCAAGTATTGTTGTATTTGGGATGGTTGCAGATGTGACTTTTTGTAATTTATAGAGAACCCCAGTATGTGTAGAGTTTCTATGACGTATTGCGTGTGGAGAAGACACTGTTGTTGAGTGTTGGTTTTTATCAGACAGTCTTCTAAATATGGAAATACGTGCATGTGCTGTCTCCGTATGTGAGCGGCTACTACTGCTAGGCATTTTGTGAATACCCTGGGGGCTGTTGTTATTCCGAACGGTAGCACTTTGAATTGATAGTGTATGCCGTGCATTACCAACCTTAAGTATTTTCTGTGGGAAGGATGGATGGGTATGTGGAAATACGCATCCTTGAGATCCAATGTTATCATGTATTCCTCTTTTTTTAATAAGGGAACTACGTCTTGAAGTGTTACCATGTGGAAATGATCTGATTTGATGAAGAGATTCAGTGTTCTGAGATCTAAGACAGGTCTTAACGTTTTGTCCTTTTTTGGAATCAGGAAATATATTGAGTAGACGCCTGTTCCTTTTTGATGATTGGGTACGAGCTCTATTGCTTGTTTTTGTAGCAGTGCTTGGACCTCTATTTGTAATAGGTCTAAGTGTTGTTGCGACAGTCTGTGTGTTTTGGGTGGCACATCAGCAGGGAATGTTGTGAATTCTATGCAATAACCATGTTGGATAATTGATAGGACGCATGTGTCTGTGGTAATATGTGTCCAGTTTTGGTAGTATGTGGTTAGCCTCCCCCCAATGGTGACAAGTGCTGGGGTGTTGTGACATTGAAGTCACTGCTTGGTTTGGTTGGTTGGAATTTTTCCCTTCCTTTTGGGAATTGTCCTCTATAGGAACCACGAAACCCTCCCCTTTGGTATTGTGATTGATAGATGGGTCTGGTTTGAGAGGTGGAAGGCTCAGATGTTTGTTGCTGAAACCCTCCTCTGAATTGTGGTTTTCTAAAGGTGCCTCTGACTTGTGGGGAATAGAGCGCGCCCATGGCTTTGCCCGTGTCTGTGCCTTTTTTTCATTTTTTCAATGGCTGTATCGACTTCCGGCCCAAACAACTGTTGTTGATTAAACAACATATTTAACACCGCTTGTTGATTCTCCGGCTTGAATCCATAACTTCTCAGCCATGCATGTCTGCGAATGGTTACAGCCGTGTTGACAGTCCGTGCTGCCGTGTCTGCAGAGTTGTGATAGCTCTTCCTTTTACAGGCTCCTGGAAGACCTGTTGCGTGTGCTTGAGCATGCCCGGGAGCATCGGCAGACTCTGCTGGGAAGCGTGGGTGGATGCAAGAGTGTTAAAAAGGAAGTCATCCTCCACTGGCTCTGTGTGCATTGCTACGTTGTGGAACGTAGCTGCCCTGGATAGCACCTGCGTATATGCAGTACTGTCTTCTGGTGGTGACGGCTTTGTTGGATAACAATCCGGACTGTTATCCGATACTGGCGCATCAAATAAGTCCCATGCATCAGCATCATCCTATGTCATCCCAGTATGTGTGGGTGACTGCATTATAGGTGTTCCCACTGGTGACCATTGGTGGTGGAGATTTGTCTCTAACCACTTTTGTTTTAGGTTGCATTTCTGTCTCCTGAAATGCAAGCTTCCTTTTAGATTTGAGTGGAGGCAAAGTTTGTATTTTGCCAGTCTCTTTTTGTATATGTAATCTCCTTTGTGTATGGTCAGGTTCTTCCATACCTAACTCTTGCTCGAATCGATGTCTTTCTTTGTGTTGGCTGGAAAGTCCTTGCTCTTCTGTATAAGAGCTTATTTTCGGCTCCGAAGCCGCTTTTTTCGGTACTGAAGTTTCTGCAATAAAAGTCTTTTGCGGTTCCGAGGAGATTTTTCGAGGTTTAGTCGATTCGATCACTCGGTGTCAAGATCGTTCGGTGCCGGTTTCTCGACCGGAGTGGGAAGTCTTCGGCAACTCTTTGGCCTTTTTCGGTGCCGATGTTTGGTCACCTTCCTTTTGGTGGGTTGAGCCATGGCCTTCTGGCGGTGGCGTCCCCATGGCCTTAAGTGCTTTTATATGAACCCGACTTTGGGACGGGGCAGGTTTACTCACAGTTCGTTGCACCGTCGAGGGCCGTTCACCTTCGGATTCATCCGAGTCCGTCTCTTGGATGGAGATACTTTCCTCCTCTCGGACGTCGAGCTGTTCTTTCAGTTTCTACGCCATTTGCAGTCTTCTTGCGCGTCAATCCCGCAAGGTCTTTTTCGATCGAAACGCTCGGCAAGCTTCACAGGTATCCTCTCTGTGTTCGGGTGACAAACACAGATTACATACCCGATGCTCCCTTTACTCGAAAAGACTTCTTCGAAGAAAAACAACTTGTAACACTCTGCGCCCAACACTAGATAGCAGGATAATGCACAGCATGTGTATCTGCAGCTACACAAGCCACCGAACATACATATACATATATAAATATAATGAAAATGTCACTTACCCAGTGTACATCTGTTCGTGGCATCAGTCGCTGGAGATTCACATGTTCTGCATAGCTCGCCATCTGGTGTTGGGTCGGAGTGTTACAAGTTGTTTTTCTTCGAAGAAGTCTTTCGAGTCACGGGACCGAGTGACTCCTCCTTCTGTCTCCATTGCGCATGGGCGTCGACTCCATCTTCGATTGTTTTCCCCGCAGAGGGTGAGGTAGGAGTTGTATTGTAGTAATAGTGCCCATGCAATGGAGTGACTAAGTATGTACCTATTTAAGGCTAAAATAATATATATACAAATATACAAAGTTGAAGCTAACTTCCTAATTGCTACAGGCTCCCGGGGAGGTGGGTGGGCACATGTGAATCTCCAGAGACTGATGCCACGAACAGATGTACACTGGGTAAGTGACATTTTCAGTTCAATGGCATCTGTCGCTGTAGATACACATGTTCTGCATAGACTAGTAAGCAGTTATCTCCCCAAAAGCGGTGGTTCAGCCTGTAGGAATGGAAGTGGTTTGAAATAACGTCCTTAACACGGCTTGACCTACTGTGGCTTGCTGTGCGGATAGCACGTCTACACAGTAGTGCTTGGTGAACGTGTGTGGCGTAGACCATGTGGCTGCTCTACATATTTCTTGCATTGGGATGTTTCCTAGAAAGGCCATGGTAGCACCTTTTTTTCTGGTTGAGTGTGCCCTTGGTGTAATGGGCAGTTGTCGTTTTGCTTTAAGGTAGCAGATTTGGATGCATTTAACTATCCATCTGGCTATACCTTGTTTTGATATTGGGTTTCCTGCATGAGGTTTTTGGAATGCAATAAATAGTTGTTAAGTCTTTCTGATGTTTTTCGTTCTGTCAATGTAGTACATTAATGCTCTTTTGACATCTAATGTATGTAGTGCCCTCTCAGCTACGGAATGTGGCTGTGGGAAGAACACTGGTAGTTCCACTGTTTGATTTAGGTGGAACGGTGAAATAACCTTTGGTAAAAATGTAGGATTAGTCCTTAGGACGACTTTATTTTTGTGTAGTTGTATAAAAGGTTCTTGTATTGTAAACGCCTGAATTTCGCTTACTCTTCTTAGAGATGTAATGGCGATGAGAAATGCAACCTTCCAGGTGAGGAACTGTATTTCGCAAGAATGCATGGGTTCAAAAGGTGGACCCATGAGTCTTGTTAAGACAACATTTAAGTTCCATGAAGGAACAGGTGGTGTTCTTGGTGGTATAATTATTTTAAGCCCTTCCATGAATGCTTTAATGACTGGTATCCTATATAGGGAAGTTGAATAGGTAGTCTGCAGGTATGCAGATATTGCCGCAAGGTGTATTTTAATGGAAGAGAAGGCTAGACTAGATTTCTGTAAGTGCAGCAAGTAGCCCACTACATCCTTTGGAGTTGCGTGTATAGGTAGGATCTGATTATGATGGCAGTAACAGACAAACCTCTTCCATTTACTTGCATAGCAGTGCCTAGTGGACGGCCTTCTGGCTTGCTTTATGACTTCCATACATTCTTGGGTAAATTGTAAGTGTCCGAATTCTAGGATTTCAGGAGCCAGATTGCTAGATTCAGCGATGCTGGGTCTGGATGTCTGATCTGTCGGTTGTGTTGTGTTAACAGATCCGGCCTGTTGGGCAATTTGATGTGGGGTACTACTGATAGGTCTAGCAGTGTTGTGTACCAGGGTTGCCTTGCCCAAGTTGGTGCTATTAAAATGAGTTTGAGTTTGTTTTGACTCAATTTGTTTACCAGATAAGGAAGGAGAGGGAGAGGAGGAAAAGCGTAGGCAAATATCCCTGACCAGTTCATCCATAGGGCATTGCCTTGGAACTGCCTGTGTGGGTATCTGGATGAGAAGTTTTGGCATTTTGCGTTCTCTCTTGTTGCAAACAAGTCTATTTGAGGTGTTCCCCAGAGTCTGAAGTAAGTGTTTAGAACTTGGGGGTGAATTTCCCATTCGTGGATTTGTTGGTGATCTCGAGAGAGATTGTCTGCAAGTTGATTCTGGATCCCTGGAATAAACTGCGCTATTAGGCGAATGTGGTTGTGAATTGTCCATCGCCATATTTTCTGTGCTAGAAGACTCAACTGCGTTGAGTGTGTCCCCCCCTGTTTGTTTAGATAATACATAGTTGTCATGTTGTCTGTTTTGACAAGAATGTATTTGTGAGTTATAATTGGTTGGAAAGCCCGCAATGCGTGAAAAACTGCTAGCATTTCTAGGTGATTTATATGCAGTTTTGTTTGATGTACGTTCCATTGTCCTTGTATGCTGTGTTGATAGAGGTGTGCTCCCCACCCTGTCATGGAAGCATCTGTTGTTATTACGTATTGTGGCACTGGGTCTTGGAATGGCCGCCCTTTGTTTAAATTTATACTGTTCCACCATAGAAGCGAGAGGTAAGTTTGGCGGTCTATCAACACCAGATCTAGAAGGTGACCCTGTGCTTGTGACCATTGTGATGCTAGGCACTGTTGTAAGGGCCTCATGTGTAGTCTTGCGTTCGGGACAATGGCTATGCATGAAGACATCATGCCTAGGAGTTGTAATATCATCTTTGCTTGTATTGTTTGTGTTGGATACATGCGTTGAATGATTTTGTTGAAATTTTGAATTCTTTGTGGACTTGGAGTGGCTACTCCTCTTGTTGTGTCTATTATGGCTCCCAGGTATTGTTGTACTTTGCACGGCAAAATGTTGGATTTTGCAAAGTTGACGGTGAAACCTAGTTTGTAGAGGGTTTGTATGATTTGATTTGTGTGTTGTAAGCACTTTGTTAGTGAATTGGTTTTGATTAGCCAATCGTCTAGATACGGGAATACATGTATTTGCTGCCTTCTGATGTGTGCAGCCACTACTGCTAGACATTTTGTAAAGACTCTTGGTGCGGTTGTTAAACCAAAAGGCAATACTTTGAATTGGTAATGTATTCCTTTGAATACGAACCGTAGGTATTTTCTGTGAGATGGATGTATTGGTATATGGAAATACGCGTCCTTGAGGTCTAAGGTTGTCATGTAGTCCTGTAGTTTTAGCAATGGTAACACCTCCTGTAGCGTGACCATGTGAAAGTGGTCTGATTTGATGTAGGTGTTTAGTATTCTGAGGTCTAGGATTGGTCTCAGTGTTTTGTCCTTTTTTGGTATTAAGAAGTACAGTGAATAGACTCCTGTGTTTGTTTGTGTGATTGGTACTAATTCGATTGCATTCTTTTGCAATAGTGCTTGAACTTCTATTTCCAGAAGGTCGGAATGTTGTTTTGACAATTTCTGTGCTTTTGGTGGTATGTTTGGAGGGAATTGTAGGAATTCTATGCAATAACCATGTTGGATAATTGCTAAGACCCAAGTGTCTGTAGTTATTTCCTCCCGTGCCTTGTAATAATGACCTATTCTTCCCCCCACTGGTGTTGTGTGGAGGGGGTGAGTGACATCTGAGTCACTGCTTGGTTGTAGGGGTTTTGGGGCTTTGAAATTTTCCTCTATTCCTAGGGAATTGCCCTCCTCTGTATTGGCCCCGAAAGCCTCCCCTGTACTGTCCCTGGTAGCTGGACGGTGTTGCCTGCGAGGTGCTGGCTTGTGTGGCCTGACCCCGAAACCCCCCTCGAAAGGGTGTCTTGCGGAAGGTGCTGTAGGTTCCTCTGCTCTGCGGGGAGTAGAGTGCGCCCATGGCTTTAGCAGTGTCAGTGTCTTTTTTAAGTTTTTCGATTGCCGTGTCCACTTCTGGTCCGAACAGTTGTTTTTTGTTGAATGGCATATTGAGCACTGCCTGCTGTATCTCTGGTTTGAACCCAGACGTTCTTAGCCATGCGTGCCTTCTAATGGTCACAGATGTATTAATTGTTCTTGCAGCCGTGTCTGCTGCATCCATAGAAGATCGTATCTGGTTATTTGATATGTTCTGTCCTTCCTCAACCACCTGCTTTGCCCTTTTTTGAAGTTCCTTGGGTAGATGCTCGATGAGGTGTTGCATCTCATCCCAATGGGCTCTGTCATAGCGCGCAAGTAGTGCTTGAGAGTTAGCGATGCGCCACTGGTTTGCAGCTTGTACTGCGACTCTTTTCCCAGCTGCATCGAACTTGCGGCTCTCTTTATCTGGGGGTGGTGCGTCCCCAGATGTGTGGGAGTTGGCTCTCTTCCGAGCTGCTCCCACTACGACGGAATCTGGTGGCAGCTGTGTGGTGATGAAAACAGGGTCTGTAGGAGGTGCTTTATATTTCTTGTCCACCCTTGGCGTTATTGCCCTACTTTTGACCGGCTCCTTGAAGATTTCCTTTGCGTGCCGAAGCATACCTGGCAGCATAGGCAGGCTTTGGTAGGAGCTGTGGGTGGAGGAGAGGGTGTTGAATAAAAAGTCATCCTCAACTTGTTCTGAGTGGAGGTTTACGTTGTGGAATTGTGCTGCTCTAGCCACCACTTGAGAATATGCTGTGCTGTCTTCAGGTGGTGAGGGCTTTGTTGGATATGCCTCCGGACTGTTGTCCGACACTGGGGCGTCATACAAGTCCCAAGCGTCTTGATCTTGGTCACCTTGGCTCATGGTGGTGTGAGCCAGGGAATGTGACGGAGTTTTCGCTGGTGAGACGTTAAGTACACGTGGAGGAGAGGGTGGCGGAGTCACCTTTTTCACCATTTTTGTTTGTGGTGCCTGGTCTGTTTGAAACTCCAGTCTCCTTTTTCTCCTAATAGGGGGAAGGGTGCCTATTCTTCCTGTTCCCTGCTGTATGAAAATACGTTTTTGCGTATGGTCCACTTCGGTGGATTGCAGCTCTTCCTCAAACCTATGCTTTCGCATCTGAGAGGACAGTGATTGCTCCTCTGTATAAGAGCCTGGACCTGGGTCGGTTACGGGTTGTTTCGGCACCGAAACCCTGCCTGTATCTCTTTTCGGCTCCGAGGTGGCTTTTTTCTTTTTTGGAGTCGAGACCTCTCGGCGTCGATCTTCGTCGGTGCCGCTGTCTCGGCGTCGAGCCGTCTCTACACCGCTATCTCGGTGTCGTTGCTTCTCTCCAGCACCTTCTCGGTCCCGAGAAGGCTGCGTGCCGGTGTCTCGACCGGAGTCGGACGATCTCGGCACTGTTTTGGCCTTTTTCGGTGCCGATGGTCGGTCACCGAACTTATGGGTGGAGCCATGGCCTGGTGGCAGTGGCGTCCCCTGGGCCTTGTCACTTTTTTTATGTGTTGTTTTCGACGTCTTACTCACGGTTCTTTGATCGTCAAATTCCTCGGAGTCCGATTTGTGGATCGAAAAGGTTTCTTCTTCCTCTTGTTCCTCGAACTCTCGGTGCGCTGTCGGCGTGGACACCATCTGAAGTCTCCTGGCTCGACGGTCACGGAGTGTCTTTCGGGACCGGAACGCGCGACAGGCTTCGCAAGTCTCTTCACTGTGCTCAGGTGACAGGCACAGGTTACAGACCAAATGTTGGTCTGTATACGGGTATTTGTTGTGGCATTTGGGACAAAAACGGAACGGGGTCCGTTCCATCGGCGGTGTTGGACACGCGGTCGGGCCGACCAGACCCCGACGGGGGCTCGAGAACTACCCCGAAGGGCACCGGAGCGCGTCGATCTTCGATGCGGTGTTGAATCTAATTACGCCGATCCCGAACGCAACAATACCGACGAAAATCTTCCGAAATCTACTAACTTTCCGTTCCGAAACTCGGAGCGACAGGAACACGTCCGAACCCGATGGCGGAAAGAAAACAATCGAAGATGGAGTCGACGCCCATGCGCAATGGAGACAGAAGGAGGAGTCACTCAGTCCCGTGACTCGAAAGACTTCTTCGAAGAAAAACAACTTGTAACACTCCGACCCAACACCAGATGGCGAGCTATGCAGAACATGTGTATCTACAGCGACAGATGCCATCGAACATATATTTATAGAGAGAGAGAGGAAATACCTTTTTGCACATCAATTTCTTCAGAAAGAAGTGTTACGATTTTTTTTCTGAAATGCAACAGCTAATTATATTTATTCTAGCCTTTTTTTCTACTCTTTTTTCTACTCTTAGCATAGTATATTCTGGAAAATAAATCCCCGAAAACATTTATCTTTCTTATGTACAGTTATATTTTTGTTGTTGTGCAAAATGTTCATTTTATTTTTTATTTTTTCAGATGAGCATCCATTATGAGCCATGTTGGTAGGTGCAGAACCATAACAATCCATGACTTGAAGCATGAAGACATCTTCTGGTAGGATTTTTTTTCAAATTATTAAAAAATATATTTAGTAAGAATTGCCAATTGTAAATGTATTTTTGATTTAAAACAGGCAAGTAATTTTCTATGTCACTAGAGAAAGTTAGTAATGTAATATGTAAGAAAAGTGTGTATGAGTAGAAGTAAAAAGAAATATATAAAAAATATATTAAAGTTTAAGAAACATTTTCTCATGCTTTTATTTACTACTGTTTGGGAAATTACAAAAATTTAATTTACCAGTTTTCTTCAATTTGCACTGTTTACATTCATTGTATAAATAATGCATTTCAAAACTGTGATTACATTTTTATTTGTATCACTAAATATTTCCTCTAGGTTTTCATAATTTATTTATCCTATCTCACTATGGGGCCAATTATAAGTTTGATACACAGGAAAACACATCCATCAAACTGCTCACAGGGTGACCACTGTATTTTTTTCTGAACACCTGTCAGACCTATTAGGTGTTTCCTGTTAGGCTGGCAAGCAGAAACCCACTTGCCAGGCCTAAACCTTCCCTTTTGTTACATGTCAGACACCCCTAAGGTAGGCCCTTGGTAGCCATAAGAGCAGGGTGCAGTGTATGGTTAAGGTAGGACATATAGTAATGTGTTTTATATGTCCTGACAGTGAAATATCGCTAAATTTGTTTTTCACTGTTGCAAGGCCTGTCCCTTTCATAGGTTAACATGGGGGCTAGCTTTAAATCTGATTAAAGTGTAGATTCCCTTTGGGAACAGATGGACATGTGGTGTTTTGGATCTCTGAGCTCACATACATCTTTTAGTAAAGTTGATTTTGAGATTGTGCGTTTGAAAATGCCACTTTTTAGAAAGTGAGCATTTTCTTGCTTGTGCCATTTCTGTGACTCTGCCCGTTTGTGGATTCCCTGTCTGGGTCAGTTTGACAGTTGAGCTGGTTGCACCTCACACTAGACAGTGACACAAAAGGAGCTGGGGTGTAGTCTGCATTTCGTGATGAGCCATCTGTGCTAGGAGGGAGGGCAGGAGTGGTCACTCACACCTGAAAGGGCTGTGCCTGCCCTCAAACAATGCAGTCTCCAACCCCCTGGTGAGTGCCTGGGCCTGGCCTGGGCAAGGCAGGATTTCACATTCAAGAGAGAATTTGCTTTGAAGTAGGACTTCAAAGGAGAAATTGGGTATACGAAGGGCACCCAAAACCACAGGCTTTAGAACACTTCTGGAAACAAGAGGGACCTTTGCCTGGAGAAGAACTGAAGAGCTTAGGAAGAAGAGCTGCCCTACCTGTGACTGTGCTCTGTAGAGCTATTCTTCAGTTGCTGCTTCTGCCAGAGTAAAAGGGCAAAGTCTGGACTTGGTGTGCCTTCCATCTTGAGAAGAACTCTCCAAGGGCTTGATTTAGAACTTGCCTCCTGTTGTTTGAAGTCTCAGGGACAGCAAAGACTTCTCTCTGCGAGCACCTGGAGTCTCTGAAGAGACTCCTACTCTGCCCCTTGGTGCCCATCCAGTTCCTGGGACCCTGAAAGGAGAAGCTGGCATCCTAAGAGGACGACATCCACGCACAGAGCGCTGTGCGGGGAAAAGATCAACGCAACTCTGATCTGCGGCTGAAAATTGACGCTCGCCGGAAACGCGACTGAAGAATAAACGCACGGAGCTGGAGAAATTATGTGCAGCATCGCTGACTGAGGCTGGGAGATCGCAACCTTCTGTGTGTTTTTCAGATCATCGCGCAGTTGGATTCCCGATGCAAATACCGCTGGGCGTGTAAAAAGAACGCAAGGCCAGCCCAGACCCGAGAGTGCTGACCGGATCGATGCATCGCTCTCCTGCGGAGAGAAGAAACGATGCGCCCGACCCGACGAAAGGAGAAACGATGCAAGGTCTCGCTCGTGACTGAAATCGACGCATCGCAAGCCCTTTTTGACACACACTCGCCCGAGCAGGGTTATTTTTGACCCACCTCCGGTACATTTTCACACTAACAGTGTTAGTGTGTTTTTTAAACTACATAAAGACTCTTTTTGCTTTTTAATTGATAACTTGACCTGTGTATTGTGGATTTTTGTTGTTTTAGTCGTTTTGTTTAGATAAATATTTCCTATTTTTCTAAGCCTGTGTTGTGTCATTTTGTAGTGTTTTCATTAAGTTACTGTGTGTGTTGGGACAAATACTTTACACCTAGCACCCCGAAGTTAAGCCTACTGCTCTGCCAAGCTACCAAGATGGTAAGCAGGGGGTAGCTGAGGGTGATTCTCTTTTACCCTGACTAGAGTGAGGGTCCTTGCTTGAACAGGGGGTAACTTGACTGTCAATCAAAGACCCTATTTCTAACAGTAACATTGCCTCCCACTCACTGTCCAGCAACTGCCCTAAGGTGAGTATCCGGTCGAGTTGGAATAGTAAATTTGCCCCCCTACTCACTGTCCAGCACATGCCCTGAGGTAAGTACCTGGCGAAGTTGGAATAGTAAATTTGCCCCTACGTACTGTCCAGCACATGCCCTCAGGTAAATACCTGGCAGAGTTGGAATAGTAACTTTGCTCCAAACTTACTCTCCAGCACCTGCCCTGAGGCAAGTACCCGGCGGAGTTGGATTAGTATCTTTGCCCTCCCAGTCATTGTCCAGTACCTCACCTGAGGTAAGTACCCGGCAGAGTTGGAATAGTAAATTGGCCCCCTACTCACTGTCCTGCACATTACCTTAGGTAAGTACCCGGTGGAGTTGGATTAGTATCTTTGCCTCCTACTCACTGTACAGCATCTGCCCTGAGGTAAGTACCCGGTGGAGTTAGAATAGTAATTTAATCCTCTACTCACTGTCTAGCACCTGCCCTGAGGTAAGTACCAGGTGGAATTAAAATAGTAACTTTGCCCCCTACTCACTGTCAAACATCTTCCCCGAGTTAAGTACCCAGCGGAGTTGGATTAGTATCTTTGCCCTCCCAGTCATCGTCCAGTACCTCACGTAAGGTAAGTATCCGGCGGAGTTGGAATAGTAAATTTGCCCCCTATGCACTTTCCAGCACATGCCCTGAGGTAAGTACCTGGCAGGGTTAGTTTAGTAACCTTGCCCCCTTTTCACTGTCCAACATCTGCCCTGATTTAAGTATCCGGCGGAGCTGGATTAGTATCTTTGCCATCCAAGTCTCTGTCCAGTGTCTCACCTGATGCAAGTACCTGGCGGAGCTATAATAGTAACTTTGCCCCTACTCAATGTCCACCACCTGCCCTGAGATAAGTACCCAGTGGAGTTGCAATACTAACTCTGCTCCCCACTCACTATCCAGCACCTGCTCTGAGGTAAGTACCCAGCAAAGTTGGAATAGTAACTTTGCCCCCAACTCACTGCAGCACATGCCCCGAGATCAGTACCAGGCGGAGTTGGAATAGTAATCTTGCCTCCTACAGAATGTTCACCACCTGCCCTGAGGTAAGTACCCAGCGGAGTTGGAATACTAACTTTGCCCATCAGTCACTGTCCAGCACCTGCATTGAGGTAACTACCCTGTGGAGTTGCTATAGTAAATCTGCCCTCCATTCACTGTCCAGCATCTGCCCTGAGGCAAGTATCTGATGGAGTTGTAATACTAACCTTCCCTCTCCCGTCACTATTCAGCATCTGTTCTGAGCTAAGTAATCTATACAGTTTTTATAGTAATTTGACCCATACGTCACTGTCTTAGATCTTTACTAAGGTAAGTACAGATTAGACTAGGTATAATATCTTCAAATTACTTACTCTGTTTCACTTTACCTAATATAATTACTATACGAAGTTATAGTTGTAATTTTTGTTACTTCACTGTCTAACAATACTTTCTGAATGTTTTCTCATTTCTTTTTTGTAATTATACTATTTTTTTTAATTTCTCCATTAAGTATTAAAACACATATCTTTTCTAAACTGTTATCAAATGTTTTTTATTAATAGAAAAAAAATTCTTACAATTTATATTGTATTTTTACCTGAGTGTTATACGAAGATTATTTCTTAAAATTGGTAATACCGCCATGGAATTTTAAAATTCTCTGCAAAATATAAGAAAATCTTGGTAAATGTATCATTTTAAATTAATTAATTGAAAAAAAAAAAAAAAAGGATTGCAAACCTCTACTAAACTTACGTAAAGCAATAGGTGCCAGTGTTTTACTGTTTTCCGGAGTTCTTGGAGTTGCATGTGCTCACTTCAAATGACAATGCACCACTGACAAAATGGTGGACAGCACTTTATATAGTTTTTCTCAAATCCGAATTATAAATTAAGCTAAAATATGTTTTGGAATTGTTCATTATTTTTTTAGTTAATTACCTCACTAAACATATAATTATTTTGTCTGAAAGAGATCAAATTATTGTTTGACCTTCTGGTGAACGTTCGATAGCCCCTTTGGTGGGGGAAAACGCCAAAAGTAATTGAAATAGAAAATGGGCTGATAGAAATATATACTTCATGTAAACACCAAGTGAACTCCTTCATATTACTAGTATATTTTTTTGTGATTTACTGTAATTCTTTTTTTTTTTGCAATGCTTTTTTACCGAGTTTAATTTGTTAGGTATATTTTTGTTACCTTCTATGTTTTTGGAAAAAGTTGTAAATATATATATATTTGTATTATTATATTAAACTGTTTATCTTGTTTCTCAGAAATGAATTCTAATATATTTATTACGTTATACTCAAATGCGCGATATACAGGGAGTGCAGAATTATTAGGCAAATGAGTATTTTGACCACATCATCCTCTTTATGCATGTTGTCTTACTCCAAGCTGTATAGGCTCGAAAGCCTACTACCAATTAAGCATATTAGGTGATGTGCATCTCTGTAATGAGAAGGGGTGTGGTCTAATGACATCAACACCCTATATCAGGTGTGCATAATTATTAGGCAACTTCCTTTCCTTTGGCAAAATGGGTCAAAAGAAGGACTTGACAGGCTCAGAAAAGTCAAAAATAGTGAGATATCTTGCAGAGGGATGCAGCACTCTTAAAATTGCAAAGCTTCTGAAGCGTGATCATCGAACAATCCAGCGTTTCATTCAAAATAGTCAACAGGGTCGCAAGAAGCGTGTGGAAAAACCAAGGCGCAAAATAACTGCCCATGAACTGAGAAAAGTCAAGCGTGCAGCTGCCACGATGCCACTTGCCACCAGTTTGGCCATATTTCAGAGCTGCAACATCACTGGAGTGCCCAAAAGCACAAGGTGTGCAATACTCAGAGACATGGCCAAGGTAAGAAAGGCTGAAAGACGACCACCACTGAACAAGACACACAAGCTGAAACGTCAAGACTGGGCCAAGAAATATCTCAAGACTGATTTTTCTAAGGTTTTATGGACTGATGAAATGAGAGTGAGTCTTGATGGGCCAGATGGATGGGCCCGTGGCTGGATTGGTAAAGGGCAGAGAGCTCCAGTCCGACTCAGACGCCAGCAAGGTGGAGGCTGAGTACTGGTTTGGGCTGGTATCATCAAAGATGAGCTTGTGGGGCCTTTTCGGGTTGAGGATGGAGTCAAGCTCAACTCCCAGTCCTACTGCCAGTTCCTGGAAGACACCTTCTTCAAGCAGTGGTACAGAAAGAAGTCTGCATCCTTCAAGAAAAACATGATTTTCATGCAGGACAATGCTCCATCACACGCGTCCAAGTACTCCACAGCGTGGCTGGCAAGAAAGGGTATAAAAGAAGGAAATCTAATGACATGGCCTCCTTGTTCACCTGATCTGAACCCCATTGAGAACCTGTGGTCCATCATCAAATGTGAGATTTACAAGGAGGGAAAACAGTACACCTCTCTGAACAGTGTCTGGGAGGCTGTGGTTGCTGCTGCACGCAATGTTGATGGTGAACAGATCAAAACACTGACAGAATCCATGGATGGCAGGCTTTTGAGTGTCCTTGCAAAGAAAGGTGGCTATATTGGTCACTGATTTGTTTTTGTTTTGTTTTTGAATTTCAGAAATGTATATTTGTGAATGTTGAGATGTTATATTGGTTTCACTGGTAATAATAAATAATTGAAATGGGTATATATTTTTTTTTGTTGAGTTGCCTAATAATTATGCACAGTAATAGTCACCTGCACACACAGATATCCCCCTAACATAGCTAAAACTAAAAACAAACTAAAAACTACTTCCAAAAATATTCAGCTTTGATATTAATGAGTTTTTTGGGTTCATTGAGAACATGGTTGTTGTTCAATAATAAAATTAATCCTCAAAAATACAACTTGCCTAATAATTCTGCACTCCCTGTATGCTTATGTTGTAATGGTGTAAGCGGTAACAACATTCATTGTGATTGACGTTTTAGTTCATGTAAAACAATGTACATTGTTGTATGCAAGACCAAATTCTAGCCTAACTTGTGAAGGAGAAGCGGTGTGGGGGAGACAAAAAAACTTGTTTATGTTTTAATTTGTTAACGGTCCAGAATTAAGGCGACTTTCACGTATAGTGCTGCACTTCCATACGTTGTGGCTGATAAGAGTTCAGCAGACATGGCAGACAGTCGGGGTTTGTAAGAAGGCCCATTCAACTTTCTGGCCAGGGGGCAAAAGGCAAATGTCAACGCTTTGCATTTCCGGGTGATATGTTGTTTTTGCACTGCAAAGGTCAGTTTATTATCTATGTTGACGCCCAGATATTTATAATGATTGACTTCTCCCAACACTGTCTTGCCTAACTAAACATTGAGTATAGGGCTAAAAGTGCGCCCCTTGAACATGGTTTTTGACTTGCTGATATTGATTTCCAATTTATTTGTTGCTGCAAAGTTGTCTAGGGTATATACTAACCGCTGTAGACCCACTTTTGTGTGGATCAATAAGACTATATCATCTGCATATGAAAGGTGTAATATAGACAGAGTTCCCAACTGCGGGGAGTGCAAGTTGGTCGCATCCAGCTTTTGGGAAAAGTCAGCCAAGAAAAGATTAAACAGCTGCGGGGAAAAAACACACCCTTGTTTCAGACCAATATTTGTTGGAATCCTACTCATAATGTTTGGTGCCATCAGCTAACTTAATGTGCACCCAGGTTTTGTCATATAGCATTTTTAATGCTTCATAGAATTCTTTCATGCAGGCACCAGCTTTGTAACTTTCCCCCAAAGGATGGCTCTGTCCACACGGTCAAAAGCGCGTTTAAAGTCTATATTACATATGTAGGAAGTTAGCTCTGTATGTACTATTTCAAAGTGAGAAATAGCATGCACAGAGTCCAAGAGTTCCCCTTAGAGGTAAGATAGTGGCAAAAAGAGATAATTCTAATGCTCTATTTTGTGGTAGTGTGGTCGAGCAGGAGGCTTATCAGAGGGTAGTGTTAAGCATTTGTTGTACACACACAGGCAATAAATGGGGAACACACACTCAGACAATTCCAGGCCAATAGGTTTTTATATAGAAAATATATTTTCTTAGTTTATTTTAAGAACCACAGGCTCAAGTTTTACAAACAATACTTTAAATGAAAGGTATTTCACTTAGGAACTTTGAATTAGCAAAATAGCTTATACAGTTTTCACACAAATGGCAATAAGCTATTTTAAAACTGGACAATTAGTGCAATTTTCTACAGTTCCTGGGGGAGGTAAGTGTTTGTTAGTTTTGCAGGTAAGTAAACCACCTACAGGGTTCAAAGTTGGGTCCAAGGTAGTCCACCGTTGGGGGTTCAGAGCAACCCCAAAGTTACCACACCAGCAGCTCAGAGTCGGTCAGGTGCAGAGGTCAAAGTGGTGCCCAAAACACATAGGCTTCAATGGAGAAGGGGGTGCCCCGGTTCCAGTCTGCCAGCAGGTAAGTACCCGCGTCTTCGGAGGGCAGACCAGGGGGGTTTTGTAGGGCACCGGGGGGGACACAAGTCAGTACAAAAAGTACACCCTCAGCGGCACGGGGGCGGCCGGGTGCAGAGTGCAAACAGGTGTCGGGTTTGCAATTGGTTTCAATGGGAGACCCAGGGGTCTCTTCAGCGAAGCAGGCAGGCAAGGGGGGGGCTCCTCGGGGTAGCCACCACCTGGGGGTCGCTTCTGCACTGGAGGTCGGATTCTTCAGGTCCTGGGGGCTGTGGGTGCAGTGTCTTTACCAGACATCGGGTTCTTTGAAGCAGGCAGTCGCGGTCAGGGGGAGCCTCTGGATTCCCTCTGCAGGCGTTGCTGGGGGAGCTCAGGGGGGTCAACTCTGGCTACTCACAGGGTCATAGTCACCGGGGAGTCCTCCCTGTGGTGTTGGTTCTCCACAGGTCGAGCCGGGCGGCGTCGGGTGCAGAGTGCAAAGTCTCACGCTTCCGGCGGGAAACGAGTGTTCTTTAAAAGTTGCTTCTTTGTTGCAAAGATGTTTCTTCTTTGGAGCAGAGCCGCTGTTCTCGGGAGTTCTTGGTCCTTTTAGATGCAGGGTAGTCCTCTGAGGCTTCAGAGGTCGCTGGACCCTGTGGAACGCGTCGCTGTTGCAGTTTTTCTTGAAGTGGGGAGACAGGCCGGTACAGCTGGGGACAAAGCAGTTGGTGTCTCCGTCTTCTCTGCAGGGCTTTCAGGTCAGCAGTCCTTCTTCGTCTTAGGTTGCAGGAATCTAGTTACTTAGGTTCTGGGAGCCCCTAAATACTCGATTTAGGGGTGTGTTTAGGTCTGGGGGGTTAGTAGCCAATGGCTACTAGCCCTGAGGGTGGCTACACCCTCTTTGTGCCTCCCCCTGAGGGGAGGGGGGCACATCCCTAATCCTATTGGGGGAATCCTCCATCTGCAAGATGGAGGATTTCTAAAAGTCAGAGTCACCTCAGCTCAGGACACCTTAGGGGCTGTCCTGACTGGCCGGTGACGACTCCTTGTTTTTCTCATTATCTCCTCCGGCATGCCGCCAAAAGTGGGGCCGTGGCCGGAAGGGGCGTGCAACTCCACTAGCCGGAGTGCCCTGGGGTGCTGTAACAAAGGGGGTGAGCCTTTGAGGCTCACCGCCAGGTGTTACAGTTCCTGCAGGGGGAGGTGAGAAGCACCTCCACCCAGTACAGGCTTTACTAGCCACAGAGTGACAAAGGCACTCTCCCTATGTGGCCAGCAACATGTCTGGTGTGTGGCAGGCTGCTAAAACTAGTCAGCCCACACTGGAAGTCGGGTATGGTTTCAGGGGGCATCTTACAATAAAATGTACACTGGCATCAGTGTGCATTTATTGTGCTGAGAAGTTTGATACCAAACTTCCCAGTTTTCAGTGTAGCCATTATGGTGCTGTGGAGTTTGTGTATGACAGACTCCCCGACCATATACTCTTATGGCTACCCTGCACTTACAATGTCTAAGGTTTTGTTTAGACACTGTAGGGGCATAGTGCTCATGCACCTATGCCCTCACCTATGGTATAGTGCACCCTGCCTTAGGGCTGTAAGGCCTGCTAGAGGGGTGACTTATCTATACCTATAGGCAGTGTGAGGTTGGCATGGCACCCTGAGGGGAAAACCATGTCGACGTAGTCATTTTATCCCCACCAGCACACACAAGCTGGCAAGCAGTGTGTCTCTGCTGAGTGAGGGGACTCCAAGGTGGCATAAGACATGCTGCAGCCCTTAGAGACCTTCCCTGGCATCAGGGTCCTTGGTACCAGGGGTACCAGTTACAAGGGACTTACCTGGATGCCAGGGTGTGCCAATTGTGGAAACAAAGGTACAGGTTAGGGAAAGAACACTGGTGCTGGGGCCTGGTTAGCAGGCCTCAGCACACTTTCAAATCATAACTTGGCATCAGCAAAGGCAATAAGTCAGGGGGTAACCATGCAAAGGAGGCATTTCCTTACAACATAGATGTCGTTTTTTCTTTAAGCGTTTTGATTTGTCAACGATGTCACGTAAAGCTGATATGGTTATCAAGGTGCCATATCCCTTCCGGAAGCCGGTTTGGTTGAGGGGCACTAGGTTGTTAGAATTGGACCAGTCAAGCAAATCATCTAGGATCAAAGAGGCAAAGTACTTAGCCTCAGAGACAATTAGGGCGATCAGTCTATAGTTAGCTGGATTTTCTCGACCCCCCCCCTTTTAAATATCGGGTTAATAATAGAACCTCTCCTGCTGTCTAGTATAATTCAGCTCCATTCTACTTCTGTGAAGAGGATTGCAAATGGCATGGACCAGTATTCTGGATCTGCCTTGAATACCACCTGATGAAGGCCATTGGGGCCGGGTGCAGTGTCCCCACTTCCCTTCTTGATCGTTAGAGTTACTGCCTTAGCGTCGTAACCTATGTAATTCTGGCAGAGGTAGTAGCAACTTGTTTGCACCTTTAAGTGTGAATTTGCGCTAGATGCTTCTTGACTGGTAAATATGTTGGCCAAATGATTTGCTCATTTTTCCTCGGGCCTAGACAACCAGTTGATATCTCTTGACATCCGATCAATGCCATTAACCGTTGCCCAAAAGACCCTGGAATTAGCTAGTTTTTGAATTGAAGAGCAGTTTTGACCAAAAGCTGTTCTCCTCCTCCTTACATTCGAGCCATAACTGGGCCTGTAGGAACTTTATTCTTTCGCACATAGATGCTGTAACGTTCAGTTTTCTGATCCTTCTGAGTTCATTCCGCAGCTTCCTTCTCAATTTTAAAATGTTTATCGACAGGCTTAACAACCATAGCGTCGTTCGTGTCACTGCGGGTCGTGGAGTAGGACTGAGGGAGGATAATGTAGTTAGAAAGGTGGTCCACACTTCCGTTGCCGAAGTGTGCAAAAATTGGATTGGTACAAGGCTTTTATCTTGGTACTTATCTTGGGCAGTGAGTTCTGTGACCAGGACAGAAGTTTCAAGTTGATGGATCCAAGACTATCGAGCTGCTCATCGGGATCTGGTGTGTAAATTAAATGTGTATTGAAGTCACCCGTCACTAGACTATCCCAGGTTGGATGGGCTTATCTTATTTTCATGATCTCGGGCAACAGTTTCTTAAAAAGATGGGCTTTCCGCACCTTTTGTGGATGGGCGTAAACATTTAATAGAACTAAAAGGTGCTGCTTGATAATTGTCTCCAAAGCAGAGTTTAATGCCCTGCAGATCATCAGTTGAAAACGCTAATTGCTCTGTGGTTGCACGTAGCGCCGTCGAAAGATAAATTGCTAGGCCTCCACTCGGTCTGCCAGATCTATTTGGTTTCGTGGCAATGATGTGATATAATATGTAACCTCGTAAGTGAATGGGGTCATTTAGCCATATTTCTTGCAATATACTTAGTTCACAGTTGCAGTTGGTTGCTAATGCGAAGCCATCTGAGATGATACTTTTGGCTTCAGCAATGTTCCAGGACAAACTACTTACGGCCTTCCGCTGTTATACAGTTACTGCATTGAGGTTTTGGAGTCAGATGTTCCTTAGTGTGTTTAAGATGGCAGCAGCCCACCTCCATTCCACATGAGTATCCTCCAGTGATTGCGGGGTTGCAGGCACACAATTACGGACATATTGGGGTTTATACACAGGCTTTAACAATTTCCTTCCTCTCTTGTTGCCTTTTCCAAGGCTCAGTCACTTGCATTCCCTGAGCAGCTAAATGTTCCTGAAAGACACAGGAATGGTTTTCTGTCTTCAGGGCCGATGGCCAGTAAAGAATAGCAAGGTTTAGGTGGTTTTGAAAGGGCGATTCCCACGCTTCAAATGGTTTTTTGGAATCCAAAATCAATGTGGAAATTTCCTGCAATCTCCAAGTAGTGTGTGTGTGTTCTAAATCAAGGTGGTCACTGCTAGGAAGAAATTTCATTATTACATCTGTGGATTCTATATTCTGAAGCAACAGCAACTCTGCTAACAGCCTCAAGATGTTACCCCTGTTTAAAATATCTTCTTGTACTTGGGTTGTATGATGTGGAGTTAATATGATTTGCCGAGATTCCCAGCTGTTTGGCGAATTTTTATTTTGCTGAGGGTGGGAAGCACCACCTGTAATTGTGTGGCCAGTTGATTTCACCGACAGTTTGGCCTCTTGGTGTTCGCCATGAGGGACTTGACTGATTTGAGGAGACATGTTGAAAATCCACTGGAGAGGTTTGTGTGTTCTGAATCATTACTTTTGTTGATGTGAGACCCTGCTCATTACTGATTGTTACCACCCTCGGAGGGTAGTTAGACTTTGGGGTTGGTTTGATTATTTTCCCCTGATCTGGGTGGTGCAGAAGGTGGGAAGGTAGCTGTAGTGGTGGTGGTAAGTAGTGGCAGGGAGCAGCAGGTAGGTGCCACAATTGGACACAACCCGGGGAGAACAGGAGAGAGGGTGAGCAGAGATGCCCGGTCGAGCCTCCCCCAAGCATTTCTGTGCGAGGCTCTGTCGTCAAGGGAGCTTCATGGGTCGTTGAGGGAACTTCAGTGCACACCATCTGTGCTTTGCAGCCACAGGTTTGCCGATCACCTTGTCCACCGCTCCCCACCACCTTGGCCTTGTTCTCAGCCCTGCCGTTCTGTCTTGCCGCTTCACGGCAGCCGTACACTCCTTGCCACAAACGCCCCCTGCGCAGCCTCTACCACCGCCGCCTCCTCTGCTGCAGCGACGCTGGCGCTCCCGACCATATATACAGCAGGAAACAAGACATGTGCAATGATGGTGCGTACAACCCTCTAGTCACATACTGCCTGGATGGCACTTGGCACTGTACAGCAACAAGGCACTGCTCCTAAAGTCCTCTCTACGCAGGGACCATGCTAAGGAGCTGTATTTTGAGAGGTTTGTTCAAGTCACATGATCCTGCATGAATTCTCATATCCATTAGAGTAGTATGCAGAGAGGGTCTTGTTGGTGCTTGGAGACAGACTTTCTTGTCTTTCGGTGATCACTCCGTCCTAAGTGGAATAAGTCAAGTACAGTTATTGACATCCAGCTACCAAACAGCTATACCGTGGACTAATCCAAACATGAACAGCACTTCCAGCAAGGAACAGGTGAAGGGCGCTGAGCAGTACTCTTTATAACTTAGGAATGCCTGTCAGTGTTTTGAGAGCTTATATTTCACAGGAAAGAGATCTTAACTGTGGCTTATTTACCCCTGAATCACAGTGCTGAATTCATTCGCAGAATATTTAGCTTCCCTAACAAAATAATAACGTTAAACGGATGGTTAACACAGCATGTCGACCTTCTTTCAGGCTTTTTAAATAAGCTTAGTCAAAGTCAAGGGTGTCTTACATCCCCAAGGTCATGTAAAACATTAAAAATATAATGTGTCTACAGTAACTAACAGCTAAGCACTATTTTCACTGTATAGACTGTTGTAGCATGTTCCTATGGAAAGACAAATTTGTTTCTACAACATTCTGGTTATTAAAAAACGAAAACATCCAAAGTTTTATTTTTTATATTTTATCATAAACCCAGTTCAATAATGACTGTTCATTTTCATAGATATATTAGAAATTTAACTTTATAAAAACGCTTTGTGAAGCCTGGAAGCTTTAGCAGTAAATAGTTATGTTCTACTAAGTTTCCCTCCCAATAGTGATTAAGCCCAGATAAATTGTAAAAAGATCATCCTGCCAGAAGACAATGGAACTTCTTCTGAGACAGCATTAATCCTTGGCCACTCATCATGGAACGTCGCAGTTGAGAGTGGAGAATAGGAACCCATATGGTATCACTAAAGGCCAAGGAGGGCGTAGTCTTTTTCACATGCTAACACTATACAAGAGCTAGTGTAATGTTACCCTGTGGACATGGAATCCCTTTTGGACTTGTCTCTGCTCTCAGTTGGTGAAGGTGTGCTGCTTACACAGGGTTGTACAGGGGTCTTGCGCCTTATTTTCATATGGGATGTCCACTATGGACTTAAGGAGTTGTATTATTTCGAGCACGTTTCTGTGACAGTTTACAGGCAGGCAACCAGAAATTATGCAAAAGGAGGATAGTGGGAATGTGGAGACTAGGTCAGGGGTGATCACTTATCACAGGCTAGCATGCGGGATAAACATTGTACACCATCACTGCTCATCAGAGCATAATTAGTCTGGTGAAGACACAGAAGGATGAAAGATTCTATTTTGACCTAGCTGAAAAGAGGATTGAGGGGTATTCTGCTCCCCACCTTTACTCAGTGACTGGAAGTTTTCTTGAATGGTAAGGTGGCTGACTGGCTATCTTTCCTCAGGGACACAAATGTGTGCTGAAGGGCTCCACTGTGTGTGAGAGGACAAGAGAGAGGACCAGATGACTAGCTCGGAGTACAATTCAATGAATCCTATGGAAACCCTGGTTGGAGAGATATGTGGACACAGCAGGCCTTTCCCGGAAGCTGTGGGAGGGACCAGGAAGACATTTTACTGCACCTACAAGGAAGTGGGTTTTATAACAGTTGTTGCCCACTGAAAGGTAAGACCTGAACTGGCCACTTTAAGGTTACCACAGGGCATCTGAAAAGACGTATCTGACATCTCAGAGCTTTTGTTTGCTACAACCTGGGGCCTTACCCATCTGCAACTAAGAAACAAAAACATGACTAAGAAAGAACAAATTACTTGATAAGGGGCCAAGGTTGTAAAGACATCCAAGAAGTGAAGCAACATAAGTGGCACCAGAATCCAAGTTTGTCCAACTGGGATCTCTTGACATCAAAACTGAAGGCTAACCTAGACTCGACATATGTGACTTACTAGAAACTTTGCAGACTACTGCATCCGGTCTTGCCCCACTGGATAAGTTTGACTTACAGAAAAATTGAAAGTCCCAGAGTAAAATATTTAATTGGTGGTTTCCCAAGGCTTACCTGACCAAACTGCATCACTAGTGGTCTAAATTGTGCTGAGGTCCTGACCAACTGCAAACATTGACTTTGAATTCCACTTTGATTTTTTCTTGGTGCTTCTTGACTTAAGCTAGAAATTCATATCTTTGGCTCCCTCAATTCGAATGTTTATAATTTCTGTGTAAATTTGATTGTTTTTTTCAATTTTTCCAAACTGACTTAGGAATTTTACTGATATGTTTCTGACTCCGCCTAAATCAATTACACATTTCTGTGTGGTAAAGCCTGCTCCTTGTACCACATCCACAAAGTGTGAAGCAAGATCTGCATTTTGACCTAACAAGCTCTCTCTCGCATAAAGTTGGCAGGGTACACTTCTCTAAAATGAGAAAATCTAAATCTCACACTACTGTTTAAATGACTTCTTGTAAAATAAACAAGTTAATATTTCAGGATAAAATATTAGGTTACTGATGGATTGGAGATGATTGTGGCAGATCCTTTGGCTTGCTCTTCAAATTGTGTAACCCTAAACTAGAAACATGATATTCAATTAGAAGAATGAGTAAGACCCAACTGTGCATTTTAAGCCTTCTATTATTCCAAACCTCTGCCTTTTCAAGCTTGAACTTACCATGAGGTGCTGTGATTAATAACGTTATTAAAACATGTATACTGTCTACCTTCAAACAGAGGCAATAAACAGACTACAACAAAACAGAAACTTGGTATTGTCCCTTCCATCTATTTCCCTCTCAGATTTTCTTGGACCAAACATTTTGCATTCCATGAACAAAGATAAAACCAGTTCAAGTTGCATTGTATCACTGTTGGTGAATAGGTGTTATATCAGAAGACAACGATTCAGCAAATCTAAAGGCAGTTTAAACTATTCTTTAAACGTCAAGATGCAACAATGGTTTATTAACATTGCACCTTCATCTGTGTTTATCTGCTATCTATACAAATGGAGATATTTTGTCACAAATTGAAGCAGAACTAATCTATTGTATTACCTTCTGCATAGTCAGTCAATAAATGATGCAGATTTGAAACTCTTATTGGTTACAAGGTTCTGAGAACTGTTTCAACAACTGCCTATGATGGTTATAGATATTAGACAGAAACACAAAAAAGTTGTTCATGTCCTAATTTTAGAAGACAAAGGACCACGCATTGTTGTAAAATGTTTTATTTTTGCAATTACAAGTGTATTTTCAAGTATTTGCCAAAATACAATATACTAGAGAGCTACAAAAGAAATTCAAATAAAGTACAATATGAAATTGACATTTTCTACAGTATTTTTAAATACTACTGTTCACTGGTATGTACAAAATGCCACATAAAAGTCTTCTGCTTCGGAATGTGTGCCGTTTCTTGCAGTTGCCGTTTGCACCAGCCTATGCACATAACAATTCCACCAGATGAAGGCTCAGTAGCAACACTTTATAGAACTTTTACAACAGGAAAATGCAAATGGGATTGAGCAGAACACAGCCTCAGCATCTTACAGTTGTGGTAGTTTGTCAACTGGGGTATCAAATTTGAAGTCTGCAGGGAAGAGGTCTGGGGCTCGTGGGTAGATGAGTCTGTATGATTGTCGAATGGTAACATCAGCGACACCAGCAATGTCTCCAATTTCTACAAACATTAATGAAATACTGGTTAGAAACGTTCATTCTATTGGGTGCGGGTAAAGTTACTCCATTTCTACCTCAAAAGTGCACTTCTGTGCATATATACAAGGAACAAATACTGATATAGCACGTTGTCCAGCCTGTGCATATTTATTCGGTGGATGTGCTACAAAACAAACACTGTTGATGAGGCATAAGGTCATTTTAACAAAGCTTACTGCTATTTAAATTTACAGGGGATTCACAGCCCGACGATGGGGAATGATTCAAGCATTATGAATGTATGAAAAATCCAATGATGGAGAATACAGTTTATTGGTATATTTAAATACATGGGAGTCCCAATCTGATGACAGAGAATGATTCAAGTATACAAATGATAGAAAATGAAGAGTTGCCCCTATTAAAATAATGGCTAGACAATAGTCAGAAAAAATAGCACTCAAAGATGAAGGAAGGAAATATTGGGACTTTTTTCAGCTGCAACCAAAAAATAACTGACAATATTTTCTGCACCACCTCTCTAAAACACTTTGGTCTTGTTCTAAATGGAATACTTTCTAAAACAGAGACAACAGTGTCCTTTTTGGCCCTGTGAGGGGGTGCTATATAATCATGCTTCAAACTTGCTTATTCCCTTCCTATTGGGTGTTTCGCTTACTCACATTTGTCTTTTCTTGTCTAGTGACAGCATTGATCTGCATTCATAAGAATGGGAACAAAACTGCACTAGTTAGTTGCTTCAAACAACTACAGCAATGTTTTTGGGATGAGGAGTTTAAGTTCATAGACATGGTACACAGTAATGGCTTCAATCTGAAATCTAAGATATATGAGAAGCCGAATACAGTGAGATTAAGTAAATATTCTAGAAAAGCCTCAGAAAGTGAACAGTAGGCAGATAATACGATACATTAACCAGCAGCATTTCATGGAAGTAGAGAATGAAAGGAGACAAGAAAGGGGAAGGAAGAGAGGACAAAAGGAACAAGCATTTTCAATGCAACGTGTCTCGCATTTGCTCGAGTTAGAGCTATTACCGTTGTAAACTCCTAACCGGACTTTTCTTGCCACACAAATTAAAAGAAACAAAAATGCAGCGCGATCGTGCTATGTAAAATGCAGTGCGATCGCGCTGCGTGGAAAATAAGCAGATAAAGTAGTCCAGAAATCATGCTGAAAACATCGAGCCTCGTATCTTTTTTAGTAGTTTACCGGTGCTGTGTAGGTGGGCTAAACTCCAGAAAAGGTATGACGTATGCATGCCTTTCACAAATGAAAGCAAGCGGATTTTAAAAGGCAAGCCCACAAACCAATGAAAGTGACTGACGTGACATGGGTGTGGCTGGAAGCCCAAAGAGAGATTACAGCATGGGACGGAGCGCCTTGCGCTCGTCCATAAAAAGGAAGGCATTGAGACGTTGATGTATGTGGTCTCCACCATGTTTCTAGGACTGTCAGATATAAACCATATTTTCAGGACATACACATAAGACAAACAAAAACACGCTGGATAATCTTTACATAGCAGTTAACCAGAAAACCTGCCCTCCACCTCATCCTCCCAGACGTAGATAGGCCGTTCCTGGATTAATGTTACCATCTGTAGGCAAATTGAGGTATCCTGCACCATTCCAGATGTACACTGGGAGGTTTGGGGTATATACACCTCCATGTACCGATTAAAGTAACCAAATACAAAAGTGTGGAGGCAAATCATTCCAGGATAGAGATTGTCTTTTTTTTTTTTCAAGCTCAGTACATTTTAATCCCACTAGCTGGGGAATCATGATCAAGACAAACGAGAAGCACTCAAGCCACAAGGATGGCACAAGATAGGTGATCCACAGGCAGTCCAAGATAAGCAGAACCGTAAGTGGCCACTAACCAATAAGGATACAAGCTGCCTGCCATGCTGCCCATAGCTATAAGCAGAAAACTCCCCTCATTCGCAATACATCTATTACCATGGCCACCTTCACCGATGCATGGAAATACAGAGGTCAGACCCCCTCCGCCGACCCCATTCGACTGAAGAACTATTGCAGTATTGCGCTGCGCCTGTTCCCTGCCAAAATCCCCGAGAAGGCCATGAACCTGCAGCTCACCAAACACCTTGAAAGAAAGAAGAAAAAAAAAAGAAAAAAAAAAAAAAAAAGAACCTGGGCACCTCCCAATCTGGTTTACGCACCAATCACAGCACCAAGACTGCCCTGCTAGCTGACTCCAACAACATTAGAATCCTCCTCACTGTGGTGAAACAGCTGCCCTGATCCTCCTGGAGCTCTCAGCTGCATTCAACACCAAATCGCAACCCCACCCTCATTAAAAAAAACTGCCACGTTGGCTTCCAGGAAGACACCCTCAAATTAATTTTCGCCTTCCTCACAGGATTCACCCAGAGAATCCACCTCCCACCCTTCTCATCAGAGATCAAGAGCATCATTTGCTGCATCCCCAAGACTCATCCCTCAGCTCCACCCTGTACAACACTCATATGACACCCCAGGAGACTTTGTCAGATCCCACGGTCTCAACATCCTATCCTAAGCAGATGATACCTAGCCCATCCTCTTGATCATCGAGGACCCCTCCACCACCAGAACCAACTTCCACAACACCACGACAAGAGTTGCCGACTGGATGAGGACAAACTGCCTGAAGCTCAACACAAACAAGACCGAAGTGCTGATCTTTGGAAAAACACCCATCGTCGGACTACACCTAGTGGCCCGCCCAACCCGCAACCACACCCACATCCACAACCTCAGCATCATCCTGGACTGCAAACCTACCATGAAGCACCAGATCAACGCGGTCTCCTCTGCCTGCTTTCACACCCTCCACATACTCCCAAAAAATCTTAAAACTGATAGTTGTCAACACCACGAAAACTCGGGTCACTGAGGCCCTCAACAACAGCTGGCTGGACTACAGAAACACCCTCTAGGACGGAATCACCACCCAACTTCAAGAGAATCCAAAGCATACATAACTCAGCAGCCAGGCTCAACCTCAGCTTACCCACATGTACTCGCATCACCTCCAACCTCAGGGGTCTCCACTGGCTCCCCACACAGAAGGAATGCCAGGTCAAGATACTGACTCACGCTTTACAAGGCCCTCCACAACCAGGGACTATCATGCATCAGCCACTGCCTCAGCTTCCACCAACCCTCCAGACACCTGCATTCTGCCCACCCCCATCCCCCCCACCAACACCAAAGCCACAGTGGAGGCTGTTGCTTCTCCTACCTTGCCAAGACCTGGATCTTCCTACCCGTCCACCTGCGCACAGTGCCCTCCCTCATGGAATTTAGAAAGGTGCTGAATACCTAGCTCTTCCACGGAGGCCAGCCAGATCCTCAACACCTGGATATCAAGGGTCATCAGTCATTCTCTACAAGCTCTTTGACTGACTGATTGATTGATTGAACATGGTAAAGCTAACAGGTAGCTGGTAAAGAGCAGGCATTTCAGAAGGAAACTGATGGCAAGCTCCCAGGGCAGTTGATAATCAGGTCGAAAACCATTAGTATTATTGAATTGAGGAGAAAACAGCATTAATCTTGATTGGGAGAACGAGGACCTTAGAAAGCAGCTGGAGCTAAAATCAGGCATATTTTAGTTATGCTGTTAGAGTGCACCTTCTAAAATGTTATGGTTGAAATATTGATCATGGCTATATCTTCCTAATGAGAAATTGGATAAGCAGTTGACCAGCCTTGAAAAAAGGGAGGACTAGCGAAACTCGTGTTGGTTACCAATGTATTGGGTGCCGTTACTGAGTGAAATATTTTCAAGATATGAATTAAGAATTGGATAATAAATTTGGTGGCACAACCATAGTTACTGACTGGTTACCTGATTACCACCTTTAGTGTTGTTTTTACTTGTATTGTATATTAACAAATCTAGCTTGTAACTCTGATCGTTAAGGGGGCATAGAGCCAGGCACTAACCTGAAATACTCCTCATTATAATGCAAATGATAATTTGCTGGTCACTTGGTTGACACCTTGTTCCTGTCTGACAGTGAATAGGCAGATAGCCAGACGTCCCAGTGACAGATTTTCTCAACAATCAGCCCACTTCAGAGAGTCTCACTGCACAAGCCTCAAACAATAAAGTGAACCCCAACTAATTTCCTAACACTGCTCCAGATATTGAATCCAAGGGATTGATGCCTTTGGTAACCATGTTTTCTTTGCTGGTTTAGCACTGCGCTCCATAAATGTGGTTTCTTTTCTTGGCCTGTTTGGGACATGGCTAGCGAGATCCTGCCAGTGACTTCGGAAGACCTTAAAGTCTCTCAGGCCCAGGCAATTCATGATTGAGGTCAAATACATTATCCATGGCGATCTGGATACTAGACTGTCTGGGGATGGCGATAGTCTGCTGTTGTCCCTCACTACCACGCATAGATGTGTTCCACAGGATTCTGTGCTGATCTTCAGGCCATCCATCAAGGGGTGGTGGCAGGGTCTCACAGACAACACCACCCCCCAATGTGGCAATGCAATGAGCAGGGCAAAGTTCTAGGTCCTGTGTCAGGAGGCTCTGTGCCTCTGGAAGTGGTTGGAGAACCATAGTAACTTTTGAGATTGTGAACCACCTAGCAGGGTCTCTGAATGACAGATGACTAACTGAGCAAACAGCACCTGTCAGATCATGAGTGGCACCATCCTGTAGTGGAGCACGACATCCTCCAACAGCTGGGGGGAACCCTAGCTACATGTTTTACTGATCGTCGAGAATGTGCAGAGTTTCCACAAAAACAAGTTAGGCGAAGCAGTCCAGCTGCAAAGGGACACAGGACTCCTGTATGACTTGCCAATCCCTGCCAACTAGACTCAAATCATACTAGTGGCTCTGGATCAAGCCAGGAGAGTGAGGTATCTAAACCATCTGAGCATGAAAATGTATCTTCCAATCAGGCTGCTACTTACCAAGGACCTCCTATATCAATAACAGGGCAGGGTCCTCCACCCAAATCTGTACAATATATACCTGCATGCATGGAGCTTGGGCTGGCAGAAATTTGCTGCATTGTATCTGCCACCTGAATTGGTAGCAATCATACTTGCAACCACAAAATTAATTTACGATGGGCACTGGGAGATTTGCAATACTTACTCATGAGAAGCAAAGCTGTTTGACACCAGTTTGTTTATTCTTTGGCCCTGCAAGGCCCTGCCATGGGCAACATTAATTTATATGTCAGCGCTTTTGGCTTCTTTTTTTTGTATTTTTTTTTTTACTTGACCAGCTGTCCTTGTTCAGATCACAAATATTGATGAGATGTATTCATTGTTTGGCACAGATATTCTCAGAAACCACTTGTGATGCCACAGTGGAACCTTAAGCTGGTCTGATGTTATATGCCATTCAAGCCGATACATAGCTTCTCTCTGTGTCTCCTGACCTTAAATCCCATCTTCTTCATAGCAATTATGTCAACTCATTGCATGGGTGAACTTAAGGCACTTTCAGTGCAACCGTCCTCTGCCACGTTTTTTTTTTTTTTTTTTAAGGACAAGAGGGTTCTGACGAGAGGCATTCTTACCAAAAGTTGCAACCCCTTCTACATTAGGCAATGCATCACTCTACCAGTGTTCTTTGATCCCCTTAACCTTTTGAAAGAGGGGGAGAGGCTCCACAGACAGAATCCCAAAATGCCTTATGCTTTTTCATTGATCATACCAAAAATCTAGAGGGTGATCAGCTTTTTGTGCGCTTCTCTGAAGCAAAGAAAGGGAAGGCAGAGCAGAAAACGACCTTGTTGAGGAGGATAGCCCTCTGCATTAATATCTGCTATCCTATAGCCAAGAAGTGGCCTTCTGAAGGTCTGAAAGCCAATTCCATTAGGGCTAAGGCTGCTACCACTGCTTTGGTATGCAGAGGGCCTGTTCTTAACATCTTCCAGGCTACGACATGAGTGTAAGTGCATATATTAATGAAAAACTGTTGCCTTGGCACCCAGGTCTGGTAGAAAGGGCATTTTGCTAGCTAGGTTCTGGAAGAATTCTTTGGACAGCCCCAGTGGTGGCTACCACTCAACTGGGGTGGTCAGGTGGGAGGGAGTGGAGGATGGTGTGGTTGGGGGGACGGGGTGAAATCAAAAATACAACAAAAAGCTTACCTCTGGTGGAGGTGCATTTGCCTCCCCCCTCCGTCTTCGTCCTCTTCCTAGCCAAAAACAGGAGCAATACATCAGCAACAGCAGTGTTGCAATTGGTCTGAGTGGCCTGCTTTGCCTTACAGACTAGGAATGGGAGCATGGGCATGTTCTCCACCCAGCTGTGCCATACAGCCGGGTGGAGAACATACAAAGTGCGCATGTCTTTTTTGCCGGCCCAATACGGCCGGTCAAACAGACATGCGCAGTGTGTGTGCGCACATAGTCCTCCTCTGGCCGCCCCCCTCCCTCGGGCCCAGCCACGCCTGCCCCGCCTCCCAAGAAAAATAAAAAGATAATAATGTAGCGTTATCATCATTTTATTTTTCCTTTACCAACAATCCAGTGGGGGCAGTGCTCCTCTGCCTTAGTGGAGCCACCATCCCTGATCTTCCCACTCCACAGACCCTCCATGTGGAATGGGAGCATTGCTTTCAAATCTACTCTAAGGTAGAGAATCTGCACCTAAAAGTATTTATCAGAATTATGTTACTTAACTTCGCTAACACTCTTTCTGTTGGAACCTCTCACTACAGATTCCCTTAATCAACCTCCCACCTACCCACTCTGTGAAGTGGTCTAAAAAGGCACCCAGATAGTACTCAACACACTTAACTGATCATGCTCTGTTTCTGAGGCCTTGGATAGGGAAATAAAACGGACATCAGAGCGCTGCGGTGGGGCTTATATGCTGTTACGCTCTGTCACTTCTGGGCAATGTGGTGTCAGCATGGACCGAATGACTCCCAACTAGTGGCCTATGGGAGCACTGCAAAGGAAGAGGTTTTCTGGATCCAGTATGGCCCTTGAGGAGTAATCTAAAGTGAGGAATCTGTGGTTAGATAATCCACAAGAAAGAACGATACTGAAGATAAGTAATTTGTTCTTTGGAGATATTTTAAGTCATCCATGGCTTGGCAACTACCCTTCAGATCTTTGGATCTGAGCAGCATCATTACACCTCAAACCCCATGTTGAAAATGATTTTGAGGAATATAATAAAGACACTGTATGGAGTTGGTGACAATGCAGACCAATGTAGGTCTCCACATGTGTGATTTTGGTGCAGATAGTTAAGAGGTATGACATACAAGGTGGTGAACTGTCTGGAGGATATTGCTTTGACACAACAGGTTGAGAAGCGATCTAAGATTAATTTGTGGCAGAGCCTTTGTCCGATAATCAGGTGGGAGAGTGACAGAATATCTGAGAGAAACCAAAGTTGTCCATAAAATCATTGACTACTTAGATGTAAAACACTGTAAGGGTATCCAGACCCATTTTCATGCCACCCAATAAGATGAAAAAATTTATAAAAGTCTCCTTGTCTTAGTTCTGATCCAGAAGAACAGTGAGGACTTGTGTTGGAATCTATATTAGAGGATGGTAGGTTGCAGCAGATGTCAAAGAGGATGCTGGTGCATTAGAACCTGCTGCAACTAAACTGCCATTAACTCTAAATGTTTCTCACCATCTTCCTAGCCAGGACTCCTTTTGAGGTCAAAATCTCATTAAGTATTTTCTGGAGAGGTAACCCAAACCATACAAAAAATTCACAAGTACTTCATAGTCTGAAAAAGGTGAATAGTTAAGGAATGTTTATCTATGGAAAGTACAATGTAGGAGAACTGTGACTATCAACAGGAAGACTTCCCAGTGTAGGAAAACAGACCCTTATATATTAAAGTGCTTTTTCTATAATTCATGGAGAAGTGCCTGTCTTATGATGTCTAGTTAACTAACTGGAGAATATCCAACACTATCGGGATACTAGTGTGCAGGGCCGCAAGTGTAATTAAAGATGACATTCTTTCACATGAGGTTAACAAATACTAGTAGTTTCTAAGCCTTACAACATTTGCATAAACATTTTTTATTTGATGCTAGATGATTCTCATAAAATGAGTTACAGTGGAATGCAGGTCATTCACTTCATCCCCATCAGCCAATCACTTAAAAGAAGTCCTATAGGTACTGAACCTTTGAAATCTCCTAGACTTTCGGCTCTCCAAATATACATTCATTGAGCAGAAAGACAGCTGATCACACAAGAGAAAGCCCAAATCCCCCTTTCAACTGGAAAATTAAACATAGCTCTCCTAGGTTTTGGTGTCAGGCCCTGAAGACAAAGATCCAGCAGGAGGGACAACTCTACTGTGGCAGGAAATGAATATTTATTTAATTATTTAGGTGACTAAATTAGCACACTAATGCTTCAACAAGTATTTTCAATAATCAAATAAATTCTCTATGGTAGAAAAGAGGCAATTTTGCATATGATCCGACAGAGAAGCAGGCAAAAGGAATCTCAGTAGCCTACAGGGTAATAAGTAAAGTATGATTTAGGTCTCCTTTGAAAGAGTTTTTTTTGGGGGGGGAAAGATGCTAAGAGGCCAGACAATCACAAATAAGGGTCCAACATGCATTCCAGATGTGGACTCATTTTGTCTTTTAACTAATAGGTCTGAGGACTTGGCCCAAAACCCTCCCTGGAAGTTTCCACACCGTCATCTTCAGACTTTTTTTTTTTTTCCCCTTTGCTCACCCAGCTTCTGAGGACGTATGTGGGTCGCCGGTGAGTCCAGAAAGTTCTTCAAGCTGCAAAGCTACTCCTGCATGTAGGATACCATTTCGTTTTGCAGCATGAATCTTTTCTGGATTCACATGCTGTGCAATGATTTTATAGTGTTTTTATTTGTAATTTTTGTTGTGGTTGGATTGAAGATGAGCTTGAGTTTGTGAATACATGTTTTAATACCTTTTGTCTCACTTGAGCTTCCTTGTTGATTTGAATGACTATACAATAATGTTTTGTCAACATGTGCATTGATGACCAGATTTGCTGCCATGGAAATATCCTGCAATGGTATATTTGCTAGAAAGGCTATTGTTGCTTCCTTTTTGCAAGTAGGGTGTGCCTTTGGATTGTAGTTGTATACCTGCAATTGTTTGGAACAGTTGGATGGTTTTCATATTCCATCTATGACTGGTTTTCCCATGTTATTATCTGCGAATAACACAAATAGTTGCTCTTTTCCTTTCTGATTGGCTTTGGTTTCTCCATGTAGTTCATTATCACTATTCTTGGTCTAGTGTGTGTAACACTCGTTCCACTTGGTTTTAGCTTTCTTGGAAAAAAACTTGGTATTTGAATTGTTTGATTTATGTGAACATACAAGATTAACTTGTGTAGGAATTGTGGATCTGTCCTCATGACTATTCTGTCCCTGTGTATTTGGAAGTATGGTCCTTGGATTCTGAGTGTCTTTAATTCACCTACTTTTCGAAGAGATGTGGTTGCGATAAGAAAGGCATCTTCAATGTGATAATTTTTAGAGAGGCCTTATGTAAAGGCTCACACGCTTTCCGCATTAATTGTGTTCATTCCAGATGAAAGTTCCAAGTAGGTGCCAGCTCCCTTCTAGGTCAGTGCTATCTTTTTTGCATCTTGCAGAAATCTCTTGATTACAAGTGTTTTTAAGAACACTTCTATCAATATGACCTCATGTGCAGGCAACTGCTGCTGCCTGCTAAATGTGCCTTTAGTTAGACATACGTTGGTTTGCAAACTAGTAGGTATGTGAGGTAATTTTAGGACTTGTATACTTTGTATTGTTCTTTAATAAGCCTTGTTTTTGGCACCACCTCGAGTACCTTTCACATATAGTTATGTAGTATTTTCTTGCTATAGATGTTCTTGCTTCACTGAGGATTGGGGGTGTGGATGGAGGAAGCGTAAGAAAATGTCCCTGACCAGTCTTTTGACAGCATTTCCTGTTGGTGTGGATGTCTGGACGTAAAGAATTGGCATTTTGTTTTCTTAGGAGTTGCTACTAGATCTATTTCTGGTGTTCCATATTGCTTGAATATCTTTTTGAGTACCGATTGACTGAGTTCCTACTCATGGTGGAAGGACGCTTGTCTGCTTAGCTTGCCTGCTTCAACACCTTCTTTCCCTGGAACATGTTTTGCTGTTATGTTTGTCTCTAAAAAGCCCATATCCAGATTTCCTGAGCTAGTCTTACAGAACAAAGGATTGCTTTCCTACCTGCTTGCTGAGACAGACAGTACCACACATTGTTCTGTCTGAACTGGTAGACGTTTTCCCCACAGCTCTTTCTGAAAGGATTTTAAGGCTAGGAACACTGTCTTTAGCTCCAGTACATTTATATGTTGTACTGCTTCCTGTTCCTTCCATATTCCCCTGACCTGGAGTCAGTCTATAGGGGTTTCCCACCCCATATGAGAGGTGTCCATAGTATTTGGTACTGTTGGAATTATTTGTATAAAAAGGTCTTCCCGTTGTTAAATGATCTGTTCCACATCTCCTCCTATACTCTGTGTGACAACCACTAGATCTTCTCAACACCCTGTGGCTTGTGACCATTGGCTTTGATTCCATTCCTGAATTGGTCTCATATGTAGCCATGCATATGGTATAAGAGGCATGCAGGAGTCCATTGTTCCCAGTATTTTCCCCACAGGCCTCAATGTCAGAGACTGCCCCTTCTGGTAGAGGTGAGTTTCTTCAACTATTGATACTGTCCTTGTTAGAAATAAGGTCTCTAGTTGGCAGTCGGTTTGCACCCTGTCCAACTAGGGACCCTCACTTTAATCAGGATAAGGAAGATACCCAGCTCAGATAACCCCTGCTCCACCACTTGGTATCTTGGCACGAGCAGTTAGGCTTATCTAAGAAGCAATATGTAAAGTATTTGTATATAACACACAGTAACACAGTGAAAACACTACAAAAAAACACCACACCAGTTTTAGAAAAATAGCCAATATTGCGTGAAACAAGACAAAAAACGAGAAAATAAATCCATACATTAAAAAAGATATGAATTTTGCAACAATTAACTTGAAAATACAGTTCCTTGAAGTCAATAATTCCGTTTGTGGTTAACACAGCATCATGAACAACAAATCCAACAGTTCAGGCAGGCCGTTGTGGCGCGGGCCAGCTATGGTGTTGAGAAGACCCGCAAACAGTACCTTGGAAATGTAGGGCGACGTGATCCTCGCGATGATATCCAGAGTGCAGCGCCACTGGCGTCCGTTCTGGAGGCCGGTGTGGGGGTCGTCGAGCCCTTGAAGTCCAATGCGTTGCAGATCACACTCTGGGCTGATGACTAAGTCAGGAGTGCTGGTATGGATGGTGTCGGGCTGCAGTGCAAAGCAGGATGATGCAACGTGCGGTGCCCACAGGTCACGGTGCGGGTGGTGACTCAGTAACAGCATTATGCAGCATCGGTGAGACCAGGGCTGCAGTGTGAAGCGGGGCGGTGCAACCTGCGGTGGTTCCAGGTCACAGTGCAGGCAGTGGCGCCATTGTTACAGAAGCGCTGTCGTCTGCAGGCCCAGGGCAGGGGTGCAGGCTCCATGCAGTGCCTACGGGTCAACGTGCACACAGGGGTGTCTGTTGACGACACTGGAGATTGTGCTGGTGTTCGGGAACTAGAGCTGCGGTGAGGGACGAGACGGTGCATTGTGTACCTCACGAGCAGTGTCCTCAGGCCACGGTGCAGGTAGCAGCTTCAGTGTTAGCGTGGAACGTCATCATCAGGGATGCCAAGGACGCGGTGTGAGCGTGGAGCATCGTCATCAGGGATGCCAAGGATGTGGTGTGAGCAAGGGGATGGGGAGTGTGGGGCCCACAGATCACAGTGCAAGCAGCGGCTTTATGACGGCATTAGGTGGCAGTGTTGGTAAGACCAGGGTTGCGGTGTGACGTTGGTCACGTCTCTGTATTGCACAGACAGGTCACGGTGCAGGCAGTGGCGTCATTGACTGCGTCACAGTGGTTTTCCTTCTGTTGCTGCACAAAACACATAGTTCGCAGTTCTGTAGGCAGATGAAGCTTAAGTCTTTGATATCCCTGAGACTTCCAACAGGAGGCAAGCTCTACTTCAAGTCGCTGGAAAATCTTCACAAGCAGGATACATAGCAAGGTTCAGTCTTTATCCTCTTTAAGACAGAAGCAGCAACTTCAGGCCAACCCACTAAAGCACGCACACAACAAATTGGACAGTACTCCTCCTCTGGCTCTTCTCCTTGGTAGAAGTTCCTCATGATCCAGAAGTGTTCTAAAAATCTGGGGATTTAGGTCCACTACTTATACTCCTTTCTGCCTTTGAAGTAGGCAAAGTTCAAAGGAAAGTTTCTGTTGTTCACAAGATCCTGCCTTGCCCAGGCCTGGCCCCAGACATACTCCAGAGGGCCAGAGACTGCATTGTGTGAGGACAGGCACAGACCTTTCAGGTGTGTCAGCTCCTCCCTCCCCAATCTAGCCCAGGGGACTCATCAGGAAATGCAGGCTGTAGCCCTGCTCCCTTTGTGTCACTGTCTAGAGAGAACTCACAACAGCCCAACTGTCAGCCTGACCCAGACTTGAAACACACAAGCAGGCAGAGACACAGAATGGTTGAAGCAAGAAAATGCCCACTTTCTAAAAGTGGCATTTTCAAACTGACAATCTAAAAAACAACTTTACCAAAAGGTGTATTTTTAAATTGCGAGTACAGAGAACCCAAACTCCAAATCTCTATCTGCTCCCAATGGGAAACTGCACATAAAAGATATTTAAAGGCAGTCCCCGTGTTACCCTATGAGAGAGATAGGCCTTGCAACAGTGAAACCCGAATTTGGCAGTATTTCACTGTAAAGTCATGTAAAACACATCAGTACATGCCCTACCTGTAGGATGTTGGCTCTGTATATACTATCTCAAAGTGAGAGATAGTGTGCACAGAGTCCAAGGGTTCCCCTTAGAGGTTGATACTGGCAGAATTAAATAATAATGCTCTATTTTGTGGTAGTGTGGTCGAGCAGTAGGCGTATCAGAGGGTAGTGTTAAGCATTTGTTGTACACAAACACGCAATAATTGAGGACTCAAAGACTTAACCCCAGGCCAATAGGTTTTTATATAGAAAAATATTATTTTCTTAATTTATTTTAGAACCACAAGATTCAGAATTTAGGTAAGTACATAAATTGTAATGTACTTCACACAGGTAAGTATAGAACTTTGATTTAAAACAGTTTGGGTTAAAGTGGCAATAAGCTATTTTAAAAGTGGACAGTTCCTGGGTATTGGTTAGTTTCTCAGGTAAGTAAAGCACTTACAGGTTCAGTCTCCTGGGTATAGGCAGCCCACCGTTGGGGGTTCAAGGCAACCCCAAGCCCTCAGCACCAGCAACACAGGGTCAGTCAGGTGCAGAGGTCAAAGGAGGGCCCAAACAACATAGGCGCCTATGGAGAATAGGGGTGCTCTGGTTCCAGTCTGCTAGCAGGTAAGTACCTGCGTCCTCAGGGAACAGACCAGGGGAGGTTTTGTAGAGCACTGGGGTAAGATACACAGGGGTGGCTGGGTGCAGTGTGCAAAGTAAGTGTCAGATTTGTCGTTGAAAGTAATGGAGGGACCCGGGGGTCACTCTGGCGATGCAGGGAGGGCACAGTGGGGGCTTCTCGCGCCAGCCACCGACTGGGCTAGGATGAGGGCCGCCTGCTGGTCACTCCTGCACTGGTAGGTGGTTCCTCTCGGTCTAGGGGGCTGCAGGTGCAGTGCTTGGTCCAGGCGTCGGGTTCCTTTTTTACCAGGCAGTTGCGGTCAGGGGGAGCCTCTGGATCCTCTCTGCAGACGTCGCCGTTGGGGTGCAGGGAGGTCGACTCAGGGTGTCCACATTGTTGGAGTTGCCTGGGAGTCCTCTCTGCGGTGTTGGATGTCCTGAACTCGAGTCGGGTGCAGAATGTGAAGACTCACGCTTCTGGCGGGATGTTGGAGTCTCTCTAAAGTTAGTTTCTTTATTGTAGATTTGGACAGAGCCGCTGTTCTCGGGAGTTTCTTGGTCCTTTAGGTGCAGGTCAGTCCTCTGAGTCCTCAGAGGTCTCTGGTCCCGCTGGATGCGAGTCTGGAGACAGGCCAGTAGGGCTGGGGCCAAGTCAGTTGTTGTCTCTGTCGTCTCTGCCGGGCTTTCAGGGCAGCAGTCCTTCTTCTTTCTTCAGGTTGCAGGAATCTGATTTCCTGGGTTCAGGGTCATCCCTATATACTCAATTTAGGGGTGTGTTTAGGTATGTGGGCAGTAGCCAATGGCTACTGTCCTGGAGGGCGCTACACCCTCTTTGTGCCTCGTGCCTGAGGGGGGGAGGGGGGGGCACATCCCTATTCCTATTGGGGGAATCCTCCAAAACAAGATGGAGGATTTCTTAAGGCAAGGGTGACCTCAGCTCATGATACCTTAGGGGCTGTCCTGACTGGTGGGTGACTCCTCCTTGTTTTCCTCACTATCTTCTCCGGACTTGCCGCCAAAAGTGGGGGCTGTGTCCGTTGGGGAGGGCATCTCCACTAGCTGGAAAGCCCTGTGGCGCTGTAACAACAGGCATGAGCCTTTGAGGCTCACCACCAGGTGTTACAGTTCCTGCAGGGGGAGGTGAGAAGCACCTCCACCCAGTGCAGGCTTTGTTCCTGGCCACAGAGTGACGAAGGCACTCACCCCATGTGGCCAGAAACCCCTCTGGTTGTGGCAGGCTGGCAGGAACTGGTCAGCCTAACACTAGGAGTCGGACTGGTTTACGGGGGCATCTCTAAGATGCACTCTGTGCATTTTTCAATAAATGTAGTGAAGATTGCAGACGGGTGTCGGTGCAGGAATTCCACCAACAAGCTTTGGCAAAGCTGTGCTGCCAGGGAACAGTAAGGCCCAGGAGGACTAAACCCAGGAGGGAGAGTCGCAGGGGACCCTCAACATTGCAGAGAATCCACAGGAGCAGAGGAAGCACCTGCAGGAGTCTCACAGGACAGGGACCCAGAAGTTGCAGTCGTCGTCCACGCAGCACTACAAAAGAGGATCCCACACTGCCGGAGAACCACGCAGGAGACTGTGTGTAGGAAGTTGGCTCTGTATGCACTATTTCAAAGTAAGGAATAGTATGCACAGAGTCCAAGGGTTCCCCTTAGAGGTAAGATAGTGGCAAAAAGAGATAATACTAATGCTCTATTTTGTGGTAGTGTGGTCGAGCAGTAAGCTTATCAAAGGCGTAGTGTTAAGCATTTGTTGTACATACACACAGGCAATAAATGAGGAACACACACTCAGACAATTCCAGCCATTAGGTTTTTGTATAGAAATGAAAATGTCACTTACCCAGTGTACATCTGTTCGTGGCATCAGTCGCTGGAGATTCACATGTTCTGCATAGCTCGCCATCTGGTGTTGGGTCGGAGTGTTACAAGTTGTTTTTCTTCGAAGAAGTCTTTCGAGTCACGGGACCGAGTGACTCCTCCTTCTGTCTCCATTGCGCATGGGCGTCGACTCCATCTTCGATTGTTTTCCCCGCAGAGGGTGAGGTAGGAGTTGTATTGTAGTAATAGTGCCCATGCAATGGAGTGACTAAGTATGTACCTATTTAAGGCTAAAATAATATATATACAAATATACAAAGTTGAAGCTAACTTCCTAATTGATACAGGCTCCCGGGGAGGTGGGTGGGCACATGTGAATCTCCAGAGACTGATGCCACGAACAGATGTACACTGGGTAAGTGACATTTTCAGTTCAATGGCATCTGTCGCTGTAGATACACATGTTCTGCATAGACTAGTAAGCAGTTATCTCCCCACAAGCGGTGGTTCAGCCTGTAGGAATGGAAGTGGTTTGAAATAACGTCCTTAACACGGCTTGACCTACTGTGGCTTGCTGTGCGGATAGCACGTCTACACAGTAGTGCTTGGTGAACGTGTGTGGCGTAGACCATGTGGCTGCTCTACATATTTCTTGCATTGGGATGTTTCCTAGAAAGGCCATGGTAGCACCTTTTTTTCTGGTTGAGTGTGCCCTTGGTGTAATGGGCAGTTGTCGTTTTGCTTTAAGGTAGCAGATTTGGATGCATTTAACTATCCATCTGGCTATACCTTGTTTTGATATTGGGTTTCCTGCATGAGGTTTTAGGAATGCAATAAATAGTTGTTTAGTCTTTCTGATGTTTTTCGTTCTGTCAATGTAGTACATTAATGCTCTTTTGACATCTAATGTATGTAGTGCCCTCTCAGCTACGGAATGTGGCTGTGGGAAGAACACTGGTAGTTCCACTGTTTGATTTAGGTGGAACGGTGAAATAACCTTTGGTTAAAATTTAGGATTAGTCCTTAGGACGACTTTATTTTTGTGTAGTTGTATAAAAGGTTCTTGTATTGTAAACGCCTGAATTTCGCTTACTCTTCTTAGAGATGTAATGGCGATGAGAAATGCAACCTTCCAGGTGAGGAACTGTATTTCGCAAGAATGCATGGGTTCAAAAGGTGGACCCATGAGTCTTGTTAAGACAACATTTAAGTTCCATGAAGGAACAGGTGGTGTTCTTGGTGGTATAATTCTTTTAAGCCCTTCCATGAATGCTTTAATGACTGGTATCCTATATAGGGAAGTTGAATAGGTAGTCTGCAGGTATGCAGATATTGCCGCAAGGTGTATTTTAATGGAAGAGAAGGCTAGACTAGATTTCTGTAAGTGCAGCAAGTAGCCCACTACATCCTTTGGAGTTGCGTGTATAGGTAGGATCTGATTATGATGGCAGTAACAGACAAACCTCTTCCATTTACTTGCATAGCAGTGCCTAGTGGACGGCCTTCTGGCTTGCTTTATGACTTCCATACATTCTTGGGTAAGTTGTAAGTGTCCGAATTCTATGATTTCAGGAGCCAGATTGCTAGATTCAGCGATGCTGGGTCTGGATGTCTGATCTGTCGGTTGTGTTGTGTTAACAGATCCGGCCTGTTGGGCAATTTGATGTGGGGTACTACTGATAGGTCTAGCAGTGTTGTGTACCAGGGTTGCCTTGCCCAAGTTGGTGCTATTAAAATGAGTTTGAGTTTGTTTTGACTCAATTTGTTTACCAGATAAGGAAGGAGAGGGAGAGGAGGAAAAGCGTAGGCAAATATCCCTGACCAGTTCATCCATAGGGCATTGCCTTGGGACTGCCTGTGTGGGTATCTGGATGCGAAATTTTGGCATTTTGCGTTCTCTCTTGTTGCAAACAAGTCTATTTGAGGTCTTCCCCAGAGTCTGAAGTAAGTGTTTAGAACTTGGGGGTGAATTTCCCATTCGTGGATTTGTTGGTGATCTTGAGAGAGATTGTCTGCAAGTTGATTCTGGATCCCTGGAATAAACTGCGCTATTAGGCGAATGTGGTTGTGAATCGCCCATCGCCATATTTTCTGTGCTAGAAGACTCAACTGCGTTGAGTGTGTCCCCCCCTGTTTATTTAGATAATACATAGTTGTCATGTTGTCTGTTTTGACAAGAATGTATTTGTGAGTTATAATTGGTTGGAAAGCCCGCAATGCGTGAAAAACTGCTAGCATTTCTAGGTGATTTATATGCAGTTTTGTTTGATGTACGTTCCATTGTCCTTGTATGCTGTGTTGATCGAGGTGTGCTCCCCACCCTGTCATGGAAGCATCTGTTGTTATTACGTATTGTGGCACTGGGTCTTGGAATGGCCGCCCTTTGTTTAAATTTATACTGTTCCACCATAGAAGTGAGAGGTAAGTTTGGCGGTCTATCAACACCAGATCTAGAAGGTGACCCTGTGCTTGTGACCATTGTGATGCTAGGCACTGTTGTAAGGGCCTCATGTGTAGTCTTGCGTTCGGGACAATGGCTATGCATGAAGACATCATGCCTAGGAGTTGTAATATCATCTTTGCTTGTATTGTTTGTGTTGGATACATGCGTTGTATGATTTTGTTGAAATTTTGAATTCTTTGTGGACTTGGAGTGGCTACTCCTCTTGTTGTGTCTATTATGGCTCCCAGGTATTGTTGTACTTTGCACGGCAAAATGTTGGATTTTGCAAAGTTGACGGTGAAACCTAGTTCGTAGAGGGTTTGTATGATTTGATTTGTGTGTTGTAAGCACTTTGTTAGTGAATCGGTTTTGATTAGCCAATCGTCTAGATACGGGAATACATGTATTTGCTGCTGCTACTGCTAGACATTTTGTAAAGACTCTTGGTGCGGTTGTTAAACCAAAAGGCAATACTTTGAATTGGTAATGTATTCCTTTGAATACGAACCGTAGGTATTTTCTGTGAGATGGATGTATTGGTATATGGAAATACGCGTCCTTGAGGTCTAAGGTTGTCATGTAGTCCTGTAGTTTTAGCAATGGTAACACCTCCTGTAGCGTGACCATGTGAAAGTGGTCTGATTTGATGTAGGTGTTTAGTATTCTGAGGTCTAGGATTGGTCTCAGTGTTTTGTCCTTTTTTGGTATTAAGAAGTACAGTGAATAGACTCCTGTGTTTGTTTGTGTGATTGGTACTAATTCGATTGCATTCTTTTGCAATAGTGCTTGAACTTCTATTTCCAGAAGGTCGGAATGTTGTTTTGACAATTTCTGTGCTTTTGGTGGTATGTTTGGAGGGAATTGTAGGAATTCTATGCAATAACCATGTTGGATAATTGCTAAGACCCAAGTGTCTGTAGTTATTTCCTCCCATGCCTTGTAATAATGACCTATTCTTCCCCCCACTGGTGTTGTGTGGAGGGGGTGAGTGACATCTGAGTCACTGCTTGGTTGTAGGGGTTTTGGGGCTTTGAAGTTTTCCTCTATTCCTAGGGAATTGCCCTCCTCTGTATTGGCCCCGAAAACCTCCCCTGTACTGTCCCTGGTAGCTGGACGGTGTTGCCTGCGAGGTGCTGGCTTGTGTGGCCTGACCCCGAAACCCCCCTCGAAAGGGTGTCTTGCGGAAGGTGCTGTAGGTTCCTCTGCTCTGCGGGGAGTAGAGTGCGCCCATGGCTTTAGCAGTGTCAGTGTCTTTTTTAAGTTTTTCGATTTCCGTGTCCACTTCTGGTCCGAACAGTTGTTTTTCGTTGAATGGCATATTGAGCACTGCCTGCTGTATCTCTGGTTTGAACCCAGACGTTCTTAGCCATGCGTGCCTTCTAATGGTCACAGATGTATTAATTGTTCTTGCAGCCGTGTCTGCTGCGTCCATAGAAGATCGTATCTGGTTATTTGATATGTTCTGTCCTTCCTCAACCACCTGCTTTGCCCTTTTTTGAAGTTCCTTGGGTAGATGCTCGATGAGGTGTTGCATCTCATCCCAATGGGCTCTGTCATAGCGCGCAAGTAGTGCTTGAGAGTTAGCGATGCGCCACTGGTTTGCAGCTTGTACTGCGACTCTTTTCCCAGCTGCATCGAACTTGCGGCTCTCTTTATCTGGGGGTGGTGCGTCCCCAGATGTGTGGGAGTTGGCTCTCTTCCGAGCTGCTCCCACTACGACGGAATCTGGTGGCAGCTGTGTGGTGATGAAAACAGGGTCTGTAGGAGGTGCTTTATATTTCTTGTCCACCCTTGGCGTTATTGCCCTACTTTTGACCGGCTCCTTGAAGATTTCCTTTGCGTGCCGAAGCATACCTGGCAGCATAGGCAGGCTTTGGTAGGAGCTGTGGGTGGAGGAGAGGGTGTTGAATAAAAAGTCATCCTCGACTTGTTCTGAGTGGAGGTTTACGTTGTGGAATTGTGCTGCTCTAGCCACCACTTGAGAATATGCTGTGCTGTCTTCAGGTGGTGAGGGCTTTGTTGGATATGCCTCCGGACTGTTGTCCGACACTGGGGCGTCATACAAGTCCCAAGCGTCTTGATCTTGGTCACCTTGGCTCATGGTGGTTTGAGCCGGGGAATGTGACGGAGTTTGCGCTGGTGAGACGTTAAGTACAGGTGGAGGAGAGGGTGGCGGAGTCACCTTTTTCACCATTTTTGTTTGTGGTGCCTGGTCTGTTTGAAACTCCAGTCTCCTTTTTCTCCTAATAGGGGGAAGGGTGCTTATTCTTCCTGTTCCCTGCTGTATGAAAATACGTTTTTGCGTATGGTCCACTTCGGTGGATTGCAGCTCTTCCTCAAACCTATGCTTTCGCATCTGAGAGGACAGTGATTGCTCCTCTGTATAAGAGCCTGGACCTGGGTCGGTTACGGGTTGTTTCGGCACCGAAACCCTGCCTGTATCTCTTTTCGGCTCCGAGGTGGCTTTTTTCTTTTTTGGAGTCGAGACCTCTCGGCGTCGATCTTCGTCGGTGCCGCTGTCTCGCCGTCGAGCCGTCTCTACACCGCTATCTCGGTGTCGTTGCTTCTCTCCAGCACCTTCTCGGTCCCGAGAAGGCTGCGTGCCTGTGTCTCGACCGGAGTCGGACGATCTCGGCACTGTTTTGGCCTTTTTCGGTGCCGATGGTCGGTCACCGAACTTATGGGTGGAGCCATGGCCTGGTGGCAGTGGCGTCCCCTGGGCCTTGTCACTTTTTTTATGTGTTGTTTTCGACGTCTTACTCACGGTTCTTTGATCGTCGAATTCCTCGGAGTCCGATTCGTGGATCGAAAAGGTTTCTTCTTCCTCTTGTTCCTCGAACTCTCGGTGCGCTGTCGGCGTGGACGCCATCTGAAGTCTCCTGGCTCGACGGTCACGGAGTGTCTTTCGGGACCGGAACGCGCGACAGGCTTCGCAAGTCTCTTCACTGTGCTCAGGTGACAGGCACAGGTTACAGACCACCAAATGTTGGTCTGTATACGGGTATTTGTTGTGGCATTTGGGACAAAAACGCAACGGGGTCCGTTCCATCGGCGGTGTTGGACACGCGGTCGGGCCGACCAGGCCCCGACGGGGGCTCGAGAACTACCCCGAAGGGCACCGGAGCGCGTCGATCTTCGATGCGGTGTTGAATGTAACTACGCCGATCCCGAACGCAACAATACCGACGAAAATCTTCCGAAATCTACTAACTTTCCGTTCCGAAACTCGGAGCGACAGGAACACGTCCGAACCCGATGGCGGAAAGAAAACAATCGAAGATGGAGTCGACGCCCATGCGCAATGGAGACAGAAGGAGTCACTCGGTCCCGTGACTCGAAAGACTTCTTCGAAGAAGAACAACTGGTAACACTCCGACCCAACACCAGATGGCGAGCTATGCAGAACATGTGTATCTACAGCGACAGATGCCATCAAACAATATATTTTCTTAGTTTATTTTAAGAACCACAGGTTCAAATTCTACATGTAATATCTTATTTGAAAGGTATTGCGGGTAAGTACTTTAGGAACTTTGAATAATTACAATAGGATATATACTTTTTACATAAAACACATTTAGCTGTTTTAAAAGTGGACACTGCAATTTTCACAGTTCCTGGGGGAGGTAAAGTAATGTTAGTTTTTGCAGGTAAGTAAACCACCTACGGGGTTCAGATTGGGGTCCAAGGTAGCCCACCGTTGGGGGTTCAGATCAACCCCAAAGTCACCACACCAGCAGCTCAGGGCCGGTCAGGTGCAGAGTTCAAAGTGGTGCCCAAAACGCATAGGCTTCAATGGAGAGAAGGGGGTGCCCCGGTTCCGGTCTGCCAGCAGGTAAGTACCCGCGTCTTCGGAGGGCAGACCAGGGGGGTTTTGTAGGGCACCGGGGGGGGACACAAGCCCACACAAAAAGTACACCCTCAGCAGCGCGGGGGCGGCCAGGTGCAGTGTGCAAACAAGCGTCGGGTTTCCAATGGGAGTCAATGGGAGACCAAGGGGTCTCTTCAGCGGTGCAGGCAGGCAAGTGGGGGGGCTCCTCGGGGTAGCCACCACCTGGGCAAGGGAGAGGGCCTCCTGGGGGTCACTCCTGCACTGGAGTTCCGATCCTTCAGGTCCTTGGGGCTGTGGGTGCAGGGTCTTTTCCAGGCGTCGGGATTTCAGAGTCAGGCAGTCGCGGTCAGGGGGAGCCTCGGGATTCCCTCTGCAGGCGTCGCTGTGGGGGATCAGGGGGAACAACTTTGGTTACTCACGGTCTCGGAGTCGCCGGAGGGTCCTCCCTGAGGTGTTGGTTCTCCACCAGTCGAGTCGGGGTCACCTGGTGCAGTGTTGCAAGTCTCACGCTTCTTGCGGGGATTGCAGGGGTCTTTAAATCTGCTCCTTTGGATACAAAGTTGCAGTCTTTGTTGAACAGAGCCGCTGTTCTCAGGAGTTTCTTGGTTTCTTGGAAGCAGGGCAGTCCTCTGAGGATTCAGAGGTCGCTGGTCCCAGGGAAAGCGTCGCTGGAGCAGGTTTCTTTTGAAGGCAGGAGACAGGCCGGTAGGACTGGGGCCAAAGCAGTTGGTGTCTTCTTTCTTCTTCTGCAGGGGTTTTCAGCTCAGCAGTCCTCTTCTTCGGTAAGTTGCAGGAATCTAAATTCTTAGGTTCAGGGGAACCCTTAAATACTAAATTTAAGGGCGTGTTTAGGTCTGGGGGGTTAGTAGCCAATGGCTACTAGCCCTGAGGTTGGGTACACCCTCTTTGTGCCTCCTCCCAAGGGGAGGGGGTCACATTCCTATCCCTATTGGGGGAATCCTCCATCTGCAAGATGGAGGATTTCTAAAAGTTAGAGTCACTTCAGCTCAGGACACCTTAGGGGTTGTCCTGACTGGCCAGTGACTCCTTGTTATTCTCATTAATTCTTCCAGCCTTGCCGCCAAAAGTGGGGCCGTGGCCGGAGGGGGCGGGCAACTCCACTAGCTGGAGTGCCCTGTGGTGCTGGAACAAAGGGGGTGAGCCTTTGAGGCTCACCGCCAGGTGTTACAGCTCCTGCCTGGGGGAGGTGATAGCATCTCCACCCAGTGCAGGCTTTGTTGCTGGCATTGGCACTCTCCCCATGGGGCCAGCAACATGTCTCGAGTGTGGCAGGCTGCTAAAACCAGTCAGCCTACACGGGTAGCTGGTTAAGGTTTCAGGGGGCACCTCTAAGGTGCCCTCTGGGGTGTATTTCACAATAAAATGTACACTGGCATCAGTGTGCATTTATTGTGCTGAGAAGTTTGATACCAAACTTCCCAGTTTTCAGTGTAGCCATTATGGTGCTGTGGAGTTCGTGTTTGACAGACTCCCAGACCATATACTCTTATGGCTACCCTGCACTTACAATGTCTAAGGTTTTGCTTAGACACTGTAGGGGCACAGTGCTCATGCACTGGTGCCCTCACCTATGGTATAGTGCACCCTGCCTTAGGGCTGTAAGGCCTGCTAGAGGGGTGACTTATCTATACTGCATAGGCAGTGTGAGGTTGGCATGGCACCCTGAGGGGAGTGCCATGTCGACTTACTCGTTTTGTTCTCACCAGCACACACAAGCTGGCAAGCAGTGTGTCTGTGCTGAGTGAGGGGTCCCCAGGGTGGCATAAGATATGCTGCATCCCTTAGAGACCTTCCCTGGCATCAGGGCCCTTGGTACCAGGGGTACCAGTTACAAGGGACTTACCTGGATGCCAGGGTGTGCCAATTGTGTAAAACAAAAGTACAGGTTAGGGAAAGAACACTGGTGCTGGGGCCTGGTTAGCAGGCCTCAGCACACTTTCAAATCAAAACATAGCATCAGCAAAGGCAAAAAGTCAGGGGGTAACCATGCCAAGGAGGCATTTCCTTACACTGTGCATTGCAAGAAGGAGTGCTGGGGGCTAGCGCTACATGTCGCATGAAGATACCTTGGAGGAGATGCAAACAAGCCTTGGCAGCTGCAAGCGAACTGTTGTGCGGGGTACTTTCCTGCGTGGAAAGCAAGGGCTTACCTTCACCAAAGTTGGACAGCTGGCAGAGAGGACAAAGAGGAATATTCCTGACCACCACCCGTGATGCAGGATCCACGCACCCAGTCGTCACTGTAGAAGCCTGCGGTTGCAGGGGAGTGACTTCTTCACTCCAAAGGAAATTCCTCCTTCTTCTTGTGGAGGCTGAAGAGTTGCCGTCTTCTGAGGATGCTCGGCCGGAGAAATATTTAAAAAGCTGGAAGTATTCAAGTAAACAAAGTTGCAGCAGGGTCTCCTTTGTTGTTTGCAGCGGCGTTGGTTCCTGGAGGGTCCAGTCGCAGTTCTAATGGCCAGAAGTCGAAGTGGAGGTTGCAGAGGAATCCTGTTGGAGTCTTGCAAGCCGAATCTGAGGACCCCACCCAAGAGAGACCCTAAATAGCCCTGAAAGTGGGGTTGGTCACCTAACCAGGTAAGCACCTATCAGGAGGGGACTCTGGGAGTACCCGAGTAGCCAGGCCAGGCAGGTGATGTCAGAGTTCCCTGCCAATCATGGAAACAAGATGACCGAACCCAGGGACCCTCTGGAGGAGCTCTGGGCACCACCACTGGGGTGGTTATGGACAGGGGAGTGGTCACTCCTATTTACATTGTCCAGTTTCGTGCCAGAGCAGGTACTGGGGGTCCCTGGACCGGTGTGTACTGATTTATGCACGGTGGGTGCCAAATGTGCCCTTCAAGGCAAACCAGTGACTCAAGGAGGCTACCCCTCCTAGGCCAGTCACATCTACTTCCAAAGGGAGAGGGTGTTACCTCCCTCTCCCAAAGGAAATCCTTTGTTTTGCCTTCCTGGGCTCGATCATATCAAGCAGCAGGCGGTCAGAAACCTGTCTGAGGGGTGGCAGCAGCTGGGCTGCCTGGAAAACCCTGCAAGACTGGTGGTAGCAATGCTGGGGGTCCTCTAAGGAGCCCCCAGAGTACATGGAATCATACTTCCAAAACTTGCAACAGTATTGGGGTATGATTCTGACATGTTTGATACCAAACATGCCCAGGTTTGGAGTTACCATTATGTAGTGACCTTTGCAGCTACTCCTCCCTAATAAGTAATTACAGCTGAAAAGTATACTAAGGCATTTCCAAAGCTAGCCTAAGAGAGGAGCAGGCCTCCCGGTAATGAATAAACGACTTTGGGAAATTTTATTTACTAGGACAAGTAAAACTCAAAAGTGCATGTCCTGCCTTTTATAGTTACATGGCACCCTGCTCTACGGGCTACCTAGGGCCTACCTTAGGTGTGACATATGTAAGGAAAGGGGTGTTTAAGGATTGGCAAGAAATTTTAAACACCAAGTCGAAGTGGCAGTAAAACTGTACACAGGCTCTGCAGTGGCAGGTCTAAAACATGTTTACAGGGCTACGTAAGTGTATGGCACAATCAGTGCCGCAGGCCCACTAGCAGAATTTCATTTACAGGCCCTGAGTATATGGATACCACTTTAAAAGGGACTTACAAGTACATTAAATAGGTCATTTGTTGATACACCAATATTACCATGTTTAGGTGAGAAGCACATGCACTTTTAGCACTGGTTAGCAGTGGTAAGGTGCTCAGTGCTAGGGCCAATAAAAAGATACAGCTAAAACAGGAGGTGAAAGGGAAAACGTCTGGGGTAATACCATCCTAAGGATGTCTGGTCTTACACATTCACCCCACCTCCCCAAACCTAGTGGGTAAAGCTACCCTACCCTCTAGGGAGTTCTCATCACTAAGGCGTAAAAACCTAGTAGACCATCAGCATTGTCGTGGGCTACCCCATGTCTGTGTTCCACCCTGAAGTCCATACCCTGAGGGAAATGGACCACCTCAACAGCCTTGGATTGTCACCCCTCATTTGCATAAGTCACCTGAGGAGCCTGTGCAGTCTGAATCAGGAAGTGAGTGCCAAACAGGTATGGTCTCAACATCGTCAGGGCCCAAACCACAGCACAAGCTTCTCTCTGAATAGCACTCAACCTCTGTTCCTGAGGAAGTAACCCCCTAGTGATGAAGGCTACAGGTTGTTCCAGGCCTTCTGTATTGAGCTGTGATAAAATTGCCTCTATGCCATGCTCAGGAGCTTGCACATGGCTTGCTTCAATGTGACGAATGCTGTTTGCCCTGCCCCTTTCCAAATCACATTGCTGGGCTGCTTCTTAGAAGTCAGTTCAGTCAAGGGGGCCACAATGGTGCCATATCCCTTGACAAACCTTCTATAGTACCCAGTGAGGCCCAAGAACACTCTGACCTCAGTCTGGATTTTGGGGGGCTTGCAGGGCATGATAGTTTCAATCTTGGGCTGGTGGGGCTGCAACGGAGAAAGTTTGTATTATTTTGATGTATTGGGATATGGAAGTATGCATCCTGGGATCTAGCGATGTCATGTGATCACCTGTACTTAAGATGCATAGAATGTCCCGAAGCGTTAGCATACAAAATATTTGTTTTTTTAGGAACTTGTTTAAGGCTCCCAGATCCAAAATGGAACTCCAACACCCTGAAGGTTTTTTCACCAGAAAAAAAGCAGGAATAAAACCCTTGGCCTCTGAAATGTTGGGACGATCTCCAATGCTCCTTTGTGTAGCATGGAAGATATTTCTACGAGGAGTTGCTTTAAATGTGGAGGTGGTGGTCCTGATGGAGGAGTATTTGGAGGCTTCTGGAGGAATTCTAAAGTATGCCCCTTGGATACTATATCTATTACTCATTTGTCTGATGTTCTCTGACCACTGGAGGATGTGTTAACTTATGCTGCCTCCAATCTTTGATACCAAAGTGGGACAGGTAGCTGGTATCAACGTGTGGTTATTGTTTTCTGCCTGTTTCTCTGCCACAGGTTGAAAGTGTTTCTCTTGTGGGCTGCTTGTAGGCAGCTGTTGGTGGTAACCTGTATTGCTGTTGTCCATACTGTGGTCGAAAGCCTGTTTGGCCTGCTTGATATTGTTGCCTATATGGTCAGTATCTGCCGTGAAAGGAATAGGTTCCTCTGCCTCTAGCCACTCAAAAGGGTTGTCTTTAGTACTGCAATGTGCCAAGAGATCTGGCTGTGTCTGTGTGCATTCAGCATTGTATGCCATATCTAGTATCTTGCTCTGTGCTTCCGGTCTAATGGAGGTAAGATTTCAGCCAACCCTGCCTGCGCAAAACTGCTGCCCCTGCGTGCTGCCTGAATCCCGTTACGGAAATGTCAATGGCACTATCAATTATTTCAGCTGCAATACCTTCCCCCTCTTGTAGTACTTTCTTTGCCTTTAGTTTAGCATCCTCAGGTAGGTGGTCGATATGGAAAATGTCACTTACCCAGTGTACGTCTGTTCGTGCCATGGGACGCTGCAGATTCAAATGCTGTGCATTATCCTGCCATCTAGTGTTGGGCTCGGAATGTTACAAAATGTTTTTCTTCGAAGAAGTCTTTTCGAGTCACGAGACAGAGGGACTCCTCCCTTTCGGCTCCATTGTGCATGGGCGTCGACTCCATCTTAGATTGTTTTCCCCGCAGAGGGTGAGGTAGGAGTTGTGTATATAGTAAAGGTGCCCATGCAATGGAGCAAGTATGTATGTACATAATGTATATAAAAATAGTCTCTATTAACAAATTTACAAATGCAAAGTTTCATCAACTTAAACGGCTACAGGCTCCCGGGGAGGCGGGAGGGCGCATGTGAATCTGCAGCGTCCCATGCCACGAACAGATGTACACTGGGTAAGTGACATTTTCCGTTCAATGGCATGTGTAGCTGCAGATACACATGCTGTTCATAGACTAGTAAGCAGTTATCTCCCCAAAAGCGGTGGCTTAGCCTGTAGGAGTTGAAGTTGTCTGAAATAATGATCGTAATACAGCCTGTCCTACTGTGGCTTGTTGTGTTGTTAACACATCTACACAGTAATGTTTTGTGAATGTATGAGGCGTAGACCATGTGGCTGCCTTACAGATTTCTGCCATAGGTATATTTCCTAGAAAGGCCATTGTGGCGCCTTTATTCCTAGTGGAGTGCGCCTTTGGCGTAATAGGTAGGTCTCTTTTTGCTTTAATATAGCAGGTCTGAATACATTTCACTATCCATCTGGCAATGCCTTGTTTGGATATTGGATTTCCTGCATGAGGTTTTTTGAAGGCTACAAACAATTGCTTTGTTTTGCGAAACTGTTTTGTTCTATCAATGTAATACATTAGTGCTCTTTTAATGTCTAACGTATGTAAGGCTCTTTCAGCTACTGAGTCTGGTTGTGGAAAAAAGACTGGGAGTTCCACTGTTTGGTTTAGGAGGAATGGTGATATAACTTTTGGTAAGAATTTGGGATTTGTACGGAGAACTACTTTATGTTTATGTATTTGTATAAAGGGTTCTTGTATAGTAAATGCTTGTATTTCACTTACTCTTCTAAGAGATGTGATAGCTATTAGGAAGGCTACTTTCCAGGTTAAGTATTGCATCTCACAAGAGTGCATGGGTTCAAATGGTAGACCCATGAGTCGTGTTAATACAATATTGAGGTTCCACGAGGGAACTGGTGGTGTTCTCGGGGGTATGATTCTTTTTAAACCCTCCATAAATGCTTTGATGACTGGGATTCTAAAAAGTGATGTTGAATGTGTAATCTGCAGGTAGGCAGATATTGCTGTGAGATGTATTTTAATAGAAAAAAATGCTAGTTTAGATTTTTGTAAGTGTAATAAGTAGCCTACAATGTTTTTGGGGGAAGCATGTAGTGGTTGAATTTGATTATTATGGCAGTAATAAACACATCTTTTCCGTTTGTTTGCATAACAATGTCTTGTAGTAGGTTTTCTAGCTTGTTTAATGACCTCCATACATTCTTGTGTAAGGTCTAAATGTCCAAATTCTAAGACTTCAGGAGCCAGATTGAGGTACTACTGACAGGTCCAGTAGTGTTGTATACCATGGCTGACGGGCCCAGGTTGGTGCTATTAGTATTAGTTTGTTTTGACTCAATTTGTTTATTAGATAAGGAAGGAGTGGGAGAGGGGGAAAAGCGCAAGCTAATATCCCTGACCAACTCATCCATAACACATTGCCCTTGGACTGAGGGTGTGGATACCTGGACGCGAAGTTTTGGCATTTTGTGTTTTCTTTTGTTGCGAATAGGTCTATTTCTGGTGTTCCCCGCGTAGAAAGTAAGTTTCTAGTATCTGGGGGTGAATTTCCCAATCGTGTGTTTGTTGGTGATCTCGACTGAGATTGTCGGCCAACTGGTTTTGAATCCCTGGGATGTACTGTGCTATTAGGTGAATGTGAATCGCCCAATGCCAAATCTTTTGTGCTAAGAGAGACAGTTGTGATGAGTGTGTCCCTCCTTGTTTGTTTAGGTAATACATTGCTGTCATGTTGTCTGTTTTGACAAGAATGTGTTTGTGGGCTATTAGCGGTTGAAATGCTTTCAATGCTAGAAACACTGGTAACAGTTCTAAATGATTTATATGCAGTTGCCTTTGTTGAACGTCCCATTGCCCCTGTATACTGTGCTGTTTGAGGTGTGCTCCCCCACCCTATCATGGAAGCATCTGTTGTGATCACGTATTGAGGCACTGGGTCTTGGAATGGCCGCCCTTGATTTAAATATATGGGATTCCACCATTGAAGCGAGAAGTGTGTTTGGCGGTCTATCAACACTAGATCTTGAAGTTGACCCTGTGCTTGTGTCCATTGTGTTGCTAGGCACTGTTGTAAGGGCCGCATGTGTAGTTTTGCGTTTGGGACAATGTCTATGCATGAAGACATCATGCCTAGGAGTTTCATTACAAACCTCACTTGATAGTGTTGGTTTGGGTACATGTTTAATATCACATTTTGGAAGGCTTGTACCCTTTGTGGACTTGGAGTGGCAATCCCCTTTTGTGTGTTGATTGTTGCTCCTAAGTATTGTTGTATTTGACACGGTTGTAGATGTGATTTTTGGTAGTTTAGAGAGAACCCTAGTTTGTGTAGGGTTTCTATGATGTATTTTGTGTGTAGAAGACACTGTTGCTGAGTGCTGGTTTTTATTAACCAATCGTCTAAGTAAGGGAATACGTGCATGTGCTGTCTCCTGATGTGAGCAGCTACTACTGCAAGGCATTTTGTGAATACTCTTGGGGCTGTTGTTATGCCGAATGGTAATACTTTGAATTGGTAATGTACGCCTTGGATTACAAACCTTAAGTATTTCCTGTGTGAAGGATGTATGGGTATGTGGAAATAAGCAAATCTAATGTTGACATGTAGTCCTGTTTGAGCAAGGGAATCACGTCTTGAAGTGTCACCATGTGAAAGTGATCTGATTTGCTGTAAAGATTCAGTGTTCTGAGGTCTAATATGGGTCTCAGTGTTTTGTCTTTCTTTGGAATTAGGAAATACAGGGCGTATACCCCTCTTCCTTTTTGATGGTTGGGTACTAGTTCTATTGCTTCTTTTTGTAACAATGCTGGGACTTCTAGTTGTAACAGGTCTAAGTGATGTTTGGACATATTGTGTGGTCTTGGAGGAGCATCTGGTGGCAAATGTAGGAAATCTATGCAATAACCATGTTGGATAATGGCTAGGACCCACGCGTCCGTAGTTATGTGTTCCCAGTTGTGGTAATATTCTGTAAGTCTCCCCCCCACTGGTGTTGCGTGATGGGGGTTTGTGACATTGAAGCCACTGTTTAGTTTGTGGGGTTTTTGGGCTCTGGAATTTCCCTCTTGGTTTAGGGAACTGTCCACCCCTATATTGTCCTCGAAACCCTCCTCTCTGATACTGGGCCTGATATGTGGGTCTGACTTGTGAGGTGGAAGGCTCTGTGGTTTGGGCACAAAACCCCCCTCTAAAGTGCGGCTTCCTAAAAGTGCCTCTGCTATGTGGGGAGAAGAGCGCGCCCATGGCTTTGGCCGTGTCTGTGTCTTTTTTCAGTTTTTCTATTGCCGTATCCACCTCCGGCCCAAATAATTGTTGTTCATTGAAAGGCATATTCAGCACAGCCTGTTGAATTTCTGGCTTGAATCCGGAGGTCCGTAGCCATGCGTGTCTCCGAACGGTTACCGCTGTGCTTACTGTCCTGGCCGCCGTGTCTGCTGAGTCCATAGCTGCCCTGATTTGGTTGTTGGAGATAGTTTGGCCCTCCTCAACAACCTGTTGGTCACGTTTCTGGAACTCTTTGGGAAGGTGTTGAATGAGATGTTGCATTTCATCCCAATGTGCCCTGTCGTATCGTGCCAGGAGAGCTTGACAATTGGCAATTCGCCATTGATTGGCTGCCTGTGCTGCCACCCTCTTGCCTGCTGCATCGAATTTCCAACTTTCTTTGTCGGGCGGTGGTGCGTCTCCAGAAGTTTGTGAGTTTGCCCTTTTCCGGGCTGCTCCTACTACCACCGTGTAGGAAGTTGGCTCAGTATGCACTATTTCAAAGTAAGGAATAGTATGCACAGAGTCCAAGGGTTCCCCTTAGAGGTAAGATAGTGGCAAAAAGAGATAATACTAATGCTCTATTTTATGGTAGTGTGGTCGAGCAGTAGGCTTATCAAAGGAGTAGTGTTAAGCATTTGTTGTACATACACACAGGCAATAAATGAGGAACACACACTCAGAGACAATCCCAGGCCAATAGGTTTTTGTATAGAAAAATATCTTTTCTAAGTTTATTTTAAGAATCACAGGTTCAAATTCTACATGTAATACTTTGCATGAAAGGTATTGCAGGTAAGTACTTTAGGAACTTTGAAAAGTATATATGCTATTGTGATTATTCAAATAGAACACATATAGCTATTTTAAAACTAGACAGTGCAATTTTCACAGTTCCTAGGGGAGGTAAGTTATTGTTAGTTCTTGCAGGTAAGTAAACCACCTACGGGGGTTCAAATTTGGGTCCAAGGTAGCCCACCGTTGGGGGTTCAGAGCAACCCCAAAGTTACCACACCAGCAGCTCAGGGCCGGTCAGGTGCAGAGTTCAAAGTGGTGCCCAAAACACATAGGCTTCAATGGAGAAGGGGGTGCCCCGGTTCCAGTCTGCCAGCAGGTAAGTACCCGCGTCTTCGGAGGGCAGACCAGGGGGGTTTTGTAGGGCACCGGGGGGGACACAAGTCCACACAGAAAGTACACCCTCAGCAGCGCTGGGGCGGCCGGGTGCAGTGTGCAAACAAGCGTCGGGTTTGTAATAGGAATCAATGGGAGACCAAGGGGTCTCTTCAGCGATGCAGGCAGGCAAGGGGGGGGCTCCTCAGGGTAGCCACCACCTGGGCAAGGGAGAGGGCCTCCTGGGGGTCACTCCTGCACTGGAGTTCCGATCCTTCAGGTCCTGGGGGCTGCGGGTGCAGGGTCTTTTCCAGGTGTCGGGATCTGAGAGTCAGGCAGTCGCAGTCAGGGGGAGCCTCGGGATTCCCTCTGCAGGCGTCGCTGTGGGGACTCAGGGGGGACAACTTTGGTTCCTCACAGTCTCGGAGTCGCCGGGGAGTCCTCCCTGAAGTGTTGTTTCTCCACAAGTCGAGCCGGGGGCGTTGGGTGCAGAGTTGCAAGTCTCACGCTTCTGGCGGGAAATGCTGTTGTCTTTAAGTTGCTTCTTGGAAACAAAGTTGCAGTCTTGGGTGAACAGGGCCGCTGTTCTCAGGAGTTTCTTGGTCCTTTTAGAGCAGGGCAGTCCTCTGAGGATCCAGAGGTCGCTGGTCCTGGGGAAAGCGTCGCTGGAGCAGTTTTCTTCCGAAGGGGGGAGACAGGCCGGTAGAGCTGGGGCCAAGGCAGTCGGTGTCTCCGTCTTCTCTGCAGGGTTTTTCAGCTCAGCAGTCCTCTTCTTCTTAGGTTGCAGGAATCTGATTTCCTTGGTTCAGGGTCACCCCTAAATACTCAATTTAGGGGTGTGTTTAGGTCTGGGAGGGCAGTAGCCAATGGCTACTGTCCTTGAGGGTGGCTACACCCTCTTTGTGCCTCCTCCCAGTGGAGAGGGGGCACTTCCCTAATCCTATTGGGGGGAATCCTCCAAAACAAGATGGAGGATTTCCTAAGGCAGGGGTCACCTCAGCTCAGGACACCTTAGGGGCAGTCTTGACTGGAGGGTGACTCCTCCATGTTTTTCTCCTCATTATTTACTCCGGTCTTGCCGCCAAAATTGAATGCTGTGTCCGGATGGGCGGGCATCTCCACTAGTTGGAGTGCCCTGGGGCGCCGTAACACCAGGCTTGAGCATTTGAGGTTCACCTCCAGGTGTTACAGTTTCTGCAGGGGGAAGTGTGAAGCACCTCCACCCAGTGCAGGCTTTGTTCCTGGCCACAGAGTGATGAAGGCACTCACCCCATGTGGCCAGAAACACGTCTAGTTGTGGCAGACTGGCAGGAACTGGTCAGCCTAGCACTAGTCGTTGGGCTGGTATCTCTAAGATGCCCTCTGTGTGCATTTCCCAATAAATCCCACATGGCGTCAGTGTGGATTTATTGTGCTGAGAAGTTTGATACCAAACTTCCCAGTATTCAGCGTAGCCATTAAGGAACTGTGGAGTTTGTGTTTGACAAACTCTCAGACCATATACTCTTTATGGCTACCCTGCACTTACAATGTCTAAGTATTTGCTTAGACACTGTAGAGGCATAGTACTCATCCAGCTATGCCCTCCCCTGTGGTATAGTGCACCCTGCCTTAGGACTGTAAGGCCTGCTAGAGGGGTGACTTACCTATGCCACAGGCAGTGGGTTGTGGGCATGACACTGAGGGGAGTGCCATGTCGACTTAGTCATTTTCTCCCCACCACCACACACAAGCTGTGAGTGTGCATGTGCTGATTGAGGGGTCCCCAGGGTGGCATAATACATGCTGCAGCCCATAGAGACCTTCCCTGGCCACAGAGCCCTTGGTACCAGGGGTACCATTTACAAGGGACTTATCTGTGTGTCAGGACTGTGCCAATTGTGGAGACAAAGGTACAGTTTAGGAAAAGAACACTGGTGCTGGGGCTTGGTTAGCAGGGTCCCAACACACTTTCAATTATAACTAGCATCAACAAAAGGCAAAACGTTAGGGGGTAACCATGTCATCATACGCATTTTCCTACACCTGTGACCAGAAGTAGTCTGAGGATCCATAGGCCCAACAATGTTGATGCCCACCCCTTCAAAGGGGGTGCCAAGGACAGGTAGCGGTTTCAGACCGGCTTTTAGCTTTTTACCCGTTTCCCACTGGCCTAGCAGGTCACACAGGTCCTGCAGAATGTTTCTGAGGAAGTTCTGATCTTAGGCCAATACAAGTAGGGGACTAGCCTTGCAAAGGTCGTCTTGACCCAAGTGTCCTGCCAAGAGAATCCCATGAGCCAGCTCCAGTAGGAAGACCCTGTAGCATTGGGTTACCACCAGGGCCCTTGTTTCGTGGACAGGAGCATTAGGCTCACTGTAAAGGAGGTTGTCCTCCTAGTAAATGTGTGCTCCCAGAGACATCACCTGCTGCTTGGCCTTTGGCCTGTCGCCTTATGCCCTCAAGGTTTGGACGCTCCATCTGTGCCCTACAGAACTCCTCCTTGGTGGGTCCTCCTTTCACATGCCAATCAGCAGGTGTAGGCAGGTCACCAAGGGGAGCAACACCCTCCTCAGTGGAATCCAGGACAGCCACAGCAGGTGCCCCATCAATCTCACTTGGAGCACGCTCAGAGACTGGTTTACCAGACTCTCTGCCTTTCCCCTTTTTAGCAGCTGGCTAGGCAACAATTCCAGGCTCCAACTCTTCTCGACTCCTCTCCCATGCAGCTATGGAGCTTGTTGTCGCACAGATCAAATGAGGTGACCCCAACATCTCCATATGAGCCCCGATTTCTCCTTCTTATTAGATAGAGGATTCAAGGTCATTACCTAACAAACAGTCCACAGGCATGGCAAGGCTCTCAGGAACCCTCAGAAGTCCTGAAACCCCTCCCCCTTCAAATGGAACACAGGCCACTGAATAGTGACCCTCCCTGTTGGCCACTACAACTTGGTGGAATGTATTAAGAATCACCTGCTCTGGTGACACCAACTGACTCTTTACCATTGTCATCCTGGCACCTGAGTCCCCCAGAGTCTCAACACCCTGCCCATTGATGGTGACCCACTGCGTACACTTGGTACTATTTGATGGCACATGGGTCTTAGGAACCATTTCTCTGTCAGCCGGGGACATTAGGATAACCCCACTAACACCCCTGACGCCCAAACCAATTCATTGGGAAAAATCCCCGCCACTCGCATATACTGTCAAAGCCACTTCATGGGATGCAAACCACTTATGTGTGTCATCCTCCACACTGAAACTGGGCACCACACCTTTTGGATACTGACTTTGGACTAACCTGAAGACACTGCAGGTATGCTGTCACCATTTTCATTGATGGATCTGACTTCCAAGCTTCTTATGTCCAGCTCTTTCAAACTGAGCTCATAGGCCAACTTTCTCACATCAACAGGCAGTTTCAAATTTGTAAGCTCCAATTTAAGTTTTCTTTTCTACATCCTGTTTGCCAGCTCCTCTGGTGAGAGGTTCCTGAAAAAGACATGTCTCCCTGTTCTGGGAACCACTCCTTCTCCTAGCAACCTCTTGGCCCTTTTCACAGGTGCTTCCTCCTCCACATTGGAATCCAGAATCAGGTAACAGTCTTCCTCATCCCCTGCAACCTGGACCTCAGTCCAAGCCCTAAATGCCTTCTATAGTTCCTCCTTCTGGTGAATCTCCTTGTAGACATTTGAAAGTCGCTGCAGAACACCTTCAGCTGCCTCACCATTTAAGACACTAACCAGGCTAGCTCAACTTCAATTACCACAGAAAAATCAAAAGGCCAATTAGGGAGAACTGAAAATTTAAAAATGCCAATTGGTGCAGGACAAACAAACATTCTGCCAATCAGAAGGCATTGGTCTGAGTATAGAGTTTTAGTGAACACTGAATAACTCTAGGGTTTTGCACAAACACAAGTCCTATCCTCACCACTGATTACCAATGTTAGAAACTGGGTCTCTAGTTGGTAGTGGCATGCACTCTGCCCATGTAGGGACCACAATCCTAATCAGGGTAAGTTAGATACACTCCCTAAATTAACCTGTGCTCACCCTCTGGTAGCATGGCCCAGAGCAGTCAGGCTTAACTTAAGAGGCAATGTATGAAGCAGGTTTCTCTAACAAGTAGCTCGTGAGCTACTGGTAGCTCTCCAGTGAGCACTGCAGTCCCCTAAATTAGAATCTTTTATTTGATTCAATTGAAGTAGGCACCAAAAATTTAAAAAGTGATATTTGATTGTTCAATCATGCAACATTGGGGAAGCTTATTACTATTATCATTACACTGGTGCCAGGGGCATTGCAGCTATTGCTGGCATGTATTAACCATAGATATGTATGGCAAATTCATATAGCCTTTTTTACATTATTGCTTTCAACCCACCTTAATGCACGGAGGTGATTGCCGCTGGTAATCTTACTTGGGGTGGCCACTAATGTAATCTTGTCCGACATGCTCACTGTTGGCAACCACTGGTGTAAAGTATTTGTGCAACCACACTTACAGTAGCTATGAAAACACCACAAAAGGATTCCACACGTTGAGAAAAAACAGAATATCTGAATAAAACAAGGCCAAAACAATAAAAAAAAACAAATCATTGTAAGTTGAAATATGAATTTTACAAGATAAAATGTGAAAACAGTGCTTACAAGGTACTAGCGGTTAAAAGGTTACTTGAGGTTGCGAGGGACCAGTACAAAGTCCAAATCCACGCCGACCACAAAGGAGGGTAGGTAGGCTACAGAACCAATGCAGGGCCTGCTGAAGCAGTGCCTTTGGAGGAGGAAAGCGTTGTCAACAGAGGCATGATGTATCGGTTTTTATACCGTACTCTGGGCACTATGTAGTCTACTGGCCCTAGAAAAGCTAATGCAATGGGTTGGCCCCGGCAGACAGCCGTTGTTGGGCTGCGCAGCCTGTAAATCCTCTGTCCTCGGCCAGCGGAGATGCAATGCATCTGTTTTTCTGCTGCTCACGGGGCGATGCATCACTTTTCAAAGATTGATGCTGCAAAACCCACTTCTGAGGCCCAGGACTGGAAGGGGCACCTCAGGCAAAGGTAGGACTCTCAGATGGCAGATTCCAGCAGCATCAGGAGAGATGCAAGCAGTCTTTGATGTCCCTGAGACTGCAGAAGAACAGGAGGCAAGCCAGCAAGCTCTTAAAGGCCCTCTGATACAGCAGGATTGGTCCAGTCTTTGTCCTCAGCAGGGCAGAGATCAGAAAGCAGCAGGGTAGCACAGCAATGTAGAGAATGTGTTCCTTGTTAATGTCAGTTCAGGCAGAGTGGCAGTCCTCACAGTACAGCAGTCTTTACTTCAGCAGAGTTCTTCCCAAATCAAGTAGTTATCTGATTTCAGGGGTACGAGCTCCAGTACCTATACCCAAAAGTGTCTTTGATGTGGGGATTATTTCAAAGGATCTCTCTCAAGTGCACAGGTCCCCTTTTCAGCCCAGTCCTGGCTCCAGACTATCAGTAGGGGTTAAGTAGCCCTTTGTGTGGGCTCAGGCCACTACCCTTTGAAGTGTATGATCCATTCCCAACCTACTCCCAGATTGACCCATCAGTATGTAGATGAATGCAGATGCAGTTGAGTATCCTCTGTTGTGGGTTCCATAATATCTTAATCTCTAATTAGTGGTAGACATACATTGAGGTGTTGGGAGGGAACCAGGTCATTGTTTTCTGTACCTCCCCTTTTTTTGTTTTTAACTTTGGCAGGTTGTATTATAGATAGTTTTCTTAGCAAATTTTCATAGTTTTCTCAGCCCCTCCCACATCTACTAACTGCTTTCTTAAAAAGATTTCCGGCAAAGAGCCCTCTAGAAGGGGCCTGTCAGGCATTGCAGTGACAGCCTGATGAAGAGCGTGGCCAGATGATGAAGCAGGTCACCCAATGGTAAGTGAAGGCTACTGTTCCTGTAAGACTAATGCATGCGGTGACTGAAAAGATCACCTACCCTAATTGGTGGAATGGAGTCCGTTCTTTGGGAACAGTGCATCTTATTTCAGTTATGCGTTCATGTACAGAGACTGATGCACTGGACCTCATAATTCTCTCTAGTTTTATATCACTAAAATTGTTTTTGGCATGGCACTACTTTCCTCCATTGAAGGAAGTCTTTTATTGCCCCCTCCCCAGTGTTCTGTGTGTGAGGGGTTGGTGGTCAGCTAAGTCACTTCCCCAAAAGGGCTGGTGTTTGATACTGCTAATGCTGTGATACTGTATCTGGCTTGTGCTCAGGAACCCTTGATGCGAAGTTGTACTGGAGAAACTTCCTCTGCATGCTGCTCTTTGGACCAGTGCTGTTCCTCTCTGCAAATTAATTTCCCCTAAACTGCAAAACTCTCACTGAGTTGGCAGTTTTATTATTTTTCCTTTAGGTGCTGCAGGATTTAATCCAATGTGCCACCGGACAGTTGTACCCCATTGAAAGGTGTGATAATTGTACATCACGTTTAATACAAAAAACCATAACCAGGTATGACTCCTTAGCGTTGTTCCAGCCATCATTTGACAACCTGCAGTGTCTGTGGCATCTAGTGCAGACTTCAGGCAAGTATTAGCAATGTTTTTTCCCTCTTCTGCCAGGAAGGCTGCCCTTGTGCGATACTGTTCTGGCAAGTGCTTCATTACCTCTGCTATCTCATCTCATATCTGTTTAGCAGAGTGTTCAAATTGGTTATTCTCCATTGAGTTGCCATACTTCTCTCACTATATAAATGTTTTACTTTCTTTATCTGGAGGTGGTCCAGATGCTGATGGGATGTGTCCTTTTTTCTGTCTGTGGCCGAATGATGGAGTCTACGGGGACTGTTTTATGTACAGAGGATCTTTGGAAGAATGTTTGTATTTTTCTCTGCTCTCAGTGTAACTGCCCTGAAGGGTGCAGGCTCCCTGAAGACTTCTATTCCTTGTTCCAGAATGCTAGGCAACATTGGTAGGAATTGGTTTGAGAATGCACCAATATCTGTAGGAGAAACCAAGATTGTGTTACTTTTCTCCTCCTCTAGTTTCACCCCATATTTATCTGGCACTCCTATGAGTTGTCCATACACTGCAAGGTCATCCGGATTCAATGGCCTCGACAGATGTGTCAATTCCCCCCCTCAGGGGAATCTGTTTCGACGTCTTGCCACTGAGTCTTCACATACTCCGTCCCTTCCATTTCCTGAAACATTTCCATGCTCATTGTATCAGGATAATCTTCGTCAAAGTATTCCTGTTCTCCTGCCTCTTCCTGTGGCTCTGGTGTCATAGAGGACTCCAGTTCTTCGACGTCTTTTTCAATCTGATTTTCTGCATCAAAGTCTTTTGAGGGATTTGAAATTCTCGAAGGTATGCATTAAAATCCTTTTTCTTCTGCAGAATTGCAGCTATTTCTGCCTCGAGGTGTCTTTTCTTCGCCTCGATTCCAGCAAATCGGTCATCAGCATCCAGTGCAGTTGTCTATTTTCTCTTCGACATCGAGGCTTCCTTCGACAGTGCATAGCTCTTTTTTGGCACCTCCAGAATTATTTTATCATTGAAACTTCTTAACATTGATCATCTTTCCGGGTGTGCACCTTCGCCTGTGGTGTCCTTGCAGTGGGACCCACGGGGTTCTACTGCCTTTTACTTGCCTCCTGGCAGCAAGATTTTCAGCACCCTGGCAGTCCCTGTCTTTTAGAGTCTTGTGTTCTAGACTCTCCCCATGAATGTTTTTTGGACTTATATGGGCTTGTTTCTCCTTGTGCTGTTACTTCTTTCTGTTAATAATTCGCATTTCGACATCCCAGACTTCTCCTTCTGCCCTTTCGGCGAGGTTATCCTCATCATCACTCGATAACCCCAGGTCTTTAAGCGATCAAGTCTGCTTCTGCCGCAGCATGGCGTAATGTGCCTGCCTCTGCTTGTCCCTTGCCCTCAGAGTCTTCAGCTTGAAATTCGCATAGGCCTTGCAGTTGTCGCTCTTGTGGTTGAGCGTAAGACAAATGTTACACTTCTGATGGTTGTCTTTATGGGACAACTTGCGGTGGCACTTCAGGCAGAATTGGGTCTTCTTCATATCAAGCAGAACAGAAAAAAAACAAGGAAGAAAGAGAACGAAGACTACTAGTAAACTTGAGAATTCCAGACCCAACCACTACATGAAGGAATAATGCACATGTGAATCAAGAAAAGATTCACGGGGAAAAATAGATAGGTATAGCCACAAGCTTGCAGATGAGAATAGATTAATCTCTGATAAGTACAAGAATAAACCAATATCCCTCTAGATCTTCATCACAGAGCTCCAGCTTCAGCATTCTGGGGAGAGCCATGTTAATAGTGTGAACAGATTAAGCAGGAAGAAAAATGCAAACACACAGGCAGAGTATCTTTGCCATATACTTCACATGGTGTGTGCTGCAAATGCATACAAACTCTGGGCTCCCCACGTAAAAAGTGCACCATGACTTTAAATTACTCTGTCGAGCAGAAGTTGCAAAAACAGTCACATGTATTCAAGCCTTTTACTTCGCTGTGGTGGATAAGCATGAAACCATACACAAGAGACCTGAAGGCTAGTAAATTAGCAACCATAGACAATTACAACAAAGAACAAACTATTGTTTGTTGGCAGAAGAGTGGATGGGGGAAGTCAGCCATGCTAATTTCAAAGGAACAATTTAAGTCTAACCATAGAGCAGCCCAAAGCTCACATAATGAGAGACAATGTATACTAATTTGTCAGACATTAGATCATTCAAAAACATATTTTTAAGACCGCTTTTAGCAGAGAGAAAGTGGCCTCACGTCGTAATAAACTATTGCTGCCTACATACCTTTTTGAGTCCTTTTCTCTGCCGATGCTTGTGAAGCCATATAAATGGCTGCTGCTGCCACAGAAATGGGGCTCCTTCCAGGAACTAGGTCCAGTTCCACAGCTTTACGTGCGATGTGAGTAGCTGCCATCTGTACTTGCTTAGGAAGGCCTAAGTTCGAACAGAATCTTGACATGAAGTCCCCTGTTGTAATTAAATCCACACTAGTTTCCAGCGCCTTTAGAATAAGCTTAAAGCACCGTCCAATTTCTTTCTTTGAAATTCTAGACACCGCACAAATTTCTGTATGTAAGAAAGCAGGGAATAAGTTAAAATGGATGCAAACAGGTTACAAAATGCAACAGTTGAGAAAAATAAACAGCAACTTTTTAGATTTTAAAGAGTTGTAGGACTTAATAAGTACCATAAAACAAACATTCTTATCTTTACCTGTGATTAGCTTCTAGACTTAAAAGAGTACATAAAGCAAGGTACTGTGGTCAAGTCAAGAGGCTATATTTTCATCCAATGCGCAAGCTAGTAAGAAAGAAAACATTACTTACTTGTAATCATTAGTTTGCAGCTTTAGCCTATTGTATCGTGCGGTGAACACTTTTGCGATCTAGTGTTGGGTCCAGGCATTTTTCTCAGGCTACAGGCACGTCTTGAATGGCTGATCCTGCCTCACCCTCAAACATGCAACATACTGGGATACAGACTATCTTTTGCACCAAAAAGCCACATGTTTATGTGACGATACAAGTGGGCATAAAATGTTTTCTGATGTGATCATCTTCTGCTTCCCAACATGGTGGAAGTCTGACATGTAAAGATATGACAAAAACAGGCTGCAAGCCAATGGTTAAAAGCAAGGAACATTTTCTGTTGGAGGCAAGTGTATATTGTAAATTCATATACTAAGCATTTGTTATGCTGTAGTAACCTTTTGTATCTTAATGGTGCTGCAAGTGGAAAAAATAATTGAAATAAAATCAAAAATTTACTTCCCTGTAACAACAGTACTCCCATGAGTCATTTTCACCAAATTCACAAACATCTTCATTTGGAACCAAAGCAGGCGCAGGACTGCAAACTGAAGAATAATCTCTGTGCAAACCTTTAAAGAAATGGTGACTGACTAGTAGCTTTAAGGAGAAAATCTGACCAGGTAACAACAGAGACGAATTCTAGGGGATGCCTATTTTACAGACCTAATTTTCTACAATAGAGTAAATATGGAACTACTTCCTTGGCGCTGATGTTGCAGTGGGTCATACTGCTCTAACAGCCAAAATATGCAATTTCTCCTCCACTTCTTGCAGCAGTGCAGCTTAGCAGATGGGCTAAGAGTTTCCTTTGGGATATTCATGTGGTCCTGCTGCCAATTCAATTCAATTCAAAGAAGCTTTATTGCCAATTCAATTATTTGCTTAGGACTTCAAGACCCAGGATATCAAACAGAGCTCAGGATGTGGTGATAAATCCTGCTTTTGAACCTGGATAACAAATACTGTTTTCAGGGTAGTTTGATGCACATTTGCAACCCCTAATCAAGACTGTTGTAGACCCCACAATCCTTAATATCCTTTGAGTTACTGGTCTCGGTGGACAACTGTAACAGATGTCTAGTTCCAGTTTGCCATCAGTGTATGCTCAAGAGATCCCAACCTGAACATCTGTATGAATAAAGATAGAAATGTAGTTTTGCACTACAGCAAAAAGGTAAATGGACGTACGTACGGACAAAGCTCCCACTTTTGTACTCCTGTGAAACATATGCATGTTATGCATGCTCAGATGCTGAACTGCCAATCCCACATATTAGAAATCAGTGTCAACGCTGACTGGCCTAACTAGACAGGCCAATCCACCTCACCACCCCTGTTGTGCAGTCTTTCTGTTGCGGCCCTGTCTTCCATATTAGTAATTTCTGACAAGTATGCAGACCTACCCTAGTGATTCTAAGCTTCAGGTGTTTACTTTGTGTTGCGTTTGCTTTGCATGGAAGCCACAGATCCTGGACTAAAAGTTCCCCCAGATGAGCTCCCCAGAAAGTCAGCAAAGCAATTGTCCCTAGAAATCTGTTCGCAAAGCAGGAAGGATGGGTGGATCGGTAAGGAATCTGCGTTGACATATTTTCTCTACCAGATAAGGCGTTACCGAAAGTTAAGTAACTTGTCCATCAGATAGAGACATCTAGTTGCAGATTCTCTACCTCAGAATAGATATCCACGCAATACCATCCCAAGAGGTGGGTCTGTGAACTAAGATCACACTAGAAAGTCCTGCAGGACCGAAAACAGGCAAAGTGTTTGTCCCTACGGACCTGACTTCCTGGGCAGCAGTGTTTGGTAAATGTGTGCAGAGATGCCTACGCTGCTGCCTAACACATCAAGGACTAGACCTATGTGTGCCAACACAGTGGTCACAGTTTTTGCCCTGGTAGAATGAGCCCACAAACCCTTAGTGGGTTGTTTCTTAGCCAGTGTATAGCACATTTTAAAGCAGAGTACGACTCATCTGGAGATGTTTCGCTTCTGCACTGCCGACCTTTCTTTGCACTCACAAAACCAACAAAGAGTTGATCATCTACCCAGAACTTTTTGGTACGATTAAGGTAGAATGCTAATTCTCTTTTGGGTCCAGGCGGAGGAGTCTTTCCTCTTCCTCAGAAGGATGCGGGGGTGCCTAAAACATAGGCAAAGTGATGGATTGGTCTACACTGCAAAGGGTCACCACTTTCAGTAGAAAGAAGGCCCTAGACCACTTTGTCAGGAAAGATGGAAAGGTAGGGTGGCTTAGATGATAATAACAGTAACTCACTCATCCAGTGGGCAGATGTAATGGCCACAAGGAAGGCTTTTTTTAAAGTGAGAAGCCTGAGAGGACAATTGGGGAGAGGCTCAAAAGAGGTGCACATCAGGAATGTCAGAACCAAATTCAAACCATACTAGGGCATAATAAATGGGGAAGGAGAAAACATGAATAAGGCCTTTAAGGAACCTATTTACAATGGGAGACTTAAACAAGGATGTTGGTCAGGTAACCGCATAAAAACATAAATGGCAGGCAGATAACCTTGGACAGTGCCCAAAGCAGAGCACTGCTGGGCCAGAGAAAGTATAAACAAGAAAACCTCAGGAGGTGGGTCAACAGACTTGTCTGTGCTTCATGCCACAAATCTATTCCAACCACAGGATGTATAGCTTTGGTGGAGGGACACCTGTCTGTCAAGATTACATTACAGACTTTGGATGGAAGGTCAAAAGCTATCAACTGCCGTCGCTCAATCTCCATGCAAGATGGTGGACACTGGACAGGTTTGGGTGGAGATTTCTCCTCTGCTGCTGCAACAGAAGATCTTCTCGAAGAGGAAGTTTGAAAGGAGGACTGATGGCCATGCTCAGTAGCTCGGGATACCAGACTCTTCATGCCCAGTCTGAAGCCACAGGGATTACCTTGGCGAGATTGTTCACGATCTTCTTGAGAACTCTGGGAAGAATTGGTATGTGGGGAAAGGTGTACAGGAGGCCTGAGATCCACTCGTGACGAAAAGCGTCGCCAGGCGATTGCCGCCTTAGAAACTCCAACGCGCAATACTGCTGACATTGTGTGTACTCTGTAGAAGCGAACAGATCTAACCAAGGCTCTATCCACTGCTGAAAGAGACCTTGCGCCACCTTCGGATGGAGATGCCATTCGTGAACAACCAAGCATTGTCAGCTGAGTTTGTCCACTTTGGCGCTGAGAAAGCCCAACAGATGTTGAACAACCAGGGAAATGTCTGAATGTTCCAGCCACGTCCAGAGGCAGAGAGCCTCTTGACAAAGGGTCCACAACCCCATCCTACCCTGATTATTGCAGTACCACATGGCAGTGGTGCTGTCAATGAACACCTGCACTACCTTCCATTTGAAAGCGAGAAGAAATGCTTTCAATGTTAGTCTGATCACCCAGAGCTCCAAGAGGTTGATGTGGACTCCGGACTCTGCCAGAGATGAGATGCCTCTGGCCTCCGCCTCTCCCAAGTGGCTACCCCATCCGAGGAGTGATCCATCTGTCACTACTGTCAGATCTGGTTGGGGAAGGGAGAGGGATCTGCCCCTGGTTTAATTGCCGTTCGTTAACCACCACTGTCTATCTTCTGCAATTCCCTCTGAGATTTGGACCATATCGAAGAGACTGTCCTGATGCTGTCCAAGAGAGCCGTAAATTCCTCTCATCTGCAAAACCCACCTGTCTGACATGATGGCCTGAGGCGGAGTAGGTGATGGCAGATCCTGTTTCCGACTGGGGTCTGGTGGGAAAGAGTTGGTCTAGGATGGTTTGCAGGGAGGGGCTGAGGGGGTATGGAGAGGGGCTGAGGGGGTATGGAGAGGGGCTGAGGGGGTATGGGGAGGGGCTGAGGGGGTATGGGGAGGGGCTGAGGGGAGGGGCTGAGGGGGTATGGGGAGGGGCTGAGGGGGTATGGGGAGGGGCTGAGGGGCAAGGGGAGGGGATTTTTAAATTGGGGGCTGCGGACTGGCCAGATCCCTGGTACTGTGATAAATGAGGAAGGTGGATCCCTCCCAGCCCACGCAGAAGCTGGACAGCATGCACAACACAGTGGCTGGGCGCCCCTTCTGTAGCCACGAAAGTGGCAAAAAGAATAGGGGACGAGAGGCCAGCTCAAGGCCCAAGGACCCGGCCGTAACATGAGAATCCTTGAAGCACTCAAGCACAGAGTCTCCTTTCTCTCCGAAAAAGACAGGTGCCATCAAATTTCATGTCCATAAGATAAGCTTGGACATTGTAGCCTGCGTTAAATGGGTGATTGCACCTGTTTTCACTACAGGTCGCTACACCAGCTCACAAAATGTCACCCCTATGGTAGGCCCTCTCCGCCCGGAGGGCAGAGTGCAGGTACCTGTGTGTGAGGGCACCCCTGCATTAGCAGGTGTGCCCCCACAAACTCAAGCTTGCAAGATTCCTCTGCAACCTCCACTTTGACTTCTGACCACTGGAACTGCGACTGGACCCTCCAAGAACCAACAATGCTGCAACAACACAGAAGACTCTTCTGAAAATTTGTTTCCACGACTCCTGCCAGCTTTGCAACATTCCCCTGGCCGTGCATCCTCAGAAGCCACAACTCTTCAGCCTGCACAGGTAGATGGAATCTCCCTTGGAGTGAAGGAGGCACTCCCTTGCAACTGCATGCACCTTCAGCAAGCAACAACTGGTTGTGTGGATCTCCCCTCATCTTGAGCTGCGTGGATCCCGCAGCACGAGTGGTGGTCTGGAGTAGTCCTCTTGGTCCTTTCTGCCAGCAGTCCAACTTTGGTGAAGGTAAGCCCCCGCGCCTTCCCACGCAGGACAGTACCACCATGCACTGTGTCTCTTGCAGCTGCCAAGGCTTGTTTGCATCTCCTCCAAGGGATCTTCAGGCAACGTATAGCTCCAGCCCCCAGCAATCCTTCCTGCAAAGCACAGCCTCCCGCGCGACTCTTTGGCAGCTGGGGATCCTCTTTTGTAGTGCCGCATGGACTTCTTCTGTGAGTCCAGTGTCCCTGTCCTGTGGGACTCCTGCGGGTGCTGCCTCTGCTCCAGTGGACTCTCTGCGACGCTGAGGATCCCCTGTGACTCCCCCTCCTGGGTTGAGTCTCCTGGGCCTTGCTGGTCCCTGGCAGCACCACTTTTCCACTAACCGCACATTTGCCTTTGTAAAGGCTTGTTGGTGGAATTCCTGCACCGGCACCCGTCTGCAATCTCCAGCGTGGGACATCATCTGCATCCATCAGGAACTCTTCTCCGGCTCCAGGGCGCTGACCTGTTCTTCATCACCGTCTACCAACTCCTGCAAGTACACAGCTGGGTGGGTAGTAGCAGCTCCTACTCTTCCTGGACTCCACTGTGACTCTTGGACTTGGTCCCCCTTTCTCCACAGGTCTTTTTTCTTCAGGAGTCCACCACTAGTTTTATTGCAGTTTTGTCTGGGTGTCTTCTTTTCTTCTTTTTCCTCCTTTTGGGTGGTTTGGGAAATTCCAGCTATTTACTCTTTTTTGCTGGTCGCTTGGGAGGGGGGTGCTGGGTTACTTACCTCTGGTTTTCTAGTACTCCCAGCTCCCCTCTATACATTCTACTTACCTAGGTGGGGCTCCTGTGTTCGCATTCCATTTTATTTAGTATATGGTTTGTGCTCCCCCAAGGGTCACTATTGCAATTCGCACTGTTTTCTAACCTTTTCTATGCCTATTTCTGATTGCTAGTGTATATATTTAGTGTATTACTTCCTATGCGAGGGTTTCCCTTTTAGTAATTTGTGATATTGCGTTCCAAAAATAAAGTACCTTTATTTTTCTACATCTGAGTGTTTTCTTTCAAGTGTGTAAGTGCTGTGTGATTACAGTGGAATTGCATGAGCTTTGCATGTCTCCTAGATAGGCCTTGGCAGCTCATCCACAGCTACCTCTAAAGAGCCTGGCTTCTAGACACTGCCTAAACTTTACTAAGAGGGGATACCTGGACCTGGTACAAGGTGTAAGTACCTTAGGTACCCACCACACACCAGGTCAGCTTCCTACAACAGGGTATTGCAAACTTTGCTGTGTCTCATCCATCAGCAATTGCTTGGGAAAGTACAGCCCAGGCTTCCTCGGGGACCTGTAGAAGCACTTGTATCCCACAGTGTGTGGGAATAACAGCCCAAAAGGGCCGCAATGCCAGGCTGGTGGAAGAAAACATCTTCTTCCCAAGTGTGTCTAGCCTATTGGATTCCCTATTCAGGAGTGCAGAAGGGAACGCGCTGTGGAGGTGGAATCTTGGATAACCAAGCTCTCTGGGGCAGGGTGTTGCATCAGGAAAACTGGGTCACCCAGTGTAGGGCAATGGCGTGGGCAATTGTCCTGTTCACAGGAGCCCCTGTGCTGGGTTTGGACCAGGTATCCAGTAGGGCATCCATAAAAGCTTCATTAAAGTGGAGAAGGGGTTCAGAGGATTAAGCACCAGGCTGAAGCACCCCTGCCAGGAGGTTTGTCCTGTCTGCTACCACCGGCAGCTTAAGGTCCAGGACCTCAGCCACTCTCTGCACCACCACTGATAATGAAGCTTCCAACTCCATAGGAATGGTAGTGGATGAGAGCATGCCAGTATCTGGGAAGGTATCCAGTCCACTGCCTTCACAGACAGGTCCGTAAGACAGTCCTTAGGCTCTTGGAGCTAGTATTCTAAAGGGTCCAGCAACCATCCCATTCTTCCCCCTAACATAGCCCATAGGAATAAGACTCATGATCTGCCACAGGGGGCAACAACAACAATGCGGTTAACTTGGACGAGAGGTCTCTCTTTGATCATAGCCATCTAAACTGCAGTCTAATTTTTCAGTATGCTCAAAACGCATTTCTGCATTTGATTGTTTGATTTGACATCAACTGGTAGCGTCACCTTCACTGAATGTGACATGCGAATCTTAATTGCCCAGATGATCAAATTTGTTTTCAGGACTGTGTAAGTGTTTTGCTTCAAGCTTGTCCGTTTGTAATGGTCTGAGAATTTGTGTATGCTGAGGTGTCCAATGTTTGCTTAAGAAATCTGGACGTATTAACTCAGAGTGGTTTTAGGCACAGTGCATAATCTGGGATGTATGTTCTACCAAAATTAAAGAATCCTAACAAGGATTGTGTTTTTTTTATGGTATGTTGTGGTTGTAATTGTGCACACTTATCTAAGAAGTGTGTTACCAGACTATTCTCCTCATTTGAAAGCTTGTATCCCAAAAACAGGACACTGAGAAAAGCAATTTTTGTTTTCTTAAAGTTGGATTTGTAGACATAGTCGGCAAATCCCAATGCAACGCTATCTACCCTGGCCAAATGTGTACTGAAGTAATCTGTCAGATAAATGTCATCTACATAGGACAACACCTGAGAATCAATATCATGACTAATGCGTAAAACGCGTTTAAATCTCTGCTTTCTGGTGGTAGATTTTGGCAGAAAAACACATTGGAAATGTCAAGGGTTGTTTTGTATTTTTTACGGGCAATTTTGTTCATAACAGCCGTGCTGTACGAGTTTTGTGCCTATGTGACTGTAAGCTAAGACTATTCCATATGACTGGTCCGGCTTACTTACAGGAATCAAAGTGTTCTTCATTGGTGATACACAGGGTTCAAATACTCCCTGGTACTCTAGTTGCAAGAGAATTTTACTCACAGGGGCTTTTGCATCATGTTTTATTGGATATTGAAGTTGTATTTGTGGCTGTACCATATAGTTATAACATGATAAAGAGAGTCCCTATCCCAACCCATGTGGATGCAGTACAGCATTGGTGCCTATGCTAGAGCCCAAATTGCAGCATGGGCTTCTTTTACTAGATCTGGAATAAGGACTGAAAAAGATGGCAAAATTATATCTTCACCTTGCGGGAGCGTTTTAACACCCTGGTGGCCAACCTGTTTCTGTCAGAAGAATGTCGTAGGAGAGGGGTTGTTTTTTGTGCAAACCAGAACGGAGTATCTTTACGTCTGTTGGGAACCTTACCCATAATTGAGTTTATAGTTACCGGATTTATCCCCGATATATCCAATTGCTGGACAGCTAGAGCAGCCCTTGCTGGGGCAGTATTTAATGTTCACATTTCAAACTGAATTAAGCATCTATATAACCTAACTAGATTATTGTATAGTGGGTGCAGATCTGTCTGTAAAGTTTGTATATCTGGAAATTATATTTTGCAGCTAAAACTGGAAGTTAGGCCCCATCATTACTGAGGGGTCCCAATATGACGTTTTCAATAATGTGTGGCAGGGGACCTTGAAACCAGTTCTTGTGTTCTTGATATAATAGTGGAATCTCTAAATATTGATATGCTGTAAGTGTCATTAAGGTGTATGTAAGAAAAGTGTTTGTATTAGCACCAACTGCAGGAAAACTGATCCATGAATAAAACATTTCTGTACACACTGTGTGCCTGTACCACAAATGTAACAGCTCCAGCCCCATCAGCAAGCAAATATTGTGCGACAGCTTGTCTACAATTTAATGGTTTTTCTAAAGGTTCTGCCATATCTGTAAGATAGAATTCAGAGATAGAAACACCTTTGGAGAATTTTTCTGTAATACCATGGACGTCTCTGTATTAAAAGGTGCTTAGGGTACCTTTGGCATATGGAAGACAGCTACTCATGACATCCGTTAAATAATGTTATGCAGGTTCTATTTTGGTAGTGAGACTGTAGTAAGACCGCAGCACCACTGAAAGCGAGACTGGGTACAACCTACATCACTTGGTAGCTGTTGGCCTAACTCCTTGCTAGCTCACAGTACCTCACCCAAACCTCCAAGCCGGTTGGTGTGAAAGGTGATTTGTGGAAACCTGAACCTGACACACCGACTCCTCAAGGAAGTCGTGGAAACAGATCATACCCCTTTCACTAGGTTACTTTTGCATGCCAAGGTAAGACACAAAACGTGAACAGGATTTCAACGCATTTATTGACAAAGTTGCATTTTAGTGTAAAAAGCATGTGCTGCGATAATAAGGCAGATGAAATTGAGCACAGTAACCAACATTACAGCCAGAGTGAAGATGAACAACCCCACCATGTTGTGTAAGTCTATAGGGCCTAGATGTTTCTATCAAACCCTATGTTTAAAACTGAGGACATAGTGATTCTAACCCTTCTGTCTGGCCCCATCTAATGGATTAGCCACGGCCCCATACCTGAATAGAACCGCAGGGGTCTGCCTGTGGTCTGGATGGCAATTCTCTCGGGAAGCTTAAGAGTCAGAGCCACGATCAGCAAAGCTGTGTCAGCTGGCATGCGTCCCAGGACAGTTGTGACTGGAATGCCCTCTACCCTACTCGGGTCTATGTGTTCTTTATATGTTAAACCCATGCATCGTACGGAGAATAGTTATGATGCAAATGCTATGTTTCGAAGATTGAACTGGCTCCTGGATGGCAATAGAAGTTAGCAAATCATGTACCCATACATCGCAGCCTTGGACAAAGTACAGATTACATGTTGTACAATGGCTTATTAAATGTGCAGCGTGTACCTTGTCTTCCTAGGAGCAGCAACTGATGCAAACCATCAAATTAAGCTAAGAAAGGGGTGTCCAACATGAGACCAAAAGAGGTCCTCACTACACTCCTCCCCCCCCCTCCCTCTCCAGTACAGGATAATAGAGCATTAAAAGGAAATGTTTCGTCCTTTGGGATAGCAGTTGGTATATAGGAGAAAACAGGATTCTGCCTCTTCCTTCTCTGATTGTTTGCTTTAAATATGGGCAAAAATCTGGGCAATATAGCCCACAATGTCATAGGGGGGTGGGAATTCTGTAGAGACCCCACTTCTTAAGGGAAGTCTATGTCCTGCCACCCCTTATCTGCCAACGCTAGGTCGTGAAAAAACCCTGCTCAAATCGACCTTTGTGGTGCCTTTCTCTGTAGAAGATTTCCTCTTCTTTCTTTTACCAGGTTCAGGTGTCACTGGATGCTCCAGCTCAGTGTGTTTTTCCTCCTGGATCTTCTCTCTGAGGATTCAGAGGTATGCCAAATCCTTTTATGGAGTTGTGAATTCCTACTCCTCCTTTCTATGAGCCTCAACACTTCATTTTGTCCTCTCAATTTTAAGAGCTCTTTTTTGGTGTTGAGGCCTTCCTCTTTACTGCAAAGACCTCCTTTCCTCCTTTACAACTCTTTGCATTTCTAATCCCCTTTCAGAGTAGAAGCCTTTGTTCTAGGGTTTACTGTCAATGGTGTCTTTCAAACTCGACTCGTGGTGGCCTTTGTTCTCGCCCTCGATCACTGTTAGTTTTGGGGGGCCCCTAGAGGACTTCAAGTCCATATGCTTTGTAGCAGCCCTACTGTGTTCCACTAGCGTTAGCAGTGCTACTTTGCCTCATTGCCCTTTAACACTGTCTTCTAACATTATCTTTAACATCTCTCTCTGTTTCGGCCACCTACTCTGTCGGAATTCGATCGCTACGCCACCTCTGTTTCCTTTGGGTTCCAAGAGCAGTAGTCCTTCGTCAGTCTACGGTTGCAGGCCTTGTGTTTTTAGGTGACCTTATGGTTGCATTTCTGGTAAAATCTAAAGGAAGTATGCTCCATTTCTGATGTTCATTCTATACTCCACCTTCCAACGGAGAACTCCTAAAAGATCCAATTTTTCCGGTGGAAACTGAATTTCCTTCAACGACAATGTTCTAACTTTCAGTTCCCTTCAGGCTTTTTCGGTTTTGGTATGCGATTCCTTTTTATAAACAATTTTTATTTTGCAGTCAAACAAAAGCGCTAAGGCAACACTGCATATCTCGCAGGATACTTTACCAATTGCTACTGACATTATCTGAATGGGACCTCCCTCCTCCCAAGGAGCCCTTCCATATACAAAGCTTTTTGAAAGCAGTCATTATCACCAGCATGACTATACTCTTGTCCTGGCATGACATCCAGAAGTCCCCAATAAGCTGCCCACCCACTTCAGATTTTTTCCCATTTGTGTGTACATCCCCTACTTTCATAGACCTGGTGTTCTGCGGCCCTGCACCAGCCTGTGTCCTATGTCCAATCTTCAATCTTCCACACTCCGTGGTTTAGTCGCACTCCATCGACAAACAATGTTCCTTTTTGCCATTGCAAATCCTAGGATGGGTAGCAATCTAGTGTACTTTCCAGGGCATTCCTCCCCTCAAATGTTCAACATATTTGTAATGTTTGAGACCTCAGTCATCAGGGCAGCCCCCTAACAAAGGCCCTGAGGACCCGTACACACCCCTAAACTCCCCCTCACATGAGCCCTCCAATCATGAGCAGTCCCAGAGTATTTGTAGGACCATCCACTATCCCACTCAACCCCCCAGGGTCCACAACCTCTGGCGCACTCATCGGTCTTTGCCCTGCCCATCTTATTCAAAGCTTTTGTGTGTAGTAGGACCTCTGAAGCACACGGCGCTCAATCAGCCTGAACCAGGTTCTGACTGCCACCTCCCTGGGTGATCGTCTCTAGGTGGAGTCAAGAAGGAGGAGTTGCAGGAAGCAGCGAAAAGAGAGGTCCAATAAGCCCAGGAGGGCTATAGATGTGCTCTGAGTGCACGGCAGTGCACAGAAAGACACTCCCCGGAGTTGACAGTCACTCCGCTTAGATGCGGGTGGCTGTCCCTGTTGTTATCCATACGCATGGGGGATCTGGAGGGGTCTCCCTGCTGCGGTGGCAATAAGGTGTGCCCACCACCCACTTTTGAAACCTGCCATAAGGAGGGGGCTGGGTTTGCCTGAAACGGCTGGCAGATGGAAAGGAACCCTCATCGGAGGATCCCGGTCTTGGGAGCAGTGTGGGATACAGTATGTTTGGTAATAGAAGCACCGGAGCTCCTAGAGTGGGACGGAGGAGTTCCTGTCTACAGTAGAACCTGGAAGAGTAGCGCAGTACCCTTTGTGAGGGGTTTGGGGTGATTTTCTCCAATGTTGCATTCTTCCCTACGGTACTCTGCCCCTCACTATAAATGCTGCATTTCTAGTTCATATCATGACCTGAGGCTGTTTTGGTGTGTAGTGCTGACCATATGGGAGGGACACGTGTGCTGCACAGGCTACCTGATGTGATGATATCTGTAAAGGGACTAGTGTGTTATGACATATGCAGAATGTTTCACCCCATGTGCATTATGGTGGTGATCTGACAACTGCTTACTCTGCAGAATAGTAGTAAAGTGTGTTTATCTGACTACTGCTTGCTTTCGCCTGAGTACTAGTACTGTACTAGTAGCCTGTGTGATGATCCGACAACTGATTACAGTATAGTCGTGCACTATAAACATTTAAACAGTCATACATGCACATCTGCTATAAAAAAAATGCACACAGCACTTATGAACAATATAGTGCGCATAAAATCAAAAACGACTCTGGATATTTCCAAGGGTTCTTCTGCCAAAACAAAGTCTGAAAGTAGGGACTTAACAAGTTTCAGTGCTTTAGGCTCTCAGAAAATTCTGCAGACTCCCACAAGGGTATAAGAACAGCCCAGTACTAATCTTCTCCATATGGAAGATCATGGACAAATTCTGCTGGCCAATCTTTTTCGACCAGTAAAATATCATAAATAGTGACAACACGGTCCCAAAAGATAGCACTGATTGTCTCTCTCCAACTGTATAGTTACTTTATACACACTGTCGGGTGTGCAGGCACGCATGCCCGCAGTCTCAACTTGTAAGAAGTCATCAGTTGCTTTCACCTCCAGATGCTCTGGAAGATCCTGGCGAACTATTTTGACCTTTCCCGCACTGTCTAACAGTGCCAGTGCCCATTTCCTGTTCTTCAGTAAAGACCTTTTCCTAAGTGGCATATTATATTGCAATTGATGCCACCTTTTTCTTTTTTAACTGGGGTTTTTATTGGGGAAGTTTCTCTTCTTTCTTCACAGAAACTTCAGACGAGCATTGAGTCCTTTCCCAGTTTCACGTACTCTGTTCACTGCTTTGACGCCCGACCTCTCACTGCGTTTTTCCAGTGAGTCCTGAAAGGAACGAGATTGGCATGTATCAGTATACTGACATCTGCCTGGCGTTTTATATTATCTCTATTTCTAAGATTATATCTATTTTGAGGGGTCTCTGAATGCCCAGATTCTCCCCTTTCTTTTTTAGGTGTTTTATTGTTTACCATCCCAGCGCTTTTTAGAACCCCCAGGTGCTTGCATAGTAGAATCTTTATTAGATCAACCTTGTAATTGTGGTTTAATTGGTCTGGCCCCCAGACTATCCCGACCAAAACTAGAGTAGGTCTCAGCAATAATCTTTGGTGGCTCAAGTTCTTGATCCTGTACAAGAAAATCCGGGAGTCGCAGACGCTAGTGCAACTGCTTTCTCCATAAGGCTACTTGATATAACTGAAGACACAGGGGTAAAATTGCCCATGAATTGTATCCCCAAATCCATATTCATCTTGAATTTGTTTTAACACCTCCAGAAAATTTACAAGTGTTGGTGTACCGTGTGTGGTAGTATACAGCGTGGCAAATACTGTGCCCCATGTCTTGCAGTTATCTACTGGTGGAATAATCCTAAATGGTAAGCTCATAGTGAGGATTCTATGTTTACCCTGAGGACCCGTAAGGGGGTAGACTGCTTCCAGTACATTTATTTTTTGAGCTAACCAAAACGGAATTTCCTTCCACTTGGCGGGTGCTTTACCCATGATCGAATGTACAATTGCATGGTTAATGCCTGGCATAACTGCATGTGGTTGCGCTGGGGCAGCATGTGCTGGGTTAGTATTTTATGTTTGCATTACAAACTGTACTACCAGTCTGTATATTCCAGTAAGCTCTGTATATAAGCGGTGAACCTCAGCTAACAGTTAAGGATGATGCATCAGGGTGCTGTGTATATGTGGCCAGTAAAGGCCAAGTCGGGCCATTATTACTCAGAGGACCTAACCTAACCTGTAATACTGTATGTGGTAGGGCGCCATCAAGCCAATTATTATGGTCTTGTTAAGCTAAAGGTATTTCTAAATATGCATAAACTCTATTGTGCCGGTATGTTTGTAGGTGTATGGTGATGAAATGTATTTGTGTTCCCATCAACTGCTGGAAAAGTGACCCAAGAATAAAATGTTTCTCTTCTGTAGGTTGGATGGGCCTTAACAACAAATGTGACTTGACCTCCTACTAGGACGTTAGGCCATTTGCCAAGAAGTGTGCAGTTAGGGACGGTTGCATATTTACTGCAATTGCTACCCGTTGCGTGTTCGCTGTGTTAGTAGTAAAAAGGTGTTCGTTCAGAGATAAGGACACCAAATGGGGATTAATCCTTCTAAGGTTCAAACTTGAACAACCAACAGCGTAAGAAAGGTACTACCTATTTAGCGAAGGAGGAAATCCTCAATACCACGGACGTCTCTGTATACTGTATTGCAGTGTCTTTAGCCTTTAGTGAGACTGAGATACTTAGGAGGATCCGAAAATTAGTGCCTGACCAAACGTTGGTGGCGCCATGTCGCGTAGGCTCTCATTATCCTAATGAGGCTACTGGATTTGGGCAGCACAATCACAGATTGTGGGGTATTAAGTACAATTCTACACCATGTGACCCCTGTCGGCCCAATCCGGGTTTTCCCAAGAGCACGGATGACTGTGGCAACCGGGCGCATAACAAAGATTCTTCAGGGGAATCATGGTCGATCAGATCTGATCCCTTTCTCTCAGTTACATTAGTCTCACACAGGCAAGGACAAACAGAGGCAGAGTATAGTTCAATAAAGATTTATTGACGTAACTACGTTTTAGATAAAATGGCATATATTGCAATAACTAGGATGATAAAACACAATAAATGCAAGATTATGACAAGGAGAGTGAAACACAAAAACAGTCCCCACCATACTGTCACTAGGAGTGATATATAGTTCTCCTACCTAAGCTATGTTAGAGCACAGCATAAGAAGCCCCAATCCACCCTTCAGGTTTCCCCCCCTGGGAAGACATCATCCCTCATACCTGAACAAGGAAGTCTGTAGTCCAGAGACACACCACCCCAATAGAGGTCAAGGACTCTTAGTCTGAGCAAGCAGCTGTAGCAAGGTAATCAGCATTCAGCATGCAGTCGTGATCATCTAGCTAGAATCTCCCTCTAACATGTAAGGGGCAAAGGAGTGTTCTTGTAATAAAACAGTTGACATTCTAATAAAGCGTTCCCACATAGAACTATGTGTATTTCAGTGAATGTTGGAGACCAGCCGGCAACCCCATCTGACTGCAGCATTGAGGAAAGCACAAAGTGAAATGAATGTCCTACTAGGAGCGTAATGCTTTCCTAGGTGCACAAACAATTAGATAGAGAAAATAAAACACCGCTGCAAATGTGGCCATCGCTAGAAGAATAAAGCAACGCTGAATAAAAATGTAACTGGGCTAAAGTGCATAACAGCAGGCATAGTTTCCTAAAATAACGGGTCTAAAATATGGCTAAAATAGCTATACAACAGTGGTTCCTGCCTGGCTGAGGCGCCTACCCTAGAAAACCAGGAGCACCATTTCTAACACCTACCCTCTATAGTGCAGGTCAAATCCCATCAGCTCAATTATGGCCCATAGGTATTCCCTCTCGAACTACACGTGGCAATTCCAGACCCAACCACTTGTTGGTGGAATGATGCACAGCATGTGAATCCAGAAACGATTCACGCTGCAAAACCATGTTCTTCACACCGTCTTCTTTCAAGAGGCTCTCAATTAACACAGTGCCTGACACTTTTTTTTGTTGTTTTATATCCGTATTAACCTATCTTTGGTGTATACTGTTCTAAATGCAATTTCATCAAGGCAAATGAATAGTTCACTGTTGCAAACAAATCTTATGGGGTAAAATGAGGTCAGGGATATTTTTTCATATTTCCCACCTGGAGGGTGGCCTTTACTTGGCTCCTTCGAGTGGTCTAGGGACATCCCATTTGTCTATCCGACTCAGAACCTGTAAGAACCTAGTTTCCTCTAACAGTGAGAGAGTAGTTAGTATTTCCAAAACCATCTCATCATCGTAGGCTAGACAGTTGTCTTCAGCCATGGAGGACTCGGCCACAAACAAGGGAAAATGGGGTGAATGGTTCCTGATTTGTTATAGAGAAGCAAACTTTCAAGGGGATCTAAACACAGAGTCCCTATGTGGGAAGCCCTATTATAATGGTTCACCAAGTGTGGAATATTGTCACACAATACTCTTGTTAGAGCTCATGCAGCTGAGGTAGTGGTCTTAAAGGGTAAAGAAAGGAAGTGAGGGAGAGAAGTTAAAGGTCTATTTCACACCAACCCCATAGTACAACACTCTTAAAAAAAAAAAAAAAAAAAAAAAAAAAGAAGATCTGCCAAGTCATAATACACCTCATGAACAAGAGACTAATTCATTACATTTCATGAGGATTATTGGGACCTGTAGAACCGAGGAAGGCGTGTGACCGGTAAGGGCATTTGATAAGGAGTCAAAAATGTAGACAGGAAAGACATGCAGGTCCACGGTCGACCACACTTGTTTTTGATTTTTGGACCCATTAAAAGGACACTGGGCAAACAGGGGACAGTTGCACTCCTGGATACTGAACAGTACTAGACTGGGAACCCAGTGAGTAACCATGCCACACAAGTCGGGTGAGGGTTAATTATTCAATTTGAGAACATCATCAAATTGTAATCTTATAGGAAGTCTGACTGTTTTCCTTTCAGAACCAAAACAAGTCCATGTCCGTACAAAAACGTCTATGTGCATGTACTCTCATGATCCAGATGTGATCAGCAGGACAATCAAATCAAAGATCTTAATTTCTTACTCTGATTAAGGTCAGCTGGATGATGCAGCCAATCCAGAAAAAGCAGCCCAGTAAAAATATTGGTCATGGAAAGTGCCAAGATTTCTGCCAATGAAGAACTTGTGTGTGCATACTGAGCCTTGGTGGAGGGCTAAGTGTAGGGCCTAATGGAATGTTTCCTGAACAAAATGCTACCTATCCGCTTCAATGAGCTTGCAATACTTTACTTGCATAGCTTTACTTTGAAACAAAAAGACCATTAGAATTCAGGTACATGTATACATTCAATAGGCCCTTAGAAGGCAGCATGCTCAGTCCTTTATTCCACAGATTAATAATAAAGAGTCAAACACTAATTACTAATTGACAATACCAATCAAGAACCTGTCTTTAAAAAGAGAAAAGCAAAAGGAACGATAGTGATACCGCACACAGACTTCTACTTGTGCAAACTCTGCCACAGACACTTTTGCTGCATGTTCAACAGGTGCAATTGGGCAGTTCTTTTCTGATTATCAGGAATAAAAGTATTCTATTTAGACCCAAAATGACCTGTTCTCCTAAGTTTAAGAGGGGAAGAAGTGAGGGATTCTTGGGAATTCAAAGACAATGCCAAGGATGGGGAAGGATAAAGTTACCATTGTGGCAAGACTAACTTAGTAAGCTCTTTCCTATTTGGAACCTGTAAGTGTGCTGTGCCATAGTGGGGGGAGTGTGGGGGGGACAATAGGAAGCTGCTTCTTCAGATGCTAATACAGAGCTTTGTTCTCTATATATGTGCATCATATGTGGCACAATCCCATACCTTCATGTATGTCAACTCACGAGTTACCTTCTTGCAAACAGAAGCCATCTGAATGTGTGCTTTGGCTGATGGCAGAAGGATCGATAGGAAGGCATTAATAACGGCAGGAGACTGTGGACTAAGAGTAACCTTAAGTTAACTACTAAATTGTTTTGTCCTGTGTCTTTTCCATTTTCAACATTGGGGTAGATTTCACAGCAACTGAAAATGCAAACGGCAGTAGCAAAAAGGTTGTGAAGACCTTCCTGACTCAACGTTGCCTCAAACATAGAGTGTGAGGAGAATGTACATGGGACAGCCCATTGTCCCAACCGGCATTTTTGGCTGGGCAACAGATGTCCGGAGAATGCCACAGATGCTGCCTCATCTGTGGCAGAATGAGCCTTCGACTTTGGGCGGAGGTTGCCCTCCTCCCTCACAGTAGCAATTGAAAAATGGCATTACCTACATGGTAAAGGCAACCTCATGCTCATCCGGCATCATGACTTTTAAAGGTGGTATTACATACATCAGGGATGTGGAATTCCTATCGCCCGACGCCCGGGACATCTTGTTTGGGGTCAAGGGCTACAAGTTTTTATGTTTACTTTGTCCTTGGGACAAGTAGGCCCAACCCCCTGCAGCACAAACCCTTTGGCTGCCTGATTACAGAGAGTGGAACTCTCTGCAGTTGAGTTAATGTGTTTCCAAAAGATAATGCTGTTCGAACTTGTATTTATGGTTCATTATTTGAAAGTCTTCATTAGGGTGAGTGCTGTAAATAAATGTTTTAAGGTCACACTTCACTACTGACGTTGGTTCCAGTACAAAAAAAAAAAAACGTGTATACACATGTTTGAAAAGTTTAGGCTATGAGGCTAAGTATAATGCTCCCAGAATGCTCTCTGATTATATGCAAATGAAGTGTCATTTAGTAAAATGTGTTGATGCATGCTAGTATTTCCCAAAAATATTTCTAATGGAAAATCAGTGTAACCATTTTCAACACGATTATGGGAAGCATGAAAATAAACAAACACTGACAAAGCCAACTGATCTGACATATTTTTATAAGTCTTTTAGTTTCATCAATGCGTGTCTTGTTTTGACATGGCTTTTGTAACACTTTGTTGTTGTGGGAGCTACCAGGCCCTCAACATTGTAACAAACACTGGCAAACCCCCCCAAAAAAGTTTTTGAACTCTCTAAAAGCACACCAGCGGCATAACAAAGGCCCGCAGCCGCCCTCCAGGGGGCCCCTTCAGCACAGCACCTGCCCTGAGTGAGTCTGGAGAGGGGGCTCCTCCATGTTCTTTACAAAGGGGCACCCTCCAGTTTAGTTACGTCACTGATTGCCACTGTAGTTCCTGACACTGAACAAAACTACTTTGTGTGGCAATATGCTCCTTGTGGAAGAGCAGAATGCGATCACTCACAGTAAAGCCGGCCGAAAGAGAGAGAAATAGAAGTTTAATAAAAACAAAATGTCTTTGTTAACACCAGACCTAATTAGGGACCAAGACCCACATGTAGGTAGCTTTTTGCATGTCGCAAACAGCGACTTTCGCTGTTTGCGACATGCAAAAAGCACACTGCGATGCACAAACCCAGTTTTGCGATTCGGTAACCTGGTTACTGAATCACAAAACGGGTTTGCGACTCGCAATTAGTAAGGGGTGTTCCCTTCCTAATTGCGACTCGCAGTGCAATGTAGGATTGTTTTGTGACCGCGAACGCGGGTGCAAACCAATCGCAGTTTGCACCCATTTCAAATGGGTGCTAACACTTTCGCAAAAGGGAAGGGATCCACATGGGACCCCTTCCCCATTGTGAATGTCACTGTAAACATTTTTTCAGAGCAGGCAGTGGTCCTGTGGACCACTGCCTGCTCTGAAAAAATGAAACGAAAACGTTTCATTTTTCATTTTTGTTATGCATCTCGTTTTCCTTTAAGGAAAACGGGCTGCATTACAAAAAAAAAAAAACTGCTTTATTGAAAAGCAGTCACAGACATGGTGGTCTGCTGTCTCCAGCAGGCCACCATCCCTGTGAGGGCCGCCATTCGCGAGGGGGTCGCAAATTGCGACCCACCTCATGATTATTCATGAGGTGGGCATTTGCGAAGCCCTTGCGAATCACAGATGGTGTCAGGGACATCATCCTACATTCGGATTTGCGACTCGCAATTTGCAGGTCGCAAATCTGAACCTACCTACATGTGGCCCCAAATTCTTAAAGAAAGTCACAAAAGTGCACCCATGGTATATGTTGTACCCTATAAAATATTTGTGAACTGTATTTTAGCATGGGTAAATACGATGTGTAGATTTGCTCATGTAAAAATCTATTGAGCATTTGCAAGTTCATTTTCCCTCCAGCCACTTTCTTCCCAACCCTGGAAGAAGTTCTAATTCTGCCATTGTCAGGAGTAAATGTCCAACCTTTCTTATTATGGGAAAATATTAGAGAGAAGCTGGTAAAAATCTTTAAAACATGCAGGTTAGTAGGTTTGCAGACTCAAAGGCATTCCAGCCCTAGAACTATTGCTTACTGCTTCCTCCAGCCCCAGTATGCAGATCTGCAGAAAGGTGGCAAAATAAGGAAATTGTTACAGTAGGGATTGAAACTGCAAGTATTTAAGCCCTACTATGGTAGTAGCCCTGGCATAATCAGAGAGGCTATTATCAGAGCACTTACATAATGAGATTGCTGCCATAATTTGTCGCCACACTACATGGCACCAAAGGGACAAGTAGATCTTTTTACAGGACAAGTAGATTTGAGAAGCAACCTGTCCACTGGACAAGTAGATATTTTAATAAATTCCACACCCCTGCATACACATCAGTTTTTGAGCGAGACAAATGTGCATGACTGTGGAACTGAAAAAGCATGTACATGGATAGAATATCATTTTTGCATGGAACTATGGTAACACTTTTGTAATGAGATAAAGATGAGCCCAAAGAACTTCTATCTTCCTAAATAAGATGTGAACGTTTTTAATATGCCAAGGTCTGTAAAGTCATTTATTTGTTTGGCAACCAAAAATGCAATCTTCCACAAATGAATTTTAATACTTCAGGAGTGACGATTGTTTGCTTCAAACTGGCTAGATTTGAGTTCCACGGATAAGTAAGACAACCTGCAAGGGGAAACAATGCACTACTAGCATCAGATTAATCTTGATGGCCTAGCTGAGGGTGCTTCAATAACCAGCATTTTTAGGTTTGGGTCGTGGTCCTCAAGTCAATGAAATTACTTTGCCCAACTATGAAAATCACTGCTATCAAAACAAGCCCAACATAATGAAGGGGATTTGTGCTTTTAGGAATAGCTACTGCTAGAAGCAACACTGAAAGTAGTAAATAGGGACAACTGCACAGATGATCCCAAAACCAACAACTGCAAAACTCAAAGGGCCACACAGGAGCACAGGCTTAAGTACATTAAGGGTCAGGTTCACATTAAAAACATTCAAGACTATTAAAATTGTCTGACGCGAGCTTACCAACTCATACGGTGCTGCTGTGTAACATGGTTTTACACTTCATCACATGGGGACCCAGGGAAGAGGCACTATCAAACAGTGTTCCATTTAAAACCTCTGCAGGACACAAGAGGTGATTCAACAGGAGATAATTCTTACTGTGGCGGCGCAGGGCATCCAAAGTCTCACTCGTCGTATCCTCGGCCAATTAAATGATTGCTTGTTGATGAGGATCAAACCATGAGCAATAATACTGAGGTACCAGAGGCATAATACAAGGCAAAAGTGAAGCTTTTGGACTATAAATAGAATGGCAGTGTGCCCAACATGAAATGCATGCTGAGGACATTTACTTTTTGTCTATTAAAAAACCCTGTAACCACTAAATCATAATAGGTTTAGAAATTGTACCTGTAATTAAAGCTTACCCTTAAACGTTCTTGGAACACCCTCTTGCCTACAGGCAATATAAAGGCATGCCGATGCAATTGCGTCGTTACTTCTTCCCTTCAGGCTTTTCTGCTCATACACTTGCTTGAATAAGTTATTAGTCCGATCCTTTCCAAGAAAAAAAAAAAATCAAAGTCATTGTATTAACAGTGTAAAAACTTTATGACGATTTAATAAACTAAACCACTGAATAAACAGTTTATTATTAGAAGCATGTGAACACTTACAATTATGTTACGAGGGAGGTTAATTCGGTCGGCCATAGTAGTAATTTCCTTGAAAGCATTCATTATAGCACGGTCCGAACTACTCATTGTTCTGCGGTTCTGGTACTTTGAATTTCCAAATTCATCATAACTTGCCGAACCAGTACCCTGGATTGAAAAAGACAATAAAAATGTTTATATGGAAATGAAACCGACATCTCGCAAATATCAACACATATAACATTATTAAAAGGAGTGTACAACTAGCTTTATATCACCTACAATTGGAAATTACAGTTCTTAGAATTAGCACAGTATGTCTATAATCAACATTACATGAAAAAAAATCTTTAGTGGACAGAGTCTGCAGAGCACTGGGGCAGACGTGCCACTCAGTACATGCTGCAAGCAACAACACTTATGGAGCTCCTGAGGTTAGTTCTCACCCATGCGGTGTTCAGGCCTAGAAACAATCTTAAATCTTTCAGTCAAAATTCAGGAAATTAAAGTGTCTTCAAGACTGTACTGTTACCACCCTTCTGGCCAACAGTCAACATGGACTTGCAGCAGGTAGGCCTACAAGGTATGTCTTAACAAGAAATGATCGATCTGCACTATGTGTTGTGGTCGCAAGGCAGGTTATTGTGCACCTTGAAGTATTGGATTCTTAGGTCCAGAACTCTCTCAATTATGGTAGTTTGTCACAAAAGCAAAGAGAAAATATGTCTGATGCCTCCAGCAACAGAAATCAGCCTTGGGGTAAAAGAGTCCACAGGCACTTTGTAGAGTAAAAATTTCCAAACATTAGACAGAGCAACAGAAACATGCTACAATAATGGTTAACTGTAGGAGATCCATATACAGCCAAGACCGGATCCACAATATTCAAGGGAAGTGCAATTAAGGAATACCTGTGGGACCACTTAGTCCACAAGTTAAGAATACTGCATTTTTCCATATGAACTTTAGACACAGTTACAGCCCAAACTGGTGCACAAATTTTGATAGGAAGCTAGATCTTGGTATAGAAAGAATGCTGCTTGGGATTTGGTGTAAATCCGTTCAGTAGTTTTTGACCAATGAATGCTAAAAAAAAATATGGCATATCTAGGGACGCATGTCTGGGAGTCTGTCAAACACGAACTTCACAGCACCATAAGGGTTACACTAAAAAATGGGAAGTTTTGTATCAAACTTCTCAGCAGAATAAATGCACACTGATGCCAGTGTGCAATTTATTGTAACATACACCCAGAGGGCATCTTAGAGATGCCCCCTGAAAACATACCCGACTTCCAGTGTAGGCTGACTAGTTTCTGCCAGCCTGCCACACACCAGACATGTTGCTGGTCAAATTGGGAGAGTGCCTTTGTCAATTTTGGCCAGGAACAAAGACTGTACTGGGTGGAGGTACTTCTCACCTCCCCCTGCAGGAACTGTAACACCTGGCGGTGTGCCTCAAAGGCTCGCCCCCTTTGTTACAGCGCCACAGGGCATCCCAGCTAGTGGAGATGCCCGCCCCTCCAGCCACTGCCCCCATTTTTGGCGGCAAAGCTGGAGGAGATAATTAGGAAAACAAGGACGAGTCACCCACCAGTTAGGACAGCCCCTAAGGTGTCCTGAGCTGAGGTGAATCTTACTTTTAGAAATCCTCGATCTTGTGGATGGAGGATTTCCCCCAATAGGATTAGGGATGTGCCCCCCTCCCCACAGGGAGGAGTCACATAGAGGGTGTAGCCACCCTCAAGGACAGTAGCCATTGGCTACTGCCCTCCCAGACCTAAACACCCCCCTAAATTCAGTATTTAGGGGCACCACAGAACCTAGGAAATCAAATTCCAGCAACCTTAACAAGCAGAAGGACTGCTGACCTGAAGCCCTGCAGTGAAGACGGAGACGACAACTGCTTTGGCCCCAGCCCTACCAGCCTGTCTCCCAACTTTGAAGAAAACTGCAACAGCGACGCATCCAACAGGGACCAGCGACCTCTGAAGCCTCAGAAGACTGCCCTGCAACCAAGGACCAAGAAACTCCCGTGAACAGCGGCCCTGTTCAACAATTTGCAACTTTCTTGCGACAAAGAAACAACTTTAAAGACTTCACGTTTCCCGCCGGAAGCATGAGACTTTCCACTCTGCACCCGACGCCCCCGGCTCGACCTGCGGAAAACCAACACTACAGGGAGGACTCCCCAGAGACTGCGACCCCATGAGTAGCCAGAGACTACCTCCCTGAGCCCCCACAGCAACGCCTGCACAGGAAATCCAGAGGATCCCCCCTGACCGCGACTGCCTGTAACAAGGGACCCAACGCCTGGCACCCGCAGCCCCCAGGACCTGAAGGAACCGAACTCCAGTGCAGGAGCGACCCCCAGGTGACCCTCTACGTAGCCCAAGTGGTGGCTACCCAGAGGAGCCCCCCCTGTGCCTGCCTGCATCCCCCTGGTGACCTACAAAACCCCACTGGTCTGCCCCCCGAGGACGCGGGTACTTACCTGCTGGCAGACTGAAACCGGGGCACCCCTGTTTTCAATTGAAGCCTATGTGTTTTGGGCACTTGTTTGACCTCTGCACCTGACCGGCCCTAAGCTGCTGGTGTGGTAAATTTGGGGTTGCCTTGAACCCCCAACGGTGGGCTACCTTGGATCCAACTTTGAACCCTGTAAGTGTTTTACTTACCTGTGAACTTAACCTCTACTTACCTCCCCCATGAACTGTTGTTTTTTGTACTGTGTCCACTTTTAAAATAGCTTAATGCCATTTCTGCCAAAACTGTACATGCTATTGTGATTATTCAAAGTTCCTAATGTACCTAAGTGAAATACCTTTCATTTAAAGTATTACTTGTAAATCTTGGACCTGTGGTTCTTAAAATAAACTAAGAAATGAAAATGTCACTTACCCAGTGTACATCTGTTCGTGGCATCAGTCGCTGGAGATTCACATGTTCTGCATAGCTCGCCATCTGGTGTTGGGTCGGAGTGTTACAAGTTGTTTTTCTTCGAAGAAGTCTTTCGAGTCACGGGACCGAGTGACTCCTCCTTCTGTCTCCATTGCGCATGGGCGTCGACTCCATCTTCGATTGTTTTCCCCGCAGAGGGTGAGGTAGGAGTTGTATTGTAGTAATAGTGCCCATGCAATGGAGTGACTAAGTATGTACCTATTTAAGGCTAAAATAATATATATACAAATATACAAAGTTGAAGCTAACTTCCTAATTGCTACAGGCTCCCGGGGAGGTGGGTGGGCACATGTGAATCTCCAGCGACTGATGCCACGAACAGATGTACACTGGGTAAGTGACATTTTCAGTTCGATGGCATCTGTCGCTGTAGATACACATGTTCTGCATAGACTAGTAAGGAGTTATCTCCCCACAAGCGGTGGTTCAGCCTGTAGGAATGGAAGTGGTTTGAAATAACGTCCTTAACACGGCTTGACCTACTGTGGCTTGCTGTGCGGATAGCACGTCTACACAGTAGTGCTTGGTGAACGTGTGTGGCGTAGACCATGTGGCTGCTCTACATATTTCTTGCATTGGGATGTTTCCTAGAAAGGCCATGGTAGCACCTTTTTTTCTGGTTGAGTGTGCCCTTGGTGTAATGGGCAGTTGTCGTTTTGCTTTAAGGTAGCAGATTTGGATGCATTTAACTATCCATCTGGCTATACCTTGTTTTGATATTGGGTTTCCTGCATGAGGTTTTTGGAATGCAATAAATAGTTGTTTAGTCTTTCTGATGTTTTTCGTTCTGTCAATGTAGTACATTAATGCCCTTTTGACATCTAATGTATGTAGTGCCCTCTCAGCTACGGAATCTGGCTGTGGCAAGAACACTGGTAGTTCCACTGTTTGATTTAGGTGGAACAGTGAAATAACCTTTGGTAAAAATTTAGGATTAGTCCTTAGGACGACTTTATTTTTGTGTAGTTGTATAAAGGGTTCTTGTATTGTAAACGCCTGAATTTCGCTTACTCTTCTTAGAGATGTAATGGCGATGAGAAATGCAACCTTCCAGGTGAGGAACTGTATTTCGCAAGAATGCATGGGTTCAAAAGGTGGACCCATGAGTCTTGTTAAGACAACATTTAAGTTCCATGAAGGAACAGGTGGTGTTCTTGGTGGTATAATTCTTTTAAGCCCTTCCATGAATGCTTTAATGACTGGTATCCTATATAGGGAAGTTGAATAGGTAGTCTGCAGGTATGCAGATATTGGCGCAAGGTGTATTTTAATGGAAGAGAAGGCTAGACTAGATTTCTGTAAGTGCAGCAAGTAACCCACTACATCCTTTGGAGTTGCGTGTATAGGTAGGATCTGATTATGATGGCAGTAACAGACAAACTTCTTCCATTTACTTGCATAGCAGTGCCTAGTGGACGGCCTTTTGGCTTGCTTTATGACTTACATACATTCTTGGGTAAGTTGTAAGTGTCCGAATTCTAGGATATCAGGAGCCAGATTGCTAGATTCAGCGATGCTGGGTCTGGATGTCTGATCTGTCGGTTGTGTTGTGTTAACAGATCCGGCCTGTTGGGCAATTTGATGTGGGGTACTACTGATAGGTCTAGCAGTGTTGTGTACCAGGGTTGCCTTGCCCAAGTTGGTGCTATTAAAATGAGTTTGAGTTTGTTTTGACTCAATTTGTTTACCAGATAAGGAAGGAGAGGGAGAGGAGGAAAAGCGTAGGCAAATATCCCTGACCAGTTCATCCATAGGGCATTGCCTTGGGACTGCCTGTGTGGGTATCTGGATGCGAAGGTTTGGCATTTTGCGTTCTCTCTTGTTGCAAACAAGTCTATTTGAGGTGTTCCCCAGAGTCTGAAGTAAGTGTTTAGAACTTGGGGGTGAATTTCCCATTCGTGGATTTGTTGGTGATCTCGAGAGAGATTGTCTGCAAGTTGATTCTGGATCCCTGGAATAAACTGCGCTATTAGGCGAATGTGGTTGTGAATTGCCCATCGCCATATTTTCTGTGCTAGAAGACTCAACTGCGTTGAGTGTGTCCCCCCCTGTTTGTTTAGATAATACATAGTGGTCATGTTGTCTGTTTTGACAAGAATGTATTTGTGAGTTATAATTGGTTGGAAAGCCCGCAATGCGTGAAAAACCGCTAGCATTTCTAGGTGATTTATATGCAGTTTTGTTTGATGTACGTTCCATTGTCCTTGTATGCTGTGTTGATCGAGGTGTGCTCACCACCCTGTCATGGAAGCATCTGTTATTACGTATTGTGGCACTGGGTCTTGGAATGGCCGCCCTTTGTTTAAATTTATACTGTTCCACCATAGAAGCAAGAGGTAAGTTTGGCGGTCTATCAACACCAGATCTAGAAGGTGACCCTGTGCTTGTGACCATTGTGATGCTAGGCACTGTTGTAAGGGCCTCATGTGTAGTCTTGCGTTCGGGACAATGGCTATGCATGAAGACATCATGCCTAGGAGTTGTAATATCATCTTTGCTTGTATTGTTTGTGTTGGATACATGCGTTGTATGATTTTGTTGAAATTTTGAATTCTTTGTGGACTTGGAGTGGCTACTCCTCTTGTTGTGTCTATTATGGCTCCCAGGTATTGTTGTACTTTGCACGGCAAAATGTTGGATTTTGCAAAGTTGACGGTGAAACCTAGTTTGTAGAGGGTTTGTATGATTTGATTTGTGTGTTGTAAGCACTTTGTTAGTGAATTGGTTTTGATTAGCCAATCGTCTAGATACGGGAATACATGTATTTGCTGCCTTCTGATGTGTGCAGCCACTACTGCTAGACATTTTGTAAAGACTCTTGGTGCGGTTGTTAAACCAAAAGGCAATACTTTGAATTGGTAATGTATTCCTTTGAATACGAACCGTAGGTATTTTCTGTGAGATGGATGTATTGGTATATGGAAATACGCGTCCTTGAGGTCTAAGGTTGTCATGTAGTCCTGTAGTTTTAGCAATGGTAACACCTCCTGTAGCGTGACCATGTGAAAGTGGTCTGATTTGATGTAGGTGTTTAGTATTCTGAGGTCTAGGATTGGTCTCAGTGTTTTGTCCTTTTTTGGTATTAAGAAGTACAGTAAATAGACTCCTGTGTTTGTTTGTGTGATTGGTACTAATTCGATTGCATTCTTTTGCAATAGTGCTTGAACTTCTATTTCCAGAAGGTCGGAATGTTGTTTTGACAATTTCTGTGCTTTTGGTGGTATGTTTGGAGGGAATTGTAGGAATTCTATGCAATAACCATGATGGATAATTGCTAAGACCCAAGTGTCTGTAGTTATTTCCTCCCATGCCTTGTAATAATGACCTATTCTTCCCCCCACTGGTGTTGTGTGGAGGGGGTGAGTGACATCTGAGTCACTGCTTGGTTGTAGGGGTTTTGGGGCTTTGAAATTTTCCTCTATTCCTAGGGAATTGCCCTCCTCTGTATTGGCCCCGAAAGCCTCCCCTGTACTGTCCCTGGTAGCTGGACGGTGTTGCCTGCGAGGTGCTGGCTTGTGTGGCCTGACCCCGAAACCCCCCTCGAAAGGGTGTCTTGCGGAAGGTGCTGTAGGTTCCTCTGCTCTGCGGGGAGTAGAGTGCGCCCATGGCTTTAGCAGTGTCAGTGTCTTTTTTAAGTTTTTCGATTGCCGTGTCCACTTCTGGTCCGAACTGTTGTTTTTCGTTGAATGGCATATTGAGCACTGCCTGCTGTATCTCTGGTTTGAACCCAGACGTTCTTAGCCATGCGTGCCTTCTAATGGTCATAGATGTATTAATTGTTCTTGCAGCCGTGTCTGCTGCGTCCATAGAAGATCGTATCTGGTTATTTGATATGTTCTGTCCTTCCTCAACCACCTGCTTTGCCCTTTTTTGAAGTTCCTTGGGTAGATGCTCGATGAGGTGTTGCATCTCAACCCAATGGGCTCTGTCATAGCGAGCAAGTAGTGCTTGAGAGTTAGCGATGCGCCACTGGTTTGCAGCTTGTACTGCGACTCTTTTCCCAGCTGCATCGAACTTGCGGCTCTCTTTATCTGGGGGTGGTGCGTCCCCAGATGTGTGGGAGTTGTCTCTCTTCCGAGCTGCTCCCACTACGGCGGAATCTGGTGGCAGCTGTGTGGTGATGAAAACAGGGTCTGTAGGAGGTGCTTTATATTTCTTGTCCACCCTTGGCGTTATTGCCCTACTTTTGACCGGCTCCTTGAAGATTTCCTTTGCGTGCCGAAGCATACCTGGCAGCATAGGCAGGCTTTGGTAGGAGCTGTGGGTGGAGGAGAGGGTGTTGAATAAAAAGTCATCCTCGACTTGTTCTGAGTGGAGGTTTACGTTGTGGAATTGTGCTGCTCTAGCCACCACTTGAGAATATGCTGTGCTGTCTTCAGGTGGTGAGGGCTTTGTTGGATATGCCTCCGGACTGTTGTCCGACACTGGGGCGTCATACAAGTCCCAAGCGTCTTGATCTTGGTCACCTTGGCTCATGGTGGTGTGAGCCGGAGAATGTGACGGAGTTTGCGCTGGTGAGACGTTAAGTACAGGTGGAGGAGAGGGTGGCGGAGTCACCTTTTTCACCATTTTTGTTTGTGGTACCTGGTCTGTTTGAAACTCCAGTCTCCTTTTTCTCCTAATAGGGGGAAGGGTGCTTATTCTTCCTGTTCCCTGCTGTATGAAAATACGTTTTTGCATATGTTCCACTTCGGTGGATTGCAGCTCTTCCTCAAACCTATGCTTTCGCATCTGAGAGGACAGTGATTGCTCCTCTGTATAAGAGCCTGGACCTGGGTCGGTTACGGGTTGTTTCGGCACCGAAACCCTGCCTGTATCTCTTTTCGGCTCCGAGGTGGCTTTTTTCTTTTTTGGAGTCGAGACCTCTCGGCGTCGATCTTCGTCGGTGCCGCTGTCTCGGCGTCGAGCCGTCTCTACACCGCTATCTCGGTGTCGTTGCTTCTCTCCAGCACCTTCTCGGTCCCGAGAAGGCTGCGTGCCGGTGTCTCGACCGGAGTCGGACGATCTCGGCACTGTTTTGGCCTTTTTCGGTGCCGATGGTCGGTCACCGAACTTATGGGTGGAGCCATGGCCTGGTGGCAGTGGCGTCCCCTGGGCCTTTTCACTTTTTTTGTGTTGTTTTCGACGTCTTACTCACGGTTCTTTGATCGTCGAATTCCTCGGAGTCCGATTCGTGGATCGAAAAGGTTTCTTCTTCCTCTTGTTCCTCGAACTCTCGGTGCGCTGTCGGCGTGGACGCCATCTGAAGTCTCCTGGCTCGACGGTCACGGAGTGTCTTTCGGGACCGGAACGTGCGACAGGCTTCGCAAGTCTCTTCACTGTGCTCAGGTGACAGGCACAGGTTACAGACCAAATGTTGGTCTGTATACGGGTATTTGTTGTGGCATTTGGGACAAAAACGGAACGGGGTCCGTTCCATCGGCGGTGTTGGACACGCGGTCGGGCCGACCAGGCCCGACGGGGGCTCGAGAACTACCCCGAAGGGCACCGGAGCGCGTCGATCTTCGATTCGGTGTTGAATCTAACTACGCCGATCCCGAACGCAACAATACCGACGAAAATCTTCCGAAATCTACTAACTTTCCGTTCCGAAACTCAGAGCGACAGGAACACGTCCGAACCCGATGGCGGAAAGAAAACAATCGAAGATGGAGTCGACGCCCATGCGCAATGGAGACAGAAGGAGGAGTCACTCGGTCCCGTGACTCGAAAGACTTCTTCGAAGAAAAACAACTTGTAACACTCCGACCCAACACCAGATGGCGAGCTAAGCAGAACATGTGTATCTACAGCGACAGATGCCATCGAACATATATTTTTCTATATAAAAACCTATTGGCCTGGAGTAAGTCTTTGAGTCTGTGTTCCTCATTTATTGCCTGTGTGTGGACAACAAATGCTTAACACGACCCTATGATAAGCCTACTGCTCGACCACACTACCACAAAATAGAGCATTAGAATGATCTCTTTTTGCCACTATCTTACCTCGAAGGGGAACCCTTGGACTCTGTGCACAATATTTCTTACCTTACTTTGAAATAATATATACAGAGCCAACTTCCTACAATGTTTCATTAAACAAGCCCAAGCAGAAGGGTGCTGTTATAGCTTGGTTTCTCTCTGAACAGTGCACAGTGGGATAGTTTGTCGTAAAACAAACGGGATGAACTACAAATATGTTAAGTGTTGCCTCTGGGAACATTTCAGTTAGGTAGCATCCAGGAGCCCCCCCCCATTCACTGGCTAGTGAATTCTACAAATATGGTACCTCACCTACAGCTCATCAAAACACTTTCTGTACCTGTGGCCGAACAGATGAGGCTTGAACCTGCTGCCTATGATCTGTGTGGAAACCTTACGAGAAAGTGGTGTTTTTCCTGGCATGCCTACCTAGCCAGTAGCAACTGGATGAGGACTGCACTGCTGGAGTTCAGATTCCTAAGAGCTGTCCCTGCTGCCCTGGGAGCCTTAGAAGTAACCAAGGGGAACTACTAAAAAATGTCTGAAAAGTTGGGGCTTACAACTTTTTGGACTTCGAACTAACAGACTTTCAGCAGGATCTTGCGGCAAAGGTGTTCAATTTTGGGAGGAATTTGTCAGATACAGCTTTCAAGTTTGGCCCACAGAATAATTGTAAGCTCCAAAAAAAGAGACAAAGCCACAAGGTAGAAATCTTGCTCAGTCAAAGGAGTGAAAAGTACTTGGCTAACTAAAGGACTTTGGTGGTTGCAAAATTTAGGCCAAATCCAATGGCTTAAGAGAGAGCTTGTCCAAGGACTATTAGTCTAAGAGCACTTTGCGGATACAGCCTACAGGGCTGCCCAATTGGAGGATTTTGACTTCCATTTCAGAGACTAAGGGCATGATTTGGATCTCAGCGGAGGGGGTTACTCTGTTACAAATATGACGGATATCCTGTCCACCATATTACGATCTCTACAGAATATAATGGGATCATAATAAGGCGGATGGGATACCCGTCACGTTTGTGACGGAGTATTCCCCTCCGCCAAGATCTAAATCAGGCCCAAGTCAGAAGGTAAAAATCTATCACCCAAGGAACAACTCAGGATATCCAAAGCTCACACCATCGTAATAATGAGGTCCCTTTGCAAAACATAACTTTTGGTCTTGCCAGTGCAGACATATAGGTTTTGAGAATGACTTCTGCTGATGGTGTTCAGCATAAGCAGAAACAATGCAATGATCTATAATCAAGGATGCAACATCACATGCACATGTTTTGTTTTGCAGTTTTTGACACAAGGACTCATTTTTTCTTTAGGTGCGGGAAGATTAAGTGATTTCGTCAATCATCAAAATACAGCTTGGGCTAGGGTTAGTCGAGGTAAGTAAGGGAGCTTGGGAGGGGTGGGAAAGCAACTGAGAGTAGGTGGCTGTGTGAAGAAGCACTTGCATAAAAAGGAGATGACTGGGAGAACAAATGAGAGCATCTGGCTGTGTGAAGAGGCAAGCTGCGCACAAAAGAGACAAGAAATCCTAAGGAGAAGTGAGCCCCCTTTCTCACAGCAGACCCCAGAGTGTGGGCCGAATCACCGTCCAGGATGATGGAACACTGGCCAGTGCAGGAGACTCCTCGTCTGAGGGCATGGAATTATCCGTGGAGCACCCTGACAATACCTCAGAGGCAAAAGCCCCAGCTGGGGAGGGCCTCGTCCCCTGGAATGGACTGCTGGAGATTGATAATTTCTACCTCACTGCCCGGAGGTAGTACCTATAGATGGAGGTTGGGCATTACTCAAAACCCTTGGATTCGCGCCCAACACCCTCCCCCCCCTAATCACCTCCACACACACCCACAAACACAGGAGGTGGACCAGACTGGGAACCGTGGAGTGAGGAGATCACTGGGTTTGTCAGCCACTGCCTTCATCCAACTTTATTTTTCCCTGACTGACCTATTTTGGTGGGTCTGTTTACTTTCTGAGGTGGTGGGGGATGAAATCAATGCATTTCATTCCAATAGCTGGGCTGACGGTGTCACACGGGGCGGGCTATTGTTGGGGCAGGCTATGGCATCTGCCCTGTGTGTGGGGTTGATGGGTTTCAAGACCAGCCCTTGGGTCTCAAAAGTTATTATTGTTTAGGGGGTCATTCTTAGACTGGAAGCCTACTGAAACTGGGGTTGCTACATGCAAAGAGGACAGGAAGACAACTGTATTTGTTACAATTGACCGGAAGGCAGGACTGCCTTGGACTTTCACTGCTAAGTCCAGTACATTACTTACATGGAATGTCTGAGGCTCACGTAGCTGTCTTAAGCAGTATAGAGTACACTCTTATCTGATCCGTTTCAAGGTCCAGACAGTGTTCCTTCAAGAGACTCATTTCCTCAAGGTGTGGTCTCCAAACTGGGGAAACACTGGAGAGGTTACATGTATGTAGCTACCTATTCTATTTATGGTAGAGGAGTTGTGATGCGGATTGCTGTAGAAACTTTTCTTGGAGCAGACAGTCATTGGGGACCCAATGGGTAAATATGTGACCATGACTGGGCTCCTTGATGGGACAGAGACTTGTCTCGTCAATAAGTATGCACCAAATGTTGATGACCGACAGTTCTTTTCTGACATGAGGGTTCTTATACCATCTAACATTGACATGAAAGCTCATCTGGGCTGGGGACTTTAATTGTATGCTGAACTGGCAGAAGGACAAAGAACCCCTGAGGCAGAGTGCTAGGTCCAATATGGAGGAGGCTCACTGTGGTGTCTTAGAGGACCTTAAACTTTTCCAAATACGACAAAATCATCACCCGGGGGATAGAACCTTTACCTTCTATTTCCCATTCCACAAGACACATAGCAAGTTGAATCTGGTGCTTGGGCACACTGATTATGTTGACATCTATAAACACACTGCATTTCTTGATAGGCATCTATCTGACCACTCCCAGCTTCTGATGTTAACTCTGGAGCGCACAGGCCCCAAATACCTCTATGGAGACTACAAGCTGAGACACTCACTGATGCGACATTATTCATGCATATCTAAATCTACACAGAGACTTTCTTCAGGAATAACCAGGCTCTGCAAGTTGCAGGGCCCTAGAGTGGGAGGCACACAAAATCACCTTGCAGGGGGAATGTTTGGCACTTATCTATGGGGGCGAGAAAGCACAGAGGCAGAACTGCCTGACCTGAGGGCGAGCTGAGCACTCGGCAACCCTGCGATCTCCAGGATTTGGCAGTGGTGAGGAGGCAGCTACGGGAAAACATGGGCACTGCTAGAGAAGAACACAAGCACACAATATCAGCGATGCCCATTTCGTAAAGGCAAAAAATCAGGAAAACAGCTGGCATGGTTGTTAAAACAGGACAGATCTCACATACATATAATGAGGCTCCGGGATGTTGGAAGACCTGACATTATTGATAGGGAAAAGTTAAATTAAGCTGATCTGACTATTCGAAATGGGGGTGTGCCCAGGATGGAGCCGCTGCACAGGACGAGCTGAACCATTATCTCTTCAAGAGCAGTGACAGCTCATAAGACAGCCACCGACAGCTGGAAGATTTCAAGACTTACCGCTGACCAGCCCACAGCAAATGCTGGGAGCAGATGGGATCCCACCGGAGCAGTACCAGCATTGCCTGTCTACGTGCTGCAGAGGCTCCTGGAAGATTTTCTGTAAGCGAAAGAAAAGAGGATCTTGTGCCCATCATTAAGAGAGGTGGTGATGGTCTTTATCACCAAGGAAGGATGTGATCCAATGGACTTGTTTAGCCAATAGCCAGGTGGCTTGTGTGTGATGTGCCACCCCTTGGCAGACTTCTTACATATGACGTGGATCAGCTTCCTAATGTCTTTTGGAGCAACTAGCTGGAGCAGTATCAGCGTTGCCTATCTCTGTGCTGCAGAGGGTCCTGGAAGATTTTCTGTAGGTGAAAATAAAGGGGGGATCTTACTCCCATCATTAAGAGAGGTGGTGATCGTCTTTATCTCCAAGGAGGGACCGGATCCAATGGACCTATCTAGCCCAAAAGCCAGGTGGCTTGTGCACAATGCGCTACCCCCTTGGCAGACTTCTTACATATGATGTGGATCTGCTCCCTACTGTTTTTTGGAGTGGCGCGCTGCAGCAGCTGCATCACATCACTGGTTGGGAGCTCAATAGTTCTAACAAGGCCTGCCTTCTTAGGGTGCTGGCATGTCACAGAAGCTCCTAAATCCAAGCTAGAATGATAACACCAGGTCTGGAGTTGGCGTAAAAGAGCATTGTGATTCTTTTGGGAGTCAGCAAAGGCCCCGCAAATGCAGCAGTGGGTATCAGATCTTTTAGCATGGGCTTTTGCTGATAAGCAGCATATAAGACGTACCTGGTGGGATGAGGAGGTGATGGGACGCCTTGCACCATGCATGGCAGGATTGTTTAAAGGTCTGCTGTTCCCCTGATGGGAAGTCATGGCATCTCGCGAGAGGGTGAGTAGGTTCAGAGCCAGAAGGAGTTTACGATACAGGTTTTGAGTCAAACCATAGCTCACAAGTGAAGTCTGTATTCCCGAGTAATTGCTTGTGGCAGGGCTAGATAGGGGCTGGACAGGAGGGTTCTAGGGTTTGTATCACGTTTTAATGTTTGAAAAAGTCAATGAACAGATTATTAAAAGAAATATAAAGCTACAGATGATTGTTGTGAGGATGTTGGTCAGCTGTGATGCCAAAACGTTCAGTCATGGTTCTATGGAAAATAGCATGGCAGAGAGGATAGATCTCCCAGAACCGTGTAAGACATCTTGAAGGATATGGACTTAGAGTCTTCAGTTGCAGAAATTAATGTGTTCTGGGAAAGAGGAGAGCCAATTAATAACTCTACCACTCAGTCTATAGAGATCGTTGAGAAGGATTCCAAGAGGCTTCTGAGTGGCCATGTATAATTAGGACAAAGGTGTTTTCACTATCTATGATCCAAAATGAACTCAGGAGGTGCAGGAAACCTTGATGCGCTGGTTTGAGCTTCAACACTGTCGATAACAATTTAGTAAACTAAAAGTGACCTGAGCTGCAGTAAGAGCTGATTACTTAAGAAGAAAGGAGGAGTGGATGTTCCAGTCATCAAGAAAGAAGACAGTGTTGTCCCAAAGGAAGAACAAAGTGGGCCAGACGCGGATTATGCCCTATCACAGTATAAGTTTAGAGTTTTTTTTATAGGTGGCATTGGAGCTGCCTTTTTCTTCTCTTGACTTCATGAGCTGAATTATGAATTGTTTTCTATTCAAATTGTAATTAGTTTATAACCTTTCAGAAGAATAAGTGTGAGGTTTTCCCAATGTAAACAAGTGCTATCACGATTTGTCACAACATAAATGATCTTCTGAATGAAAATAGTCTTTGAGGTAGAATTATAACAAACTAGTATCAATACTAGCTGCAGGTTCATTATTATGGGTACCCAAGAAAAAACAATATTGAGTTTCAACAATTAAAAATGTTGCTGCTGGTATTCTTATTACTTTGGGGAAAAATGAACCAATGTTTGACAGTCCCATCAGTACTTTTGAAATACAACTGTTTGCGATTAGATACACTAAAACCTCAGCTCATTACTTTTTGATTTGATGTAAATACTTTGGTTCTGAATTTTCATAAGATAAGGTTACACAAGGAGACAGTGAAGAACTAAGAAAATAAGGATTTTAGTAACATCAAGTGACAAAATCATCTTAGAAATTAAATGGTATCAGCTTACCTTGCCAATCATTGTTGTCAAATCACCACCACTCAAAAGAGGATTCTGGGTGTCTCCCACTCGAGAAGGGTCTTTGGCAGCTTTGTCGTTGCTGAAAGTTCTCCATTCTGAACCCACATCAATAACCCGGTCACCTAAAAGTAGAAAGAAAAAAAAAACAGTTTACTACTTGGGCTACAATACTTTTTTTTTTATCTCCTCTTCAGTTAATAGTATGCTGAACTTAGACTAAATCTAGTCTTCATTCAAAAGGTTATAATCAGTATTATAGTAAGAGTCTACAGAAGCATCCAGTAATACAACCGCCAAATTTGGTGTGGTCATTATGTGCTTTTGCGTTCCTGTTAGGATCAGTTCTATATGATCGTTATATGAAAGCAACCGTGGGCTACTAAATACAGTAACACTCGCTCAAGGTATCTGTCTCCCTAGAAAGATGATGCTACGCTACAAGATGTTAGTTTGTAATCAAAATGGTTAATATATGAAGGAAAAAACCCTGTGGAATTAAATAAAGAGTACTTCACACATGTTTTAATGATACTGAGGATTTTCTGATGCCGCTACTTGGAATGATATCTTGAGATGGAGACTTGGAAATAACTTCATATTAAATAAAGGGACAATCCTAAAACTAAGCGCAGCTCTTCTGGGCCTAGAAGTGATTAGCTCAAAGGACACTGAATCAGTCGCTTCTCTGCTCCCAGCAAGAGGAGAAACAAATGAACATTCAGAAATGAAAATGTCACTTACCCAGTGTACATCTGTTCGTGGCATTAGTCGCTGCAGATTCACATGTTTGGCACAGTCCGCTGCCTGGTGTTGGGCTCGGAGTATTACAAGTTGTTTTTCTTCGAAGAAGTCTTTTTGGTCACGGGACCGAAGGACTCCTCCCTCCTCGGCTCCATTGCGCATGGGCGTCGACTCCATCTTAGATTGTTTTCCCCGCAGAGGGTGAGGATGGAGTTGTTTGGTATAAATAGTGCCCATGCAATGGAGTGAATATGTATGTACGTTAAGAGTTTATAATAATTATTTACAAATGTTCAGATGTTTAAGATTTATGATCTACTTCTAAACGGCTACAGGCTTCCCGGGGAGGTGGGAGGGTACATGTGAATCTGCAGCGACTAATGCCACGAACAGATGTACACTGGGTAAGTGACATTTTCAGTTCGATGGCATATGTTGCTGCAGATACACATGTTTGGCATAGACTATAAAGCAGTTACCTCCCCTAAAAGCGGTGGTTTAGCCTGTAGGAGTTGAAGTAGTTTGGAATAATGTTCTTAGTACAGCTTGGCCCACTGTAGCTTGTTGTGCATTTAGTACGTCTACACAGTAGTGTTTAGTAAACGTATGAGGCGTAGACCAGGTTGCAGCCTTACATATTTCGCTCATAGGAATGTTTCCTAGAAAGGCCATTGTAGCACCTTTCTTTCTGGTTGAGTGTGCCTTTGGTGTAATAGGCAATTCTCTTTTGGCTTTAAGATAGCATGTTTGAATACATCTGACTATCCATCTAGCAATGCCTTGTTTAGAGATTGGATTTCCTATGTGTGGTTTTTGAAAAGCTATGAACAGTTGTTTTGTTTTCCTGATTAGCTTTGTTCTGTCAATGTAATACATTAGTGCTCTTTTGATGTCTAATGTATGTAGTGCCCTTTCAGCCACAGAATTTGGTTGTGGGAAGAACACTGGCAATTCTACTGTTTGATTTAAATGGAATGGTGAGATTACCTTTGGCAGAAATTTTGGATTTGTTCTTAGAACTATTTTATTGTTGTGTATTTGAATAAATGGTTCTTGTATGGTAAATGCCTGTATTTCACTTACTCTTCTGAGGGATGTGATTGCAATGAGAAATGCGACCTTCCAGGTTAGATATTGCATTTGACAGGAATGCATGGGTTCGAAAGGTGGACCCATGAGTCTTGTTAAGACGATGTTAAGATTCCATGAAGGAACTGGTGGTGTTCTTGGTGGTATAATTCTTTTTAGCCCTTCCATGAATGCTTTAATAACTGGTATTCTAAATAGAGACGATGAATGAGTAGTTTGTAGGTAAGCAGATATTGCTGCGAGGTGTATTTTTATAGATGAAAAAGCGAGATTTGCTTTTTGCAAATGTAGTAAGTATCCTACTATGTCTTTAGTAGAGGCATGTAATGGTTGTATTTGATTGGCATGGCAGTAGTAAACAAATCTTTTCCACTTAGATGCATAGCAGTGTCTAGTGGAAGGTTTTCTAGCTTGTTTTATGACCTCCATGCATTCTTGTGTGAGGTCTAAGTGTCCGAATTCTAGGATTTCAGGAGCCAAATTGCCAGATTCAATGATGCTGGGTTTGGATGCCTGATCTGTTGTTTGTGTTGTGTTAACAGATCTGGCCTGTTGGGTAGTTTGACATGCGGTACTAGTGAAAGGTCTAGTAGAGTTGTATACCAAGGTTGTCTTGCCCATGTGGGTGCTATCAGTATGAGTTTGAGTTGGTTTTGACTCAACTTGTTTACTAGATATGGAAGGAGAGGGAGAGGGGGAAAAGCGTACGCAAATATCCCTGACCAACTCATCCATAGAGCATTGCCTTGTGATTCGCGGTGTGGGTACCTGGATGCGAAGTTTTGGCATTTTGAGTTTTCTTTTGTTGCGAACAAATCTATCTGGGGTGTTCCCCAAATTTGAAAGTACTTGTTCAGAACTTGGGGGTGAATTTCCCATTCGTGGACTTGTTGGTGGTCTCGCGAAAGGTTGTCTGCTAGTTGGTTTTGTATTCCTGGAATAAATTGTGCTATTAGGCTAATGTTGTTGTGAATCGCCCACTGCCAAATTTTTTGTGTTAGGAGGCACAATTGTGTTGAGTGTGTTCCTCCTTGTTTGTTTAAATAATACATTGTTGTCATGTTGTCTGTTTTGACAAGAATGTATTTGTGTGTTATTATGGGTTGGAAGGCTTTTAACGCTAGAAATACTGCTAACAGTTCTAGGTAATTGATATGAAATTTTGTTTCGTGTATATCCCATTGTCCTTGAATGCTGTGGTGATTGAGGTGTGCTCCCCACCCTGTCATGGAAGCATCTGTTGTTATAACGTATTGAGGCACTGGGTCCTGAAATGTCCGCCCTTTGTTTAAATCTTTGCTGTTCCACCATAGAAGCGAGAGGTATGTTTGGCGGTCTACCAACACCAGATCTTGAAGTTGACCCTGTGCCTGTGACCATTGTGATGCTAGACACTGTTGTAAGGGTCGCATGTGTAGTCTTGCGTTTGGGACAATGGCTATGCATGATGACATCATGCCTAGAAGTTATAGCACAAATTTTGCTTGTATCTTTTGGTTTGGAAACATAGCACTTATTACCTTGTGGAATGCCTGCACTCTTTGTGGACTTGGAGTGGCAATTCCTTTTGATGTGTTGATGGTTGCTCCTAGATATTGTTGTGTTTGACACGGTTCTAGGTGTGATTTTGTATAGTTGATGGAAAACCCCAGTTTGTGAAGGGTTTGTATGACAAATGTGGTGTCGTTTGCGCATTTTTTTACTGTGTTGGTCTTGATTAGCCAATCGTCTAGGTAAGGGAACACATGTATCTGTTGTCCTCTGATGTTTGCTGCTACTACTGCTAGACATTTTGTGAACACTCTTGGTGCAGTTGTTATTCCGAATGGCAACACCTTGAATTGGTAATGTATTCCTTTGAATACGAACCGTAGGTACTTTCTGTGAGAAGGGTGTATTGGTATATGAAAGTACGCATCCTTTAGGTCTAATGTGGTCATGTAATCTTGCTGTTTGAGCAGTGGAATGATGTCTTGTAGTGTGACCATGTGAAAATGGTCCGATATGATGTAGGTATTTAGTGTCCTGAGATCTAATATTGGTCTTAATGTTTTGTCTTTTTTTGGAATTAGAAAGTACAGGGAGTAAACTCCTGTGTTTTTTTGTTGTACTGGTACTAACTCTATTGCATCCTTTTGCAGTAGTGCTTGAACTTCTAGTCCTAAAAGTTCTAAATGTTGTGGTGACATTTTGCGTGTTTTGGGGGGGATGTTTGGTGGGAAGTTGTGGAATTCTATGCAATAGCCATGTTGGATTATTGCTAATACCCAATTGTCTGTTGTAATCTGTTGCCAAGATTGGTAGAATTGGCTTAGTCTTCCCCCCACTGGTGTTGAGTGAAGGGGTTGCGTGACTTGAAAGTCACTGTTTAGGTGGAGGTGTTTTTGGAGTCTGGAATCTTCCCCTACTCCTTGGGAATTGACCTCCCCTATATCCCCTGAAACCTCCCCTTTGGAAGGAACCCTGATATGGTGTGGTTCTTGTTTGTTGGCTGGTGGTGTCTGTGGGTTGGCCACGAAACCCCCCTCTAAATGGAGTTTTTCTGAAAGAGCCTCTGCTCTGCGGGGAGTAGAGTGCGCCCATGGCCTTGGCCGTGTCTGTGTCCTTTTGAAGTTTTTCAATGGCTGTATCCACTTCAGGGCCAAAAAGTTGTTTTTCGTTGAAGGGCATATTAAGGACAGCCTGCTGGATTTCAGGTTTGAAGCCTGAAGTGCGGAGCCAAGCGTGTCTCCTTATGGTGACAGCAGTGTTGACTGTTCTCGCTGCAGTATCGGCTGCGTCCAGTGAAGAGCGGATTTGATTGTTTGAGATCGTTTGTCCCTCTTCAACTATTTGCTGCGCCCTTTTTTGGTATTCTTGGGGAAGATGGTCTACGAGAAGTTGCATCTCATCCCAGTGAGCGCGGTCATATCTGGCCAGCAGCGCTTGAGAATTTGCGATGCGCCACTGGTTGGCTGCCTGTGATGCTACTCTTTTCCCTGCCGCATCAAATTTTCTGCTTTCTTTGTCCGGAGGTGGGGCGTCACCAGATGTATGGGAATTTGCTCTTTTGCGAGCTGCCCCTACTACTACGGAGTCAGGTGGTAACTGCGAAGTAATAAACACTGGATCTGTGGGTGGTGGTTTGTATTTTTTATCCACCCTTGGGGTGATGGCTCTTGATTTTACGGGCTCTTAAAAAATTTGTTTTGCGTGCCGTAACATCCCCGGTAGCATTGGGAGACATTGATATTGGCTATGTGTAGCCGAGAGGGTGTTAAATAAAAAATCATCCTCTATAGGGTCTGAATGCAGTTGGACATTGTGGAATTCTGCAGCCCTAGCCACCAGTTGTGAGTATGAGGTACTGTCCTCTGGCGGTGACGGCTTTGTGGGGTATGAATCTGGATCATTGTCCGGCACTGGGGTGTCGTATAGGTCCCAAGCGTCTTGATCCTGATCATCTTGACTTATGGTAGTTTGCGCTGGTGAGTGCATTTGTGGCGGTGTTTGTGCCGGCGATGCCTGTTGTAGTGGAGAGGGCGGAGGCGTGACTTTTTTGACCACTTTGGCTTGTGGTTGTGCGTCATCCTTGAGGAGACTGATCCTTCTTTTCCTCATTATTGGGGGAAGGGTTGATATCTTCCCTGTGTCTTGCTGGATGTACAGTCTCTTTTGTGTGTAGTCTGATTCTACACTTTGGAGCTCTTGTCCAAATCTGTGCATCTGGCCACTTATTCCTTGTTCCTCTGAGTAGGATGAAGGTGTGGTATTTTTCGGCGCCGAGAGAGAATCTTTTTTCGGTTTCGGCACCGACAGAATTTTTGTTCCTTTCGGCATGGATTCTCGGTGCCGATGTTTTTCGGTGCCGGTATCTTGTCTTTGTCTCTCGGAGCCGCTTTCTCGGCTCCGAGGTTGCTCCATGGCGGTCCCTCGACCGGAGTCGGGTGTCTTCGCTATGGGCGTGCCCTTTTTCGGCGCCTTCGACGGGTCGCCTGTTTTATGGGTCGAGCCATGGCCTGTTGGCAGTGGCGTCCCCTGGGCTTTCGTTTTGTCGATGGTTTTACTTTTCGACGTCTTACTCACAGTTTGTTGCTGTTGTTCGACGTCGGAGTCTCCGGATTCTGATTCCGGAACCGAGAATGTTTCCTCTTCGTCGTCGAAACTTTGTTTTGTCGGCGTGGACGCCATTTGTAGACGCCTGGCTCTTCGGTCCCGGAGTGTTTTTCTGGACCGGAAGGCTCGACAGGCCTCACAGGTATCCTCCTTGTGCTCGGGGGACAAGCACAAGTTACAGACCAAGTGCTGATCTGTATAAGGATACTTACTGTGACATTTTGGGCAGAAACGGAACGGGGTCCGTTCCATCGGCTTCGATGTCGCACGCGGTCGGGCCGACCAGGCCCCGATGGGGGAATCGAAGCTACCCCAAAGTCTTCCGATGATCGGTGTCGATGTACCTAACTATCCCGATACCGAACGGAACAATACCAACGCTTTCTTCCGAGATTCTGACTAACTTTCCGAACCGAAACACGGAGCGAAAAGGAATACGTCCGAACCCGACAGCGGAAAAAAACAATCTAAGATGGAGTCGACGCCCATGCGCAATGGAGCCGAGGAGGGAGGAGTCCTTCGGTCCCGTGACCAAAAAGACTTCTTCGAAGAAAAACAACTTGTAATACTCCGAGCCCAACACCAGGCAGCGGACTGTGCCAAACATGTGTATCTGCAGCAACATATGCCATCGAACTTAGCTTTATCAACTACAACCCCATCAAGGTAATTGAGGAAAATAGAGCCTACCTAGATCCGTGGGGAATTAAAAAAATGAGAGCAGAACCAAAATACTGGGAAATATTTACTGGCAACCGCCCCTCAGTTTCAGCAAGTGCACTCGAAAGACAGCATGAGCCTGAGAAGGCAAATTAATTGGTGCAGATGGGAGCTAAATGTGCAGCTAAAACCCCCAAAGTGTCCTCTGGTGAACTGATAATCACTAGAAGCCGACATGGTAAATGGTGCACATGCAAAGCCCAGCATTTAAAACTCACTGACTGGACTTGCCTACCAGGAGCCTAAAGTGCCCAGTCCTGATGATCAGATTGGTAATCAACAGATGAAATTAGCAATTTGCTCATGGAACATAAGAGGGCTCACAGGCTCCTATAGCAATAAGCAACAGTATAATTAACATCAGCGGCATTGTAGCACTACAAGAAACATGCATTGGTCTTGGGCTCCGCTTAGTGGCCCGATTTCGTGGTCTTTGAATTGCCTGTGATGAGATCACATGCTGGAGGCCATGCATCAGGGGCATTTCAATGTATGTGAAAAAAATGATCGGACAGTGCCTCAAACACATGAAAGCAGATGATAGTTATGGTATATGTTTCTGTACTAAAAACTCAATACAAAACATATTGCAAAAAAAATGAACTGGCAGTAATAGCAGCAGTAATAGCAGCAATAATTGCCAAGGGGAAGGGAGACATCCTCACCATTAATGTAAATCAAGTTAATAAACACAGCAACAGCAAAACTAACCAACTTGTCTTAGGGAGCAACGATCTCCACCCTGCAAAAGACAGAAGATAAAAAACACTAGCCTCTCTCCTGCTCGTACTGCGAGCTCTGAGACAATTTCGTTTACTATGGGCGAGGTCAATGCTAATCTCATCAACATGGGGTAAGCAACAGGTGGCAGGTTCTTGGAAATTTAACATGGAATATTCTAGACCACCAAAAACAATTCCAAAGAGAAGACAAGCACGGCAAGGAACTTAGCACTGCTTTCAACAACTTAGGGCTTCAGTTCCTGAATTACATGTTCAAGACAGATTCACCTGCTACCTACAGGCACATATAAAGTAGGTTGGCTACGCTTGTCTACATATGGATATCAATATCCAATTTCCATCAAGTTAGCAACTTCAGAGTGCATTGCTCTTTGGCTAGCGATCATGCAATATTAATGTTCACAGTAACAGCTCAGGGAACCCGATGCCACAAAACAAGTCATATTGGCAAGCAAGAAGATCTGGAACCCTTTAGAAGGATAATATGGTCTGTAAGAGGCGGGCCTGTTTGTGCAGCACTTCTTAGAATAACTGTAAAGAAATAAAGCAGGCCACAGTAAGAATGTAGACCTACAGGAAGCCTTGGCCCATAACGTACCCTAAAGCACAGGAGGCTTGCAATAACCAAAACAATAACACAGGAATTTTGGGCCAGGAAAGGAACACGTTAGAGCAAATAGCCAGCCGAAAATCTGAACTGAACAAAGCACTACGAACTACATGATGAAATACGGCTGACAATGCATCTGTAAAAACAAGAGTCACTAGTTTAGGAACGGCCTACAGGAAAGGAATAGATGACAGTAAAAGGTGCCAACAGGTTGGTGCAAATCCACGAGATAAGCAAATTAAAGTACCAAAGGAAATTCTGGTTACGGACAAACTACCTGCTGGAAATCAAGGATCAGCAAGGCGCATCAAACATCTTCCCGGCGAACTGACAAACCCACTTCAAAAACTTTTATGTCGATCTGACATTCAGCAGCTAGACACCAGTACTCTCTACAGTGAAGGAATTGAAAGTATCCAGGTTACAAGTGGAAAAGGCAATCACCACAATGCATACCAATGGTGGTTCTGGACCGAGCTGTATCAACGCAGCAATATTTAGGTGGAACCCCAAAAAATGAACTGCAGGCAAGTCTCTAATCTTCTAGTCATATTAATCCTATATTTTTGGTGGCTTCATACCAGAGAGCTGGAGGGGCTCGCTTCTGGTACCAATCCACAAAAAAAATGGAAACCGGTCACAGTGGGAGGACTACAGGTTATCAGCCCTTATTTATAGAGGAGGGACATTTTACACTACCATTCTAAATACAGAACTCCAGAAATGGAGATCAGAAAAGAAGCTGATACCCCCAATCCAGACAGGTGTGCAAAAGGGATGCCATATAGAGGGCAATCTATTCTGTCTCATTCATTTCATTGCGAAAACAATGGTGTTGAAGACAAGTCCTTGTATTCAGGACTTACAGATTTCACAACAGCATCCAACAGTGTCTCTGGTGGAGAGCTCTGAGCTGTATCACATTAATGAGGCATCCCTCCCCCGCCACCATTAAAGGCAATCATCACACTGTATTCAGATACCTGGATAAAAATAAAAGTGAACGTCAAATGGGCACTATCTGAAAAATCACAATTAACAAGGACCTAAAACAAGGCTGCACACTCCCGCCCTTACTATTCAATTGTTACCTCACTGATCTCAAAGACCATCTCGAAGAAGAAAGGGCCTTATCACAAAAGATAGTGGGCCTAAGAATACAAATGCTGCAGTATGTTGATAAAACAGTGCTCCCTGACCAGATGCAGATAGGTCTCTAAAGACTTCTTAACTCCGTGGCTGAACAGTGCGAAGCAACTAACCTCCTGATTAACATCGAAATGACTAAAGTCATGACTACTAACTGCAAACTCACAAAATAGGGCAGCATTGTTCATGCAAGGGAGAAGAATCAAGGTAGTGGCCTCCTAAAAGTATTTGGCTGGATAGCAAGGGTTGCATGAGTGCTCTCATACAAGCCCAGTAGGCATCAGCAAACTCAATTATTTGGGCATTCAGCAAACTTTGAAGGTCAATAGTGAACCCTTACCTGCGACCAATGCAGGGCTTGGCCAAGCCGGCGACCAAAATGGCCAGACGGCTCTTAAGCTACCGAGGACTATGTCCAATCCTGCTACCCTGGGTGGCATCTAGTCCTGACATGTCTGCTGTTTCAACACCCTAGGTGTGTAGGACTGCTCTGCCAACTCCCCGATAGAGGCCTGGGCATGCCCCCAGCACTGTCATCTCATTGCTTGCTGCAGCCGTGGCCTCACGCATCCCCCTCAGACTCCCTGGAGACAGGGTGCACAGGCGAGCCTGAGGGTGGGGTTGCAGCATGCGCAGCTCAGGTCACGCGGCTTGCTCGCTCCGAAGAAAGAGTCTGTAGCCACTGCTACCTTGTGAGTCACCCCCCCACTTGATGTAGCACAGGGCTTACATACATGCTCTTCGATGGGGTGGCGTTTCTGAAGCGGACAGCTGCACCCGGCCTAAGGCTGGTTCCGCAAACCACATGGCAGCCTTTTCATCAGCGCTGGACACTTTTCAGCACATTAACTCCACCTGACACTTATACTCTCGAACCACTGTTGAGTGCTGAACAAAGTAGGACTCCGCTTAACCCTTGCCATTGCTGAAGTGTACTGATTTTATCTACTTGCGTCCTGGCAATGTAAGTTACTACCATCCTCCGCACCTCCGGCAGTTTGACCATCCAAATGATATATGGCCCTGGAGTTCTGGAAGAGATGCTAATGGAGCAGCCACAGGGGATTTACAATCGAGCTTCACAACACTGCACTGACATGAGGCCAGTGCTCGGCGGTTCATAATTTGTCTTCCTCATTGCATCTATGCTACCTGGATACTTCAGTATCCTTTTCACACTACTGCCCTTATCTTACGGGAACAGAGCCACAACTCCACTAAGATAGTCTGTGTGATTGGTAGGGTGCTACAAGACTGAGGCGTGGTTGTACTTCCATAGTAGTACAGTTTTTCTTTCTTGCATTGCTTCCCTGACCAATTTCCCTACTTTCACATCCCAAAAGTGACTTGTCTGCTGGTGGGGGGCTGCCATTGAGGGAAGTGTCTTGGGCATCACAGAACCACTCTTCCCTGGAGCCACTATAAACCGACAGGACTGCTGCACTGTTACAAGCATGATGGGCCGTACAGACCCCAGGCAAAAGAAGCTGTCTTTTGATGCCACTAAGACCCTGCATCAACGACAATCCTCATCAGACACAGAGGACCCCCAACCCAGCGATGCTAAACCCTCCTCTACAGATTGTAGGTCCGCCATTATGACAGAATTTACCATGGTGGCTTGTACTGTACCAGGAGCCCCACCACACCCAATTATAGTCCGCCTCCTTAATTTCAAGGACAGGGACACTGCATTGCATCTGGCCTGTGAACAGGGACCCTTCAACTACCAGGGCTCAACACTATCTATTTTCCCAGACTTCACACAGACTGTGCAGGAGGTGCAGGGCAAGTTGATTGATGTGACGTGCACACTTCAGAAACTAGGCCTCAAATACAGCATGCGTTATCCAGTGCGTCTTCAGGTGGAGGCGAATGGCCGCCGCTACACCTTTCAGTCACAAGCAGAGGCAGTTCAGTTTTGCAAGCAACATAAGAATGGTGTAAATTCCCTGATCCGCACACCTCTAGACCGCTTTCCAACTCCATCACCTCACAACAGAATCTACCACTCTAACTGTTCCCTTTGTAGCACTGGTAGATTCAACTACTTCTTCCCTCCATGGTGCTAAACCTTGCCTGTCTTGGTTCGGAGGTCTTGTCCACACACTCATTAGACGGGACTGCCACCCACCTAGCTGGAACCTTTCCTAATACAAGTGCACTATCCAAATGGGCGATGCGCTTGGTAGCGTTGCTATACCCCCAATGTGTACACCATAAAGTTTGATTGTTTGATCTGTAGGAGTTATACAGGACTCACCAGTTGCCCATCTTCTGGTGTGGGGTGGGTAGAGATCAATTTCTCATTTGTTATGTTTGTTATTGTTGCTTACACAGACGATGCTCTTTTTCTGATGCCTCAGACTTTCAAAGTATCACCCCATATACACCAATAACATACAGTATGACTATATGATCTGGTAGTATACGGGGGCTCAAGCTTCAGTGTATGACTGAAGGGGTCTCAACAATCTCAAACAGGAAACTGGTCCTTTCATATTTAAACAGGAATCAAATCAAGCTTGTGTTTCTACAAGAATCCTATGTTTTTCCCCACACAGAATGTACTTACGCTGCTACATGGGGGCCTGTTTCTTTGCACACTATAGCTCGTACTCAATGGGGATGAGGGGGGGTGCACACGCATTCAAAGGAGTGTCCCACCTGTATACATTGTTGCTGACACTGAGGCAGGTACCTGCTTGTGTGTGGAACCCTGGCGGACACGTCAATATTACTAGTTAATGTTTACGCCCCTAATGTGGACTTCCCAGATTTCAACAACGCGCTGGCTGCACACATGACATGCTTTCAGGCGGATCTAATAATCGATGGCAGAGATTTCAACCTTCGTTGTTACCCTCCATTTGACACCACTGGATCCACTGCAGTCAGCAAAACTCACTCACAGCTGGAGCTCACTGAGTTACTTGACACTTTTCAATTGACAGACACCTGGCATGCTCGTAACCCACATGCCAAGGACTTCATGTTCTATTCCTCACCACACAATGTGTGGATCTGCATTCACCACTTGTACGGGTCACATGGGCCTTACTATGGCTAACAGAAATCACACACAAGCCCTGCATACTCTTGGAACTTGCAGTGGTTGCACTGGATGTTCCTCATACTGTACTTGGATAAGTCGACACACTGTTGGTGGTTCCCAGAAAATGCATTACATGATGAAGTCTTTCATACAGAAATTCGCAATGAAATTAAGCAATAGTTCAAGACCAATGTTGGCTCAGCAGACAAATACCCTACGGTTTAGGAGGATTATATAAATGGAGTGTGCAATGCTAAACATGCAGGAGTACTGCGCAGAATTAGGAATGACCTGGATAAGGTTGACTGCACACTGCATGGCATGGACCAAGCTGATACGGCTCAGGTATCACACTCTCGGCTGGCTGACAGGTCTATATTGCTGCAGGAGTACCATGAACTGGCTGAGAAAGAAGTAGCCTCTTTAGGAAAATATGCCAGCGTTCCACAATAGAGAAGGTGAACGGCCAGAACAAACGCTGGCACAATAGAGAATGTGAACGACCGGAACATACACTGACCAAACTGCCATGCCACATATCACAGAGCTTCTAACAGATGAAGGCACTTTTGTGAGAGATAATGTAGCTATTGGCTAGATGTACACTAACTATTATTGACAATTATACACTTTTCGCTTTAAAGAGACCAATGAGTCATTAGCAAACTACCTGGCCGAAAAAGCCATGGTAAGGCTTACTCCTGGGGAACAACAATTTTTAGCCATCCCAATCACGACCGAGGAAATCACACAGGCCATAGATGCCCTAAGTGGATCTAAGGCCCTGGGACTCTATGGTTTCACCAGGAAGTTCTCTAAGGCATACAAGCATATTTTAGCACCTCAACTCTCAGAGGTGTATGCTGAGTCCCTAAAAACCTAGTGTGCTGCATCCGACCCTCTGTGAGGCAGTCATCACTCTACTATTAAAACCTGGTAAGCCCACACATCACTGCACCTCATAGAGCCTATAATCACTTTTAAATCACAATAATAAGATACTGGCTAAGGTCGTAGGAACTCGACTTTCCCTTCTACTACAGCACATAATTTCCCCCCTGCAATCAGGATTTGTTCCTCATGGTTCCACATCAATGAATCTCCACACCATATTTGCTGTCCTAAATCAAATATCCCCTGCACTTCCTGCAGCAGTAGCACTAATGGATGCAAAAAAAAAGCTTCTGACTCGCTTGAATGGCCATTCCTGCAAGCAACGCTGGCCAAACTGGTTATAATTAACAGCTTCTGCAACCTCATTATGTTACTATATAGTGAACCCATGGTGAGGCTGTGAGTGAATGGCCCACTCACACCTACCTTTTCAATAACTAGGAGCACTCGACAAAGCTGCCCCTTGCCCCCCTTACATTTTATTACTGCAATGGACCCACTGGTGAGGGGCCAGCAGTAGCAACATTTGGGCAAAGGCTTACAGTTTCAAAATGGCCCGCTTTTAGCTTCATTATACACGGATAATATTCTTTTGTTTATGCACGATCTCTCTGTTAACCTCCCCCCCACCACCTCATTCGTGAGATATTAAGGTTTGGCTCTTTCTCTGGATCATCGATTAACTGGAACAAATCAGAATTTTTCCCCCTTATGGAAGCCACTATGCCTTGCAGTCTTGACTATGCCTTACCAGGCGTGGCCCATCCTTTAGGGCTGAGGGGCCACAGCCCCCCCCCCCCCCCCCCTCTTTTGCCCCTCATGAAGAGTGCCGGGCAGGCTGAACAAAGGTCAGCCTGACAGACACACTTCATGTTCAGGTCAGCCAGCCAGGAGGGAGGCATGCGTGGTTTGCGCAGACTCCTGGCTGCCTGAGCTGAACTTTGCTGTGCTGAAGAGGTCACATCTCCTGTGGGCGTAACCTCCTCGGCTCAGCAAAGATGCATCAAGGCCCTCCCCCTGGTAACGAAGGAAGCATCACCCATTGACTTCGACCTGGGCGCTTCAGGTTTAAGTCCTGAAGCGCCCAGGGCGAGCGTCAATCAGTGGGACCTCGTCACAGAGTGTGGAGGGATCAGCAGTCTCACTGACCCCATCCCACTCTGTGACAAAGTTGGGGCTGCTGCCTTCCCTCATTGGCCAGCGAGGGAAGGCAGCAGTCCCAACCCTCCTGGGACCTCCGAGGCTGAAGGAGAGAGAGAGAGAGGGCGAGGGGGGGAGAGAGTGAGAGAATGAGAGGAAAAGGAAGAGGGGAGGGAAAGAGAGAGAGAGAGAGAGAGAGAGAGAGAGAGAGAGAGAGAGAGAGAGAGAGAGAGAGAGAGAGAGAGAGAGAGAGAGAGAGAGAGAGAGAGAGAGAGAGAGAAAGAAATATTTTTAAATTAATGTTTGGTGCGTTCGTGTATGTTTGAATGTTGATGAGTGTTGTTAATGGATGTGCCTGTGTGCGTGAAAGAACGAGTGTGATTCCCGCCCGGCCCCCTCCCTCCTAAAACTGCCGGCTGCCACAGTGCCTTACGCTGGTGTACTGACTCTACTAAATGCCTCGGCATTTTTTTACACAGAGACAAATCTGAAGTCATACACAGAAATTACAGTCCTGTGATAAGCTCACATCGCAGAAAGAAAGCTAGGTCAAACTTCCACTGTCGGTAGCAGGATGCACCACCATAATTAAAATGTTAGCCTTGCCCTGTTTTTGTATCTATTCCTAAATATCCCTAACTCTCTAACCAACAACTTCTTCACTACACTACAAGGCTTACTTGACATGTCACATTTGGGAAGGACGCTGGCCATGCATTCAGTAGTAGACCTTAATATTACCTTATAAGCGTGGCAGGTTCAGAGTCCCAGGCGTGCAACTGTACTATATAATATCAAAATAAGTGCACTGTTCCACGACAGAGAGAAAACAAGAAAGAGATCAGAGGTGGCGAATCTATACTGAGTATACTTAGGAGAGCCCTCAAGCACCCTTTTGGGTGACAGGTATCATCATCGGGCTTACTCCTCGCCAGACTGGTGCTGCAATGCCTGGCGGGCCGCCCGGCATTCTGGGTGGCACTCAACCATAATAAAATTGCTAACAACGGTGGTCTGGGAAAAGAATTGAATCAAAGATGGAGAGTGTAGAACAAAAGACAAGACTCTAAAATTAGCTCTGAACCTAAGCCACTGTTTTAATGCGATAGAAATTGGGTTCAGGCCAATATTAAAAACAAAAATATAAGAGTGTTAATGGGAATAATGTCCCGTTACACTCTATAATCAGGGAAGGTAGTTCACCTAATCCTGCATGGTCAACATGTTTCGCGTCTATGTTTGGTCACAAAGTGATCCAGTGACGCTTCTTCAGGACCCACAAAAAAAGCCTTTGATTATAAAACTACTTCTCCTACATTTCAGTAATATTATCAAGTGCACGTACAGTCACTGTAAGGAAATGCCTCCTTGGCATGGTTGCCCCCTGACTTTTTGCCTTTGCTGATGCTATGTTTACGATTGAGAGTGTGCTGAGGCCTGCTAACCAGGCCCCAGCACCAGTGTTCTTTCCCTAACCTGTACTTTTGTATCCACAATTGGCAGACCCTGGCATCCAGATAAGTCCCTTGTAACTGGTACTTCTAGTACCAAGGGCCCTGATGCCAAGGAAGGTCTCTAAGGGCTGCAGCATGTCTTATGCCACCCTGGAGGCCTCTCACTCAGCACAGACACACTGCTTACCAGCTTGTGTGTGCTAGTGGGGACAAAACGAGTAAGTCGACATGGCACTCCCCTCAGGGTGCCATGCCAGCCTCTCACTGCCTATGCAAGTATAGGTCAGTCACCCCTCTAGCAGGCCTTACAGCCCTAAGGCAGGGTGCACTATACCATAGGTGAGGGCACCAGTGCATGAGCATGGTACCCCTACAGTGTCTAAACAAAACCTTAGACATTGTAAGTGCAGGGTAGCCATAAGAGTATATGGTCTGGGAGTTTGTCAAACACGAACTCCACAGCACCATAATGGCTACACTGAAAACTGGGAAGTTTGGTATCAAACTTCTCAGCACAATAAATGCACACTGATGCCAGTGTACATTTTATTGTAAAATACACCACAGAGGGCACCTTAGAGGTGCCCCCTGAAACTTAACCGACTGTCTGTGTAGGCTGACTAGTTCCAGCAGCCTGCCACACTAGAGACATGTTGCTGGCCCCATAGGGAGAGTGCCTTTGTCACTCTGAGGCCAGTAACAAAGCCTGCACTGGGTGGAGATGCTAACACCTCCCCCAGGCAGGAGCTGTAACACCTGGCGGTGAGCCTCAAAGGCTCACCCCTTTGTCACAGCCCAGCAGGGCACTCCAGCTTAGTGGAGTTGCCCGCCCCCTCCGGCCACGGCCCCCACTTTTGGCGGCAAGGTTGGAGGGAACAAAGAAAGCAACAAGGAGGAGTCACTGGCCAGTCAGGACAGCCCCTAAAGTGTCCTGAGCTGAGGTGACTCTAACTTTTAGAAATCCTCCATCTTGCAGATGGAGGATTCCCCCAATAGGGTTAGGATTGTGACCCCCTCCCCTTGGGAGGAGGCACAAAGAGGGTGTACCCACCCTCAGGGCTAGTAGCCATTGGCTACTAACCCCCTAGACCTAAACACGCCCTTAAATTTAGTATTTAAGGGCTACCCTGAACCCTAGAAAATTAGATTCCTGCAACAACAAGAAGAAGGACTGCCTAGCTGAAAATCCCTGCAGAGGAAGACCAGAAGACAACAACTGCCTTGGCTCCAGAAACTCACCGGCCTGTCTCCTACCTTCCAAAGAACTCTGCTCCAGCGACGCCTTCCAAAGGGACCAGCGACCTCTGAATCCTCTGAGGACTGCCCTGCTTCGACGACGACAAGAAACTCCCGAGGACAGCGGACCTGCTCCAAAAAGACTGCAACTTTATCCAAAGAAGCAGCTTTAAAGAACCCTGCAATCTCCCCGCAAGAAGCGTGAGACTTGCAACACTGCACCCGGTGACCCCGACTCGGCTGGTGGAGAACCAACACCTCAGGGAGGACCCCCGGACTACTCTACGACTGTGAGTACCAAAACCTGTCCCCCCTGATCCCCCACAGCGCCGCCTGCAGAGGGAATCCCGAGGCTTCCCCTGACCGCGACTCTCTGAAACCTAAGTCCCGACGCCTGGAAAAGACCCTGCACCCGCAGCCCCCAGGACCTGAAGGACCGGACTTTCACTGCAGAAGTGACCCCCAGGAGTCCCTCTCCCTTGCCCAAGTGGAGGTTTCCCCGAGGAAGCCCCCCCTTGCCTGCCTGCAGCGCTGAAGAGATCCCTTGATCTCTCATTGACTTCCATTGCGAACCCGACGCTTGTTCTAACACTGCACCCGGCCGCCCCCGCGCCGCTGAGGGTGAAATTTCTGTGTGGGCTTGTGTCCCCCCCGGTGCCCTACAAAACCCCCCTGGTCTGCCCTCCGAAGACGCGGGTACTTACCTGCTGGCAGACTGGAACCGGGGCACCCCCTTCTCTCCATTGAAGCCTATGCGTTTTGGGCACCACTTTGAACTCTGCACCTGACCGGCCCTGAGCTGCTGGTGTGGTAACTTTGGGGTTGCTCTGAACCCCCAACGGTGGGCTACCTTGGACCAAGAACTGAACCCTGTAAGTGTCTTACTTACCTGGTAAAACTAACAAAAACTTACCTCCCCCAGGAACTGTGAAAATTGCACTAAGTGTCCACTTTTGAAATAGCTATTTGTGAATAACTTGAAAAGTATACATGCAATTGAAATGCTTCCTAATGTACTTACCTGCAATACCTTTCAAACAAGATATTACATGTTAAATTTGAACCTGTGGTTCTTAAAATAAACTAAGAAAAGATATTTTTCTATACAAAACCTATTGGCTGGATTTGTCTCTGAGTGTGTGTACCTCATTTATTGTCTATGTGTATGTACAACAAATGCTTAACACTACTCCTTGGATAAGCCTACTGCTCGGCCACACTACCACAAAATAGAGCATTAGTATTATCTCTTTTTACCACTATTTTACCTCTAAGGGGAACCCTTGGACTCTGTGCATGCTATTCCTTACTTTGAAATAGCACATACAGAGCCAACTTCCTACATTGGTGGATCAGCGGTGGGGTACAAGACTTTGCATTTGCTGGACTACTCAGCCAATACCTGATCACACGATAAATTCCAAAATTGTCATTAGAAATTGATTTTTGCAATTTGAAAAGTTTTCTAAATTCTTTAAAGTCCTGCTAGGGCCTTGTGTTAGTCCCTGTTAGCATTTCTTTTAGAGTTTAAAAGTTTGTTAAAAGTTTGAATTAGACTCTAGAACCAGTTTTAGTTTCTTAAAAAGTATTCCAACTTTTAGAAGCATAATGTCTAGTGCAGAGATGAATGTGGTGGAACTCGACACCACACCTTACCTCCATCTTAAGATGAGGGAGCGAAGGTCACTCTGTAAAATAAAGAAAATAGTAATGGGCCCCAGACCTTCCAAACTACAGCTCCAGGAGCTGTTGGCAGAGTTTGAAAAGGCCAACCCCTCTGAGGATGGCAACACAGAGGATGAAGATAGTGACTTGGAGGAAAATTCCCCCCTACCAGTCCTATTTAGGGAGAACAGGGCCTCTCAAGCCCTGACTCCACAAATAATAGTCAGAGATGCTGGTCCCCTCACAGGAGGGGCCAACAACTCTGAAATCACTGAGGATAACTCCAGTGAAGAGGACATCCAGCTAGCCAGGATGGCCAAAAGATTGGCTTTGGAAAGACAGATCCTAGCCATAGAAAGGGAAAGGCAAGAGATGGGCCTAGGACCCATCAATGGTGGCAGCAACATAAATAGGGTCAGAGATTCTCCTGACATGTTGAAAATCCCTAAAGGGATTGTAACTAAATATGAAGATGGTGATGACATCACCAAATGGTTCACAGCTTTTGAGAGGGCTTGTGTAACCAGAAAAGTGAACAGATCTCACTGGGGTGCTCTCCTTTGGGAAATGTTCACAGGAAAGTGTAGGGATAGACTCCTCACACTCTCTGGAAAAGATGCAGAATCTTATGACCTCATGAAGGGTACCCTGATTGAGGGCTTTGGATTCTCCACTGAGGAGTATAGGATTAGATTCAGGGGGGCTCAAAAATCCTCGAGCCAGACCTGGGTTGACTTTGTAGACTACTCAGTAAAAACACTAGATGGTTGGATTCAAGGCAGTGGTGTAAGTAATTATGATGGGCTGTACAATTTATTTGTGAAAGAACACCTGTTAAGTAATTGTTTCAATGATAAACTGCATCAGCATCTGGTAGACCTAGGACCAATTTCTCCCCAAGAATTGGGAAAGAAGGCGGACCATTGGGTCAAGACAAGGGTGTCCAAAACTTCCACAGGGGGTGACCAAAAGAAAGGGGTCACAAAACCTCCCCAGGGGAAAGGTGGTGAGACAGCCAAAAATAAAAATAGTAAAGAGTCTTCTACAGGCCCCCAAAAACCTGCACAGGAGGGTGGGCCCAGAGCCTCTTCACAAAACAATCCTGGGTACAAGGGTAAAAACTTTGATCCCAAAAAGGCCTGGTGTCGTAGCTGTAATCAGCCTGGACACCAAACTGGAGACAAGGCCTGTCCCAAGAAAGGTTCCACTCCAAACTCCAATCCAGGTAACACTGGAATGGCTAGTCTCCAAGTGGGATCAACAGTGTGCCCAGAGCAAATCAGGGTCCACACTGAAGCTACTCTAGTCTCTGAGGGTGGGGTGGATTTAGCCACACTAGCTGCCTGGCCGCCTAACATGCAAAAATACAGGCAGCAGCTCTTTATTAATGGGACAAGTGTAGAGGGCCTGAGGGATACAGGTGCCAGTGTCACCATGGTGACAGAGAAACTGGTTTCCCCTGGCCAATACCTGACTGGAAAAACCTATACAGTCACCAACGCTGACAATCAGACTAAAGCACATCCCATGGCAATGGTAACTTTAGAATGGGGAGGGGTCAATGGCCTGAAACAGGTGGTGGTCTCCTCAAACATCCCAGTAGACTGTCTGCTTGGAAATGACCTGGAGTCCTCAGCATGGGCTGAGGTAGAACTAAAAACCCATGCAGCCATGCTGGGTATCCCTGAACTGGTGTGTGTAAAAACAAGAGCACAGTGCAAGGCACAGGGTGAAAAAGTAGAGCTGGAGTCTGGAAGAAAGGCCCAGCCTACCAAGAGAAAAGGAAAGTCAGTTGGGACACCAACTGCAACACAGTCAGAAAAAGAGAACCTCTCTTCTCAGGAAGAAGTTCTGCCCTCTGAGGGAACTGAGCCTTTGGAGCTTGAACCTTATCAGGTTGAGCTCTTAGGCCCAGGGGGACCCTCAAGGGAGGAGCTGTGTAAGGGACAAGAAACCTGTCCCTCTCTTGAAGGCCTTAGGCAGCAAGCTGCTGAAGAGTCCAAGGGCAAGAAAAATGGAACACATAGGGTCTATTGGGAAGATGGACTCCTGTACACTGAGGCCAGAGACCCCAAACCTGGTGCCACTAGGAGAGTGGTAGTGCCTCAGTCGTTCAGAGAGTTTATTCTGACCTTAGCCCATGATATTCCCCTTGCTGGGCATTTGGGACAAACCAAGACGTGGGAGAGGTTAGTCAACCACTTCTACTGGCCCAATATGTCCCACAAGGTTAAGGAGTTTTGCCTCTCCTGCCCCACCTGTCAAGCCAGTGGTAAGACAGGTGGGCATCCAAAGGCCCCCCTCATTCCACTTCCAGTGGTGGGGGTCCCCTTTGAAAGAGTGGGTGTGGACATAGTTGGTCCACTAGAACCTCCCACAGCCTCAGGAAATATGTATATCCTAGTAGTAGTGGATCATGCTACTAGGTATCCTGAAGCTATTCCCCTTAGGTCAACTACTGCCCCTGCAGTAGCCAAGGCCCTCATTGGTATCTTTACCAGAGTGGGTTTCCCTAAGGAGGTGGTGTCTGACAGAGGTACCAACTTCATGTCAGCATACCTAAAACACATGTGGAATGAGTGTGGGGTGATTTACAAATTCACTACACCATACTATCCACAAACTAATGGCTTAGTTGAGAGATTCAACAAGACATTAAAAGGCATGATCATGGGGCTCCCAGAAAAACTCAAAAGGAGATGGGATGTCCTCTTGCCATGTCTGCTTTTCGCTTACAGAGAGGTGCCACAGAAGGGAGTAGGATTCTCACCCTTTGAACTTCTGTTTGGTCACCCTGTAAGGGGACCACTTGCTCTTGTTAAAGAAGGCTGGGAGAGACCTCTTCATGAGCCTAAACAGGACATAGTGGACTATGTACTTGGCCTTCGCTCTAGAATGGCAGAGTACATGGAAAAGGCAAGCAAAAACCTAGAGGCCAGCCAACAGCTCCAGAAGTTTTGGTATGACCAAAAGGCTGCAATGGTTGAGTTCCAACCAGGGCAGAAAGTCTGGGTTCTGGAGCCTGTGGCTCCCAGGGCACTTCAGGACAAATGGAGTGGCCCTTACCCAGTGCTAGAAAGGAAGAGTCAGGTCACCTACCTGGTGGACCTGGGCACAAGCAGGAGCCCCAAGAGGGTGATCCATGTGAACCGCCTTAAGCTCTTCCATGACAGGGCTGATGTAAATCTGTTGATGGTAACAGATGAGGATCAGGAGGCAGAGAGTGAACCTCTCCCTGACCTTCTGTCATCAGACCCAAAAGATGGCTCAGTAGATGGAGTGATCTACTCAGACACCCTCTCTGGCCAACAGCAAGCTGATTGTAGGAGAGTCCTACAACAGTTTCCTGAACTCTTCTCCCTAACCCCTGGTCAGACTCACCTGTGTACCCATGATGTGGACACAGGAGACAGCATGCCTGTCAAAAACAAATTTTTTAGACAGTCTGACCATGTTAAGGAAAGCATCAAGGTGGAAGTCCACAAGATGCTGGAATTGGGAGTAATTGAGCGCTCTGACAGCCCCTGGGCTAGCCCAGTGGTCTTAGTCCCCAAACCTCACACCAAAGATGGAAAGAAAGAGATGAGGTTTTGTGTGGACTACAGAGGGCTCAATTCTGTCACCAAGACAGACGCCCATCCAATTCCTAGAGCCGATGAGCTCATAGACAAATTAGGTGCTGCCAAATTCTTAAGTACCTTTGACTTGACAGCAGGGTACTGGCAAATAAAAATGGCACCTGGAGCAAAAGAGAAAACCGCATTCTCCACCCCTGATGGGCATTATCAGTTTACTGTTATGCCCTTTGGTTTAAAGAATGCCCCGGCCACCTTCCAAAGGTTGGTGAATCAAGTCCTTGCTGGTTTGGAGTCCTTTAGCACAGCTTATCTTGATGATATTGCTGTCTTTAGCTCCACCTGGCAGGATCACCTGGTCCACCTGAAGAAGGTTTTGAAGGCTCTGCAATCTGCAGGCCTCTCTATCAAGGCATCCAAATGCCAGATAGGGCAGGGAACTGTGGTTTACTTGGGCCACCTTGTAGGTGGAGGCCAAGTTCAGCCACTCCAACCCAAGATCCAGACTATTCTGGACTGGGTAGCTCCAAAAACCCAGACTCAAGTCAGGGCATTCCTTGGCTTGACTGGGTATTACAGGAGGTTTGTGAAGGGATATGGATCCATTGTGACAGCCCTCACTGAACTCACCTCCAAGAAAATGCCCAAGAAAGTGAACTGGACTGTAGAATGCCAACAGGCCTTTGACACCCTGAAACAAGCAATGTGCTCAGCACCAGTTCTAAAAGCTCCAGATTATTCTAAGCAGTTCATTGTGCAGACAGATGCCTCTGAACATGGGATAGGGGCAGTTTTGTCCCAAACAAATGATGATGGCCTTGACCAACCTGTTGCTTTCATTAGCAGGAGGTTACTCCCCAGGGAGCAGCGTTGGAGTGCCATTGAGAGGGAGGCCTTTGCTGTGGTTTGGTCCCTGAAGAAGCTGAGACCATACCTCTTTGGGACTCACTTCCTAGTTCAAACTGACCACAGACCTCTCAAATGGCTGATGCAAATGAAAGGTGAAAATCCTAAACTGTTGAGGTGGTCCATCTCCCTACAGGGAATGGACTTTATAGTGGAACACAGACCTGGGACTGCCCATGCCAATGCAGATGGCCTTTCCAGGTTCTTCCACTTAGAAAATGAAGACTCTCTTGGGAAAGGTTACTCTCATCCTCTTTCGTTTGGGGGGGGGGGTTGTGTAAGGAAATGCCTCCTTGGCATGGTTGCCCCCTGACTTTTTGCCTTTGCTGATGCTATGTTTACAATTGAGAGTGTGCTGAGGCCTGCTAACCAGGCCCCAGCACCAGTGTTCTTTCCCTAACCTGTACTTTTGTATCCACAATTGGCAGACCCTGGCATCCAGATAAGTCCCTTGTAACTGGTACTTCTAGTACCAAGGGCCCTGATGCCAAGGAAGGTCTCTAAGGGCTGCAGCATGTCTTATGCCACCCTGGAGACCTCTCACTCAGCACAGACACACTGCTTACCAGCTTGTGTGTGCTAGTGGGGACAAAACGAGTAAGTCGACATGGCACTCCCCTCAGGGTGCCATGCCAGCCTCTCACTGCCTATGCAAGTATAGGTCAGTCACCCCTCTAGCAGGCCTTACAGCCCTAAGGCAGGGTGCACTATACCATAGGTGAGGGTACCAGTGCATGAGCATGGTACCCCTACAGTGTCTAAACAAAACCTTAGACATTGTAAGTGCAGGGTAGCCATAAGAGTATATGGTCTGGGAGTTTGTCAAACACGAACTCCACAGCACCATAATGGCTACACTGAAAACTGGGAAGTTTGGTATCGAACTTCTCAGCACAATAAATGCACACTGATGCCAGTGTACATTTTATTGTAAAATACACCACAGAGGGCACCTTAGAGGTGCCCCCTGAAACTTAACCGACTGTGTAGGCTGACTAGTTCCAGCAGCCTGCCACACTAGAGACATGTTGCTGGCCCCATAGGGAGAGTGCCTTTGTCACTCTGAGGCCAGTAACAAAGCCTGCACTGGGTGGAGATGCTAACACCTCCCCCAGGCAGGAGCTGTAACACCTGGCGGTGAGCCTCAAAGGCTCACCCCTTTGTCACAGCCCAGCAGGGCACTCCAGCTTAGTGGAGTTGCCCGCCCCCTCCGGCCACGGCCCCCACTTTTGGCGGCAAGGTTGGAGGGAACAAAGAAAGCAACAAGGAGGAGTCACTGGCCAGTAAGGACAGCCCCTAAGGTGTCCTGAGCTGAGGTGACTCTAACTTTTAGAAATCCTCCATCTTGCAGATGGAGGATTCCCCCAATAGGGTTAGGATTGTGACCCCCTCCCCTTGGGAGGAGGCACAAAGAGGGTGTACCCACCCTCAGGGCTAGTAGCCATTGGCTACTAACCCCCCAGACCTAAACACGCCCTTAAATTTAGTATTTAAGGGCTACCCTGAACCCTAGAAAATTAGATTCCTGCAACAACAAGAAGAAGGACTGCCTAGCTGAAAATCCCTGCAGAGGAAGACCAGAAGACAACAACTGCCTTGGCTCCAGAAACTCACCGGCCTGTCTCCTACCTTCCAAAGAACTCTGCTCCAGCGACGCCTTCCAAAGGGACCAGCGACCTCTGAATCCTCTGAGGACTGCCCTGCTTCGACGACGACAAGAAACTCCCGAGGACAGCGGACCTGCTCCAAAAAGACTGCAACTTTATCCAAAGAAGCAGCTTTAAAGAACCCTGCAATCTCCCCGCAAGAAGCGTGAGACTTGCAACACTGCACCCGGCGACCCCGACTCGGCTGGTGGAGAACCAACACCTCAGGGAGGACCCCCGGACTACTCTACGACTGTGAGTACCAAAACCTGTCCCCCCTGATCCCCCACAGCGCCGCCTGCAGAGGGAATCCCGAGGCATCCCCTGACCGCGACTCTCTGAAACCTAAGTCCCGACGCCTGGAAAAGACCCTGCACCCGCAGCCCCCAGGACCTGAAGGACCGGACTTTCACTGCAGAAGTGACCCCCAGGAGTCCCTCTCCCTTGCCCAAGTGGAGGTTTCCCCGAGGAAGCCCCCCCTTGCCTGTCTGCAGCGCTGAAGAGATCCCTTGATCTCTCATTGACTTCCATTGCGAACCCGACGCTTGTTCTAACACTGCACCCGGCCGCCCCCGCGCCGCTGAGGGTGAAATTTCTGTGTGGGCTTGTGTCCCCCCTGGTCTGCCCTCCGAAGACGCGGGTACTTACCTGCTGGCAGACTGGAACCGGGGCACCCCCTTCTCTCCATTGAAGCCTATGCGTTTTGGGCACCACTTTGAACTCTGCACCTGACCGGCCCTGAGCTGCTGGTGTGGTAACTTTGGGGTTGCTCTGAACCCCCAACGGTGGGCTACCTTGGACCAAGAACTGAACCCTGCAAGTGTCTTACTTACCTGGTAAAACTAACAAAAACTTACCTCCCCCAGGAACTGTGAAAATTGCACTAAGTGTCCACTTTTGAAATAGCTATTTGTGAATAACTTGAAAAGTATACATGCAATTGAAATGCTTCAAAGTTCCTAATGTACTTACCTGCAATACCTTTCAAACAAGATATTACATGTTAAATTTGAACCTGTGGTTCTTAAAATAAACTAAGAAAATATATTTTTCTATACAAAACCTATTGGCTGGATTTGTCTCTGAGTGTGTGTACCTCATTTATTGTCTATGTGTATGTACAACAAATGCTTAACACTACTCCTTGGATAAGCCTACTGCTCGACCACACTACCACAAAATAGAGCATTAGTATTATCTCTTTTTACCACTGTTTTACCTCTAAGGGGAACCCTTGGACTCTGTGCATGCTATTCCTTACTTTGAAATAGCACATACAGAGCCAACTTCCTACAGTCACTTACAGAGTGGAAGGCAGAATATGCCTAAGTCAATCGGTCAGTATAGTCGCCCATCCCATATTAGAGATTGGGCTCCCTAGGTCTGCGCTAGCATCAACCAAGGAAAACGAATGTATCACGTCCTTGGTGTATCCGGGAACCTGCCCTCTGCTGCGCGCCTGTAGACGCAACTGTACTACTCAGTGGGTCAGTGCCATTTCACCTATCATTGGTTTCACACTGACACTAGGATACCATACATTAAACCTGAAAAGCACAGACACCTGACTCTCCCCATCTCCTCTCTCTTACCTCAAAGTTTACCCCATGACCCTTCGGATATATAGACTCTCGCCACAAATGCTGGGACTGGTTCAAAGTTCAGAAGTATCTAGGTAGCAGAACCCTTTACTCCCCACACATACCAGTTAAGAACAACCCATGGTTACCACTCAGACAGGAATGTGTGATGCAACGAACGCACATCAAGTGACAGTGACCTTTTCCGAAATGGCAGAATTAAACTAAGCGCAACAGTAGCAGTGGGAACACCTACAACACTAATGGATAGCTTCATATTTCATTGATTGCATAACAATGCGTGTAACCATACCTACATACCTGGGGGAACAACCCCCCGCCCCTCCCCTTCCCCTCACCACACCAAATTTCCTACCACTGTCCTTGGTAATATCTACCCCAGATAACAGCAGGCTGGTCTCACGATTATGACATACATTGGTATAATTAAAACCCACTGGAGTGGAGAAGTCTAGAGCAGCGTGGGAACGAGACTTGGGACATTACTGATCCAACAAAACATGGTCTTATTGCCAGAGCTTAGTCTGTGCTTGTTATCTGCTTCAAGCATTTAATGCAAGCAAAAGAAACATTTGGGAAAGCTTATTGCTATATGTAAACCAAACTAGTATCAAATAATCACCGATACAAATTGTTCCATTATACATTTTTTCACCGTGCATACACTAAACCAAAGGCGCTGACCAAGCTTGAATCCACAAAGGCACACCACTGCCCGGAATGTAAAGCAGATTAGGCAAATTTTCCAACCCAACTTGGAATTGTGATGCCAATAAACTCTACTGGGGGGAAATCTTCCCCAATGTCTCTAAAATGCTAGGTCAAATTACTGATCCCGATCTGCTGTTGGCCCTATTAGGTTATGTTAAATCACTGCTTTATGTCAGCGTCTGTTTGCATCCATTGCATTTCTACTAGCCAAGGGGCAAATTGCACTTTATTGGGCCGTTCTCGCCTCCCTACTGTTGCTGCCTGGCTCCAAGACGTGACATTCTGTGACACCACATGTGAGATATATGCCTTCCTGCAGCCTATTACCTCTTGTAGGAAGTTGGCTCTGTATGCACTATTTTAAAGTAAGGAATAGTATGCACAGAGTCTAAGGGTTCCCCTTGGAGGTAAGATAGTGGCAAAAAGAGATAATACTAATGCTCTATTTTGTGGTAGTGTGGTCGAGCAGTAGGCTTATCAAAGGAGTAGTGTTAAGCATTTGCTGTACATACACAAGCAATAAATGAGGAACACACACTCAGACAATTCCAGGCCAATAGGTTTTTGGAAAGAAAAATATATTTTCTTAGTTTATTTTAAGAACCACAGGTTCAAGAGTTACATGTAATACTTCAAATGAAAGGTATTGCAGGTAGGTACTTTAGGAACTTTGAATTAGCAAAATAGCATACACAGTTTTCACATAAATTACATATAGCTATTTTAAAACTAGACATTGCAATTTTCAACAGTTCCTGGGGGAGTAAGAGTTTGTTAGTTTTTGCAAGTAAGTAAACCACCTACGGGGTTCAAGTTTGGGTCCAAGGTAGCCCACCGTTGGGGGTTCAGAGCAACCCCAAAGTTACCACACCAGCAGCTCAGGGCCGGTCAGGTGCAGAGGTCAAAGTGGTGCCCAAAACGCATAGGCTTCAATGGAGAAGGGGGTGCCCCGGTTCCAGTCTTCCAGCAGGTAAGTACCCGCGTCTTCGGAGGGCAGACCAGGAGGGGGGGATTTGTAGGGCACCGGGGGGGACACAAGTCCACACAGAAAGTACACCCTCAGCGGCACGGGGGCGGCCGGGTACAGTGTGCAAAGAAGCGTTGGGTTTGTAATAGAAAGCAATGGGAGACGAAGGGGTCTCTTCAGCGATGTAGGCAGGCAAGGGGGGGCTCCTCGGGGTAGCCACCACCTGGGCAAGGGAGAGGGCCTCCTGGGGGTCACTCCTGCACTGGAGTTCAGATCCTTCAGGTCCTGGGGGCTGGAGGTGCAGTGTCCCTACCAGGCGTTGGGTTCTTAGAAGCAGGCAGTCGCGGTCAGGGGGGGCCTCGGGATTCCCTCTGCAGGCGTCGCTGTGGGGGCTCAGGGGGGGGAGCAACTCTGGCTACTCACGGGCTCGCAGTCGCCAGGGAGTCCTCCATGAAGTGATTGTTCTCCACAAGTCGAGCCGGGGGCGTCGGGTGCAGAGTGTCAAGTCTCACGCTTCCGGCGGGAAACGCAAGTTATTGCAAAGTTGCTTCTTGGTTTCAAAGTTGCAGTCTTTGGTGAACAGAGCCGCTGTCCTCAGGAGTTCTTGGTCCTTCTAGATGCAGGGCAGTCCTCTGAGGCTTCAGAGGTCGCTGGTCCCTGTGGAAAGCGTCGCTGGAGCAGTGTCTTTAGAAGTGGGGAGACAGGCCGGTAGAGCTGGGGCCAAAGCAGTTGGTGTCTCCGTCTTCTCTGCAGGGTTTTTCAGCTTAGCAGTCCTCTTCTTCTTAGGTTGCAGGAATCTAGTTTCCTAGGTTCTGGGGAGCCCCTAAATACTGAATTTAGGGGTGTGTTTAGGTCTGGGAGGGCAGTAGCCAATGGCTACTGTCCTTGAGGGTGGCTACACCCTCTTTGTGCCTCCTCCCTGAGGGGAGGGGGGCACATTCCTTTTCCTATTGGGGGAATCCTCCAAAATCAAGATGGAGGATTTCTAAAGGCAGGGGTCACCTCAGGACACCTTAGGGGCTGTCCTGACTGGTGGGTGACTCGTCCTTGTTTTTCTCATTATCTCTCCTGGACTTGCCGCCAAAAGTGGGGGCTTTGTCCAGGGGGCGGGCATCTCCACTAGCTGGAGTGCCCTGGGGCATTGTAACACGAAGCCTGAGCCTTTGAGGCTCACTGCTAGGTGTTACAGTTCCTGCAGGGGGGAGGTGTTAAGCACCTCCACCCAGAGCAGGCTTTTGTTTCTGTCCTCAGAGAGCACAAAGGCCCTCACCACATGGGGTCAGAAACTCGTCTCTCAGCAGCAGGCTGGCACAGACCAGTCAGTCCTGCACTGAACAATTGGGTAAAATACAGGGGGGATCTCTAAGATGCCCTCTGTGTGCATTTTGTAATAAATCCAACACTGGCATCAGTGTGGGTTTATTTTTCTGAGAAGTTTGATACCAAACTTCCCAGTATTCAGTGTAGCCATTATGGAGCTGTGGAGTTTGTTTTTGACAGACTCCCAGACCATATACTCTTATGGCTACCCTGCACTTACAATGTCTAAGGTTTTGCTTAGACACTGTAGGGGCATAGTGCTCATGCACATATGCCCTCACCTGTGGTATAGTGCACCCTGCCTTAGGGCTGTGAGGCCTGCTAGAGGGGTGACTTACCTATACCACAGGCAGTGTGAGGTTGGCATGGCACCCTGAGGGGAGTGCCATGTCGACTTAGTCATTTTCTCCCCACCAGCACACACAAGCTGGCAAGCAGTGTGTGTGCTGAGTGAGGGGTCCTTAGGGAGGCATAAGACATGCTGCAGCCCTTAGAGACCTTCCCTGGCATCAGGGCCCTTGGTACCAGGGGTACCAGTTACAAGGGACTTACCTGGGTGCCAGGGTTGGGCCAATTGTGGAGACAATGGTACATTTTAGGTGAAAGAACACTGGTGCTGGGGCCTGGTTAGCAGGGTCCCAGCACACTTCTCAGTCAAGTCAGCATCAGTATCAGGCAAAAAGTGGGGGGTAACTGCAACAGGGAGCCATTTCCTTACACCACTCAACTGAAGGATATATGACTGCCCCTCAGAGATGATCTTTTATCCCTGAGCTCTGATGATGACCAGACACCGACTGAAATACCCCAGAGTACGCCTAGTATCATCATTGACATTCACTAATTTGACACTTGAAGCATGCTCCTGCACTACTGTACTTTGCGTTTTGGTGTGCTTTCAGAGTCTCTTTGTGTTCTTTTTGCACAACGATTGTTCTTTTAACACTACATTTCTGAGTCCACTGCACAGAATGTTGCTGCATATCGGCAGCTGTGTAACCAGTTTTTGATTAATCTAAAATGATAAATTTAAAAAAAGAAACCTGCAACCATTTCTAAGGGTGATGGTTAGCAAGTTGCTAACAAGCATAACATTTGGTGCGCTATCATTCAGAGGCAGACTGGTGACCTGGCTAGAGTGAGCACCAGTAACTACAGCTAAAGCTTCACTTTACAAAAAAAACACAACTCATGCACAAAACCGATTACAATTTAATGTGTTCTCTCAGCAGCTGATTATGAATACAACATTTGTATCCTTTTGTCTGAAAAGCCAAACAAGCTGCAACGGAAACTTTAAAACACTATCTATGGCCAATCATTAACTATGCACAGTCTAAGTGGCATAGGTACTTAAGCAGCTCATTGGCAGACCTGAAAGCACAAGATATATGGGCGTCCAAACTCCCAGTTAATCAAGTATCAAAACTTCTTGTGAAGCAAGCCAATCTAATTTCTAATTAAAGGGATATGCAGACTCTGGAAAGTAAAGCACACAGTAGTTGGGCAATCAAGCTGGATGATTCTGGTACTCTCCCACCACATTTATCCCACCAATTGGGCAAGATAATGAAAATCAGGTTAATGAATTTAAAGTACAAACGTCCTAAAGGCATATTAGCATGGCCAGAAGGAGCATGAAAATGCAGGCTTTGTATTAAGGGGGGAGGAATCCCTCATGCACATAGTGTGCATCTGCAAACAGTTATTGCCATGCAGAAGATTCTGAAAACGCCCCATGTTTAGTGCATTAAACATTCGGTCATGTGAGGAAGCAGTACAGTGTTGTCTGAAAGGGGAATGCGCAAAGCCGTCCGCCCGTTTTTCGAAATTTCTTAATGGCACTTTAAGCGTTGGACCTGCTGCCCCAAATGGATGTGTCACACCATTAGAAAACTCCTACGCTGAGAACTAATTTCATGGGCCCTGCCCTGCATCACATCTAAATAAAATCACAGGATGCCCACTGTACTGAAGACGAGCCACAGACAGGAACTTAAAATGGAGTCCATGATGATGGACTCCCTCGCATTTTTTAATTATTGGCACATGGCATCTCAAACTGATTGCATCGATTTCCAAGCAGTCGACTTTAACAGACTCCCAGCAGAAGGACATTGATAATGTTGCAATGATTTTATGACGGAGGCTGTTGGGCTTGGAGCCATATAACAAATGGAATTTTAGCGACCTCCAGTTGCCGAAATAAACCCCATTTGAGGGCTCTTGGTCTTATATGAATTGGATAGTACAAATAGTACTTTCCGATAAGCTGCACATCACATTACCTAGGTACTACTGTGGGTAGTAGTTTTAGCTACCTCCAGGTAGTTTTATCCACCTCTAGGTTAACTTCAGTCGCTTCTCGCATTGATAGGTTTGCTTTTTTGGATGCATTGCATTTATAAGCAATAAGGAGGAATGTTTTAGGTGCTTAAAATTTTTATTTTCAGTGTCCCATCACTGCCCTTCTGCATTTATTGCTTTTAACATAGATCCTTTTGTTACTTGCAGTTAATAAACTGTAATCCTTCTAATACAGCACAGTGAGCTATGAAGGACATATGACTCCTACACTTTGTAACCCTCACTACTGTATACACCAAACATCTTGTACATTAATTTACATACTTACGTGATCTATTGTCAAAGTAAAATATGTATGTTATGTAAAGTGCTCCGATACCCTGCACTGGAATGAGTAGCTCTATAAAGCAAATAAAATAGTGGTATTTACATTGTTATTTGAAAATACTGGGTCAGACCAACACATCTGACATTCTTACAGTGTGCGCATTCTCTTATAAACTGAAAGTGAACAAAGCCAAAAGTAAGCCTCTCTTAAGCAGCTGTAAATTGATAAGCTGTGAGACTTTATTTTCCCTCCTTTTCATTTGCATCTAAGTGAGAGCCTCCAGACTGCACCCACCCAACTTGAGATCTGAACAAAAGGAGGCCTTATAGCCCCTTAACTTCTGCCTTTATCTTTGGCCCAGCTAGAGGTAAAAACACATTTTTAAAAGCCCCCTTTGTGTCACGGTGTATGAAAATTACACCAGGGTAAGTTCTGCATAGGCACAGTAGCTCTTACACACACCACAACATTAGTGCTATACAGCATGCCTTACATTTTTTAAATTGCAAATAGAGAGATTTAGAATGTTAAAAGCAACACATATATATATATATGGAAAATGTCACTTACCCAGTATACATCTGTTCGTTGCATGAGACGCTGCAGATTCACATGCTGTGTATTATCCTGCCATCTAGTGTTGGGCTCGGAGTGTTACAAATTGTTTTTCTTCAACAAGTCTTTTCGAGTCACGAGACTGAGGGGCTCCTCCCTTTCAGCTCCATTGCGCATGGGCGTCGACTCCATCTTAGATTCTTTTCCCCGCAGAGGGTGAGGTAGGAGTTGTGAATATAGTAAATGTGCCCATGCAATGGAGTAGTAATGTATGTACATAATGTGTATTTAAAATAGTACTTATTTACGAATTTACAATTTTCATTCAACTTACAAATTTAAAATTTTCATTCAACTTACAAATTTACAATTTTCATTCAACTTATAACAGCTACAGGCTCCCGGGCAGGTATGAGGGCGCATGTGAATCTGCAGCGTCTCATGCCACGAAGAGATGTACACTGGGTAAGTGACATTTTCCGTTCAATGGCATGTGTAGCTGCAAATACACATGCTGTGCATAGACTAGTAAGCAGTAATTTCCCCAAAAGCGGTGGCTTAGCCTGTAGGAGTTGAAGTTGTCTGAAATAATGTTCGTAATACAGCCTGTCCTACTGTGGCTTGTTGTGTTGTTAACACATCTACACAGTAATGTGTGAATGTATGAGGCGTAGACCATGTGGCTGCCTTACAAATTTCTGTCATAGGTATATTCCCTAGAAAAGCCATTGTGGCGCTTTTTTTCCTAGTGGAATGCGCCTTTGGTGTAATAGGTAGATCTCTTTTTGCTTTAATATAGCAGGTTTGAATACATTTTACTATCCATCTGGCAATGCCTTGCTTGGATATAGGATTCCCTGCATGAGGTTTTTGGAAGGCTACAAACAATTGTTTTGCGAAACTGTTTTGTTCTGTCAATGTAATACATTAGTGCTCTTTTTATGTCTAACGTATGTAAGGCTCTTTCGGCTACTGAGTCTGGTTGTGGAAAAAAGATTGGGAGTTCCACTGTTTGGTTTAGGTGGAATGGTGATATAACTTTTGGTAAGAATTTGGGATTTGTACGGAGAACCACTTTATGTTTATGTATTTGTATAAAGGGTTCTTGTATAGTAAATGCTTGTATTTCACTTACTCTTCTAAGAGATGTGATAGCTGTTAGGAAGGCTACTTTCCAAGTTAAGTATTGCATTTCACAAGAGTGCATGGGTTCAAATGGTGGTCCCACGAGTCGTGATAATACAATATTAAGGTTCCACGAAGGTACTGGTGGTGTTCTCGGGGGTATGATTCTTTTTAATCCCTCCATAAATGCTTTGATGACTGGGATTCTAAAAAGCGATGTTGAATGTGTAATCTGTAGATAGGCAGATATTGCAGTGAGATGTATTTTAATAGAAGAGAATGCTAGTTTAGACTTTTGTAAGTGTAATAAGTAACTTACAATGTCCTTAGCGGAAGCATGTAGTGGTTGAATTTGATTATTGTGGCAGTAGTAAACAAATCTTTTCCATTTGTTTGCATAACAATGTCTTGTAGTAGGTTTCCTAGCTTGTTTAATGACCTCCATACATTCTTGTGTAAGGTCTAAATACCCAAATTCTAAGACTTCAGGAGCCAGATTGCTAGATTGAGTGATGCTGGATTCGGGTGTCTGATCTGTTGCTTGTGTTAACAGATCTGGCCTGTTTGGTAATTTGGCGTGAGGTACTACTGATAGGTCCAGCAGTGTTGTGTACCACGGTTGGCGAGCCCATGTTGGTGCTAGGAGTATTAGTTTGAGTCTGTTTTGACTTAGTTTGTTTACCAGATAAGTAATGAGTGGGAGAGGGGGAAAAGCGTAAGCAAATATGCCTGACCAACTGATCCATAACGCATTGCCCTTGGACTGGGGGAGTGGGGGTACCTGGACGCGAAGTTTTGGCATTTTGAGTTTTCTATTGTTGCGAATAGGTCTATTTTTGGTGTTCCCCAGCGTAGAAAGTAATTTTGTAGGATCTGGGGATGAATTTCCCATTCGTGTGTTTGTTGGTGATCTCGACTGAGATTGTCGGCTAACTGGTTTTGAATGCCTGGGATGTATGGTGCTATTAGGCAAATGTGATTGTGAATCGCCCAATGACAAATTTTCTGTGCTAAGAGACACAGTTGTGACAAGTGTGTCCCTCCATGTTTGTTGAGGTAATACATTGTTGTCCGTTTTGACAAGAATGTGTTTGTGGGCTATCAGTGGTTGAAATGCTTTCAATGCTAGAAACACTGCCAACAGTTCTAACTGATTTATGTGCAGTTGTTTTTGTTGAATGTTCCGTTGTCCCTGTATACTGTGCTGGTTGAGGTGTGCTCCCCACCACACCATGGAAGCATCTGTTGTGATCACGTATTGAGGCACTGGGTCTTGGCATGGCCGCCCTTGGTTTAAATTTATAGGGTTCCACCATTGAAGCAAGAAGTGTGTCTGGCAGTCTATCAACACTAGATCTTGGAGTTGACCCAGTGCTTGTGTCCATTGTGTTGCTAGGCAGTGTTGTAAGGGCCGCATGTGGAGTCTTGCGTTTGGAACAATGGCTATGCATGAAGACATCATGCCTAGGAGTTTCATTACAAACCTCACTTGATAGTGTTGGTTTGGGTACATGTTTAAAATTACATTTTGGAAGGCTTGTATCCTTTGTGGACTTGGAGTGGCAATCCCCTTTTGTGTGTTGATTGTTGCTCCTAAGTATTGTTGTATTTGGCGCGGTTGTAGATGTGATTTTTAGTAGTTTAGGGAGAACCCTAGTTTGTGTAGTGTTTCTATGACATATTGTGTGTGTAGAAGACACTGTTGCTGAGTGCTGGTTTTTATTAACCAGTCGTCTAAGTAAGGGAATGCGTGCATATGCTGTCTCCTGATGTGAGCAGCTACTACTGCAAGGCATTTTGTGAATACCCTTGGTGCTGTTATGCCGAATGGTAATACTTTGAATTGGTAATGCACGCCTTGAATTACAAACCTTAAGTATTTCCTGTGTGAAGGATGTATGGGTATGTGGAAATAAGCATCCTTGAGATCTAATGTTGACATGTAGTCCTGTTGTTTGAGCAAGGGAATCACGTCTTGAAGTATCACCATGTGAAAGTGATCTGATTGGATGTGAAGATTCAGTGTTCTGAGGTCTAATATGGTTCTCAGTGTTTTGTCCTTTTTTGGAATTAGAAAATACAGGGAGTAGACACCTGTTCCTTTTTAATGGTTGGATACTAGTTCTATTGCTTCTTTTTGTAACAACGCTTGGACTTCTAGTTGTAACAGGTCTAAGTGTTGTTTGGACATATTGTGTGGTCTTGGAGGCACATCTGGTGGCAATTGTAGGAATTCTATGCAATAACCATGTTGGATAATGGTTAGGACCCATGCGTCTGTTAATATGTGGTAAGACATAACAACACAACTGGGAAGTCTCCCCTCCACTGGTGTTGTGTGGTGGGGGTTTGTGACATTGAAGTCACTGTTTGGTTTGTGGGGTTTTTGGGCTCTGGAATTTCCCTCTTGCTTTAGGGAACTGTCCACCTCTATATTGTCCCCGAAAACCTCCTCTTTGATACTGGCCCTGATATGTGGGTCTGACTTGCGAGGTGGAAGGCTCTGTGGTTTGGGCACAAAACCCCCCTTTAAAGTGCGGCTTCCTAAAAGTGCCTCTGCTCTGTGGGGAGTAGAGCGCGCCCATGGCTTTTGCCGTGTCCGTGTCTTTTTTCAGTTTTTCTATTACCGTATCCACCTCCGGCCCAAACAATTGTTGTTCGTTGAAAGGCATATTCAGCACAGCCTGCTGTATTTCTGGCTTAAATCCGGCGGTCCGTAACCATGTGTGTCTACGAATGGTTACCGCCATGTTCACTGTCTTTGCCGCTGTGTCTGCTGAGTCCATAGCCGACCTTATTTGGTTGTTAGAGATAGCTTGGCCCTCCTCAACAACCTGTTGGGCACGCTTGTGGAACTCTTTGGGAAGGTGTTGAATGAGATGTTGCATTTCATCCCAATGTGCCCTGTCGTATTGAGCCAGTAGAGCTTGGGAATTGGCAATCCGCCATTGATTGGCTGCCTGTGCTGCCACCCTCTTGCCTGCTGCATCCAATTTCTAACTTTCCTTGTCGGGCGGTGGTGCGTCTCCTGAGGTTTGGGAGTTTGCCCTTTTCCAGGCTGCTCCCACTACCACCGAATCAGGAGTTAATTGTTGTGTGATATATACAGGGTCAGTAGGGGGAGGTTTATATTTCTTCTCCACCCTAGGCAAGATAGCTCTGCCTTTTACTGGGTCCTGAAACACTTGTTTGGCGTGTTTTAACATGCCTGGCAGCATTGGCAAGCTTTGGTATTGGCTGTGAGTAGATGACAAGGTGTTGTACAAAAAGTCGTCTTCTATGGGCTCTGCATGCATTGCTACATTGTGGAATGTAGCTGCCCTTGAAACCACCTGCATGTATGCAGTGTTGTCCTCAGGTGGTGACGGCCTTGCCAGGTAGCAATCAGGACTATTATCTGAGACCGGTGCATCATACAAATCCCATGCATCCGGGTCATCCCTGTGTGTGTCGGTGACTGCATCATTGGGGGTGTTGCTACCGGGGACAGATGTGGCGAATATGATGGCGATTGCTGTGGCGAGAATTGTGGTGGTGTCTTTTCTTTAGCCACTTTCGTTTTTGGCTGCATTTCCGTTTCTTGGAATGCGAGCTTGCGCTTCATCTTTATTGGAGGTAAGGTTCGGATTCTCCCCGTGTCTTTTTGTATATGCAACCTCCTCTGGGTATAGTCTGGCTCTCCCATGCCCAGTTCTTGTTCAAATCTGTGACTTTGTAATTGAGTTGAAAGGCCTTGTTCTTCTGTATAGGAGCCTGGTTTCGGCTCCGAGGCCACATGTTTCGGCACCAAAGTCTTTTCGACAGTCTTTTTTGGCTCCGAAGAAACCTTCTTGACTTTCGGGGTGCCGAACTCTCGGTGTCGAGTTTGGTCGGAGCCGGTATCTCGACCGGAGTCGGATGTCTTCGGCTGCTGGGAGGCCTTTTTCGGTGCCAATGTTTGGTCACCGTGTTTTCGGGTTAAGCCATGGCCTGTTGGCGGTGGCGTCCCCTTGGCCTTCATTATTTTGGAGTGAGTTTTTGCCGGGGCTGGTTTACTCACGGTTTGCTGCGTCTTCGGCTGCTCACTCTCGGACTCATCCGAGTCTCGAATCGAGACTCTCTCCTCTTCTTCGACGTCGATGTGCCCGGCCGGTGTCGACGCCATCTGGAGTCTTCGAGCTCCTCGATCTTGCAGTGTTTTCTTGGATCAAAATGCCTGGCAGGCCTCGCAAGTATCCTCTTTGTGTTCAGGAGACAAACACAGATTACAGACCAAGTGTTGGTCCGTACAAGGATACTTTGCGTGGCAGTTGGGGCAGAAGCGGAAGGGGGTCCGGTCCATGAGGTTTGAAGATGGATGCCGTCGGGCCGACCAGGCCCCGTCGAGGAGTGGAAGCCCCAAAGGGCCGCCAGAGCGCTTCTTTCTTCGGTGTCGATGTGCTAGCACTAACCCGGTACCGAGCGCAAACAATACCGTCAAATTTTCCGATAACTAACTTTTCCGAACCGAAATACGGATCGAAGAAGAACACGTCCGAATCAGATGGCAGAAAGAAAACAATCTAAGATGGAGTCGACGCCCATGCGCAATGGAGCCGAAAGGGAGGAGTCCCTCGGTCTCGTGACTCGAAAAGACTTCTGCGAAGAAAAACAACTTGTAACACTCCGAGCCCAACACTAAATGCCAGGATAATGCACAGCATGTGTATCTGCAGCTACACATGCCATCAAACACATATATATATATATATATATATATATATATATATATATATACACACACACACACACACACACACACACACACATCCACATATATACATATACACACACAGCTAACAGCATCAACATCATAGCCCTATTTTGAAACAACAAATAAAATAAATAAATATTGCATATCAAGATCTACTGCCTTTGCCAATACTTGTTGTATACCTGCTAACTCACTGTAAGACCATTTCTAAGCATTTCATTGCTTCAGAAAAACGATGACCTTAAAAACACATAGGTTGGGCTTTTGCATGTCGGTTGCTATTGCTGAAACACTTCCTGAATGTTTCACGTTCCAGGCAGAGCAGAAGCTTGAATCATAGGAATTTGCTTTAGTAAGTACAGATATCGGAATGTGTTATGGAAATGTGTCGTGTTAGCTCTGGAACTCCGTATGCATTAGGTAATGCTTTGCTGTGCCAAAAACAGAGAAGCTCATACTAAAACCGTGACTCATGTACTTGTGTTATGTTCATCAAGAGGGAAACTCGAAGTGCAGGACAAAAAACACGTGCTAAGGTTGAAACATTAACCCAGCAACGGTTGCAATGTTTTCAATATAAATGTTCCGTTCACACCAGGTCAGGGAACGAGTATACCATACAACACTGTGGCATTTTAATATCTGTTGTCGTCCCGTACGGAAAAGAATACGATATCTGTGATGTGCGGTATTTCTTACTAGGCTTGTGTCTGACACTAGCTCCCAGGATGTTCTCCAGTAACTGTCTCCATTGCAAAAGGGTGTGATAGACCGCGTCGTTGTCACAGTGATGCTTCTGCTCACAGTTAATAGGGTGAGACTTTCAGAGATCTGCAGGACGATCTGTGGAAGACTTTCAAGGCCACCGGCGGGACAGAAGTCCTGTGGCATTAGAGGCCACACATGGCGCTTAAAACTGGAGGAGCTAGTAAGAGGGAAAGAAGTGAACAGGAGGTCAGCGGCTTCTGATGAACAGATCTATTTCTACTTTATGAATTTGTACAATGCACACTACCAATTAAATAAACCTCATCTAGGCTAAGTGACTAGGAACCAAAGAGCAGCACATCAGGACCCTAACTGAACAGAAGAGTGTCCATCGCTATTCTCAGACCAGCCAAGAGGATAACTTCTGCAAGTGTCTGCGAGCCTATTCGAAAGAAGCAGGCCAAGGCCTGCGGCGGTCCAGTTCTCTCTTAACATGTACATTCTACATTTTGTCAACGGGTTGAGAAGAAGGGTACACACTAAAGCTAATGGCCCAGCCAATACCAAATTATCCTGCCTTCAAGCTGGGGGATGGGAGAGGGGTGTAACACAGCACAGATTTGAAAGTATGAGCCAACAGCTTAAATTTTAGTTTTATTCCTGAATATCATCAAAGGTGGAAAAAGCAAAGGATAGATACTAAATCTTTTTGGCTGAGGCAAAATACCAAATGACATTCTTGACCAAGAGGATTATTGCTGCAGCTTACAACTTGGCAGGGTCCAGTCACCATACTGCCATATTCTAACGTCGGTATTAGCAGAGCCTCATACGCCACACAGTGTAGTTCAAACGAGTTAAAGGAGAGCATCCAGGAAAGCAACATGTTTGAACTAGCAAATCTTAAATAGGAATACTACTTGGGAAATTATACTGACATCAGAATGTAACATGATTCAGGAGTTTTTCATTTTCGAGTGAACTTGGTGAGAAGCCCTGCTCCAAGACCACTCTATCCCTGTACGAGTCTGCTACTCGGTCTGCATACAACAAAAGAGTAACCAGAGAAATGTTTTCAACAGCTAGAGTACTTTATTTTTATGACTGATATGGTGGCCAAATAGCTATGTAAAGTCTCCAAGTTTTTAAAACATATATGCTGGCAGCAATTATGTCCGACAATCACCTAAAATTGATTTCTCGGCGTGGCCATGGCTGTCAAGAACTGTAAACACATTACTGCTTCAAGGGTCACCTCCGGGATTATATTTGAAAGCTGGAGCATGAAGAGTGCTTCCTAAGGAAACTGTCTAACAAGAAATCAAACCTAACTTAAAAACGCACTACAAGAATTAATTACCTCATCATGCCAACTAATGTTTATGGGTATCTCATATTTGAAGGGTGATATGCATTTGGAACCTTAGCGACCCATCTGCTTTAAACAGCAATTGATGCAGAAAGCTAAGGTTGATGGCAGCAAGATGTGCAGCCTTCTGAAGAAAACCACTTAAGTTTAGAGCTCTCTGTGCCACCCTAATTAAACAAGTTGCTATCAAGAGTGTCATTTCTAAATTGTGTTGCTGCTGGAAGTTATTCAAACTAAGTTATAAAATATCCTCCTACTAATGCATGTGCATCAGACAAAATATAGTATGCTGGATGGGTGACGTCAATAGAATATAGGAAAGCTCCAACTCTACCATTAAAATTTAGATTTGTTGTAATGTTTGTGAATTAAATAAAATATTTCATCATCCATGTTCCTGATGTTTGGTCATGTATTTGTGGATATTGTTTTGCAGTTCAAAACATTGAAATTGCCTAGGCAGGGGTCCCCGAATCCCAATATTGACTGAGTGGGGAGGGTCTCGTGTTCCAACAATGATTCATCTGGGAGGGGTGGGGGGGTCCCCAGATTCTACTAACAATCAATTAGGTGGTCCACATCAGTCAAAAGATTAAGAACAACTGGGCTAGAGCAGTGGTTCTTAACATGTGGTCCATGGAACCCTGGGAGTCCAAGAACCCTACACAGGGGGTCCCCTGACTGCTTAGAAAATTAAATAACATTACCGGATTAATAAAGCGTATGTAACTAAAGAAACAATGTACAGTTGCAAATTTTAAAAACATTTTGTAAATCTGAAGGAATTTGAAATTGATGGAAAAAAGTAAGTTAGTATCATCAGATAGATTCCTGGGAGCAGTGCAAGTGCATGAAAAAGAATATAGTACGGGCAATGGCTGGCCTCAACCGAGTTTAGAAAAGCTCCAGCTTTCGTAATTAGAAGAAAAAAAAAACTTTTGAGTTTGTGAATTAAATAAAATAAGCAATCGTTTGTGTATTCGTAGGATGAACGCTCGTTTCTGTGCTTGTTTTACGGTTCAAATCATCGAGAATTCTTAGGCCACGGCACCCAGCTTCGAGTAATGACTCACTGGGGGTGAGTCAATCCAATAACGATTCAGTGGGGGGAGGGGGGTCCACTGTGGAGAGCATAGCTTCTGTTCATAAACTACAGCGATCTTAAAGTAACGGTTATCAATAAAAAATGATCACATTTGGACTGACTTTCAAAATCCATTTTCCCACAGAATAAATGTTAAATTAAAGTTCTACTGATGCGCATTGCTAAATCTAAGTAAAATTAAATCCCCTCGGTTTTAAAACATCAATTCCTCATGTTAAAGGACTCAAGTGTTATATTTTTAATCATTGATACACTGCCATCTAGCGGCTACACACTATGACGGTGACTGTCCAAGGTACTCGTATACTTCCAGAGACATCAGACAGATTCATTTGAGGGAAGGGGAGACACATTTTCAATCACAGTAAGAGAATACGGCTAGGAGAGTGTTACTGCACATTTCTATAGAGAAAGGTCCTTTGATTTAAAGAGTACAACTGGAGAAGGCAATATGCAGCGCAATCTTAAATTTGTGAATTAGAGTCCTCTGCTTTCAGTACATCAAACTCGTCGACTACGGAATATTCTCGTGCAACTTCGGCTACTTCTCCTGATCCGGGACCAGAAAAGGTTCTCTTCGAGAGCGTTGTGGAACTTTACAACACACACAAGGCAAAGGTGCAGACATGACTATCCAACCTGCTCTAACGATACTATAAGGTCAAGGGTTAACACAAAGAAAAGCACATGAATCTCTATTCTCTTCTGACGTCACAAACATGTCACACGGAGTTACGCCGAAACTATAAAGTTTCGACAAGTAATCGAATATCACTGGGAAAAATATACGAGGGTCATGATGGAGATTCGGCCCTGTTGCTAAATTAAATTAGTTCATTCTTAGTTTGTTTTAACTTCCATTATGTGGAGTTACAGAACCGTAGATGTGTCTAAATCAAAGTCCAAACATCTTAATATATGTCCTGGCACAATAAGGCTGACTTCTTAAGATGAACGAAAAAGGCCTCTTTGCAGGCTTTGTGTTATAACGGTAAATGTTGTGTTAGACGGGGCAGCAAACAAACGGATGGAGTAAAGTAGTGGGATACAGAGACCACTCCGAAGCCTCGTTGCACTTCGAGTATGCCCCCATTTTACTATCTACAAGTGGCAATGTTTATCACAAAAAGATGCTACATAACATGCTCCACACAATATCGTTACGTTTCTAAAAGTGCAACAACTTTTGAGTCAGTGTGCCATTTTAAGTGGGCCTAAAACACAAGCAAACAGAAAGAGGGTTGTTTATGTCTCGACTGTGAACGAAAACGTAACGTGCTAAGGTACACAACCCCTTAACTTTACAAGTCCAGTACATATTACATCATTTATATTTAAATCGTGCCATATAACTAAACAGTTTACAAAGTGCATTTTCACCATGTATTTCAGAGGACCAAAGAGGTCTGACTTTTTTTTTTTAATCTTCAGCGCCATATGCGGATTGTTTGAATTTATGAAGACAAGTAATAACACAAACAGTGAATAATTGGTAAGCGGTTGACAGACTACTTTTGTTACGTCGTATTCAATTTTTATGGCAGATCATTTGGAAAAAAAAAAATGAATAAGAGGTCTCAACCTGGCTTATCTGCTAATTAACAGTGAGTTAATGTATCTTTCACTTTTGCCCTTACTAAGACCACAGGGTAATTCTTCCATCACCTTGCAATCTAATGCGTAATCATAATATATGATGTTTGATACCTAAGGGTATGATATTCTCATATTTTGGGAATTAAGGTACACTGAGAACTAACATATGTCTGCATCCCACCATTGTGTTCACATTTTATTCCACAACTTTTCCATTAATTTTTATATTCCTTTCATATATTTTCTTCACCCCTTTTTTTTACATTTTCTCATATATTTTTTCATGTCCATACACTGGTGGAGGTCTCTCCTTTTTAATTAGGAAATATGGATACACATATAATAATAGGTACCTATATAATTTACAGCCCTGATGAAGTCATTGGGAAACTCCCGGACGAAACACGTGTTTGGACTTGGACTTTGGATCATAGCAATCTTGGAACAACAGATCAATTAATTCTACTATTTGGATTTGGACAGTGATACTATAATTGGGGATTATGTTGGAAATAATCCTATTAATTTTCAGAAATATATGAAAAACTTTACCTATGTATACTGACTTATGAGTACTATTATTTTTCATGTTATAATGAGTGCCTCTTGTACTTTATATTAATGTGTAAACAGTTTACGGTCTTGCCTACAGACAGCTTCCGATGCCCATTGTCACAATACCTACTGTGTGGAATACCAATTCTTAATGGGCTTTGGGTCAAGCCACTGCTTATCACTGGTTGGCTTTCTTGTCAGTCTCATTTGCTTGCTTATCCAACAGCTTTTCTCCTCTCCTTGTCCCTTATCTTCAGCATAGCTTCTTAACCATCCTGTTGACTGGATAAGGTGATTTTTTTTTCCAGGGGTGAAATGAGGGAAATACGTTTTTTCTTTCAGCACTATATGAGAGTGCATGTTTCCACTCATATGCCGCTTCCTCCCTCAGATCCTCAACTCGTGCTACCCCCAAACCTACCACAGCTGGGTTTTTTCCCTGCTTTTTGTTCCACCAGTAACTCAGCTACTCTCTTGCACATGTTGTTATATTTATTTTTACCAGCTTCCATTTGCTACAGGGTCACTCCTTTGTCCATAATGCTCTTTTGCACAATGTTAAAAAAATTTTTTTTACTACTCAGATGGAGACGTACCACCTTCGAACGGTAAATTAAAATATTTACATATGTATACACACACACACAAACACACACACATATATATATATATATATATATATATATATATATATATATATGGAAAATGTCACTTGCCCAGTGTACATCTGTTTGTGGCATGTTCCGCTGAAGATTTCACATGCTATGCACAGGTCCTGCCATCTAGTGATGGGCTCGGAGTGTTACAAGTTGTTTTTCTTCGAAGAAGTCTTTTCAAGTCACGGGACAGAGTGGTGACTCCTTTTTGGCTCCATTGCGCATGGGCATCGACTCCATCTTAGATGGTTTTCCCGCAGAGGGTAAGGCAGGAGTGATAGAGTGTAAAGAAAGAGATGTCATTGCAATGGAATAGAAATATATATACATATGTACAAATTTAAATGTAACTTAAGCGGCTACAGGCTCCCGGGGAGGAGGGAGGGTGCATGTGAATCTGCAGCAGAACATGCCACGAACAGATGTACACTGGGTAAGTGACATTTTCCGTTCGATGGCATGTGTAGCTGCAGATACACATGCTATGCATAGACTACAAAGCAGTTCTCCTCCCATATGCGGTTGTCAGCCTATAGGAGTTGAAGTTGTTTGAAATATTGTTCTTAGTACAGCCTGGCCTACTGTGGCTTGTTGTGTTGCTAACATATCTACACAGTAATGCTTGGTAAATGTATGGGGTGTTGACCAAGTGGCTGCTTTACAGATTTCTGGCATTGGTATATTTCCTAGAAATGCCACTGTTGCTCCTTTCTTCCTGGTGGAGTGTGCTTTTGGTGTTACAAATAGCTGTCTTTTAGCCTTTAGGTAACAGGTTTGGATGCACTTTACTATCCATCTGGCTATGCCTTGTTTTGGATAGGATTACCAGTATGGGGTTTTTGGAATGCGACAAACAGCTGTTTAGTCTTTCTAAATGATTTTGTTCTTTCAATGTAATACATTAAAGCTCTTTTAATGTCTAATGTATGGAGCGCTCTTTCTGCTACTGAGTCTGGCTGTGGGAAGAAGAATGGAAGTTCCACTGTTTGATTTAAACGAAATGGTGAGATGACTTTAGGTAGGAATTTTGGGTTTGTGCAAAGTACTACCTTATGTTTGTGTACTTGTATAAATGGTTGTTCAATAGTGAATGCTTGTATTTCACTAACTCCTCGTAATGAAGTAATTGCAACGAGGAATGCTACTTTCCATGTTAGAAACTGAATTTGACAGGAATGCATGGGTTCAAACGGTAGACCCATGAGCCGTGTGAGTACAATATTGAGACTCCATGCAGGTACTGGTGGTGTTCTTGGAGGTATGATACATTTTAGACCTTCCATGAAGGCTTTGATGACAAGCACTCTAAATAGAGACTTGTTTTGTATATTTTGTAACTAGGCTGAAATAGCTGTGAGATGTATTTTAATGGATGAGAAAGCTAATTTTGATTTCTGTAGATGAAGTAAATAACGTACAATGTCTTGTATGGATGCAGCAAGAGGTGTTTTGTGTTTGGATTGGCAGTAAAAGACAAACCTTTTCCATTTGTTTGCATAGCACTGCCTGGTAGTGGGTTTTCTTGCTTGTTTGATTACTTCCATACATTCTGATGGAAGATGTAGATATACAAACTCTAAGACTTCAGGAGCCAGATTGCTAGATTGAGTATTGCTGGATTGGGGTGCCTGATCAGTTGTTTGTTTTGTGTCAACAGATCTGGCCTGTTTGGCAGATTGATGTGTGGTACTAGTGACAGGTCTAAAAATATTGTGTACCATGGTTAGCGTGCCCACGTTGGCGCTATGAGTTTGAGTTTGTTTTGACGCAGTTTGTTGACCAGAAATGGAATGAGTGGGAGAGGGTGAAAAGCGTAAGCAAATATCCCTGATCAGTTGATCCACAGAGCATTGCCCTTGGATAGAGAGTGTGGGTATCTGGATGCAAAGTTTTGGCATTTTGCATTCTGGCTGGTGGCGAATAGATCTGTCTGGTGTTCCCCATTGGCGAAAGTACTTGTGAAGTACTTAGGGGTGAATTTCCCACTCGTGTGTTTGCAGATGATCCCGGCTGAGACCGTCTGCTAATTGAATGTGAATCCCTGGAATATACTGTGCAACAGGGTGCATGTTGTTGTGAACTGCCCAATGCAACATTTTTGATGCAAGAAGACAAAGTTGTGATGAATGGGTTCTTCCTTGTTTGTTCAGGTAGTACATTGTCGTCATATTGTCTGTTTTGATGAGAATGTGTTTGTGAACAAGAAGGGGTTGAAAGGCTTTTAGTGCTAGGAATACCGCTAGCAGTTCTAAGTGATTTATGTGAAGTTGTTTTTGTTTGGTATCCCATTGTCCCTGAATGTTGTGATTGTTGAGATGTGCCCCCCATCCAATCTTTGATGCATCTGTTGTAAGAATGGCGTGAGGCACAGGGTCTTGAAATGGCCACCCTTTGTTTAAATTTTTGAATTCCACCACTGAAGCGAGATGTGTGTTTGGCGGTCTATCAACACTAGATCTTGAAGATGACTATGTGCCTGTGACCATTGTTTTGCAAGGCACTGTTGTTAGGGCCGCATGTTTAGTCTTGCGTTTGGGACAATTGCGATGCATGATGCCATCATGCCCAACAGTTTCATGACAAATTTGACTGTGTACTGTTGGATTGGCTGGAATTTTGGTAATATGTTGTGAAATGATTGTACCCTTTGTGGACTTGGGCTTGCAAGTGCTCTTTGGGTGTTTAATGTGGCTCCTAAATACTGTTGAACTTGCGCTGGTTGAAGGTGTGATTTTTGGTAGTTTATTGAGAACCCTAGTGTTTGTAGGGTGTTTATTACATAACGTGTATGATATTGGCATTGTGTTTGACTGTTGGCTTTTATTAGCCAGTCGTCGAGATATGGAAAGACATGGATATGTTGCCTTCTTATGTATGCTGCGACTACGCCAAGGCATTTTGTAAATACTCTGGGAGCGGTTGTTATCCCGAAAAGTAACACTTTGAACTGGTAATGTTTTCCTTGTGTTACAAATCTGAGATATTTTCTGTGTGCTGGATGGATGGGTATGCGAAAATACGCATCTTTTAGATCCAGTGTTGCCATAAAATCTTGTTGTTGTAACAGTGGGACTACATCCTGTAGTGTTACCATGTGAAAGTGTTCTGATAGGATGTAAAGCTTGAGAGTTCTGAGATTTAGTATTGGTCTCAATGTTTTGTCTTTTTTGGGAATGAGGAAATACAGGGAGTAAACCCCTGTTCGTCTTTGATGATGTGGCACAAGCTCTATGGCCTGTTTGAGTAATAGTGCCTGTACCTCTGTTTGCAACATTGAAATGTGTTGAGAGGAGAGTTTGTGTGGTTTTGGGGGTATATCTGGAGGAGTTTGTGCAAACTCTATGCAGCAACCATGTTGGATAATGGATAAGACCCAATTGTCTGTTGTGATGGGTAACCAGTGGGTGTGGAACTTTTGCAGTCTTCCTCCCACAGGGGAAGTGTGGTGAGGGAAGATGTGGATGAAGTCACTGTTTGGTATGCGTGGGTTTCTTTGAGGGCTGATATTTTCCTCTAGATCTGGGAAATTGTCCTGTGGAGGTTCCCCAAAACCCCCTCTCAGGTATTTTGCCGGTAAGAGGGTTTGGATTGGGAGGTAGATTGCTCAGATGTTTGGGGTCTAAAGCCTCCCCTATATTGAGGCTTTCGAAATAAGCCTCTGTATTGAGTTGAGTAAAGCGCCCCATAGCTTTGGCAGTGTTGGTGTCTTTTTTTCATTTTCTCAATGGCTGTATCAACCTGTGTGCCAAATAGTTGGTGTTCGTTAAAAAGCCTGCTGGATTTTAGGTTTAAAGCCTGACGACCTAAGCCATGCGTGTCACCTAATGGTGACAGCCGTATTAATAGTTCTTGCGGCTGTGTCTGCGGAGTCTAACGCTGACATGATCTGATTGTTGGTAATTGCCTGTCCTTCCTCTACTACTTGCTGGGCTCTCTTCTGTAGGTCTTTGGGGAGATGCTGGATAATGTCTTATCTCGTCCCAGTGGGCCCCGTCGTATCTGGCCATTAGCGCTTGGGAATTGGCTATACGCCACTGATTAGCTGCCTTTGATGCCACCCTTTTACCTGCAGCATCAAATTTTTTACTTTCTTTATCTGGTGGGGGTGCGTCCCCAGACGACTGGGAGTTAGCCCTCTTCCTTGCTGCGCTGACCACTACGGAATCTGGGGGTAGCTGTTGGGTAATAAAAGCTGGGTCTGAAGGAGGCGGCTTATATTTTTTTTCTACCCTTGGAGTAATTGCTCTTGCTTTAACTGGTTCCTGGAAAATTTGATGTGCATGTTTTAACATGCCAGGAAGCATGGGTAGACTCTGGTAGGTGGCGTGAGTTGAGGACAACGTGTTAAATAAAAAAATCATCCTCAAGAGGTTCTGTATGCATGGCTACGTTATGATATGCCGCTGCCCTAGCTAGAACCTGTGTATATGAGGTGCTATCCTCTGGAGGTGATGGCTTTGATTGATTGCACTCTGGACTATTGTCTGAAATTAGTTCATCATAAAGGTCCCATGGGTCAGTTTCATCCTGGTGTGACTGTGCAAAGTGTGCTGGAGACTGTGCAGTGGGGGTAACAGGCGGGGAGACAGTTAGGTGAGGAGACTGGTGAGATGAAAACTGAGGAGGCGGAGATTTGTCTCGGTTTTGGCACTTTAGCCGGTGGCTGGTCAGTGTCCAAATGTCCTTGAAAGGCCAGTTACCTCTTTGTTTTTAGAGGAGGTGCAGTGAGGATTTTGCCAGTGTCTTTATGAATTTGGATTCTGGCCAGTTTTTCGTCAAAATCCTCCATTTGCGGAAGTTCTTCTGCAAATCTATGGCTTTCTTTCAATTGCTTGGAAAGTCCATGCTCCTCTACATATGTGTGCTTTTGCGGATCCGAAGCCGGTTTCTTCGGGATCAAAAGGCCTGAAGTAGTTGTTGGCCTCGGCTCCGAGAGGGATTTTCCGGGCTTCGACTCGATTGGTCGGTACTTGAGGATTTCAGAGCCTGTGCCTCTTCTAGAGTCCGAAGGCTTTGGTGTGGCCTTTCTCGGTGCCGAAGATGTTGCTTGGTCACCAGTAGTTTTCTTAAGGGTGGAGCCATGGCCTTCTGGCAGTGGCGTCCCCAAGGCCTTGTACTTGGGGTTGGATTGGGTCGGGGCAAGCGTACTCACGTGCTGGCCTGCTGTTATCGGTCAGTCGTTGTCGGACTCGTGCTCGGAGTCGGGCCCCCGAACGGAGACTGCGGTGTGGATCATCTCCTCTTCTTCTGAGTCGAGGCGTTCGGTGCTTCTGGATGCCATCTTTAACCTTCGTGCTCTTCGGTCTCGCAGAGTCTTTTTCGAGCGGAAGGATATGCAGGCATAGCAAGTATCCTCTCGGTGGTCTGGAGATAGACACAGGTTACAGACTAGATGTTGGTCCGTGTAAGGATACTTGGTGTGGCACCGAGGGCAGAATCTAAACGGGGTCAGGTCCATGAGGCTTCGACAAGACTTTTGGTCGGGCCAACCAGGCCCAAGTTGGGAGCGGGTGCCCCGAAGGGCAAGTATAGATCTGTGTCCGCCAGTACAGAGGTGTCGATGATAGATGGTACTCGATCGAAAACAATACCGACAAATTTAGACAGTTTGTAATACTTTTCTGACTCGAACAACCAGAGTGAAAAGAAACACGTCCGAACCCGATGGCGGAAAGAAAACAATCTAAGATGGAGTCGATGCCCATGCGCAATGGAGCCGAAAAGGAGGAGTCACTCGGTCCCGCGACTCAAAAAGACTTCTTCTAAGAAAAACAACTTGTAACACTCCGAGCCCAACACTAGATGGCAGGGCTCGGAGCAGCTACACATGCCATTGAACACACACACACATATATATTGTGAAGCTGTGTTGTAATGCATACATGATCATGATTAAGCCACCATTTTCGCTTTTATTTTTGCCACGGCGTGCAGCATCGGCAACAAACATTTTGACCATTTTGTTTTCTTCTTGGTAACAGTTCAGCATCGGCAACCAGCACTTGCAAAGCCAAAAGCGTTGACTAACACCTTTTAAAGTCATACCTACTGGCTTTACCAATGCTTAATTGATCAAAACCTTTTTCTGGCGCTAAAACTACAGAAGGCAGAACCTTAAATGTAAATTACCCTTAGTTTAATTGTTACAGAGGCATCCCAGCACAGTCAAACAAGCAATGGTATTTGACATACTCAAACCGTTTCAAATTTGGCTTAATCACAAACAATTCGTTATTTGGTGTTATGTTTAAAGAAAAGCATCAATTGTTCAGATATAACTTTATTTACCTTATGAGTGTATTTACTAAAATGATGTAACTAGGATATTCCTTCAACATGTTTTATTGATAATGCTGAAATATATTATTCAGTGGCTAAGGATCTGGTAGAAAATCGTATGCTCATGCTTCTAAACTAATGAAAATACTTTAGTTGAGCAGTCTATCCATTAGGTTTGGCTGCTCCAGTGACAACCAACAATATTCAAATCAGTCTGAACCTACCCCAAAACAGGGCAATCTTCAAGGTACAACCCACCCTCCTCAATGTACTGGCTACTGTCATTGGGAAAATTAGGTTGTTGGTTGACTGGGGTGTAAGTCCTGTTCAAGCAGTAACCAAAATTCTAGTCAAACAAAGGTACAAGCAAACCCCAAATTAACGTGTGCTCACCCACCAGCAGCGTAGTACAGAGCAGTCAGATTAACTTAAAGGCAATGTGTAAAGCACTTGTGCAACAATTCAAATAGTAAAGAATTGAAAACACCACAAAAAGGATCCCACACCAGGTCAGAAAAATATATCTTAATTTAATAAATAAAACATGACCAAAATGACAGCAATCCAATTAGTAGAACTTGAATTATAAATTTTTAAAGAATAAACTGTAGAATACCACTTAGAAGCACAAAGCGCCATTCAGAATAGCTGGTTGCACCAGCCCGGAGTAGGAACATGGGCTGGCCACAGGGACAAAGTTAGGCCAGCTGAACAAAGTACCTAGTGAGGGTCCGAAGCGGAGATGAGTCACACAGCCAATGCGATGCGTTGGTTCAGAGGTGTGGCAAGACTGCTGTGCAAGGTCCTGTTGTGTAGCTGTCACCGATCCCATCGATGGGGCTTGCGATGCGCAGGCTGGTGTCAGTGATGCGCTGTCAATGCTGATGTTGGGGGTGCACTGTGAATGCTGGTGTCGGGGATGGCGTCGGGGAATGCGTTGCAAGGAATGGAGTCGGGGAATGCATTGCAAGGGATGGCATCTGGGAATGCGTTGCAAGGGATGGAGTAGGGGAATGCATTGCAAGGGATGGCGTCGGGGAATGCATTGCAAGGGATGGCGTCGGGGAATGCATTGCAAGGGATGGCGTCGGGGAATGCATTGCAAGGGATGGCGTCGGGGAATGCATTGCAAGGGATGGCGTCGGGGAATGCATTGCAAGGGATGGCGTCGGGGAATGCATTGCAAGGGATGGCGTCGGGGAATGCATTGCAAGGGATGGCGTCGGGGAATGCATTGCAAGGGATGGCGTCGGGGAATGCATTGCAAGGGATGGCGTCGGGGAATGCATTGCAAGGGATGGCGTCGGGGAATGCATTGCACAGCTGAGGCAATGCATCCGTTCTGAGGAGCAGGGAATCTGCGCTGCAGAGCTTTGGAATCAAGGGATGCAAGGACCTGCTCCAGGGAAGTGGCATGCAGAGGTGGTTCCAAATGTGATGCGTCAAACCCAAGACGCAGTGGCGATGCACGTCTTCTGTGATGAGCCCAATCCACGCAGCACCGGCAATGGGTCTGTTCTGCTTGAAGATGTGCGTTCAGCAGAGGAAATTCATAAGTTCTGCGGCACTCAGCAGACAAAATGCATTGGTCCTCTAGGAAGCACCTTATGCCCACTTCCAAGCGTCCGGGACTGGGGTGGCACACTTGGCAGGGTTCAGGTGAAAAAGCTGGGTGGTTGTATGTTTTACGTCCCTGAGACTTCAGATCAGGAGGCTAGCCAACTTGTCCTTTGAGACAGTCTGGGTTCTAGGTTGGAGAGATGCAGGTCCAGTCCTTTTCACTCCCAGGCAAGAGGACAACAGGTCAGCGCAGCAAAGCAGGATACCAGCACATTGCAGTCCAGCAGAGTGGCAGTCCTTCAGCAGCACAGCAGTCCTTCTACCTGGCAGAGCATCTAGAGGTCCAGAAGTGTACTGAAGTGGTGGTGTCTGAGGTCCAGCATTTATACCTTAGTGCCCAGACTCTGGAAGGAGGGAGAAACTTCTAAACAGTGGCTTTGAAGTGTAAGGGGATCCCTGACTGACTCCCCTGTCCTGGTTCCCAGCTGGCTGGGGTGACAATACTGGGTTGTAAAGTCCTTTGTGTGTGGACAGGACACAACATATTAAGGTGCAAGTGAGACTGTGCCCAGCTCCTCCCTCTCATCCTGCCCAGAATGACCCATTAAGTCACACAAGCTCCCATTGTGTGTGGATGTCTAGGAGGAATACACAAAGCCCACCTACATCCAGTCATGTAACCAGAGACAGGCTGCAGGCACCAACTGGCTAAAGCAAGGAAATACCAATTTTCTAAAAGTGTCAATTTAACATCCGACTTCACCATATATTAGGATTTTAAATTGCGATTCCAGAGACCTCAAACATCAAGGGGTCATCTCTTCCTATTTGGAAACTAAAAAGTATATGTGCTACTTTTTAAATACACCGCACCCTGCTCTCTGGGATGTCCAGGCCCTACCCTAGGGGTGACATGTTAAAAAGTAAAGTTTGAGCCTGGCAAAATATTTGTTTTGCCAGATCGAAAGGGTAGTTTTACAAACTGCACACACAGGCTGAAATGGCAGGCCTGAGACATGTTTAAAGGGCTATTTAAGGGGATGTCACAATCAGTGCTGCAGTCCCACTAATAGCATTTTATTTACAGGTCCTGGGCACACTTGGTGCCCTTCACTGGGAACCTATAAGTAAATTAGGTATGCTAAAAGCAGGTATGTGGAATTCCTATCGCCCGACGCCCCGGACATCTTGTTTAGGGTCAAGGGCAACAAGTTTTTATGTTTACTTTGTCCTTGGGACAAGTAGGCCCAACCCTCTGCAGCCCAAACCCTTGGCTGCCTGTTTACAGAGAGTGGAAAACTCTGCACTTGAGGTAATGTGTTTCCAAAAGATAATGCTGTTCGAACTTGTATTTATGGTTCATTATTTGAAAGCCTTCATTATTAGGGTGAGTGCTGTAAATAAATGTTTTAAGGTCACACTTCACTACTGACGTTGGTTCCAGTACCAAAAAAAAAAAAAACGTGTACACACATGTTTGAAAAGTTTAGGCTAAGAGGCTAAGTATAATGCTCCCAGAATGCTCTCTGATTATATGCAAATGAAGTGTCATTTAGTAAAATGTGTTGATGCATGCTAGTATTTCCCAAAAATATTTCTAATGGAAAATCAGTGTAACCATTTTCAACACGATTATGGGATGCATGAAAATAAACAAACACTGACAAAGCCAACTGATCTGACATATTTTTATAAGTCTTTTAGTTTCATCAATGCGTGTCTTGTTTTGACATGGCTTTTGTAACACTTAATTGTTGTGGGAGCTACCAGGCCCTCAACATTGTAACAAACATTGGCAAAATCCCCCCAAAAAGTTTTTGAACTCTTAAAGCACACGTTGCCACCAGCGGCAGAACAAAGGCCCCGCAGCCGCCCTCCAGGGGGCCCCTTCAGCACAGCACCTGCCCTGAGTGAGTCTGGAGAGGGGGCTCCTCCATGTTCTTTGCAAAGGGGCACCCTCCAGTTTCGTTACGTCACTGATTGCCACTGTAGTTCCTGACACTGAACAAAACTACTTTGTGTGGCAATATGCTCCTTGTGGAAGAGCAGAACTCGATCACTCACAGTAAAGCCAACCGAAAGAGAGAGAAATAGAAGTTTAATAAAAACAAAATGTCTTTGTTAACACCAGACCTAATTAGGGACCAAGACCCACAAGTAGGTAGCTTTTTGCATGTCGCAAACAGCGACTTTCGCTGTTTGCGACGTGCAAAAAGCACAATGCGATGCACAAACCCAGTTTTGCGATTCAGTAACCTGGTTACCGAATCACAAAACGGGTTTGCGACTCGCAATTAGTAAGGGGTGTTCCCTTCCTAATTGCAACTCGCAGTGCAATGTAGGATTGTTTTGTGACCGCGAACGGGGGCGCAAACCAATCGCAGTTTGCACCCATTTCAAATGGGTGCTAACACTTTCGCAAAAGAGAAGGGATCCCCATGGGACCCCTTCCCCATTGTGAATGTCACTGTAAACATTTTTTCAGAGCAGGCAGTGGTCCTGTGGACCACTGCCTGCTCTGAAAAAATGAAACGAAAATGTTTCATTTTTCGTTTTTGTTATGCATCTCGTTTTCCTTTAAGGAAAACGGGCTGCATTACAAAAAAAACCCCCAAAAACTGCTTTATTGAAAAGCAGTCACAGACACCATTCGCGAGGGGGTCGCAAATTGCGACCCACCTCATGATTATTCATGATGTGGGCATTTGCGAAGCCCTTGCGAATCACAGATGGTGTCAAGGACACCATCCTACATTCGGATTTGCGACTTGCAATTTGCAGGTCACAAATCTGAACCTACCTACATGTGGCCCCAAATTCTTAAAGAAAGTCACAAAAGTGCACCCATGGTATATGTCGTACCCCTATAAAATATTTGTGAACTGTATTTTAGCATGGGTAAATACGATGTGTAGATTTGCTCATGTGAAAATCTATTGAGCATTTGCAAGTTCATTTTCCCTCCAGCCACTTTCTTCCCAACCCTGGAAGAAGTTCTAATTCTGCCATCGTCAGGAGTAAATGTCCAACCTTTCTTATTATGGGAAAATATTAGAGAGAAGCTGGTAAAAATCTTTAAAACATGCAGGTTAGTAGGTTTGCAGACTCAAAGGCATTCCAGCCCTGGAACTATTGCTTACTGCTTCCTCCAGCCCCAGTATGCAGATCTGCAGAAATGTGGCAAAATAAGGAAATTGCTACAGTAGGGATTGAAACTCCAAGTATTCAAGCCCTACTATGGTAGTAGCCCTGGCATAATCAGAGAGGCTATTAATTGCTGCCATAATTTGTCGCCACACTACATGGCACCAAAGGGACAAGTAGATCTTTTTACAGGACAAGTAGATTTGAGAAGCAACCTGTCCCCTGGACAAGTAGATATTTTAATAAATTCCACACCCCTGTAAATGGGTATATGCCAATGTTACCATATTTTAGGGAAAGAGCACAAGCACTTTAGCACTGATTAGCAGTGGTAAACAGGGCAGAATACTCAGGGCAGTGTTAGACTTTTCATCCTTGGCGTGGTCTCCCTTAACTTTTTGCCTCAGTTCCCCAGGTTGTTGATGTGTGCTGTACTCGGTTTTTGAAGTTTTTGTTACTCTGGGAACTTTACCACTGCTATCCAGTGCTAAAGAGCAAGTGCTCCTATACAAAATGTTTATGTAATTGGTTCATCCATGATTGGCTTATTTGATTTACTGGGAAGTCCCTAGTACAGTGCACTAGAGGTGCCCTGGGCCTGTAAATCAAATGCTACTAGTGGGCCTGCAGCACTGGTTGTGCCACCCACATTAGTAGCTCTGTAAACATGGCTCGGACCTGCCACTGCAGTGACAGTGTGTGCAGTTTAACTGTAAATTCGACTTGGCATGTGTACCCACTCGCCAGGCCTAAACCTTCCCTTTTCCTACATGTAAGGCACCCCTAAGGTAGGCCCTAGGTAGCCCCATGAGCAGGGTGGTAGTACATATACTAATGTGTTTTATATGTCCTAACAGTGAAATACTGCTACATTAGTTTTTCACTGTTGCAAGGCTTATCCCTCTCATAGGTTCACACCGGGGCTGCCTTTAAATAAGATAAAATTGTAGGTTCCCTTTGGGAGCGGATAGACATGTGGAGTTTGGGGTCTCTGAGCTCACAATTTAAAAATACATCTTTTAGTAAAGTTGATTTTAAGATTGTGTGTTTGAAAATGCCAGTTTTAGAAAGTGAGCCTTTTCTTGCTTAAACCATTCTCTGACTCTGCCTGTTTGTGGATTCTCTGTCTGGGTCAGTGTGACAGTTGGGCTGTTTGCACCTATCTCTAGACAGTGACACAAAGGGAGCTGGGGTGTAGCCTGCATATCCTGATGAGCTATCTGTGCTAGGAGGGAGGGGAAGATTGGTCACTCACACCTGAAAGGGCTGTGCCTGCCCTCACAAAATGCAGTCTCCAATCCCCTGGCGTGTGTCTGGGGCCTGGCCTGGGCAAGGCAGGATTTCACAAACAAGAGACTATTCTTTTAAGTAAGCCTACTTCAAAGGGCAAAATGGGTATAAGAAGGGCACCCAAAACCACAGACTTTAGATCACTTCTGGAAACAAAGAGGAACCTCTGCCTGGAGAAGAGCTGAAGAGCTGAGGAAGAAGAGTTGCCCTGCCTGTGACTGTGCTTTGTGGAGCTATCCTGCAGTTGCTGCTTCTGCCTGTGCTAGAGGACAAAGACTGGACTTTGTGTACCTTCCTGCTTGTGAAGAACTCTCCAAGGGCTTGAAACTGAGCTTGCCTCCAGTTGTTGAAGTCTGAGGGACAACAAAGACGTCTATCTGCCAGCACCTGCAGCCTCTGCTGAGACTCCTACCCTGCCAAGTGGTACCCATCCAGTTCCTGGGTCCCTGAAAGGAGAAGCTGACAGAACAAGAGTGAGAAATCCACGCACAGACTGCAGTGCAGGGAAAAGATCAACGCAACTCCAAGACAAGGCCGAAAAATCAATGCGCCGCCGGCTTTGCGGCTGAAATCGACGCTCGTCTGCAGTGCGGCTGGAAGATCGACACACGCGGCTGGAGAAACGGCGCGCAGCATCGCTGACAGAGACGGGTGAGATCGCAACCCGAGCTGCGTGGTTTTCGAATCATCGTGCAGCAGGATTTCCAACGCAAACATCGCAAGGCGAATAAAAATGACGCAAAGCCTGCCTGGATCCAAGAGTGCTGGTCCGGATCGATGCATTGCTCTCCTGCGCAGAGAAGAAACAACGCACGCCAACCCAACCGGAGGAGAAACGATGCACGGTCTCGCTCGTGAGTGATAGACGCATCGTAAGCTTCTTTCGACGCACACTCGCCTGTGCAGGTTATTTCTGACGCGACCCAGGTACATTTTCACGCTAACAGCATTAGCGTTGTGTTTAAAGGAACCAGAAGACTCTGTTTGCTTTCTATTAACTTGACTTGTGTATGGGGGATGTAGGAAGTTGGCTCTGTATGCACTATTTCAAAGTAAGGAATAGTATGCACAGAGTCCAAGGGTTCCCCTTAGAGGTAAGATAGTGGCAAAAAGAGATAATACTAATGCTCTATTTTGTGGTAGTGTGGTCGAGCAGTAGGCTTATCAAAGGAGTAGTGTTAAGCATTTGTTCTACATACACACAGGCAATAAATGAGGAACACACACTCAGAGACAAATCCAGCCAATAGGTTTTGTTATAGAAAAATATCTTTTCTTAGTTTATTTTAAGAACCACAGGTTCAAATTCTACATGTAATATCTCATTTGAAAGGTATTGCAGGTAAGTACTTCAGGAACTTTAAATCATTACACTAGCATGAATACTTTTTACATAAAACACAATAAGCTGTTTTAAAAGTGGACACTTAGTGCAATTTTCACAGTTCCTGGGGGAGGTAAGTTTTTGTTAGTTTTCACAGGTAAGTAAGTCACTTACAGGTTTCAGTTTTTGGTCCAAGGTAGCCCACCGTTGGGGGTTCAGAGCAACCCCAAAGTTACCACACCAGCAGCCCAGGGCCGGTCGGGTGCAGAGGTCAAAGAGGTGCCCAAAACGCATAGGCTGCAATGGAGAGAAGGGGGTGCCCCGGTTCCGGTCTGCCAGCAGGTAAATACCCGCGTCTTCGGAGGGCAGACCAGGGGGGTTTTGTAGGGCACCGGGGGGACACACGAGTTCACACAAAAAGTACACCCTCAGCGGCACTGGGGCGGCCGGGTGCAGTGTAGAAACAAGCATCGGGTTTTCAATGTAAATCAATGAGAGATCAAGGGATCTCTTCAGCGTTGCAGGCAGGCAAAGGGGGGGCTCCTCGGGGTAGCCACCACCTGGGCAAGGGAGAGGGCCTCCTGGGGGTCACTCCTGCACAGGAGTTCCGTTCCTTTAGGTGCTGGGAGCTGCGGGTGCAGGGCCTTTTCCAGCCGTCGGGAAATGGAGTTCAGGCAGTCGCGGTCAGGGGAGCCTCGGGATTCCCTCTGCAGGCGTCGCTGTGGGGGCTCGGGGGGACAACTTTGGTTACTCACGGACTCGGAGTCGCCGGAGGGTCCTCCCTGAAGTGTTGGTTCTCCACCAGTCGAGTCGGGGTCGCCGGGTGCAGTGTTGCAAGTCTCACGCTTCTTGCGGGGAGTTGCAGGGGTCTTTAAAGCTGCTCCTTGAAACAAAGTTGAAGTTCTTTTGGAGCAGTGCCGCTGTCCTCGGGAGTTTCTTGGTCTCTTGGAAGTAGGGCAGTCCTCTTAGGATTCAGAGGTCGCTGGTCCTGGAGAAAGCGTCGCTGGAGCAGGGTTTTTTAGAAGGCAGGAGACAGGCCGGTAGGACTGGGGCCAAAGCAGTTGGTGTCTTCTTTCTTCTTCTGCAGGGGTTTTCAGCTCAGCAGTCTTCTTCTTCGGTAAGTTGCAGGAATCTAAATTCTTAGGTTCAGGGAAGCCCTTAAATACTAAATTTAAGGGCGTGTTTAGGTCTGGGGGGTTAGTAGCCAATGGCTACTAGCCCTGAGGGTGGGTACACCCTCTTTGTGCCTCCTCCCAAGGGGAGGGGGTCACATCCCTAATCCTATTGGGGGAATCCTCCATCTGCAAGATGGAGGATTTCTAAAAGTTAGAGTCACTTCAGCTCAGGACACCTTAGGGGCTGTCCTGACTGGCCAGTGACTCCTTGTTTTTCTCATTATTTTCTCCGGCCTTGCGGCCAAAAGTGGGGGCCGTGGCCGGAGGGGGCGGGCAACTCCACTAGCTGGAGTGTCCTGCGGTGCTGGCACAAAGGGGTGAGCCTTTGAGGCTCACCGCCAGGTGTGACAGTTCCTGCCTGGGGGAGGTGTTAGCATCTCCACCCAGTGCAGGCTTTGTTACTGGCCTCAGAGTGACAAAGGCACTCTCCCCATGGGGCCAGCAACATGTCTCGGTTGTGGCAGGCTGCTGGAACTAGTCAGCCTACACAGATAGTCGGTTAAGGTTTCAGGGGACACCTCTAAGGTGCCCTCTGGGGTGTATTTTACAATAAAATGTACACTGGCATCAGTGTGCATTTATTGTGCTGAGAAGTTTGATACCAAACTTCCCAGTTTTCAGTGTAGCCATTATGGTGCTGTGGAGTTCGTGTAAAACAGACTCCCAGACCATATACTCTTATGGCTACCCTGCACTTACAATGTCTAAGGTTTGGCTTAGACACTGTAGGGGCACAGTACTCATGTACTGGGGCCCTCACCTATGGTATAGTGCACCCTGCCTTAGGGCTGTAAGGCCTACTAGAGGGGTGACTTATCTATACTGCATAGGCAGTGTGAGGTTGGCATGGCACCCTGAGGGGAGCGCCATGTCGACTTACTCGTTTTGTTCTCACCAGCACACACAAGCTGGTAAGCAGTGTGTCTGTGCTGAGTGAGGGGTCCCCAGGGTGGCATAAGATATGCTGCAGCCCTTAGAGACCTTCCCTGGCATCAGAGCCCTTGGTACCAGGGGTACCAGTTACAAGGGACTTATCTGGATGCCAGGGTGTGCCAATTGTGGAATCAAAAGTACAGGTTAGGGAAAGAACACTGGTGCTGGGGCCTGGTTAGCAGGCCTCAGCACACTTTCAATTCAAAACATAGCATCAGCAAAGGCAAAAAGTCAGGGGGTAACCATGCCAAGGAGGCATTTCCTTACAGGGGATTTTTGTCGTTTTGGCTTTGTTTTGTTTAGATAAATATTTTCTATTTTTCTAAACCTCTGTTATGTGATTTTGTAGTGTTTTCATTAAGTTACTGTGTGTGTTGGTACAAATACTTTACACCTAGCACTTTGAAGTTAAGCCTGTCTGCTTGTGCCAAGCTACCTATGGAGATAACTGAAGGTGGTTCTCTTTTACCCTGACTAGAGTGAGGGTCCTTGCTTGGACTGCAGGTAACCTGTCTGTCAACCAAAGACCCCATTTCTAACGGGCAGCATAAATGAAGTCAGCAAAAACAGGAGGTCTGACGGCAAAAAGTTAGGAAGAAGCAACACCAACAATGCCATGTCTAACATCCAACAATTTATATTAGCTAACTATGTTTTCCTTTATAATGATAACCTCCCACAGTTATTGGTTTTGGTCCAAACGCTGTGCATGTGGGTTGGCAATAGCCCTTTCTGTAGGGTTATCCCCAAACCTTATGCCTTTTGCCTCCTATTTTTCTGACCCTCTTTTTGTTGGCTTTAGGACTCTGAGCACTTTACCACTGCTAATCAGTGCTAACGTGCACATGCTCTCTCCCCAAAAACTTTATATCATTGGCTTACACCTGTTTGGCATATTTAATTTAAGTGTACATCCCTTGTAAAGTCATATACCATATAACTATGGCCTGTTAACTATGTGCGCCGCCCACAGAAGTAACCTTTCAAATCTGTACCAGGCCTGCACCTGGAGTGCCCGCATGCACAGTTTACTGCCACATTGACTTAGCATTTCAAACTACTTGCCAAGGCACAAACTCCCTTTTCACTACACCTAAGTTGGGCAACGGTAAGCTCTAGGTAGCCCTGTGGGCAGGGTGTTGTGTATGTAAAAGGTAGGACATGTACTTTTAAGTTTTACATGTCCTAATAGTGACAAACAGCCTATTTCATTTTTCACTACAGTGAGGGCTTCTTCTCTCACAGGTTAGCACTGGAAATTCATAATACATTTTTAAGTGGTAAGTTCTGATCTGAAAGGAGTAGTGTGGGCATGTTTGGTATGTTTGGAAAGGTAGCGAAAAATCCTGCTTACTGGTGTAGGTGGATTTTGCATTACTATTTTAGAAATGTGACTTTTAGGTAGTGGGGCATTTCTCTGTGCTTATAACTCTGTGTTTTGCAGTCTGTCTCCACATCTGGGCCTGGTTGACAGCTACACTTTGTGCATACCTTCCAAACAGCCAACACACTGGAATGGCTGAGTGCACCTGCATTCATCTGCATACTGATAGTCTTCCTGGGCTGGGAGAAAGGGAGGCACGGCGCAGTTACATTTGTATAGGGTGTGTCCTGCCATTCCACAAAGGGCTGATTTGACCTCTACTGATGTCTGAAGCCACGGTTGGGTTTCAAGGGGTTGCGTTACACTTGAAAAGGTTCTTTAGAAGTCACACCTGAAACAAAGACATTTGGGAGTGTAAGTACAGGGGCTCTAACCCCATATTTTTAGACATTGCGTAGGACTTGTAACCAGACACTGCTGGCTCTACATGCTGCACCAGAGGACTGCTGTGCTGCCAGGAGGAGCCGCCATTTTGGACTACTTGCTTTGTTGTGCTAGCATGCTGTCTGCTAGGTTGCTGAAAGGACTGCCACTCTGCCAAGTGACTGTGTGCTGGTCTGCCTGCCTACTGCCCCCTGAGTGCTCCCCATTTTTCTCCAGGGGGACTTTCTCCCTCCCTGTTTTGCTATATTTTTTCTTCCAGCATGAGTTGGGAACTTCTTAACCAGTGCGTCGTGAGCGCTTTATGTTTTACTTCCTTACCATCATCTGTGGAGCGGTGACTAAAGATTCTTCTTGGACTTCCTTTGTACAACTAGCGTGGGGTTAGCACTTTGTAGTTTCTCTTCATTTTGCACCACCAGCGCATGTTGAGCGCTCACAGATCAGCTAGGGTTCCAGCGCCTTGTGCTTCCCCCAACCTTGCGCTCTCCGACGACAGTTACCGCAGGGGAAGCTCTTACCTGTGGAGCCAAGGGAGGCCCCGCACTAAAAGGGTGCTGCCAACGCTGCTTGGCCCGCCCCGGGGACTCCGGAGCCTCGTCAATAGATCCCAGGAGCCCCAACGACATGTCTACGGCAGCCTGGTGGTTGCCTCTAGGAGTACAAAGGATAGTATTGTAGCCACTGCGCCGTGCGTTCACAGGCAGCAGTCTCATCAGAAAATCCTGAGCTGATCCAAACAGCTCATAGAGGAGTGCTGTGTGAATCCTGCCAGGTTCATTGGGTGCCTCTGCTGGTATATTGTACCTTCAGTAAGCGGCACACTGCTGCGCCGGAGTTCCGAGACTCACGCCCGCTCCCCGCAGAGAGTCTTTTACCGTATTCTGCCTAAAGGGAGTGGCTGCATTGTTTTAGACTGAAGGAATGGTGCTGCTGCTTTGCATTGTTACACAAGCAGCTCAGCTTTTTGTTGGTAACCTTGGGAGCATTGTCCTTTTCTGGAATCTGGGGTGGGACCCCTGGAAGAGGACCCAGAGAGCGGCACAGGGCGCATTTGAAAATTTGGATTCAAGTGGAAGAATCACAATACAATCAGTAGGTGCACAGGCGTCCTTGTCTGCATAAGATCCTTGACTACCGCATAACCCTTTTTATGAGTGCAGGTGCACTGCAGCTTATGTTTGGGCGGAAATATTTTATAATCCATGCATTATTTGTGTAATTTGTTTTATTGCTGCAACTCATGCCCTGACGCTATCATGTACATGTTTTGGTTCCTGTACTGTCAGGATAGCAAGTAACCTACCAGTATTTACCTATTCAACACAGTACTTATGATTTATGCTGTTTTGGTTCTAAGATATATAGATATTTAAACATTTTCATATAATTCTGTATGGAGTCTCTCTTGTGGTGTATTTATTGTGTCACTGGTGTGAGTGTTGTGGGAAAGTGCCCCTTTTGGCATGGTTATCCCCACACCTTTTGCCCGATATTGATCCCGACTTGACAGAGTGTACTGGAATCTTGCTAACCAGGCCCCAACACCACTGTTCTCTCCCAAAACTGTACCATTTCTTCTACAATTGGCACACCCCTGGCACACAGCTTAGTCCCTTGTAAAGGGTACCAGTGGTACCAAGGGCTCTATGACCATGGGGTCCCTAAGGGCTGCAGCATGTTATTGTGTCACGCTAAGGGACCCCTCACCAAACACTGCCATTGCAGCTTGTGTGTGTTGGTGAGGAGAAAAAGGTAACGTCGACAAGGATTGGCTTTTAGGGTGCCATGCCTACCAATCACTGCCTGTGGTATAGGTAAGTCACCCCACTAGCAGGCCTTATAGCCATAAGACAGGGTCACTATACCACACGGAAGGACACAGCTGCATTAGCAATATGCCCCTACAGTGTATAAGTCCATTATTAGACACTGTACGTGCAGCTTGGCCATATTGAGTGCATGGGCTTGGAGTTTGTCATTATGAACTCCACAGCTCCATGATGGCTCCACTGAAGACTAGGAAGTTTGGTATCAAACCTCTCAGCACAATAAACCCACACTGATGCCAGTATGGGATTTATTGTAAAATGCACATAGAGGGCATCTCAGAGATACACCCCTGTATTGTACCCAACCCTTAGTGCAGGACTTTGCCAGCCTGCCACCAACAGACATGTTTCTGACCCCATGGGTGAGAGCCTTTGTGCTCTCTGGGGTCAGAAAAAAGGCCTGCTTTCGGTGGAGATGAGACACATCTCCCCTTGCAGGAACTGTAACACTTGGTGGTGAGGCTCAAAGGCTCACGCCTCCTGTTACAGTGCTGCAGGACTATCCAGCTTGTGGAAATGCCCACCCCCCCAGATCAAGCCCCTCTTTTGGCAGCAGGTCCAGTGGAAAAATTAGGTAAAACAGGGAGGAGTGGCCACTGCATCTAGGACCATCTCTAAGGTGTCCAGAGCTGAAGTGACCTCCTCTCTGCAGAATCCTCCATCTTGTTCTGGAGGGTAGGGACCAATAGGGTTAGGAAAATGCCCCCTCCCCAAAGGGAGTGGGCACAGGAAGGATGTAGCCATCCTCAGGGAGAGTAGCCATTGGCTACTGCCCTCTGGCCCCTGTTATTCCCCTAAATCTAGTATTTAGGGGCTCCCCTGAACCTCGCTCACCAGATTCCTGGTGACCTCAGAAGAAGGAAGAGGGACTGCTAAGCCGACCCCAGCAGGGAAGACTCCAGCAACTGACATGGCCCCAGCCCTACCCACCTCTCTGCAGCTTCAAAGACCCCTGCTCCATGAAGGCAACACATCCTGCAGGACCAGCGCCCTCTACAAACCCCCAGAGGACTGCCTGCTCAGCAGAGGACCAAGAACTCCAGAGAACAGTGTCCCTGTCCAAATAAAATCTCCAAAAGGACTCCAGAACCACCCCGGTTCCGCAAGCCCTGCCTAGTGTGCACCCGACACCCACAGTCCCAAGTGGCCCACCGGTCCAGAGTAGGTCTCCAGTCAATTTCGACCTCAAGTCCACCCTGAGTTGACTCCCCATTCCCCAGCCAACACAACGATGCCTGCAGCCTAAACCCAGAGGACACCCCTGACCACAACTGGATCCGAAGAAGATTACAGACGCCCAAGAGAGACCCCCTGCACCCGAAACCCACTGGCCTTGGGGAATCTGACTGACAGTCCAGCAACGTCCAGCGGGCCCTCTTCTGCCTGTCCAGCCTTTGGTTTCCCGGAACTGAGCCCCCCCCCCCCCAGCCCCCCATGAACCAGCCTGCAGCATCTTTTGTGACTCCCAGGGTCTCCCCCCCTGAAAAGCATTGGGCACACTGCACTCCTGTGTAACTGGCAGTGCAAGATTGGTGTGGCCCCGTGGCCCCACTGGTGCTGACCTAAACCCCCCAGGCCTGTGTCCAGAATCGCAGGTAATTACCTGCAATCTGCTTCCTATCGAGCACCCCCAGTTCTCATTGGATTCCATTGTAAACCTGCCAAATTTGACCTCTGCACCTAGTCGGCCCCGCGTTGCACTTTTTGGGTCAGCCAAAACTCCAACCCGCGAACATCCTAACCCATGAAGACTTATATCGTAAGTTGTGTACTTACCTGTTTTCTGTGCTAACATTTTTCCCTCCCTAAGACTCTGACTCCTATGAAATATTGCACGGTGTCAAATTTTGAATTAGAAAAGTGTTGTTGTAAACTGCTTTACCTGCAAAATCCAAACAAAGCACATTTGATACACATGCTTGATACTCAAAACTGTACCTGCCTGCAACAAAGTTCTTTTGGTGCTAGTAATAAAGTAACAAAATATATTTTTGCTATATAAGTTAGTCATTGAGTGTGTGCCTCATTTATTGATTGTGTGCGGACAACAAATGCTTTGCACTATTCTTTGATAAGCCTAACTGCTCGACCACACTACCACAAAAGAGAGCATTAGTACTATCTACTTTAGCCTCAGCGGAACCCCTGGGCTCTGTGCACACTATATCTCATTTTGGTATATTATACATAGAGTTAAGTGTGCTGTGCAAACACTTTACACATTGCCTCTGGAGATCAGTTTGAGTTCTCCGTGCCAAGCTACCATAGGGTGAGCACAGGTTATCTTTGGTGTGTAACATACTTGCCCTCACTAGAGTGGTGGGTTCTGCCTGGCTTAGGTGCATACCGTTGCCAACAAGAAACCCCATTTTTAACAATGTGAAAATGAAAAATAAATCAATTTCTGGAAAAGTTTATTTAAGATTTTGAGATATGTCTAAATCAATAATAATCTCAAACAAAATACAATTTTCAATCTACTTTAAAAAGAAAAGTTAATTAGCTGAACGGCAAGACAAGAATATTTTGTGTTGAACAAAATAGGATGAATAATTACAGTTGTACCCAAAAAAAAAAAAAAAAAAAAAAAACATCGAAAAAAAGGTTATTTTGACTGCAAAAATAAATTATAGGATGGCATATTGCCCTCAAATGGGGAGGACAATCACTATTTTGTATAACTGCCACCTCTAATATACAAAGGTATATTCATGCATTTTGCCAAACCCTACTTATCAGTGGATTTTGCTCCAGCCACACAACTTGGCAACTTGTAATTATATGAATATAATACCTCTGTATTGATGCTGGTCATCTTTAGTTGATCTTAGAAATATCAGTTTACATGAGAGAATAATATGGATATCCGAGGCATTTCTAGGTCTTGAAACACTTTTTGCCAATAATTCTATATTAGTGTACAGCGGAAAATGTGTAGTGTCTGCATTAGTTTGAAGGCAGCGAAAGCAATTAGCCCCATGAGTGCAACCTTTGAGGAGTAAAATATATGTTCCTGCATTATTTTAAGGTAATGGATTTTGAGACAGGATACATTAGAGACTATGACTCCTTATGATACTGAGCAGTATTGCAGAAAAGTGATTACCTCTAAGTCCGCTAGACCATCCCTCAGCTGACAACTGTTTATTATCAGGTTACTTCTCCTGCAATAAATGATACATCCAGCCTATTAGCCCCGTTATATATTGTGGAAGACAAGAACTCTATTTTATTTGATTCAAATGTAGATCAGAAATTTATATTTTCATTACAAACTCTTGAATCTGCAAATACATTAAAAAACTCCATTTATTAAAAGAAAGTGTGAAAAAGAAAAGAAAGTAGAAGAGGGAAGAGTTTTGCTGTGCGGCTCATAGGTTGTGTGCTGTGATAAGTCAGTGACCCCCTAGCCAGGTGGGGCAGACGTGAAGAGAGCCACTGTGCCTATTGGGGAGGAGCCCGTGTGCAGTGACGAGACAGTGACGCTGTATGCCATATCTGGCCATCAGACCAATCAAGAAGTGCGACCTGGTCAAGATTGACATCAGAGAGGCCGCTGTGGTGACTCTAGCAGGCCTACGCAATGATGGGGGACAAGGATCTTCACCCCGACTGCCCACTAACTTAACCAGTTTGAATGAGCATCAAGAACCTCCCCCAGCTGCAACATGACCGTGAACTCTAGGACAGTTACACGCAGCCATCAAGTCGGGTATAAAAGACTTACTGGGGACACCTGTTGCAGCTACAACTCTCACAGATGGGGCACGCTCAGACACTCTGGTCACTCCGATCCTTCTGATACAGGTAAGACTGGTATATGGGCCAGTATGTCCCAGAGGCACTTGCTTGCCAGATAGCATTTCAGCGATGGAAAACTTTTGACTTTAATAGTCGGTGTGGGACTCATGAGACTCGGACTACTATTGGGGATTAACCTGAATGTTGCCTACAGTGAATGAGGAATACCCATTAACCCTAACTTAAGAGGAGGGACTCAGTGATCCACCTATGAAACACTAGAGTACGAACCTTCAGGAACTGTGTATTTTTTATGAGTGTCATGTTTTACTATGTAGTTGTAGATGAACACTTATTTTATCACAAAAGCAAATATTTGACTGGACAATCACTTATTGCTGCTACTGCACGTATTTTTACTTTAGAGCATGCACTCACTCACTTCACTCCCCCTCCCCCACCCCTGAGAAGCCATGGACTGCTCAACCCACACTACCACTTTGAGCCAAGTGCTGAAGGAATACTTGGCCCAGTTGCTCAGGATCCATAATAGATCCAAGAACATCAGCAACAAAATGCCTCAAACCCCTTGGCTGGACCCAGTAACCCTTACCTGCCCTGTGGTCCTCTGAAAGCGCTTATGATAGTTACATATAAGTCAGGCCTGATTGCATGCCAGCATTAACGCACTAAATATATTTAGAGAGTGAAAGTGTGTCAGAGAGAGACAGCATTACAAAACTAATATTCTGAATGCTAACGCTAATAGTGTAAAGCCAACAGAGTGTTCAAGAGCGCCATATTTCCAGACATTTTCAGAGCTCTAAGCTGACATAAGTTGTATTAACAAAGCAGAGAACTGAAAACTTTCAGCTCTCTGAAGGCTGCTGCAGTTGTTAGAGATATAGGGCAATCCTGCCTTGGACAATTCAGACTTGGAAGGAAATAGATATTGTTACATTTACTGGGCTTCTCCACCTGATGCATATCTACTTCTAAAGCAATGATACAACAAACTGTGCAGGAGCTCCCCTCTTCTTTCCATACTAAATAATTGAATGCAAATGTATAAAGGGATGTCAAGATTTGGGAGGGACAGACTAAGGGAATGATTGCTAAGGGGACATACAAAAATGCTGATTTTAATATTCAATGTTAATTTATGAAATTACCATCATTACTATCACTCTGATAAATAGGATTTATGGTACTAAATAAGTGTACACTTTAAAATACCAACAACTGTCTCTCCACTGTTTCTCAGGGGCAGGGTGGGGATTCACAACTATATACAATAATACCTCCCCCAGCAAAAGATATTTTCTGTCACAAATTTGTCTTACTCCTAATACTCCTTATCTGAGCGAGCTTAACTAGAGGGAACAAGCATTTGCAATGAAATAGGTCTCGCATTTATCTGAGTTGGAGCTATTGGCACTGTAAATGCATAACTGGAATTTTTTGCCACATGTGTTGGTCAACCCTGCCGTATATTTTGGTGCTTTCTGCCACTTAATTCCAGTACCCTTGCATATAACTAAAGGGCTAGTAGGCCTACTGGAATATGTTTATATATATTTTAAAACACAATATTTGTTCAGCATTGGACTTGTGGATAGGTTTCACATGAGTTTTGTAACAGGGAAAAATAGGTAAATCGTTTGCAGAGTCTTGATATTACTCAAAACAAATATTAAAACATGGACCACCTTTAAAACACCAAAAATTGAACATAGTGTGTGACTTTGAAGACAAAGGGTTTTATCTATTGCTCTTTACCATTACTGTGTGGAACTGATGTTGAAGATGTGATAGGGTTAAGGCGCCAATGCCACCTTCTGCATGCTTCTCACAACAGGAGTTTCTGTTTTCAAAGACCGGACTCGACGGTCTGATTAACCTTAATTCCAATTTTTATTTATTTTATTTATTTTAAAGGCGGCAACTAAAGCAGAGGGTAAAGGAAGCTAGGGAAATGACACACAGAGCGAGATAAAGGGAAAGCAAGAAAAGAGAAGCACAAGAATGGAGAAGGGGAGAGAGCACATGGAATAAGGATATGGTTGAAAAGTCGAAGTGGTGGGGCATGAGGAAAAGAAACTAGCAGCTCGAAAGATGGAATTTAAGGAGAATAAGACACAAACAGAAAAAGAGCAAGCAGATCTGACAAATTCTTGATGCAGACAGTACACTATCAGCAAAGCATGAACGACTGACACCGACCGAGCTCTCTACTGTCAAGTCTACCTGGCAGCAAGGCCACAAGAATGAGGAGCAAATCAGCCAAGTGTTTCAAAATTACTGCAACATGAGGAGGATCTCACACAGGCCACCTTCAATGTGCTAAACAAAAGTGTGTGAAATGGAGAACGCTGAAGACTGCTCAACGTCAAGTATGTCTACTGCTTCTCAAAATTATATTTCTCACTCTCCCCTAGTGCAAAATATCTCTACCTCTGTGTGGTCAAAGATTTTAGCTGACAGAAAGCCCTGAAGGTACAAGTTTAAGCTCTATGAAACTTGAAAGTGGCATGGCCGCAATGAAGTTCAAAGGAGAGACAAAACCATTGCGATGTACCTGGTAGTCTTTCAAAGCACTGCAATACCACAGATCGAGTTCTCGCTGTATGAAACTTCTAAGCGCCATGGCTGTCATGAGCGCGAAGGAGCGAGACAAAAGGAAAAAGGAGTTTGGCTACAGTAGAACATATAGGCAAACGTGTAATTATCCATGTAACAGGGTCAGTCCCCCAAAGCGGTAAAACACCAGCCTCAAGGTGGGACAAACAAAAAGCATTTACCTAACAACATCAAGCGATTTTTTGAAGGTAGGTCAAGTAATGAATAAAAAAGTGACGGGTGTGAGGTGGGCGTGGTGCAAGCCCACAGACAGATAACACATCGGAAAGCAGCGCTTGTGTCCTGCTACGCTCAATCTAAGAAGTGAGACACACTTACCAGTTCTTCAAGTATCATACACTTTCAAATTATTCCTCACGGGACTTAAATGAACCCAGGCGCTCCCGAAAACATGGAATCCATGACAATGTCACCACTTTTACTTCATGGAGTAGTTCCTACTCAGTCCCTTTCAGTTTGAGAAGACAAAGGATTTGCACTCACATTCAGGAAGTCTAATGGCCCTACATAATGATTGCATGTATTTAGGATATTGTACCATATCACAGTTTTACTTTTGTTTTTTGTTGAAAAAATGTTGTGCTCCAAAATGTTTTTGTCCTGATGATGACCAGTGAACAACAAGGGTCAAAATGTCGTTGACGCCTGTATAAATGAACGGACACATACAGGGACTGTTAAAGCTTTTTGGCTTATTCTAGTCATTCTGTAATACCTTTGTATCTTATTTTTTTTTGGCTAATTATCCACTGTATAATGTTCAAGTAAAGTATATTAGTGTAATATGTGGAGTCAATATTTCTGTGTAAAAAGTTTTGAAAAATGATTCTTCTTTTTCTTTTATTGTGTGATGTGGTATCTTTCTTTATGTCTTTACTCCTGGAACTATTGTTTTTAATAATAGCATTTGTTAGTCCCAAGTCCCAGGTTCGGTAGGGCTGCACCTGCGATTTAAATCAAGTTATTCTTAGGCATGGGAGTTAGAATCTGTTGCCAAGGCCACAGGAATGTGTTCCCCATGGGAGGGCAGCCCAGAGGGTAATGGAGCCAGATTCAGGATAGGCAGCTAGAAAGCCCTAAACTGTATCAGGATGGGTAAAAGGAACACAAACTCGCTGTAGGAAGTTGGCTCTGTATGCACTATTTCAAAGTAAGGAATAGTATGCACAGAGTCCAAGGGTTCCCCTTAGAGGTAAGATAGTGGCAAAAAGAGATAATACTAATGCTCTATTTTGTGGTAGTGTGGTCGAGCAGTAGGCTTATCCAAGGAGTAGTGTTAAGCATTTGTTGTACATACACACAGGCAATAAATGAGGAACACACACTCAGAGACAAATCCAGCCAATAGGTTTTGTTATAGAAAAATATATTTTCTTAGTTTATTTTAAGAACCACAGGTTCAAATTCTACATGTAATATCTCATTTGAAAGGTATTGCAGGTAAGTACTTTAGGAACTTTGAATCATTACTTTAGCATGTATACTTGCTATTACTTATACTTTTTACATAAAACACAATAAGCTGTTTTAAAAGTGGACACAGTGCAATTTTCACAGTTCCTGGGGAGGTAAGTTTTTGTTCGTTTTGTCAGGTAAGTAAATCACTTATAAGTCTCAGGTTTGGGTCCAAGGTAGCCCACCGTTGGGGGTTCAGAGCAACCCCAAAGTTACCACACCAGCAGCTCAGGGCCGGTCAGGTGCAGAGGTCAAAGAGGTGCCCAAAACGCATAGGCTTCAATGGAGAGAAGGGGGTGCCCCGGTTCCGGTCTGCCAGCAGGTAAGTACCCGCGTCTTCGGAGGGCAGACCAGGGGGGTTTTGTAGGGCACCGGGGGGGACACAAGTCCACACAAAAAGTACACCCTCAGCGGCTCTGGGGCGGCCGGGTGCAGTGTAGAAACAAGCGTCGGGTTTTCAATGGAAATCAAGGAGAAATCAAGGGATCTCTTCAGCGTTGCAGGCAGGCAAGGGGGGGGGCTCCTCGGGGTAGCCACCACCTGGGCAAGGGAGATGGCTTCCTGGGGGTCACTCCTGCACAGGAGTTCCGTTCCTTTAGGTGCTGGGGGCTGCGGGTGCAGGGTCTTTTACAGCCGTCGGGAAATGGAGTTCAGGCAGTCGCGGTCAGGGGGAGCCTCGGGATTCCCTCTGCAGGCGTCGCTGTGGGGGCTCAGGGGGGACAACTTTGGTTACTCACGGACTCGGAGTCGCCGGAGGGTCCTCCCTGAGGTGTTGGTTCTCCACCAGTCGAGTCGGAGTCGCCGGGTGCAGTGTTGCAAGTCTCACGCTTCTTGCGGGGAGTTGCAGGGGTCTTTAAATCTGCTCCTTGAAACAAAGTTGCAGTTCTTTTGGAGCAGTGCCGCTGTCCTCGGGAGTTTCTTGGTCTCTTGGAAGCAGGGCAGTCCTCTGAGGATTCAGAGGTCGCTGGTCCTGGAGAAAGCGTCGCTGGAGCAGGGTTCTTTAGAAGGCAGGAGACAGGCCGGTAGGACTGGGGCCAAAGCAGTTGGTGTCTTCTTTCTTCTTCTGCAGGGGTTTTCAGCTCAGCAGTCTTCTTCTTCGGTAAGTTGCAGGAATCTAAATTCTTAGGTTCAGGGAAGCCCTTAAATACTAAATTTAAGGGCGTGTTTAGGTCTGGGGGGTTAGTAGCCAATGGCTATTAGCCCTGAGGGTGGGTACACCCTCTTTGTGCCTCCTCCCAAGGGGAGGGGGTCACATCCCTAATCCTATTGGGGAATCCTCCATCTGCAAGATGGAGGATTTCTAAAAGTTAGAGTCACTTCAGCTCAGGACACCTTAGGGGCTGTCCTGACTGGCCAGTGACTCCTCCTTGTTATTCTCATTATTTCCTCCGGCCTTGCCGCCAAAAGTGGGGGCCGTGGCCGGAGGGGGCGGGCAACTCCACTAGCTGGAGTGTCCTGCGGTGCTGGCACAAAGGGGTGTGACAGCTCCTGCCTGGGGGAGGTGTTAGCATCTCCACCCAGTGCAGGCTTTGTTACTGGCCTCAGAGTGACAAAGGCACTCTCCCCATGGGGCCAGCAACATGTCTCGGTTGTGGCAGGCTGCTGGAACTAGTCAGCCTACACAGATAGTCGGTTAAGGTTTCAGGGGACACCTCTAAGGTGCCCTCTGGGGTGTATTTTACAATAAACTGTACACTGGCATCAGTGTGCATTTATTGTGCTGAGAAGTTTGATACCAAACTTCCCAGTTTTCAGTGCAGCCATTATGGTGCTGTGGAGTCCATGTTTGACAGACTCCCAGACCATATACTCGTATGGCTACCCTGCACTTACAATGTCTAAGGTTTGGCTTAGACACTGTAGGGGCACAGTACTCATGTACTGGTGCCCTCACCTATGGTATAGTGCACCCTGCCTTAGGGCTGTAAGGCCTACTAGAGGGGTGACTTATCTATACTGCATAGGCAATGTGAGGTTGGCATGGCACCCTGAGGGGAGTGCCATGTCGACTTACTCGTTTTTGTTCTCACCAGCACACACAAGCTGGCAAGCAGTGTGTCTGTGCTGAGTGAGGGGTCCCCAGGGTGGCATAAGATATGCTGCAGCCCTTAGAGACCTTCCCTGGCATCAGGGCCCTTGGTACCAGGGGTACCAGTTACAAGGGACTTTCCTGGATGCCAGGGTGTGCCAATTGTGGAATCAAAAGTACAGGTTAGGGAAAGAACACTGGTGCTGGGGCCTGGTTAGCAGGCCTCAGCACACTTTCAATTCAAAACATAGCATCAGCAAAGGCAAAAAGTCAGGGGGTAACCATGCCAAGGAGGCATTTCCTTACACTCGCCTTTTTCAGTATTAGGATCTTATTGCTGACGAGTCCAGCATTTGAGAATACTACGAAAGACACCAAATGAAGGATCACTTTCTCGAACAAGAAAGGGGCTTATGGTTTGTATGGCACCTTTTCTGTTTTTTATGGGAGGAACACTTTGGTGATTATTCCCTGACAGGTAGCTTACCCTGGGATGAGGGAGAGCACTTTGGGATCTCCTTAGAGCCCTAACCACCCACTTCTTGATGGCCTTAAGTGCAGGGATCTCTTAAAATATAGGCACACTAACTAACCATTAATTGCATGTTCAAGAATCGCACAGGCACCCCTGGGGATTGTACTTTTGCCATCATATTTTGAACTTTTGAAAGAAAAAGTTTTGGAAATATTAATGAATTATCTTTATAGAAAACGTAAGCTTAAAACGACATGGTGAATAAAGTCTGCGTGTCTAATATTTATAACTGAATGTGTAACTTATGGTTAGTGGGGTTGCCTACACTTTGCAATATTTAGTTTAGATCCCTACCCTGAATATCCTCAACAGGATCCATCCTCGCTTTGTTTGAACTTGGGTGCAGGGAGACACAGTAATCGCAAACTAGGGTGCTGTGTTTTGATCCTACACACAATGTGGAGGTGTCACAGGCTCCAACAATGACATCTTCGTGTGACACTTATGACAAGAATTACACCAGGAAACCTTGGGAGGCAATATTCTAACTATCTGCTATAAAAATGCTGCCAAATGTAGTTGGTGAGACACTAAAAATCTCTGGACCTATACAGATGAGGCACAGAAAAACAGGATCTAATTACCAGCATGCAGGTTGGTGCCTGCTCTACTCCGATGTTGTAATATCCACAGGCAGAGTCGCAGCTGAGGCCTCCTAGCTCTGCTGGAGAGATTGGTGGGGAGGAATTTTAGGACCAGTCTTAAGCCTTAGGCTAGGAATCTGCAAGAAGATTATGTATACATCTGAATTAGCAAAAACTGATGTGTCAGCTCGTCAGGAAATGGTGAGCGTTGGGACGAAAGATCTCAGCCTGGCATTGTGAAACTGTTCTGCACTGCCTCTGTATGGTTTCCTAGATATCCCCGAGTCACTTTTCAAAAGAACCTCACAATCACACAAGTCCATTGGATACATTCCTGTTACCCTTATGTGAGACTGCACTCGGATGGTAAAGGAGAGCCCAAAGTACATCCCTCTTTATGAGGGTCACTACGGTTCCCTTTACCCAGTCTACCCGCAGATTTATGACGACGCAGTATTATCCATAGTTGGGAGGCACGCCTTTTTACCTGTATATTGTAGAAAACTGTTACCATCTTCCTCCGGGTAAAGTATGTGCAGTAAAAGGGGTCCTTTGCTTTCCTTATACCCGAGATGTGCATGGCTGACCTTTGAGTGTGTTTGTGTCTTGTGCGGAGCACTTGAGTGCCTAAATGGGTAAATGGTAGAGTGAAAAGGGCTCCCCACTTGTGTTACTCAAGATGATTGTTGCTTTTTTGTGAGAATGTCAGTAGCCATTTTGGACCTAGGAGCCTGTACACGTATATAAAAAGTCCTCTCAATGCCACCTGCAACCAATAGTCTCCATGGGTAGGGAGGTACCCAGCAATGACCCTTAGATGTAGCTACATATCTCCTGTCAGACCAAAGCCTTCCCTCTCATGTTCTAGATCTGCATTTCGTCTCCTCCCTGTTTAAATCATTCCACATATTAACTAAGCCAACCTAAACCAGTTTCAGGAAGGGCAGCAGAGCTGCACGATCTGGACATGAAGTAATCATGCCAGGATTATGTCTCCTATGTGCCCAAAGCCCTAAAGGTTTGGAGGAGCCCCTGAAGATTTCAAACTACATGGTTGGCAATGCTTTGTTACCATGAGAATCTACATACTGGTCTCCTTGATGCATTCAATTGTCACCACTTTTAGTCTAAAACCAAGGCACATTAAAATAATAGAGAGAGACCATGGAACAGCCAGGTAAGAATCTTGCTGCACCTCTACTCTCCCTCCAGACTGGTCCTAAAGACAGTGAAGTATCTGAGGTGCCGACATGCTGGAGCTGTATAAAAAGAGTTGTCTTCCTGCTTGCTGGAGCGCAGAACTTCTTTTGCAAGGAGTGGCATGCCAAAGCCTATCCTCAAAAAGAACCTACAAGGGATGGATAAAGCTTGTCCCAGAAGGGAGGTCACCCCAGCTAGCTGAGCAGCAACACGTGGGTGGGCCTGAGGCTCCATCTTCCCGTCAGGAATGGTAAGCTTGCTCCCGTACCCCATCCTCCCCTTGTGCTCTCGAAGTCGGTACCTATTTCTCCTCTCAATTTTGTGAAGGCCTGCAAAATCTTGACACTGATTCCTGACCTTAGGTCCTGCACTGTTAGCTCTAAGAGATAACTCAAGATCCAACACCGTAAAAATCAATTTCCAAGCCCTTACATAGGGATGGCAGTTTGAAACCACAGCGAGGAATCCTTCATCTTGGTCAGCAGTACAGTGACAAATGGGGACCCTGCCACCTGAAAATGCTTGTCACGGTCAGATATAGAGGACCCTCTATCACCTCCAACCACCCGGGGACAGCCAGAGTGAACGGAAACCCTTGGCAGACACTGCCTTCAACAACAGTCCAGTGGCTACTGGACTTGGGATCAAGGGACTCTGCCCAAGGGACGCCAGGTGCCACCTTGGCTACCTTTCACTCCACTTTAGGAAAGGCCAATGAGCAATGTTACTTATCAAGATTAGCTCAAAGTTTAACTAAAATATTCTATCAATAAATGATCTCTCGACGTTGATATGACTAGTAATGGATTAAAGCCCTTTGATTTGTATAATTGCTCTTTGTACAATAACTTAATGCCACTGTACTGAATGTATATGAGGGTACTACTAGTCAGAGGGGTTTGAGAGGATTTATAAATGCTAGATTAGACAATGACCTTACCTTGGACAAAACTATATAACAGAGAGTACTCCAGATAATTCATATTGTCATTTTTGTGTTCAAAGCACCAAGTATCTTACTTATGTTTTAATTCATTGTAAATAGTTAACCCCTTCCCAGAGCGATCAACTTAGTAATGTTCTTTATTTGGTTTTATCTATCTCATGAGGATGTTGCTGTATTGTGATGTTCGTTGAATGGGAGCTTTTTTTTCAAACTCTTAATTCTGAAAGTGTATATGATTGCAAAAAGAATGCTTTGGTTAAAAATTTGAATAGTTTTATACCATTATTGACAATCATTACATTTGAGAAGTTAATGTGCCGTGAATTTTCAAAGATTTTGTAAACTAATCTGAAAATTAAAAACATTTTTATACTGGCCACCACTACTCGCTGAGAAAGGTGGGCACTTCACTTCTTTACATGATGGGTCCATGGGGGATCCCTGGACCTTTATTTTGCAGCAGGTGCATTGGCCATATTAAGGAGAATCATCAAATGCAAATCACAGCATATCATAAGTACAGGGCCATCAGTTTTGGACTTTGAAGTACATCCTAAAAATCATTACAAGAATCAGACTTTAGCTTTTCCACACAGTATGCCACAAGGTCCTCAGGTTGACCAATGGTTTACCTATAGTACATAATAATATAAAATGTTGGTCAATGATCAGTGATGAAGACCTTTTCTAACTATAGTTTTGACAATATCTAATTTTCTGATAAAAGTAAACTGAGATTTTAAACTTCTGTTTATAGGCTATTAGAATTTGATCACTCTGGAAAATATATAATTGATAAAAGGTAAAAGTAAAAGATGGCGACTGCTCTCGCACATGATAAAGGCCTAAAGATATGGATACAATTTCACAAATGGGTGTTTTTTCTAGAAACACATTTGGGTATTTGTCTAACCATCTATATAAACGGGTTGATCTAACACGATGACATAATGTTTTGTCACCCTCTCCCCCTTCTGAACACATAGTGAACAGAAGGGGGAGAGGTTTTTCATTAAATGTGTGATGGTAGAATAGGAAAAAAAATATTTAGTAAATTACGATTGTAGATGGGTTCATTTATTATACTGTTCCAAATAACCAACATGGTAAATTTACTGTGGTCACTCACAATATGAGTGCACCTCTCCTGAGGGGAGATTGTTCTGAATAGTTCTATTCATTTGTAGAATAGGATTGCTCTAAGATGCCAGCTGTTCAGCATGCTGAAGCGATGTCAGTGTTGTCCTCCCCACTTAATATTTAGCGTAGACAGGGGCATCTTTGTTACTTTGATCTAGGTTAATGGTTAGAAACCCAATTTTGCATACAACCTATAACATGTGCAATCCATATAGATGTAGAAATCAAAGCGCTGCCATTAAAATATGGTGCTCACTGTTCACGCTTCATAGATTAATCACCTTAATCAACTGTCTAACACGTCTGTTTCACTCAGGGCCAGGAATAACACAGGGACAATTAGTGAATTAATATCTATATATATATATATATATTTTTTTTTTTTTTTTTCAAGTAGGACACACTTTTCTGTTATTTCCTACATAGGGATTAGTACATGATCACAGGACATGCGTGTAGTTACGCCATAGAACATTACTCATAAAGCTACAAACTTAGTCCTCAATAATAAAGGCGCCCCAATGACTCATGCTCATTTACAAGGGGCAATTAGATCATTGCAAGATGGTGACACTCAATCACGTTTCTTGTTCTTTGACTACTTATAGTGATTATGAGCCAGCTTATGAATGTGTATTAAGTAGGGTAAATTATTGAATTAAATGAATAGAATGTTAGAATAAACATGTATTATTCTATTAAAAGGAAGATGTGACAATAAGTATCACACTATTCAAGTGAGAAATAAACAGGAAATAGAGTGACCCCAACACAACAATTACCTCGTGGTAATGGGAAGATTCAATTTTCATGATACTATTTGAGACGAAAAAGTGAGTGTTTGAAAAAAAAAAAGTTAATAAACACCAACAATCATTATGGTTAAAATAAAATTGAAATGTTTATTTTAGAAAACCAGTGACATGTGAGATGTATGGGGATAGCTCTTTGAAGTTGTTTAGAGAACAGGAGAAGTTCAATGGTGAGTGATGATTTTTGTGCAAATTATGTAGATTATGTTCAGCATACGTGTTGGGAATAGCAACTCAAATAAGGTAGATACCTAGTCTTCAATAATATATAAAAATTTAAATTGTAAATACGATTTTTATTTTTTTAAATGATGTAAGGTATAGTCATCTCTACTACTGAATACAATCATACAATTACTTAATGTGAGCTTTCTCTCTGGTAAAGATCTAAATGTGTAAGTTGCTGTGTTAGTACTTTTTTTCAGGGCTTGTGCTTTGTTTTAACATGAAATCAGTGTTGTAATCTCAAGTCATTTTCTATTTCCTTCGAGTTGATGTTAGATTTTTTTCCAATTACTAGTTAATTGGAGGATCTGTTTGCTGGCAACCCTGAAGAAGTCTCTCTGTTGGGATGAAACATGTTGGCTGCATGTTGCTTTTTTTAAAGTTTCTATATAAGAACTAATTTGATGTGAACAGCTGTCTGTGCATAAAAACAAAACAACAGGATCTCTAAGTGGCTAACATTGGGGTAACAATAAGTGGAGGACTACCTTTTGCAACTTTGTAGTGCCCGTCTCATCCTTGCTTGAATGTTATTTACTTTCTGGGGCATGGTGACTGTTGACCCAAGTAAGACAGCACCCTCAAAGCGAACCACTTTGAGGGCGGCAGGGCTTCCCACAATTGTCCTGGTTCCGTGATTAGAGTTGCCCTATCGTCATTTGGGATTATAGCTCTGGCCAAGAACGTATATCTAATTTTCAATACCCAACTCTATTTTAAGTGTTGAGAAATGTACTAACCTATAAATAAAGCTCTTTTTCTTTAGTAAGACTACACTGTCTGGACATTGAAATTACCACCTTTTATTTGATGTACATCGTTTCGGAGGGTCTAACCTCTCCTCGAGTAAGCCTTGCCTGTTAAACCTTGCTACCCTGAGAGAGCACAGTGCTAAAAGGAGTACTTGGTCATCCATGTGAAGTGGAAGATTTATTGTGGCCCTGGGACACCCAGTGGTAAATTGTTAAAAAACAGCCTCACAGCGAGTATGGTCGGTGGAGGCGTACACCATTCAAAACTTTCACAGGCACACATGACACTAAGCAATATTTTGCATGACTATATCTTATTATCAATATTTCAATTGCAAGTATGGTGAGGACTTAAGGATTTTTTTAAAAGTTGCTGAGAAGTCAAAAGTTCCATTTAACATAAAAGCACAGTTGTAAATCAATGTGCAGCTGCAAGCAGCGACACACTATATATGCATGTCTTTATTCTAAAAGAAATTAAGTAATGTCTCCGGTTTGCTTTATGGTCTGTCTAAAGCATCCAATGGCAAGAATTAGTCTGCCAAAAGGTAGCATTCCTTTGAATCGACAACAAAATGAAATGCAAGACACTTACCTACTACTAGCCCACACTCAGGACAAATCATGTCCCCAGCTCTGTAATCTTCCACCAAAATGGCATCCGGATGGTTTGGACATGTCACTCTAGGAAGGGCATCCACTCTAACCAATGAAAAGAACAGAAACATGTATGTGTATAATATGCAAGAAGACAAGAAGGAATTTTGTCAAGGTACATCATTTATTAAAATAAAGTGATCTTACATGATCATTTATTTAATTTCTACAATAAACGATCATAGAATTTCAGTTTGTCAGAATCACACACATTTTGGGGGGGAAAACAAAATACTCATTGAGGACTGAATAAAAGAACAATTCACTTTAGAAAAATCAGCCTTTCCTACAAAGTTGCTGTCTTTTTTTTGTAAGTGACAATAGCTGCTGTACAATGTGCATCATGTATATTAATGTTTAAACACAATCCAAGTACCTAAAGCATTACGTATGAAGATGCACTTACTCTCAATCACTCATAAATCCCCTAGTGCAGTGGCTCCCAACCTTTTGACTTCTCGTGTGGACCCCCACGTTATTACTTGAATCTGGGGACCTCCACTGAATCAATATTGGAGTCCGGGGACCCCTACAAAGTCATTACAGAAAGCTGGGGACCTAATGCGTTAATATTCTTTAATTTTCTAAGCAGTCGCGGACCTCCTGAGGAGGCTTTGCGGACCCCCTGAGGAGGCTTTGCGGACCCCCTGAGGAGGCTTTGCGGACCTCTAGGGTTCCCCAGACCACAGGTTGGGAACCACTGCCCTAGTGTCCTGACAGACTAAGAGAATATGGCAAATTAACAAAACTGATTGTAAAAATAGGACATTTACTTACATAGTTAAGTCAAAATTTGGAACAAATTGTGACTTTTTTTTTTTTTAATGGATATTCACAATTAATTCTTGGTGTATTCCTGGAAATTTGGATAGTTACAGATTCCCAGGAGTACAGCGATGTGTAACTATTCCTGCAAGCAGAAATACAACAGGTATGCATTTCCGCAGTTGGAAATGTGAAGTAAGAGAGCATTTACAATTAAAAAATGAGCCTGTTTCGGAGGGACTCTCTCCTCATTTCACACCCTGAACATACATTTACTGCTGCCCTTAACCACAGTAATTTGTAACTACATTTTTAGCCAAGTAACACTCGCAAACCTGTCCCGCGTAGGAGATTTGTTTAGAGTTAAATTTCACCACTCAGGCACAACTGCCATGCGAGCACATCCTATATGTGAGGGCAAAATCTTACAATTCCTAATGATGTCTGCACGAAAGTCCTCCTTTTTGCCCTGGCCACCCCCAAACATTTTGACTGATACTTGTGGTTACTAACTCTGACTGTGCCCTGGGCACTGCTAACAAGTCCCATGCCGGTGCTCTGTGTAAAATGGATTATGCAAATTAGGCTAATGATATTTGGCTGTACCAGCATACCCATATGCCTCTATTATATGGTAGGGCATGCAGGTTTAGGGGTCCCAGTATAGATAGTACACCCATAGGTGTGCTGCCGTGGTGCCCAGTGTCATCTTAAAAGCAGGCCTGCCTTGCTGGCTTCTTTTAGGGTAAAGTTAACCCCAAATTCGATTTTGGAAATAAAAGTACTTCCAAGGTCCTAAGCTACCTTATTTTTATATATAGGTCACCCCTAAGGTATTCCCTAAGGGCCCAAGGCTGGGTAAAGTGTAACTATAAGCAGGGACTTTATAACATATGTTTTATAAGACCTGGTAAAGGAAAAATAGCCACATTTGTTTTCCCCAATGTAGTGAATGAGCACCATAGGCTAACATGGAGAGACTTTATTTTAAAATAATTAAATCTTACTTCCCATAAAAACAGGCTAAATATAGCAAGTTTAGTACCTAATCAAAAGTTATTATAATAAATCCACAACTTGGCACTGTTGAATTTAATTTAACTTAGACAGGGAAAGAGTTTTAGAACTCTTGCTAAATGTTACCAACTTCACCCCAGTAGTGCCCTTCTCTGACTGGTCAGACTCTGGCAGCGTGAGCCAGGCTGCCTTGATGAGGTGTGAAGTGGCCTGGGCTGAAACAAAGGAAGCATCTGGTGGGAGGAGATCTGCCTCAGCAGATGGCAGAACAGGATGGGGGGGAGCAGCCAAATTGGACTTCAAAGGAGTGAAGGACATTTAGGACAGCAACTGGACCTCCCCCATTTCTTGCAGCCCTAGACAGACTGGTTTAGGAGAGGGCTGGAAAGGGCTGTGTTAAGGGAAACTTATTGGTCTACAGGTGCGTGATGCGGGGTAGGTTTTCACGCTATTCCGAGGATCTAACAATACTACCTCCTTGGTTGATGCTAGCACAGACCTAGGAAGCTCAATCTCTAATACGGGATGGGCGACTGATTGACCAACTGACTCTGACAAAATCTGTCTTCCATTTGAAAGTGACATTCCAGCACTTAACAATTCTTGTTGAATAGGAGAAGTGGTTTTCTGGGTCCTGAAGAAGCGTCACAGGATCATTTAGTGACCAAGTAAAGACGTGAAACATGTTGACCATTAGACAGGATTAGGCATACTACCCTTCCTTTGCTATAGAGTGTAGCGGGACATTATTCCCACCAACACTCCCCATATTCATTTTTAATCTTGGTCTGAACCTTGTTTCTGATTCATTAAAGTGATGGTTGAGGTTCAGAGCTAATTTTAGTTCACTCTTACTCTCCTTCACTTACTCACCCCTCTCTTCTTTTTCAGTCGGTTCTCGTTTCAGACCACCATTTGGCGATTGGCCTACGGTTGAGTACCACCCTGATTTCTGGGTGGTCCGCCAGACATTGCAGCACCGGTCTGACGAGCAGACAGCCCAATGATGAAACCTGTCACCCTATTGGGTGCTTGAGGGCTCTCCTGAAATCAATCACAACTTCGCCCTTATTTTCCTATATAACTAATAAGTTATTTGTCCCTTTGGAACAGTGCACTTCTGTCTATATAACAGGTTAATTTGGGAGACCGTGCACTGGACCATTAATCTCCCTGTCCCTATTTTATATATAGTAGTTAAGGGAAACTTAGCCACACCAGTGAGCAGACTCAGCCAGATCTAAACTCTAAGATTGAATTTTTGTCATCTTGGATTTTGGAGGAATGTTGCTTCCCTGAGATTAATTTTTACCACACTTCCCAGGAAGTAGTCACTCAAGAGGGTGGTAGCCTGCACGAGTGGCAGAAGCACCCTCCTGCTTGCCACCCAAGGAGCAAGGATAAATATGGAAGAGCTGCCCCCAATCTTCAGAACACTACTGAAAAAAGACAACAAGAAGAACATCCCTACTGGACCCCTGGCTTGCACCTGGACACTGTGCCCAGAAGGTCTGCACCAGCTGCATACTTTGGGCTTCACCATGAAAAGGACTTTGCATTACCTCTACAACTTCAGGAAGGGACTAACTTTAAGCTACAGGGAAAAAGGCGCTAACCAGAGTCCCCTGCATCAAATTCTGCAAAGAATAGCCCAGCTGACCAGTAGCTATTTAAGTATTTGGATCAGGTGCATTCTGGGAGTTGAAGTCCTAATCCCCAAGGAGCAATTCAGAGCTTCTGGAACCTTGGGGTGAGTTGTGGCCACTTGAAGGACCTCAAAAGTACTTCTGGAGGGAGATCCAAAGGTTTGGAGCAACTTTGGAAAAAAAGCTCCTTAAGTGGAACGACCTGACGGAGAGAGTCAAGCCGGCCAGCGTCAACCACAACCAGGCCTGACTTGCAGGTTCGTCCCGCTGAAAAGCTCTGGTGTGAAGGTAAAACTTTGACAGAGGCCTCCTGCTCAGAGTAGCTGAGCGGGGCTCCATCACAGTCAGCCTCAACTTTTGACTTTGACCCGGTCAAGTGCACCCATATGTCTAGATTGACGCTTTTGATAAAAAACACTTTTTTTTTTTTTTTTTAAATCATACCTCTGGTTCCCTTTATTGGATTGTTGTCGTTTGGTGTCATTTTAAAGATAAAAATATAATCTAGGTTTTATAAATTGGTGTTGGATTTGTACTGTCTTTTACTTGTTTACTGTTTTGTTGATATTAAATGCTTTTCACACCTGTCTCCTAAGTTAAGCCTGCCTGTGACCAAGCTACAAAGGATTGAGACAGGATTAATTTATTGAGTCCTTGATTTGTGTCCCAGTGGGAGGGTTGTGGCCTATTGTTGAGTGTGGGTACTTACCTGCTCTTACCAATAATCCACTTTCCAACAAAGTAAATTAGGACTGGAATACTGCAATCAAGAAGGCATTGAAAGTTGCTACATACATTGAGCTAAGGTGTGCAAACAGATTTGTGAATTACCTGAGACAGCTTTCCATAAATGCCACAATCATCAACAGTTCCACTGTTATTGAAAGGAAACAGTATTCGTCTAGCAAGACATTGAAATCTTAGCACACTGGCCCCACACCTGTGCCATTTTTCAAGGTTTCTGTTCTATTATGGTAGCCTCAAATTTTGTTTTTAAGTAAAAATACACATTACATCTTTTCAAATAATTAATGAAAATTTCAGAGTAAAGACTGCACACAGATTACTAAATAGACACAAATATTATAGACTGTCTACAAAAAAATGTCATAAACCACTAAACCCAAAATAGTGCAATTGACAATACATCACTTTCAACTTTTCTAACAACTAGCCTCAGCCTGCACTCTCTATTTTCTGCTATAAAATATGTATTGGTACCCTGTCCCCTACACAAATCTTTAAAAGCATTAAAACTTCAATTTGATCAATTTCACTAAGCCAGTGCAAGTAAAATCAAATGTATTCATTATCATCCCTGCAAAGTGCATCTATTGTGCTGGAACTTACTAGGTTTAAAATTGTGCCAATGTGCTTCTCTTCATGACAAATCAATTCACTGGTTTCCAGAGACCACCTCAATTCCACTAAAGTGGACATTAAAACATTTGTCAAATTTGAACCAAGAGAAGCAAATGGGGAACCAACTAATAATAGACGTCCTCAATGACCCTTTTCATTATTTTCCTATAATCTTTTCCACTTTATTTTGTAATTTATATTTGGGCTTTCTATACTTAAACACCTGAATGGACCACATCATCACCTGGGGAATTTATTGCTTGGAGGGCCCCAATACCTACTAATGTGGTATGAGAAACCTGCCCACACAAAATGCAGTTATTTTGACATTTTTAGCATCACCAAGTTGGGTGACCATTTTCAAGTATTCATATACATACAAAGATCCAATTAGAATGGAAAATAAACTAAACTTGTTAACAAAAGTTGCCTAATCTTGATCAGTTACACAAAAAATGCGAAAAACTGGATAAAATAAGAGAATCAATAATGCAAATTGAAAACTGAGTGACTAAACTAGAAACCAAATTACAGGAAGAGACAGCACAACAGAACCTGTGTGTGAAAAGTTTTGAAAAAGTGTGAGAAATTGGAGTATCAGTCTAGATTACCCAATATGCGTGTAGTAAGCATACTAAAAGGTTATGAGAGGAAAGGAAAGCTCTATGATCTAATGAGGGACTAGGTTACTTTGAGAGGAGGTTCTGCAGGAATTCAAAAAAATATCCTTGAAGATCATCAACAGCAAGAGCCCCTTGTGGGCCATTTCCTGCTTTAAAACAAAGCACTCCACCAGAACTGCCCTGGTGTACTTCCAATACTATCTCACTAAGGAAAAAAACTTTACAGCAAGCAAAAGAATAAACTTTCACGTCTGGTATAGGTTTCATGTTTACTATTTTTTCTCAACTATTCATTCAGCACAGCTTAGCGTTTGAGAGAAATAAGATCAAGAAAATATGAGTTTTATACGAGCTTAAAAAAGCTTGGGATTTCCTCGATTATTGGTCACTTTAAATTTGATTGGCAGGGGAGATGAACCTCTTTAGAGACCCAGATGAGGACCAAGTTTTTTTTTTTGCATAAGATACAAAAAAAGAAGGCATGTATTCTTGTGTGAGTTGGCATCACTTGAAGTATGACGATGTTATTGTCTGAAGCTGTCCTTTTCTGACAATTGTCGATACGCTGTGAGTGACATCTACAATGCCTCATGTTAAGTTTTTTTTAAATGCAAGTAAAAAAAAATTACAAAAAAAAATGTTTGATTTATATACTAGGTAGCAAGTTTACATACCTTCAGTTGGAGGTGAGGAACAAACTAGGAACTAGCAAAAAGTATCATATAACTATAGTTACTTTCCAGGATACAGAGGAGCATAGTCACTTCCCGAAATACTTACAAATGCATTACCAAATCCAAATTTAAGGGGTTAGAGTGAAGTACAAAGTCACAGCTGGTTTCAACTCCTAATTGGCCCTGTGATGGAGGGAGGCGGCAAGAGAGATGATACGAGTGGCGGCAGAATGAGAGGTGAAAGGGTAGAATTCATAAAACGAAGTCAAGGGAGAATAAGGATACAGAAAACAGTGAGAACATATGGTACATCTGTGAATTAATGTGAATGGCTTAAATAACCCCAGCTAAAATAGGTAATCTTACTCCAGAGAAATTGCTGAGGTATACTAGAAAAATAATTATCACTGGTTACACAAAGTACTGTACATACGTACCACCGCAGTACATGGGGGGACTGCTGTATAGTCTTAGTATCAGATCATTAAGGTCAAATCAGATAAGGAAGGCAGGTGGATAATATTAATCAGGATTCACAGCAGCAGTTATACTTTAGCATTCTATTAAGGTCCTGATACCAATGATACTGTGTATTTGATTAAAGTACAAATAGTATTAACTGTATTTCCAAATAGCATAATTATGTAAGGGATTTTAATCTGACTTTACTGCAATTAGATTCATCTAGCACATATCAGTGGGCAACAAAAAGGAAAAAATTGGTTAAGAAACATTTTGTAGAACTTATGAACATGTATCATTTGATATATTTATGGAGGGAAAGGAATCCAAAATTCAGACAGCATACATATGCTTCCCCATGCTTCACTTCAGCTGTCAGATTAGATTATTTTCTCATACTCTGACATACAGAGGTCTTGAATACAGTGGTTAAACTAGCTATATTTCCACATCATAGTACAGCTTAAATGGCAATCAGTACAGAAAACACTAACATAAATTAGAATACCGGACCTGGAGATTTAAGTAAATTGTGTTCCAACAAAAAAAGCTTATGGTTTATCCATTGCACTGTTCACAAACGTATTTTGGTTTACACTGCAACTAACCTCTCATAAATAAGACATGGAAAAGCCTTAACCTCTTAGCTGCTGGGCCTTTTCCTCCCCCAGTGCTGAGCCCTTTTTGGCTATTTTGGGTAGTTCGCACTTAGGCCTTCATAATTTTTTGTCCACATAAGCTATCCCCGCTAAATTTGCGTCCTTTTTTCCCGACATCCTAGGGATTCTAATGGTACCCAGAGTTTGTGGTTTCCCCTGGAGGGGACCAAGAAATTAGCCGAAATACAGTGCAAATTTCGTTTTTTTCAAAATAATTGGGAAAAAAGGGCTGCCGAAGTAGGCTTGTATTTTTTTCCCTGAAAATGGCATCAACAAAGGGTTTCTGGTGCTAAAATCACCATCTTCCCACCTTTCAGGAACAGTCAGACTTGAATCAGAAAACCACATTTTTCAACACAATTTTGGCATTTTACTGGGACATACCCCATTTTTACTATTTTTGGTGCTTTCAGCCTCCTTCCAGTTAGTGACAGGAATGGGTGTGAAACCAATGCTGGATCCCGGAAAGCTAAACATTTCTGAGAAGTAGACAAAATCATGATTTCAGCAAGGGGTCATTTGTGTAGATCCTACAAGGTTTTCCTACAGAAAATAACAGCTGAAATAAAAAATGATTGAAAGTGAGCTGAAAAAAACAGCCATTTTTCTCCACGTTTTACTCTGTAACTTTTTCCTGCAATGTCAGATTTTTTAAAGCAATATACCGTTACGTGTGCTGGACTCTTCCGGTTGCCAGGATATATAGGGCTTGTAGGTTCATCAAGATCCCTAGGTACCCAGAGCCAATAAATGAGGTGCACCTTGCAATGGGTTTTCATTCTATACCAGTGTATACAGCAATTCATTTGCTGAAATATAAGGAGTGAAAAATAGGTATCAAGAAAACCTTTGTATCTCCAAAATGGGCATAAGATAAGGTGTTGAGAAGCAGTGGTTATTTGCACATCTCCGAATTCCGGGGTGTCCATACTAGCATGTGAATTACAGGACATTTCTCAAATAGACATCTTTTTTACACACTGTCTTACATTTGGAAGGAAAAAATGTAGAGAAAGACAAGGGGCAATAACACTTGTTTTGCTATTCTGTGTTCTCCCAAGGACCTCACTTGCGTGGGTAGGCCTGATGCTCGTGACAGGAAATGCAACATGGACACATCATATTTTTACATTGAAATCTGACGTGTTTTTTGCAAAGTGCCTAGCTGTAGATTTTGGCCTCTAGCTCAGCCGGCACCTAGGGAAACCTAGCAAACCTTGGCATGTTTGAAAACTAGAGACCTAGGGGAATCCAAGATGGGGTGACTTGTGGGGCTATGACCAGGTTCTGTTACCCAGAATCCTTTGCAAACCTCAAAATTTGGCTACAAAACAAAACAAATCACAATACTTACTTGACTTTTTTATTGCTGCCTAAAAGCTACAGTTGAAATGAGTCAGTTGAAGTATGTGCATTGCTTTGAAGACGCAAGCTGCAACTGCAAGGCAACTGGTGGCAAATTATATAAATAGCTATGCTGCGATCGGGGGCCAGGAAACACTTTCAGGAAGGCCTCGTAAGAAAGGGGAGAGTCTCCCCTTTCTTGCGAGGCCTTCCCGAACGTGGGGAAGGCCGTTTGGGGCCATTTTCCCCATCGGAGCAGGAAGCGGCCACAAGGCCGCTTCCTGCTCCGATGGGGAAATCCACAAAGTGACATCACAAAGGGGCGGGTGGGGGAGACACGGAAAAGCTTCTGTGTCTCCCGGGGTTTAAAAAATAAATAAATAACCCCCTCCCTGGTGTCGTGACCTGCACCAGGGAGGTAGTGCGGGCGTCGGCCACTGGCCGACGCCTGCACCCAAAGGGTTAAGGCAGTATTCAGTGGAGTATGTATTTCTATGGAAAATTTTAAAAAAATACATCATAGATCGATAAGTAATCTATGTGATAAACTAAAGGCAGCAGCTTTTACTGAGCAAGCAGTGGAGATAAACTAAAGAGTAAAAACTACTGCAATCACGGAATTAATAGCAGATATATGAGGAAGGAAACAAACCAGGGAAGCTCTAAAGGTGAAGACAAGAGGGAAGAAGTTACATACCAAATTAGGTGATCGAGGATAATACATAGGCAGACATTAGTTTCTGACTAATACAGAAACACAGATCTTAAAAACTGCACACAGATTAAGTAGTTTTGTATTTGAATCCGAGACAAGAAAATGCTGAACATCTATTGAAAAATGTACGTTTTCAAGACTGTCAGGCCATAGAGTAATTAATATAAAAACAGAACTTTGTATTACAGGCTCAAAGAATCATGAGATACCAAATCTAACTGGTGTATCCAGCTAAATAAAGAAGTTAAATATTTAGACATTTTCACAATAAGCATTGTAAATTAACTATGAATTAAACTACATTATGGGTCGAATTAAACTGGCAAAAATGACTATTTTACCCAAGTGTGTATTCCTGTTTTAAACGAACCCTTATTTTATATCCAAAGAAACAGACCTAGAAGAGTGCCACTAACTTATTTCCTTCTGCCTCGCCCACACCTGGCTTGGATAGCCTTCGTCTCCTGTATCCGACAACACCACCTCCCTGATGACCTCGAGTCCAATCTGAAGATCTTTAAAGCAAAACTGTGGGAAGGCTTCAAGTTACAGTGATATGGCCCTATCAGACCTGAATACCAACCAGGGCTACTAATATCTAAACCATCTGCTGTGATACTCAATGGGGAGTCGAAGATGGAGTACTGAGTTACCCTCAAAGTAAACATGACCACTGTACAGGCACAGACTGAGGCCCTCACACTGAAGTGTGAAAACCAGGAGAACAGTACAGACCGCTATAGAATGCTGGGTTACCCCTACCATTTTTCTGTTATCACAGATTTGTACACAGGAGTTGACTCAAAGGAATTTTTTGTATTCAGTTGCTGGGAAGGGCAAACAAATGTTGAATACATTGTTGCAAAGGCGTAATTGTCCCAAAATAATGTACCATGGAGTATGGGTTCAGTCACACCTACTCCGGGTGTAACAAGGGCCATCCATTAACTGGCACTGATGCCCATAGGTCTCCCACTGGGCAAAACATCACTGTATATTAGTTGGTCTAAACTCCCCTAACAAGTTAAGTCTTGGAAATTCAACGAGAACAAGTACAATGTGGTTGCTCTGCGGGCGACCTCTCTAGCCTCAAGATGAGCTTTGGCTTAAAACATGAGGATTTCCACTTAACAGCTTCCATGAAAGACAATGGGGGAGGGGGTCATCCAATTCTGTCTTCACTTCGCTCCCATAAGCTGTAAGGAAGACAAAAATGGCTGATATTTGATGGTTTCTTGTGAAATTAATGGTAGGTGCATTATGTTTGATGCTATGTGTGCCCCCAACCCGCTAAGACAGCTTCCCAATTCCTTTTTGATAGTCATACCCTTTGCTGAGGGTGACAGTAGTACTGACAGGATTTTAACCTATGGGCAACACACCAAAATAAATCAGGTCCACTTGGACACCTTCTCTAAGGCCCTTGAGTACACATTGCATGATTCATTGTGAAAGCAACTTGTTCATAAGAAGAATTACACATTTTTTTTGTTTGTACTCCCACACCAGTATCACTGACCAAAAGATTGGTACTAGTACAAGACATGACTGACTCCCCTACACTCTTGAACCAAGAAAGCCTCTGCAATAACTGCAGCCACAATCCGTATCTTGAGGCACTGTCAATCCCGAGGCGCACAAACACGAAGAGTGGCTTATTGAACTGTACAACATAGCTTTGTAAGAGAAACATATTTATAAGTATCAGGATGCCTTGGAGACCTTTCAACACATCTAGTCCCTATTCCTAGCCATATTTCATACCTCCCCAGAAAGTGTGGCCTCATAAATCTATAAACCCAGACTACTGTTAGCTTCTCTACCGGAGGATGTTACACCCATCCCCTTCTTTTCTCGTGTCCATATTTCTGTATGTCCTCACAGGCGTCTTCAACTACACTATAGGCTAGTGTCCTCCTTTCATTCTCCTCTGAACTCATTTTAGCTATGGGAAATGTTTTCACCGCAGTCGCTCTTCTCCACTTGTCTGCACCACTCTTCATCCCACTCCATCCCCCTACTCCTTACCATGGTGCTGAATTGATATTAGAGCCCTGCCTTGCCCAGTATGGGTGGGCAGTTCACCCATGTATAAATACAACTTAGCTTATTCAAAGATGCATGTGCGTCACCGCGTCATAGAATTTTAGCCTGAGTTACCAAGGGTATTGGGAGTATCTATGTCCTCTTCTGCTTCGTCCAGACTGAAAATGTTGTGGGCATACAACAATGAGCACTTATTCCATCTACACACGTCTATTCCCTTTGCCCACAGTGCGTTCCAACGATTTTCATTGCGATTCAGTTTCTATTGTCATACGGTCCAGCTGTATCTGTATTGTATATTGATGACAATTGTTTAGTACAATGCAATTACCACTGACAGTCCCTGAGGTTCTTCGGCACCTCTATTTGTGTCTGGTTTTGTTTATGTATACTTACCTCAGCATTCTAGGCTGAGAGGTGCTATAGATCCATACCTAACCTCTGCCTTCTCTGCACTGTTACATCTTTACAGAGTAAGCTCAAAGTGATGACAACTAATGAGGATGAATTTGATCTGCTCTGCCTCAGTAGAGTATCATTTACCAAGTCACTAAGGTGGGTCCCCATCTTACTACACTCTTAATATAGAAAATGGAGAGTAGTTACAAGCAGAACATACAATCACCATCAGGGCAGACTTTCACAGCAGACGTTAAACTAGAGGACTTCCAGGATTTCTAATCCTCTCTTTACACCTCGGACCACCCACCTGTAAGGGAAGATGCAACTTACTTATAATCCGTGCGCCTCCAGGCCTTAATCCCCAATCAGGAGAGGGTGCTCGAAGCCTACATTTTGGCCCCAAAGGTCCGGGCGACTATCAAATCCAAGGTGAACAAAGTGTATGGCCCTGATGGTTTTACAAAAAAACTTTCATAAAACCTTTGCCAACTCCCCGGCTGTTAACCAAAATGGGCACTTCAATCCTTTGGGTGGGGTAGAGTGGAGGAGGAGGGTGAGACTGCAAGAAATTGACTGCCCGCCTCAAACAATAATCACAACTCTTGCTAGAGCAAACCGCTAAGGTCACTACATTAACCTGAGTTCAACTCCCTGGTATCCATGGCACACAGCAGACAGGTTTAGAACAATGTAAAATGTACATATGCAGTACACAAACAGTAATAAAGTCAAAACGAAGAACAATACAAATCCTAAGTCAAATTGGAAAAATAGAGTATCATTTAACAAACAATATGACATCGAAATTACAAAAATCCAATAAGGGGAACCAAAGATATGAATGTTTAAACTCTTAAGTAGAAATAGCACTAAAAAGCACAAAGTGCTTTTGTTAGTCAATGGTTGGTGTTACCCAGAACCGAGGGGCGATTTGAGGCTTACTGCAAAGGACCATACGTCAGATTCACCAACCAGGTTCAGCCACGTCAAAGATTTACCCTGTGACTTAGACTTTTAAAACCAAACCAACCACAGGAGTACACAATTAAGGCTCTTCAGAACCCCAGGAGAGGGCACTTGGAGACTCTCAGGTATCAGGCACATGCCAACAGCAAAGTCCAGTTGGTTTTGGCCAGTCAGGGACTTTACTCCCTGTACCCACCCAGAAGGTCAGACAACTGACCACTGAAGTCCACTTCTTTGTACGGGGTACAGGCGAGAACAGGCAGAGTCCTTCAGGAATCCTCACGGGTTACAGGGAGCAGGTCTAGTCCTCTTCTATCTTCCGCAGGTCCAGAAAGTGTTCTTAAATGGGTGCCTAGAGATGCCACCTTTATGTCTGGCACCATCTACTGAGCAGTACTCCCTAATAAATTCAGATAAAGTTCCCGGGCCAAATCGATCCACTTTTTTGAGTAGCTCCTGTTTGCCTTACTGCAAACAGACCCAAAATGTCATGTGTCAGGGCATTTTCAAGATGGGAAAAGTCATTAGTCACACAGAAATTTCGCTCGGATGGGTTGGGGAGAGGGGTGTGCGAGTGTCAGTGTCAAAGGGAAATCAGTAGTGCCCCCCAACATCTAATACTAAAATTAGGTTTGAAGCAGGTATGGTTCCCACAACAAACCCAGAGACAAATCTGGTAGGATAAAAGCAGGGTCCTTCATCAACCAGACAGAGGATCCACAAGAAGAATATTCTGTATATTTCACAGGAGTCATCCCTCTAATTCAGCTTAGTTTACTGTAGCACTTGTGAGGCATTTCACACCTCGTTCACACCTATTCAAGACTGTGCATAGATTGAGAGCTGGCCGAGGCTAATGCTAATTAGACTTCTGACAGTTCAGGCAAATCAAGTGTAACTTACTAAAAAGTTATTTTTCCCTCATTTTTATTTATAAAAAATGAACTTCACCATTGAATTGGACTTTCAGTAGCTATTAAAAATAGTGGGTAGGTTATTTTTCTAGCCCCTCTTATTTGTGAGATACACATCAGTATTTTATCTGTGCTTTAGATTTCTACATAGGACAAAGGCCTGCCACAGTGAAAATCGTTTTGTGGGTCGTGTAACTGTAGGGACACAGTAATATCAATGTTATATATGTTCACTTTTAAACACCATGCACCCTATCTTGTGGGCTTCACAGCTCACACAGACATGACTAATACTTAAGGGGAAGTTTTTGCCTGTCAAAAATTGTCATTTTTAAAGGCTGCACTGCGGGTTTTACACTGAAGCAGCCAGGCTAACCTGGTAGCCCTAAGCCATGTTTTCTTTTATCACATGGGTGGACGGCAAACTAAGTGCTGCAGTCCACACTTTCATTATGGGTGGGCAAATTCCACTCCGCCTGCATTTTTTTGCCCACTCCACGTTCTGCATGGATTTCCGGCAAAACTACACTAACTGCCGCATGGTGGATTATTTTGTCTTACCTGAAGCTTGCCAACAATAGGTGGTATTATGAGGTGCTAGAATGCCTCCCAATGCGATTTCTAAATGCATGTGGTCACAGCAGTTCGCTACCATTCTAGTCAGGAAAGCTGCAGCTCAAGTAGAAAATCTACTTGAGTAGTAGGAAGAAGCAGCACTCTGGCGCACAGCGTGATGCAGTTAGTGCTGATTTTTAGAGAGCAGGACAAGCTCCTGGCACTAAAAAACAGCACGACATACCGAAATTGCCCCACTCGCAGATTCTTTCTGAGTTTTTTAGGTATCTCTGTGGCATTCTGTGGAGTGAAAGTATGCGAGTTCCGCCCAGGCCTGTTTTTCATGCCATTGGTGTATTTCTCCACCACAGACTATGACCCTTAAGAAAAGGGAAATACTCTTATGGGGGAGCATTGTCACTCTACTCCTTGTTAGAAGGGGAAAGAGTTCTGAAGCCAAAAAATATATAGCGTTTAACAAAAGTAGAAATATTGTGGGTGACCCATGGAGAAACGTTGGATTTCCTACATTGTTCCTTCTCCCAATGAGCAAGGGCTAACATCTAGTAAGATATAAACCAGGAAACATACCTTTGCCTATAGGCCCCCTGTACTGATGAATGTTGGTGAAAACATATATTCTTAAATACATGCAACCAGATTAGCTATCCTCCTCCTCTGTTCTATCAAGATGACCAAGGCATATCATGCCACCACCTCTAAAAAAGCAAAAACAACAGATGATGGACAGAATGCAGAGCAAATCAAACATTCACCCCTAGTCACAGATCTGGGTTTAATCCATCCGATTTTTTTGCTTGCCATGCCATTCCAGTTTGGACCCAGCCATATGCAAATCAGTCTTGACCCTGTTCCCCATGGGAACAGTCCAGCCCGAACTGCCAGGCCAGGTCCTCCGTGGACCACCTCTAAAGTCACCCTTAATGGTACAGATGGTTCAGGACTCTCAGATGAGGCGCCCTGGTAAAATCTCCTTCCCCTCACCACACACTCTGGTTTCACTATAAACCCTATTTTCACTATTGCATTAACTACATGTACTATCAATAACTGGAGGAACAGACCCCAACTTAAAGTATCAGGCATTTTTCAGGGTGGGGAAGATTCTCTCCTTTGTAAGCACATCTTCAGGGTACATAGGACTAAGCATTTTCATAATAGCCAGTTGAGGCACTGGGTCTTGAATCACACTATTAAAACATCAACCACCAGAGACTTAACTTCTTTTGAGAAATTTGAGTAGGTGGTCAAGGGATAGAGGAGTGATTCTGTCATATACAAACTCCTGCTAGATAGTGCCCCACTGCCACACAGGCCCTATAGGCATGGGGAAATGGGCAGAGAGAGAGGAAGTGTGATAGTCGCACCTTTGGCAAGATTTACCTCGAAATCCTGGCTCTATACTGGGACGGAAAGCATACGATAAAGTATAATTTGACTGGTACCTATGCTTAAACAAGCTATACAAAATCTACCCAACTTCAAGTGCTCTCTGTTAGAGGGGTGGTGTGAATTCCTGAGGGAACGTCAGACATATATGTTGGGACTGCTTCCACATCCAGTGTTTCCTGACAGAAATCTTGGCAGCCATGAAAACAATGCTAGGATTGTTGATCTTGTTCTGCTGGGCTTTTACTCCACCATCTTGGAACAGCCAAGAAGAGGTGACCATACACACATGGAATTGCTTAGGGGTTGTGAACGTGATGAAGGCTGCATAATGAAGGAGGGAACGATCCACCACCTACATCACAAAGGAATCAGAGGATGAGGACCATAATGTCAATTGACAGACTATTGAGGGTGACAGGGACCCAATACAGAGAATTCAAAGCAGTAAGGGCCCCACTATTTTCCTACTTGTCAAAGCGTCTCCCCACCTTGTCTCTAAGCTCTGAATCTATTTACTAGTGGCTACCTAATCAATTAATACAAGTCATAATTCCATAGCCAGTAATGAGATATACAGGCTTCAAAAAATCTAGTCACCCATTCACTATGGCAAGTCAGACGTTATCAGAGTAGACTAGTCCAAGGGCCTTCACGGCAGTTCTGGCAAGAGAACTCAAGCTGACAAAGAACTGGTATCCTTTTTATTCAGAAAATGAAAAAGCAAAAAAAGGTGCCTTTAAATTTAGTTTTATCCTGTTAGAAATGGGGTCTCTAGTTGGCAGTCAGTTTGCACTCTGTCCAAGCAGGGATCCTCATTCTAGTCAGGGCAATGGAGATACACACTTAAGATAAGCCCTGCTTACCTCCCCCTTGGTAGCTTAGCACAAGCAGTCAAACTTATCTCAAAGGCAATGTGTAATGTATTTGTACCAACACACACAGTCATATAAAGCAAACACTAAAAAAATGGACACAGCAGTTAAGAAAAATAGCCCATATTTGTCTAAATCAAACAAGACCAAAACGACAAAAATCCATCATACCCAAGTAAAGTCATGAATTTTTAAAGTAAAAAGAGTCTTACTCCATAGAAAACAATGGATGCGTTGATGTTACACAAAGCACCTAGTTAGCGTCAAAAATAAAACCGCACAGGCGAGCGTGGGTTGGAAAAGTCAGCGATACATCAATTCCTTACTTGCAAATGGGGCTGTGCATTGTTTCTTCTCCAGTTGGGTAGGCAATGCGCTGTTTTTCTCTCCCGCAAGAGAGCGATGAGTTGATTTCCAGAGGAGCACCTTGGATTCAGGCAGGTTCATGTTGATTTAGAAATCCAGCGATGATACATGCGAAATCGGGCCGCACTGTGATGGAAAACTGCGCTGCGTGGGGGTTGCGTCGATTTTAGTAGCCGCAAACGGGTGTTGTGTTGTTTTCCCAGCCTCGATGCAGGTGGTGTAGATTTCTCAGCCGTAATACAGGTGGTGCATCATTTTTACAACCCGTGTAGCAGGTGGTGCATCAACTTTTTCCCCCCATGGATCATGAGCGTGTATTTCTACTTTGGTTTAACCAGCTTTACTTTTCAAGATCACAGAGACTGGATAGGGCACCACCTGGCAGGGTAGGAGTCTCAGCAGAGAGTTCAGGTGCGGGCAGAGAAAGTCTTCGATGCCCCTGAGACTTCAAAACAGGAGGCAAGCTCAGCCCAAGCCATTGGAGACACTTCACAAGAAAGGATATACCACAAGGTCCAGTATTTGTACTCTTTCAGGCAGAAGCAGCAACTGCAGGCCAACCCAGCAGAGCACAGTCACGGGCAAAGGTGCAGTACTCCTCCTCCAGCTCTAGCTCTTCTCCTTGGCAGAGGCTCCTCTTGAGTCCAGAAGCAATCTAAAAAACTAGGGGTTTGTGTCCTTTCTGCCTCTGAAGTAGGCAAACTTCAAAGGAAAGTCTCTGTTGTTCACAAGATCCTGCCTTGGCCAGGGCTGGCCCCAGACACACACCAGGGGGTTGCAGACTGCATTGTGTAAGGGTGGGCACAGTCCATTCAAGTGTTAGTGAGCTCCTCCCTCCACTCTAGCCCAGATGACCCATGAGGATATGCAGGCTACACCCCAGATCCCTTTGTGTCACTATCCAGTGGAGATCGAAAAACAGCCCAACTGTCAGTCTGACCCAGACAGGGAATACAGAAGCAGGCAGAGTCACAGAAAGATTTAAGCAATAAAATGCCCACTTTCTAAAAGTGGCATTTAAAAACAGACAATCTAAAAACAACTTTACCAAAAGATGTAGTTTTAAATTTTGAGTGCAGAAACCCCAAACCCCACATCTTTATCTTCTCCCATAAGGAAACTGCACTTAAAAGATATTTAAAGGCAGCCCCCGTGTTAACCTACGAGAGAGAGAGGCCTTGCAACAGTGAGAACCAAATTTGGCAGTATTTCACTGTCAGAACAAGTAAAACACATCCGTACATGTTTTACCTTCAACATACACTGCACCCTGCCCATGGGGCTACCTAGGGGTGTGTTACATGTATAAAAAGGGAACGTTTGGGCCTGGCAAGTGGGTAGAATTGGCAGTTTAAAACTGCACAGACACTGCAGTGGCAAGTCTGAGCCATGTTTACAGGGCTGCTCATGTGAGTGGCACAATCAGTGCTTCAGGCCCACTACTAGCATTTGATTTACAGGCCCTGTGCACTTCTAGTGCACTTTCAAATTTGCCAATCATGGAAAACCCAATTACACATACAATTTACACAGGGAGCACTTGCACCTTAGCACTGGTAAAGTGATCAGAGTACAAAAACCAGCAAAAAAAGACCAGCACAGTGTCAAACTAACATATGTCGCATTTGCTGTGCGTTCAAAGACAGGGGCCAAATGCCAGCTAATTACTTCCTACAAATTAATGATTATTTTAGCCTGAAAAATGGGGTTTACTTTTCTTTCTCCGATTGAAAAGTTAGAGAATTTTGTGAAATAAACTGGCTGAGAATTGTGCTGTCGTACAGGGAGTGTGAAATGAAATACCGTAGGATGTCAATTTTTTTTTTTCAACACACATTTAAATAGCTTTTAAATGAATTGTACTATTGCTGTTCTCATAATACTAATGAGAAGCATGTCAAGGGTTGTGTGTACCCATTACATGAGGTGGATTTTTATTATAAAGGAAGCAAAGATTTAGTCTAGTAAATCAAACAAACAATTTTTTTGTATAGCAGACATGCTGAGCTCACATCTTTAAAGGTGCTATGTGATAATGAATAAAAGGTAGCTCAGTGAAACAAAATATTTGCTAGCATTACACAATTCACAGATTATGGGGCAAGAGCATTACAGTTAGGTCAAGTAGATTATTCAAGTCACTAGACCTGCAAGTCTTGTAACATTTGTATGATTTCTCAAGGCCTTGCTACAGCCCAAGCAGAACCTGTAGCGCACATTGACATAGCCAGTCCTCATGATGTGATTGCTCATGACAAGCTATGCCTTCTGAAATAGTTATAGTTATTAAACTGTGGAGAGAGATGTGTGAGGTGCATGGGGTTATAGTACTTTGTACAACTGTAATTAAAGCGTTATCTGATAATTCTCTACTGGGTTTAGTGCCTGCATTATCGCTTTCAAAATAGCATATCTGTGATTGAGTTAAAAGACTTAAATAAATAATTATGGTGACACAATGTATATTCCACCTGCTACAAACTAAGGATTGTTAGGCAAAAACACTTAGAAGTTAATATTACTTAACACAAAGGAACTCATTTAATCAAACTTGAAATGACAAAAGGCTTAATCAATACTAAAAAATTATGAATTTAGACAGTATGGGCAAAGTTCCTTCTTTAAAATCTTTAGACCAATACAATTGTCCTATATCTAAGGTTTAAGAACATAGGCACGGAGCTTCTCAAAGCAAGAATCTAAGTACCTGATGTGTTTAATGTGTAAACTATCTGTTTGAACTCTATGACAAAGGTACAAAACTGGGGCATTATATTTTCAGGGAACACCTCATACCACTTTATGCTGATGACATGTTGCTATAGATAAGAGATTCAAATGCCATTCCAACATCAGTTGCCCAGTCCCTGAGGGTCTTCGGAGAGGTGTCAGCCTTGAGCATAAACTTGGCAGAATCATGTCTGTTCTCCACTGGCCCTGATGTAGAACAGTGCAGAGTGAACCTAGGTGGTGGGGAGGTAAGGTGGGAACACAAGACCTTTTGTTGCTTTGGGCAATGATTTACCACTCTAAAGCAGATCTGTTGGACTGGAACTTGGGAAGGGCAGTGAGTACCCTAAAATCTCAAAGAGCATTTTGGAAAATATTGCCCTTGGAAAGTGATGGAGGGAACTGCAGTAGTGAAATTATAATGCTGCCTTGTATCCTCTATTACTTTGCTAATCCCCCAATATATTTGCCTACAAAGCTTTTTAGAGATCCGGATCTCCCACTGGGTGGCCTTTTATGGACTATCTGGCAGGCATTGGGAAGAACTAGCAAAGTTATAACTTCCACCTGAACGTAGAGGACTCCGGGCACAAGAGCTTCATATTTTGCTAGCAAGCTACATTGGCCAGTCTGGTTGCTATCTGAACACTGGATCTTTGAAACAGGTCTAAAGACTTCCCGGCATGGAAAGGTTATATCACATGAATCACCTAGTTTGTTCCTCCTTCAAGCTTCACCCAAGACCTGCCCCGTAGTTGCTTCAGGATAAGCATGCAAATAACAACCCTTCAATAGTCCACTAGCAGTTGTCATTAAACAGTTATTTTTGTCAGCACAAAATTAACTGTCCACCGGGGAAACAGAAGGATACATTACGATGAAGGATCTATTAAGTGATGCAGCCCTCGCCACTTTCTAAACATCAGTAGTAGAAGACGATCTACAAAAAAGTCAATTCTGGAACACTAGAAAAGGCAGGGTGCAAGATAAGGAAAATTGTAAACACAGACAGAGTCAAACCCTGCTACCTTCAGAGTACGAAAAAAATGGCAGGTTAGTAAGCAGGCACTGCAGAGCACTCTTGGAACAAGGAGGGTATCCCTCGATGGCCTCAAGTATAAATGATGACAGATTTAGGGGGAAGAAGTCAAAGAAAGCGAATGGACTCGCGCCTTGACTTATCCACAAAAAAGCATCCCAAAACGCCAGAAAAAATAAAGAGGCTGAGATAACATTACACATCAGAACTTTTTATGTGGATATAACAAAAGGCATAGGCAAAACCAATACGTTTTGCATTTATAATACGAGTCACAAGCTGCCGGCATTGCCAATCCTTGGTTATAAAGTAGTGTTACACAAAAAATGAAATAACATCACAGTGGGCTCGTAGTGGGTGACTGAACCAGGCTGACCAGTAGAACCGCAGCATTTGTCTCTCAAATTTACCCTACAAGACTAATAACATTGCTTTTAGTCTACCCACTGCGCAACCCAACCCCTGCCACTGTCATGTCATCCGGCCATTTGTCTACGTTTTCTGACACTGTCTACCCCTCATACCTTCCAGCACTGCTAGACACCGACCTCAAGCACAACCTACCCTGTGTTCCCTTCTTTACTACCCACCCGGGAAAAGCCTCAGGACACAAATCCTCCTCCTCAGGACTTCTTTTACGTGTCTCTTTAATTTACTCTCCTACTATCATGCCACTTTTTCTGCCATTGCCACTACCTCTCCTCTGGTACTAGCAATCACACCCTCTGGTATGGTCACCCCGTCTTCCACCACTGCTTAGCCTCCGCTATTGTACTCCTGCCACTGTCACCATGTTAAAGGAGAGGCATCACCATTATCCTCCAACACTGGCATCCCTATGTTCCCTCCCCATCACTTCCTTGAGCTCTCTCATCCCTCTTACATTCTTCCCATTGCCGTCCTACCAGACGTCAAAGGACGTCACAGGACGTAGCAATCCTACATTACTTTGCCACATAATCATTACTCTCCTCCACTTACTCCTTCTCCTCTAGCTATCTCATCTGCTAAATCTCCTTCCCACTTTAGTCCATCACCCCATGCCGATGTCTGCTACCGTCACTGACCCTTTCTTGCTCTCACTCCCCACTCTTACGCAGCCTCTTCCTCACTATGGGACATTTATCAGTCAGGTACGTCCTTGCCACCCTTTACGAGTGTCAAAGTTAACTTTGGTCTGCCAAAACCTGCTCACGGCACGAACCACCCATTGTCCACTTCCGTAGGAAAGTGCGATCACTCACCGGCTTGTTGACGCCATGATAACTCCCGGTAGACGTCCCAGCAAGCACCGCGGCTCGATTACTTATCATTTCTGGTAGTCACGTGTCCAGTGACAAACTACGGAGCAAGGGAAGAGACAGTTCGGCTTCCGCTGGGAGTCTGTAGAAACCAATGAAAGAAACAAAAGAGAGACTTCAAACCCTGCCAAAAGATCCTTCAAAGACTTCAGGTACACATATATAACGCATGTTTAGGGGAAGCAGCGGCCATCTTAGAAGTACCTTTCCGTATGTTTGGAGTTCCGTAGAGAGGTGGGTGTGGGGGCAGTGGTTCGTTCATTCGTGATCTGGGCTGCATACGATTTCACTATACATAAGGATGTAGTGTTTGTACGCTAATTACTGCCTGTTTCATTAAATGTTCAACAAACTGTGAAAGCGATAGTAGTAAAGGAACAACAGGAACGCATATCTTTCAACTTTTCAAGACGAATTTAAGGATGATATTTGTGAAACGCTGCAGATACATACCGGAGGTCACAGACGTACTGAGATTGGTGACAAGGTCGGAGTGTTGGTACATCGTAGCATTTTAAAGCTCAGTCAACCAATACTATTGAGCACATATAGCTAAAGGTTAAAATACACATTACAGTGAGGACGTCTCTAGGTAATCCTTTGTACATGATGACAAATGGCGTACTGTAAAGCATACAGGGCCAGGTTGAATTAGTCAGGATCACCATGGCTGGGCCACAAGTCCTAAACAAGCATTTGAAATGCACTAGGGTCTCGCATTTGTCGGAGTTACAGCTGTTCACAGTTGTAAACTCCCAACCCAATTAACTGAGAAACAAGGTCGATAGTATGCGAAGCGCTGGACTTCTGCCCAGCGAGATCGCGCTGCGAAAACAGAGAAAAAGTAGTCCACAAACCCAGCGAGCCTCGCATGTTTTCTGTACTTGGTCGCTGCGCTCGAGGAGGGCTCACCACCGGAAAAGTCATAACGTATGCGTGCCTTCTACTAATCAAAAGAAGCGGATTCTAACAGGCAAGCCAACTTGCCAATGAAACACACTGACGTGACGTCGACAGGGCTCCGAGCCCTTTTCTAATACCTAAAGCGTCTCGCTAGCGATACGCATGCGCAAGCGCATGCGACGCAGGCTCGACCCTAAAAAAGAAGTGGTGGGGGGACTAACCAAGTTAGTCTGTATGCAGGTGACATCATGGTGTGTGACATCACAGTGCAACATCACTGGAAGTGACATCAGAGCTTAATTCTTCACACCCGTTTTACAGGCCTATCATGAGTACATTTGATCGCATTATGAGATTTAACAAATGCAATTTTGAATCCAGGTTGTGCCAAAAAATGTGATGCAACCCCAACTGCATATGTGGGCCTCAATTATTATTATTATTTTTTTTTAAACTCTGCCACAGAGAAGTTGTCAACAAGGAGAAACATAGCAGTTATTTTGATCTGCTTAACAATAATAATGGTAAGATAACTTTGGAGGGTCATAAATTTGCTGGAGAGACCTGTATTTTCTCTAGTCCCAGTTTCTAATCTAAGTAGCATAGAGGGTTAATGTGTCTCCTGCAATGCATCTGCAGATGACAGAATTGTATTTTATGTTGCCAGGTCTCTGAGTTACTGCTTTTAACGCAGATATCCTTTTGTTACTCACAGTTTGTAAATCGTAATCCTTCTAATATAGCACAGTGCGTTATAAAGGAAACGTGACTCCACCACTTTGTAACCCTCAATGTCTTATGAAACACATCTTGTACATTGCATTACACATTTATTGTCAATGTATAATGCGTACTTCTGATGTACAGCGCTCTGACCTGCATTGGTAATGAGTAGCACTATAAAAGAAATAAAACAAAATAGTGGTATTTAAATTGTTATTTGTGTGAACACTAGAACAGACCAACACATCTAACATTCATACAGTGGATGCATATCTCTTATATATAGGGATTGAACAAGGTAAAAAGCATGCCTCCAGATGTTTGCGAAGTGATAACAGCAAGCTGTGTGCCTTTGTTTCCCCTTCATTACCCCTGCACCCAGGTGTGAGGATCAGATAGATCCCAGTCAAGATAGTGGAACAAAAGAAGGCCTGGTAGCCCCTTAATTTCACCTTTGTTATGGGCCCAGCTGGAGTCTGAAACATGAAGGCCCGCTCAATGCCTGCACGTTGCTGCCCAAAACGAGAGCAGACAAGGTTCAGGCGCTGCTGAATGTGTCCCAGTGTCTGAAAATTACACTGGGACATGTTCAGCGTAATTTAGTGGGGCCAGCTCTTGTAGGGTGGATGGCGTCCACCCTGTGAAAGTAGTGGGGTGGACGCTGTGTACCTGTGTGTACCCCTGACTATGGCTGAAAGTTCACTTTACAGGGGGTTTCCCCCTAAAGAAATCTAAGTATCTTTTTTAGCAGTTTGTTTTTTGAAGCATAAACTACACTTTTAGGTATTGGGGCGCTTTATATGAGAACATCAGTTACATTACATAAGGGCACATTCATGTTTTTTAAAGCACACAGAGATTAAGTGATTTGCCCAAAAATACAGTACGGTGAGACCCACACCTGGTTCACCAGTTTCAAAGTTGGAATCTCTGGCTGTTATTACACATTCCCTCCCAACTGTTGGGGAAAGTATTATATTTTGGGTCTGTAGCATTGGTAGGGTAGGAAAAATACCAGCCCTGTGTTCATGTTTTAAGATTCAGCAAAGGCCCAGACATGCTACATAAACAGCACTTTATATAAAATCACCTGAATGTATGTTTTTTTAACAAGGCATCTCTTTCTTTGCTTACTTTAAATATCAGTTGGCAAGGCCGGCCTTTGCACAGAGCGTTCTCTGGGCGAAATCAGTTTTGCACCTCCTCTCCATTTCTTCACAAATTCGTACTCATAGCCTAAATAGTGGAACAACAAGTTAGGTTAGGACATCTTCAAATGTAGCTTGCTCCAGTCGACCCTTCATTTGCATAGCTTCGGTTACATTGCAAGTATTGAATTTTGGGCAGTATCATGTGCAACCATCTTGAGACTTCAAATTGCAATCTTATTCAATACAATAGTATTCCGTGCGAGAGCACAAGTAAATGCAAATGGTCTTTGAAGGACAACGTTAAGTAAAATAGAATAGTATTTGATGACCACAAATGTCTACACATATAGAAACCAGCTGTGAGATCTGCTAAAATGTTCAAGAATGATGTTTATTTTTTCTTAATTTTGGGATCATGTAAATACCTTAAATCAAATAATATACTTTACAAAAATAATACATAGATCTTTCTGTTCACTTAGCCTAGATGATAATTTTTTACAGGCATTTTTCATTGAAGTGCACACCTATTATTGAAATTGACATTTTCTGGCATTTCTGTTTGCAAGGTCATTTACCAGATGGAAAAAATCTATACCTTGCAAGATGTCATTTTCAATGAAAAGTACTGCCAGTGACACCAACCTCTCTTTGCTCACATTTGAGTGCAAATAAGTTTTAATTAGCTTCAACTTGGAGCAGCTTCTTTCTCCACTGACAATAGAGAGTGATATTGTCGGAAATATTCGTATAGCAACCAGGCAGTGGGGAAAACGTCCGACAGATAACAGCAATTAATTAATTGAAGTACATCAAGTGGTTTTTCAGTGCCTTCTGGAAGCATGTCGTTAGGACCAAAAAGCTTTTCTCTGAGGTCCATTGCATCAACATCCGCATCTCTGGCAGAAGTTAGTGCCACCTCCAAATTACTGCGTCACCCAGGAAGAAGTGCACTATCTGGAAGCTCTTTTATTATATTCATGAAACGCCAAATTGTGTCATGTTCCTTAGTTAGTGTTTACCGTTCTTGGATGGAAGTTAATGCTGTATCAACTAAAACACTGAAAAATTCCACCTTAAACTTATCTTTAGGTTCATGGGGTATATCAGGAACTGCACCATATCAATAAGGCACTCTAAAACATTAAGCCAGTATCCCACCATTTCAAGTAGGATTCGATAATCCTCATCACAAATTGTTTTCCTTCTCTCAAGTTGCATTTCTGTTTCAGACTATTTCCTATATGAAGCAAAATGTGCAGTCGAATTCTTATGTTGAGAGAGAATCTGTGATAGATGCTTCCAATCTCTACTTCTTCCTTCCATTAGATTACCTCAGTGTTAGTCTGATAAAATAATATGCAACAGAAACAAAACACACACTCATAGATTACAGAGTAAATCAACAATCAGCTATTAAAAACTTCCCCATTCCTTATCTTCCTTTTATAGTGAACATTTGAGAAATAGCGATCTAAAGCATTTTTTGGAAAATGCATAACAATATGTTTGGCAGGTCCAGGAACAACAGTGTGAGGTCATATGGAACCACTAATGATTGTAGGCTATTTTGCTGGATCTGAAAAGTCACATTCTTCTGGAATTAGTATGATCTTTTCTAGTTTTGAAAAGTCTTTAACAACCTTTAGTTCACCACTGCTGGTGTCAAGATGGAGTGTTGGTCCTCCAAGAATCACTCCTGTTTCATGTTCTGTTTTCATAGATGAAGAACGTGGACCATCAGAAAAAGTGGATGTGCCTGTTCTTTTCACATATTTCATTATTTCACCCTTTAATATTTCAAGCCCTTGATCCTATAGGGTTTTACATTTCTGATTTTGTGAACAAGATAGCTTGGATAGCAGACATTGTTGCAGTTATTTGGAAAGATGTCATTTTCAGCAGCTATACTTTTGTTTTTTCCAATGTTTTACAAGCAGTGGAATGTAATGTAAATGCGCTGAGTGTGCTGCTTGCACAAGATAGACAATACCATACTGTATACGGAGCAATAACCACCGCCAGCCACTGTAAACCACAAATTTTGCACAAATTGTGCTTCGTCAAGTTACTCTATACACACTAATAACCCATATTAAAGCATGTTTTGTAGGTTTTTGTCTGAATGATAAATCCAATCCAGGAATCTTGTACTATTATATATGTTTATCCATTTATAAATTCAAGTCTGTAAGCACCAGAATACAAAGAAAAACGCATGTGGGATACCTGAGAGCTACAATACTGTCATGTGCCAAGAGTAAGGTTCATTGAGTTACACATTCAGTGTCAACATTAATTGTGAGCTACAGACCCCAAATCCAATTCTTTCGGTCTTTGTTCTGAGCCTGACAAAATGATTAGAATTTAATTGAATATAGTAACCCTTGTGTTAGACCTGACAGCCTTAGGGTGGTCATCCCCCAACTTTTTGCCTACCTCCCTCCACTTTTCTGACACAGTTTTTGCTGGTTTTAGTACTCTGCCCACTTTACCACTGCTAATCAGTGCTAAGGTTCATATGCTCTCTCCCTTAGACATGGTAACATTGGTTCATCCCCAACTGACATATTTGATTTACTTGTAAGTCCCTAGTAAAGTGTGCAACATGTGCCCAGGGCCTATAAATTGAATGCTGCTAGTAGGCCTGCAGCACGGGTTGTGCCACCCATATAAGTAGCCCCTTAACATTGTCTCAGGCCCACCATTGCAAGGCCTAAGTGTGCAGTTTCACTGCCACTTCGACTTGGCATTTAAAAGTATTTCCCAAGCCTTAAACTCCCCTTTTTCTACATATAAGTACGGTAAGCCATAGGTAACCCATAGGGCAGGGTGTTATGTAGGTAAAAGGCAGGACATGTTCATGTGTGTTTTATATGTCCTGGTAGTGGAAAACTCCTAAATTCGTTTCCCACTACTGGGATGCTTGCTTCTTTTATAGGATAACATTAGGGCTACCCTCACATACTGTTTGTGTGGTAGATTCTTATCAGAAACAGGTAACCAGGTCATATTTAGTATGGCCAGCATAGTAATAGAAAATCCTGGTTATTGGTGAGGTTGGATTTTATATTACTATTTTAGAAATGCCACTTTTAGAAAGTGAGCATTTCTCTGCACTTAAAATCCATCTGTGCCTTACAGCCTGTCTCCAATCAACGTCTGGGCAGGGCTGGTTGACAGCTTCCTTGTGCATTTTACCCAGATACTCAGTCACACCTGCACTGCATACGGAATGGGTCTTCTTGGGCTGGATGGGTGGAGGGCCTGATACTTACATTTCAAAGGCTAGTGGCCTTCCCTCACACAATGGACTGCCAAACCCCCTACTGGGACCCTGGCAGACAGGCCTGTACTGAAAGAGGAACTTGTGCACTTCAAATCCACTCTTTGTAGTCTCACCCACATCAAAGGCAATTTGGGTTATATAAAATGGGTTCCACCAAATCAGACACTTCTGGACCTGAACCTGCAACCTATCAAGAGGAACTGTCTGGCTGCCCAAAGGACTCATCTGGACTGCTTTGCTGAGAAGGACTGCTGCCCTGCTGCCCTCTGGCTTTGCTGAGAAGTGCTCTCCAAGGGCTTGGATTGAGCTTGCCTCCTGTTTTGTGAAGTCTCAGGGCCAAAAAGGCTTCATCTCTTGAGGAAACTGCGTGTGTGCTGAAAATCGCCACACAGCCTGCCGGAAACGACACACAGCCTGCCTTGCGACGAGAAAATTGCCGCACAGCTGAACCGTGACAACACAGCCTGACTTCCCGAGTGAAGAATTGACTCAGTGCCTGCCGCGTGACAGAAAATTCGATGCATCCCCTACTGGATCAACACAATGCCTGTGACCTCTTCCCACACGCCCAGGATTTTCCCCGCATTGTCCCTGGGCGTCAAAAAGAACCTCACAGTGAGGAACCAAGACTGTGCACCGGAAATCGACGCAAAGCCCCTTGCAGCGTGGAAAGAAACAACGCATTGTCTGTGCCATGCTGGAAATTTCAATGCACACTCTATTTTTCCACTCATCTCCTCCTCTGCGGTCTGCGTGTTATTTTTGACGCAAAACAGGTACTTTGTGTGATCAAGAGACAATTGTTGATTGCTAAGATTTAAGACTTTTTAATCTTGCAAAACTGATATCTCAACTTGTACTTACTGAATCTTTATCATTTTGACCTTAATTTAACCAGATAAATATCATATATATTTCTAAACCTGCGTGTGGGTATTGTTGTGGTGTTTTCACTGTGTTACTGTATGATTTATTGCACACATACTTTAAACATTGCCTTCTAAGTAAAGCCTGACTGTTCAGTGCCAAGCTACCAGAGGATGGGCACAGGATAATTTGGATTGTGTGTGACTTATCTGACTAGGATTCCCTACTTGGACAAGAGTGTATACCTCTGCCAACTAGAGACTCCATTTCTAACATTGGTGATCAGGATAGGACTTGTGTTTGTGCGTGACATACATTAGCAACGTGTACACTACTTACCCACAGTTAAAGGTCAAATTGATTTTTTTCTCTTTTTGCTAAAATTTGTTTCTGCTTGACATTTTAATCCAATCCTAATCAATATGTCTCTGGCTTGGTGTCAAGGAGGAGCTGGAAAGTTTGACCCAGCTAAGCTGGAGACATACACTGTCAGCCAGCTGAAAGGGCTCTGCAAGGGGATGGGAGTACCTACCCGGAGTGCCTCCAGGAAGGAGGAATACCAAAAGGCACTGAGGGCCTGGGCAGAAGCCCGTTCACAAGATGATGTTGAGGCGGAGGGGCCAGAGGATGGCTACCCAGAGGATTTGCCAATAGCAGTGCGGGCTGACACCCCTGGATTTGTGCCCCCTGCAAAACCAGGGAGCAGTGTCTCAAGTCAAAGCCTGACCGCAGAGGAAAGGAGGGAGAAGAGAGAATTTCAACTGCTATTGGCAAGGTTAAACATGGAGGCAGAGGCAATGAAGGCTGAGAGAGAAGCCAAGCAACATGAGGCTGAAAGGGCCTTTGCTGAAAAGAACCTATTTCTGGCTCACAAACTGAGTCTCAAAGAGCTGGACCTCAAGTCTAGGCAGTCTGAGTCCAGCAGTGATGGTGGCAGCATACATACAGGACCCTGCTGGAGAGAAAAAAGGTTCATATACCCAGAGATGTGGTGCCAAGTTATGTGGTAGGAGATGACATTGACAAATGGTTGGATGCCAATGAAGTTGCAATAAGGGCTTCTGGGGTTCCTGAAGAGCAATGGGGATGTGCTTGTGGAAACATGTACCAATGATTAGGAGGGAGACACTTCTCACATTAGAAAAGAAGGACCAGAGCACGTACCCGCTCATGAAAGTCATTTTACTTGCCAAGTTTGGATTGACCCCTGAAAAGTATAGTCAGAAAGTCAGGGACAGTACCAAACTCGCCACACAAACTTAGGTAGACTTTTTTGATGTTTCTAATGAGGCACTGAATGGATGGGTGTGGGGCAGTAAAGTAGATGTTTATAAGGAATTATATGATTTGATCCTGAGAGAGCATATGCTCAGTATTTGCTTTATAGAGTTGCGCCAGCACCTGATTGACAGTAAGCTGACTGATCCCAGGAAGCTTCCTGAGGAGGCGGACTTCTGGGCTAGCACCAGAGTGTCCAAGAAGGTATCTGGGGAGAACACCCACAAAGGTGGTCAGAGTTCCCACCAGAAGAAAGAGGGGGGGGACAAAATTAAAATTAAGGAGTTCTCAAAAGGCCTCCAAAATAATTCCCAAGGGAAAAGCGGTAACCAGTCCCAGTCTCATTTCTAAAAAGAAAGGGTTTGTGGACCATAAGACAGGGATGTTTGTACCCTTTTGTGCAGAGTGCTCCAAGAATGGTCACTCTAAGGGTGACTCCAAGTGTCCCAAGAGGGCACAACCCCCCCACTGGAGGGCAGACACCTGGGTTTACTAGTGTTGCGCTTGGGGAGGAGGTAGTCCCAGTTAGCCTTGGGGAACAGATAGAGGTAACCCTAGTGTCACTGGTGGATGCAGAGACGGTGCCAAAAGCCCACGTGCCTGCCAATACTTCTAAGTATAGGCAGTGGGTCACCATCAATGGGCCAAGGGTAGAGGCTCTGCGTGACACAGGAGCCAGCATGACTACTGTCAGGGGCCAGCTGGTGTCAGAGCAGGTCCTCCCAAAAACATTCCACAAAGTCTTAGTTGCTGACAATCTGAGAGGCACCTACCAGTAGCTCTGGTCCCTTTAGAGTGGTTATGGGGTCTCTGGTACTTTAAAAGTAGCTGTGAGTCCTCCCACGCCTGTAGATTGTCTGTTAGGCAACAGTCTTGAGCACACTACTTGGAAGGAAGTAGAGCTAAGGTCTCACTTGGAAATGTTGGGATTGCCTGAGTAGGTCTGCATGACCAAAAGGTGCATGACTGGCCGGGAGGGGAGTCAAGGGCATCTGGATCCTAGAAGAATGGCCCAGACAGCTGCCAAGGGGAGGGGAAAGGGACATGGGAAACTAGTCCCAGAAGTTCCTGTGGTGGTTGATGGGGCTCCTGAGGAGGAGGTATCTGAGCCAACCGAGGAGGACATTGCTGCCCTAGGTGACCTGCCTCAGCTTCATGGCTGGAAAGTTGAGGGTGGGCTCACCAGGGAAGAATTCTGCAAAGCGCATAAAGTGTGCCCCACTCTTGAGGGTTTGAGGCAACATGCCTAAGCTCAAGCAGCAGGTGAAGCCTCTGGTGATCACCTTATATGTTGGGGGAATGATCTCCTTTGGAGTGAGCCTAAGTTAATGGAGGCTGGGGCAGCACGTGAGCTGGTGGTCCCCCCCGTATTACCGGTCCTTGCTACTGGGCCTGGCTCATGACATCCCTCTGGTAGGGCATTTAGGGCAAGACAAGACCTTTGCCAGGCTTGTCACCCACTTTTATTGGCCCTGAATGCGGACAGCCTCAGATGCGTTCTGTAGGTCCTGTCCTACCTGCAAGGCCAGTGGGAAGAGAGGGAAAAGGCTCAAGGCCTCCCTGATCCCACTCCCTGTTGTTGGCACCCCCTTTGAAAGGGTGGGCATCAATGTAATTGGTCCATTGGACCACAATACTGCCCTAGGCAACAGGTTTATCCTGGTTTTGGTGGACCATGCCACCTTCTACCCAGAGGCAATCCCTCTGAGGATGGTGACTGCAACAGTGGTGACCAGAACTCTGATTGGGATATCTACCCGTGTGGGATTCCCAAAGGAGATTGTGTCTGGCAGAGGCACAAACATCATGTTTGCATACATGAAGTCCATGTGGGATGCATGTGGAGTGACCTATAAGTTCACCACACACTATCATCCTCAATCCATTGGTCTTGTGGAGAGATTCAGCAAGACCTTGAAAGGCATGATCGCAGGCCTCCCTGAGACCATGAGGCGTAAGCAGGACTTCCTCTTACCATGCCTTCTCTTTGCTTACAGGAAGATGCCCCAGAAGGGTGTGGGGTTCAGTCCTTTTGAGCTTCTCTATGTGTACCCTGTCAGGGGACCCTTAAGCACTGTAAAAGAGGGGTGGGAGAAAGCTCCTAAGGCACCCCCTCAGGATGTGGTTAGCTACGAGCCAGCCCTCCGCAATCAGATACAACGCTTCTGGAAGAAGGCCAAAAGCAACCTCGAGGCCAGTCAAAAGGTCATGAAACGCTGGTATGACCAGAAAGCCACCCTGGTGGAGCTTCAGCCTGGTGACAAGGTTTGGGTAATGGAGCCAGTAGAGCCTAGAGCTCTCCATGACCGCTGGACTGGTCCATTTGAAAACAAGGAGCGTAAAGGGGAGGCACTTAATTAGTGGACCTACAGTCCCCTAGGAACCCTCTAAGGGTGCTCCATGTGAACCGACTAAAGCCTCATTTTGAGAGGACTGAGGTCAGCATGCTTCTGGTGACAGATGAGGGTGTGGAGGAGAGTGAACCTCTCTCCGACCTCATCTCTGCTAAGGAAGGTGATGGGTCAATGGAAGGTGTCAATCTCTCTGAATCCCCGACCCTGGACCAGCGAGGGGACTGCTACCAGTTGCTGGAGCAGTACTCCTCCCTGTTTTCACTCACCCCTGGACTCACACACTTGTGTGTCCATGATATTGACACGGGAAACAGTCCCCCTGTAGAGAACAACATTTACAGGTTGCAGACAGGGTGAAGGCCAGCATCAAGGAGGAAGTTGCAAAGATGCTGGCTCTTGGGGTGATTGAGAAGTCCAGCCCTGTGGTGCTGGTTCCCAAGGCTGCCACCCCCGGTGCTACGCCAGCACTTAGGTTCTGCATGGACTTCCGGGGTCTCAATTCTGTAACAAAGACAGATGCTCACCCCATCCCGAGCCGATGAGCTCATGGACAGGCTAGGTGCTGCCAAATTCCTCAGTACCTTTGATCTCGCATCAGGGTACTGGCAGATCGCCTTGACTGAGGGAGCTAAAGAGAGATCCACTTTCCTGAGGAATATTACCAGTTCAGAGTAATGCCCTTTGGATTGAAAAATGCCTGCTACCATCCAACGGTTGGTTAACAGGGTCCTAGCTGGCAAGAATGCGTTCTGCGCTGCCTAGTTAGACGACATTGCCGTCTACAGTTCCAGTTGGGAGGAACACCTGCTCCACCTCCAAGAGGTGCTCCAGGCCCTGCAACAGGCAGGCCTGACAATCAAGGCCAGTAAGTGCCAGAATGGGCAGGGTTCCGGGGGGTACTTGGGACACCTAGTAGGTAGTGGCAAGATGCAGCCCCTCCAAGCCAAGATTGATACATTCATGGCCTGGCAACCACCTAGAACCCAAAGTGAGGTGAGAGCCTTCCTGGGTCTCACCGGGTACTATCACAGATTTGTTAAGGGCTATGGTATCCTAGTGGCCCCCTTAACAGAGCTCACATCTAAGAAACAACCTAGGTTGGTGAACTGGACAGAGGCTTGTGAGAAAGCCTTTGACTCCCTGAAGGAAGCCATGTGCACAGCACCCATGGTCAGGGCCCCTGACTACTCCAAGGAGTTCATTGTGTAGACAGACGCTTCAGAGCATGGCATAGGGGTAGTTCTAGCACAGCTGAATGAGGAGGGCCTAGACCAACCAGTAGTCTTTATTAGCAGAAGACTATTACCAAAAGAACAGAGGTGGAGTGCCATAGAAAAAGAAGCATTTCCGGTGGTCTGGGCACTGAAGAAGCTGAGACCCTACATGTTTGGGACTCGCTTCCTGGTACAAACAGACCACAGGCCCCTCATATGACCAATGCAGATGAGGGCGGGAAATCCTAAACCCTTGAGGTGGTCCATTTCCCTACAGGTGATGGACTTTATGGTGGAGCATCACCCGGGGACTGACCACGAAAATGTTGATGGTCTCTCCAGATACTTTCGCCTTAGAGATGAGAGCTCCCGAGGGGTTGGGTAGCTTTCCCCACTTTCAGCTGGGGGGGGGGGAGAGGCACATATTAGACCTGACAGCCTTAGGGTGATCATACCTGAACGTTTTGCCTTCCTCTCTCCACTTTTCTGACACTGTTGTTGCTGGTTTTAGGACTCTGAGCACTTTACCACAGCTAACCAGTGCACGAGTGCATATGCTCTCTCCTTTAAACATGGTAACATTGGTTCATCCCCAATTGGCATATTTGATTTACTTGTAAGCCCCTAGTAAAGTGAACTACATGTGCCCAGGGCCTGTACATTGAATGCTAACAGTGGGCCTGCATCACTGGTTGTGCCACCCACATATGGAACCCCTTTACCATGTCTCAGGCCTGCCATTACAAGGCCTGAGTGTGCAGTTTCCCTGCCACTTCCACTTGGCATTTAAACGTACGTGCCAAGCCTTAAACTCCCCTTTTTCTACATATAAGTCACACCTAGGGTAGGCCCTAGGTAACTCATAGGGCAGGGTGTTATGTAGGTAAAAGGCAGGACATGTACATGTGTGTTTTATATGTCCTGTTAGTGGAAAACTCCTACATTAGTTTCCCGCTACTGTGAGGCTTGCTTCTTTCATAGAATAGCATTAGGGCTACCCTCACATACTGTTTGAGTGGTAGATTCTGATCATAAAGGGGTAACCAAGTCATATTTAGTATGGTCTGACTGGTAATAGAAAATTCTGCTTATTGGTGAGGTTGAATTTTATATTACTATTTTAGAAATGCCACTTTTAGAAAGTGAGCATTTCTCTGCACTTAAAATCCACCTGTGCCTTACAGTCTGTCTCCAATCAACGTCTGGGCTGGGCTGGTTGACAGCTTCCTTGTGCATTTCACCCAGACAGCCACAAACACAAGATACTCAATCACACATGCTCTCACCTGCAAACTGAATGGGTCTTTGATGGCTTAAAGGGTGGAGGGCCAGACACATTTCAAAGGCTAGTAGCCTGCCCTCACACAATAGACTGCCAAACCCCCTACTGGGACCCTGGCAGACAGTCCTGTACTGAAAGGGGAACTTGTGCACTTCAAAACCACTCTTTGAAATCTCCCCACTATATAAACTGGGTCCCTGACCCCACCAAATCAGACACTTCTGGACCTGAACCTGCAACCTGTCAAGAGGAAATGTCTGGCTGCCCAAAGGGCTCATCTGGACTGCTTTGCTGATAGGGACTGATGCCCTGGTGCCTTGCTGCCCTCTGACTGTGCTGAGAAGTGCTCTGCAAGGGCCTGGATTGAGTTTGCCTCCTGTTTTCTGAAGTCTCAGGGCCAAAAAGACTTCATCTCTTGAGGACACTCCATGTGCACCGACAGTTGCTGCACAGCCTGCCGTAAATGACGCACAGCCTGCCTTGCGATGAGAAAATTGCCGCACAGCCAAACCAGAATGACACAGCCCGACTTCCCAAGAGAAGATTTGATGCAGCGCCTGCCTTGCGGTCAGAAATTCAACGTACAGCCTACTGGATTGACGCACAGCCGAACCGGAACAACGCAGCCTGACTTCCAGAGTGAAGAATCAATGCAGCACCTGCTGTGCGACAGAAAATTCAACGCATCGCCTACCGGATCAACCAACGCCTGTGACTTCTTCCCTCACACCCAGGATTTTCCTCGCAGCGACCCTGGGTGTCAAAAAGAACACTGCATCGCAGTGAGGAACCAAGACTGCACGCCGAAAATTGACGCAAAGCCCCTTGCAATGTGGAAAGAAACAATGCATCATCTGTGCCGCTCTGGAAATTCTGATGTACACCAAATTTTTCCACGCATCTCCCCCTCTGCGGTCTCTGTGCATGTTATTTTTTTACGCAAACTAGGTACTTTGTGTGATCAAGAGACAATTGTTGATGTCTAAGATTTAAGACTTTTTAATCTTGCAAAAGTGAGATCTCAACTTGTGCTTATTGAATCTTTATCGTTTTGACCTTAATTTAACCAGATAACTATCGGAAATGTTTCTAAACCTGTGTGGTGTATTTTTGTGATGTTTTCACTGTGTTACTATATGACTTATTGCACAAATATTTTACACATTGCCTTCTAAGTTAAGCCAGACTGCTCAATGCCAAGCTACCAGAGGGTGGGCACCGGATAATTTTAATTGTATGTGACTTACCCTGACTAGGCTTGTGGTCCCTGCTTGGACAAGGGTGTATATCTCTGCCAACTAGAAACCCCATTTCTAACATTTTGTTACTTACAGTGCTTAAGACAATGCAAAAACAGATGCATTAAGCCCCATATAATGGAAGTTATTTTATTGCCATTTTTAGGCAACCAGTGGTCTAGCAGATTTAGGGGGTCATTCCGACCCTGGCGGTAAAAACCACCAGGGTCGCGGATGACGGAAGCACCGCCAACAGGCTGGCGGTGCTTCCTGGGCCATTCTGACCGCGGCGGTAAAGCCGCGGTCAGAAAACCGGGTCCGGCGGTTTCCCGCCGGATTTCCCCCGGTTGCCCAAATCCGCCATGGCGGTGCTGCAAGCAGCGCCGCCATGGGGATTCTGACCCCCTTCCCGCCACCCTGTTCCTGGCGGTTTTTACCGCCAGGAACAGGATGGCGGCAATGGGTGTCCTGGGGCCCTGCCCATGCCAATGGCATGGGCAGTGCAGGGGGCCCCTAACAGGGCCCCAGCCTGCTTTTCACTGTCTGCCTAGCAGACAGTGAAAAGCGCGACGGGTGCTACTGCACCCGTCGCACACCTGCAACACCGCCGGCTCCATTCGGAGCCGGCTTCAGTGTTGCAGGCCCCTTTCCCTTTGACCGTGGAGCGGCCATATGGCGGTTACCGCATGGCGGGCGGCTACCGCCACCCGCCGCAGTTAGAATGAGGGCCTTAGTCTTGACTACAAACTGTGCCCATTACTTTTGCTTTATTCCAAACTATTCTTATGAATGTCATTAGTGTTAAGTTTACAGGTGATATAATGGGGCCACCATTTTGTCCAAACCAGCCTTTTATTTAGCAGTTAAGTGCATTCTGTGAGTTTCAACTAATTTCATTCGGCTGTGGCACCCAATGACAGTAAATGTATTGGTGGTGACTACATTTGCAAGATTTTGAAAAACATGTCCGAGACATAATTAATATGATGGCAGATAGCTTCTATGTACTTACCAATGTTGCTGAAGTACTGGCTAGCTCTGAGAGGACTGGTGGAGGATCAAGCTTTAGTCATGAAAACAAAACCAATTGATTGTCCCTTTCTGACCCAGTAGTTAAAACAGACAAGAGCAAAGCACATCTCAAAGTATGTTCACTATTCAGTGATTGCTGGTTAGCTGTGCATTTTAGTGATATTAGCATATAATATTAAAGCCACACACAGTTTTAGAGAAAAGGGGGGAGGGTGCAGGTAGTGGCCTTCAGGACCTATGCCTCCTCCCCTTTAAGCCACTGACATGATTCAGAAATGGAAAAGTGTCCCCAGGACACCTTCTTGTTAAGCCTAGGATGACACAGATACATTTAAAGTAGACTTTATTATATTACTCTTTATATTCCTTTCAGTAACACCAGCTGGAAGTGCTGCCCCTCTGAGTCCATCGCTTGCTCTAACTGTCCGCTTTGCTCAATCAACTACATTCTCAGCATGGCCACAATCTACATTCTGTTACATGCCATGTAAACAGACTTACTTTGAAAGGCTGCTACATAAATCTCCCCATTTGCGAATCAAGGAAAAGGAGCTCCAATGTGTAAATTCTTAGACAAAATCTCTTCAGGCGTAAAAAAAAAATATGGACTTAGAGTTTACAATTTATCCACTTAAAAATAACATTTATATTACTTAAACAGGAAAGTAATCCACCAGGCATTTTGTACTGGGTGAAATTCCACCTTTCAAAATATCTAGGGCATAGAGGAACGTGAACATATAAGGGTATTGAACCTTATTATGCGTCCCATAGATGTGCACCAATATACGATCAACAGGTGCAAAACACTAGCACAGTGTTCAGAGCTTTGCAGGAATGGGTAACACATATGCTATTTAGAAAGGAAATAAATCTAGTTTCAAGGGTCACTGTCAAATTTAAAAGTCCAATAAGAAGCCTATGATGCAAACCATTTACCAGTGCTTTAAGTGGGATGCAAAAGGTGGGGGGGGGGCTCTGAAAGTGTTGTGCCAAAGAAACACCTTTCCAAGAAATCTGGCTTGTGTAATTTAAGGGCATGGCTTAAACATGTGACCTAGAGCCATGTCTTCAGCCCTCATGCATGTACTTAATTGCACACCTTACATTTGGTATTCCCTCTCTCTTGCATAGCCACACACCTCGCTCTCCACCTGTAAACATTCCCTTCTCTTTTCCATTGGTCCTGTTAACATTTCAACACCATGAATATCTCCTTACACACTTTCGCATAAACAGTAGTTACACATAGCACATAGGCAAGGCCAGTAAAATTATGCTGTTCCACGGCTGTGGCTTTTTCTACATAATTATGGATTTGTCACATTTGGCACATGGTACATCATCTGCTGTATAGTCAGACTTTAACAAAAAAGAAATGTTTCTAGCTCAGTTGGATCAAAAGCTACTAAAACATGGTGACATGTGTTCCTGTGCTGTGGAGGTTCCTTTGCAAAGGTTGAATGGTCATCTTTCAGACGTTTATTGCTGTATTTGGTTGTTAAACTGTTACTAATGAGGTGAAATATGTGCCCAAATGGTATTACCATGTGTAAAAATGACAAAACGGTGAAGTAAAACTATCACAAAATGTGCTGCATTACATTGCTTATTTGTCTTTTCTTGCAGCATTATTTTGTTAATCTGGCTACATAATTTCATCCTTCTTGGCCACATAAATCCTGGAAAAGATCCTGCGCATAGGTGGCCATTGTTGTTTGCTTAGGCTAAGGATTGGATATGCATTTTGTATTAATACTATTATCACCCACTGACATGCTCTGTGAAAAACTCACACTACCTTCAGTGTGCGCTCCAGTATCCAGTTATGAGCACCTACTCACAACCTGACCCTTCCCAAACACCTATAGGTGACCTAGTTTACAGTATGCTCTACACAAGATTCAAATTATGCATAAACAATAAAATTACAGAAATTCAACATCTTGAAGAAGCAAATATACTTAGGGGGGTGTATGATGGAATAAAATATGTGAGCTGTAAACAGGCATTACATTACATACATGGGTTATATAAAGGGGTTTTACAGTCATTGTTCAGAAACAAAACAGTATTTTTGTCATGTTGCTCTTGAATTGCTCTGAATAACAGATACTATTACTCTAATTTCACTTTGCCAACATGGGAAGGCTGAATAGCTAAATTTGCCTCACCAGGATTCAAACGTGCCAATTGCAAAGCATTGAATACTTCACATAGTGCTTTCAATTTGCTGTGATATCCAAATAATCACCTCAGCTGCTGACAGCTAGAATAGCTGTAAACCAAATGACTGTCTGTTCAAATATAAATGCAGCCTATTAATTAATTACTATTTTTTACCTAATTAAAAGACATCAGTCACTGGGATGTAGTTTTCCAAACAGAACTGAAAACAGTTGTGCAGATTAGTAGATCATTATCATTCTTTTGCTGGACATTTTCCTTATTGACTACAAATGACCATTACACAATATGGGCACTTTTGAACGGATGCCTGTTGCACACGGTTTCCGAAAAAAATACAGATTGAAATCCGTTTGTGTGGTTTTAACAAAACCTTGCACTCCTTCACTGCAGTAACATGTTACATATGCCATGAGCTAACCTGTTTTGTCCAAGGTTCTACCTTCTGCAGAAATCATATGTCAATATTTTGCTATGTGGGGGAAAAAAACCTACTTTTATAGCTAATTGCTGAGCATGAACTAATGAGGAAAGAACACCTGCTATGTTTTGAAAAGTGCACACAGGTTTGTAGGCCAGTGCAGGAAAAAATGTGCCAAACATAGCACGTTGAAGAATGTGCGTCTTACGGTATAACACCTGAAACTTATATGGCTTACACAATCTCTTTTCTTTTACACATTTGTGTACATTTTAAGTACATGAAGCACTGATTGGCTATCTCTGAAGCACACATGTACAGTCCGATTAGCTACTCACTGTGCGGAAACTGCCCTTACTGACTCGGCCCCACCCCCCAAGGTAATGTAAATGAGCCTCCCCTAAATGATTCATCTGGTTATCAGCAGCAGAGTGCTGCAGCACCATGGAATCCTAGCTATTATCTACAGTGAATAGTGGATTCTGCACTAAAGGACGATGGATTGAAGCGACATAGGTTTGAGGGGATGTCATCAATGAACGACGTTGAGTATCAACAAAGGTTAATAACAATCAATATATTAAACTCCAATCAATAACCACACCAGTTTATTAAGAAGAATTCATAGATTTATTTCCCTATATTAACAATGCTAATGTCAGGAAAATAACTCTCAAACACAAATGTTAAGCATATAAGATCAATAGCGGTTGATTAAAGCGTCTTATATATATCAATTTGATCAAGACAATTAAACAAATTATCTCCAAAAGAATCACACTTACTAATAATACAAAAAACGGTAATAATGGCAAGGTATACATTAGTTCAGCATCAAATGATTTCAAAGTAAGTCATGAGCATTTCAAATTAGTTCCCTCACTAACCACAAATTAGCATCAACATGTTGGGCTTCATGTGAAAAGAATTTAGTAACACAAATTTAGAAAAAACTCTTTATCTCAGTTAATGATAAAAATATATTATTAAGTCATAAGTTGCAGCTGGTACCTAGAAAGCAAGAGAGACACATATTACATTACAACGACATACATTACCAATAGTAAAAGTCGAAATAGCAAGTAGCTTGCTTCAGCCAGGGGACACCACCAGTTATGGCCTACAACAGCTAAACCCACTCAGCCAATAAGTCTTGAATCATCAGAGTCGAACTTCATCTGCTCTAGTCTGCTCTCCAAAACTCAAAAAATTCCCCCTCCAGAGAAATCTACCCAAGTTGTTATACTAAATCCTAATAAGCTTATGATTGGTCAAACTACGGGTGGTTTAATTTCAGCCAATCAACAACTAAATTGATGACCTAAAACTCAACAAATCTACGCAAACTATAACATTTTCTTCAAAAATAACATTTCCTCTTCCGTCTCATCTGTAGCTCCATTGTTTCATCGCCTCTCGAATATCTTGATTCAGGCAGAAACTTTTACTGTTTCAACTCACTTTCATCCTCGAGGACAGACCAGATATTAGTAACATTCTCAAACAATAGGACATTTCAACTTATGAAATGCTTGGTTAAAACATGACCTTGTAAGACATAATGCAGCAGCCCACTAGCGGTAGCTGTGAGGACATCTACACAATCTTCGAAAACACTTTTATGTAAGCTTCTGAATCATGGAAAATAACCACAGCTTCTAGTTAGAATTTCGCTCAGCTAAGAACCGAAAAGCGAACGTTTTCAAAAGTCACTCGTTTTGCATGTTAATTCAATCCACATTTTAGTACAAAAATCATTAATAAACATATTAGAAAATTCACACTCTCACAATCCCTCCTCTGATGACTATTTATGTCATCACATCAATCTATAATACATTTATTGTCATTAATTTAAAAATGTTGTCTAATTTATTCTCAAATTATTTCTTTGTAAAAGTTTTGCATTTGTATTTCAAAATGTCCTCTATTCTTTTCCAATTTTCTTCTCTGAACACATTTTATCACTTTATATGTTCCCCAAATTCCAATTAAACAAAATACAATTATTGACACCCATTTTGCTATTGTCAAAATAACATTTCTCCCCACATTGCTAAACCAATTTCCCACAGCTTCAATCCCTTTTCCAGCTTTTTCCCAAACAATAGTTTCTGTTAGTTCTTTTAGATCCTTACTATTAGTATTTGTTACATTTGTCATGAACTCTTTGACTTTACCCGAGTTATCCGGAATATAAGAACAACAATGATTAGAACCTAATAATTTACAAACTCCGCCCTCTAAAGCAAGGCGATTCTGAAGTGCCATAGCTCTTGTAGCTGCTTATTCTGTATCCAGAAGAATGATAGCTCTGGAATATCTTGTCAACATGTTATCTACTATTGTAGAGAACTTCTAAATTTTAATTGAATTTAGGACTACTCCCACTGAAGGAATTATAGCCCCAAATAGGTCTCCCACAATGCTAGAAATTAATTCTCGCTTGTGTCTCGTTTGAAATTTCATTGAATCAGGAACCTTACTCAAGTCCTCCAACTTATAGATTTTTAGAAAAACTATTCCCAAAAAACATGTTCCATACCATCCTCTAGGAAGACGGTAATTTGCATTTCTTCCACAAATTTAATACATTCCAGGTATTGGAGGATCCTGTCCATTCATCATAAAATTCCACTTACTCCTAAACATAAAAACATGTCTACGTTCACTCTTTCCAACAAACACTCTATCATTTTTACTCCAAGGTCTATGTATACAAAGTTTTCCTCCGTGCTCAGCATCTATTTTTAGTTTTCCTTGTTTAGTAATGTCATTATAAGCATAATCTATTCCAGGCTTCCTAGTTATGATTCCCTTATCTATCTTTGCCTTTATTTCTCTTCTTCTATCTTCTGTGTTATCCAAAAACTTATTTTCTACTGGTGTTAGAAAACAAGTTAAATTATTCTGGTGTGCAAAAGCTCTACCAAAAGTTAAAGTAGGCTCAAAGAAAGCTCTCATAATTGCTATGTTGTTTTCTTTGGCTATTTTATTCAAATAACCTATGACGGGTACAAAGGGCAATACCATGTCATAGTTTGAATAAAAATACTGGATATATTCTTGATTATAGAAACGCGTTAGAAAAAGACTGCAACTCATAGCATAAGTCACGGGCAAGCTATGATAAGTAGTTCCTCCTTCACCTGAAGTCAGAATCTGTGTACACACATAACACTCACCTCAACATACTCATGCAACAAGCGATAGAAAACATTAGAGGAAAGCTCTTTCTCTTCGTGTAAGTATTTGACATCTATCCTAAATTTATCTTTTGCTAGTGACTTATCAACCAAATCTGAAGAACTTATTTTTGTAGTCTGGTTGGCTCCATCTATCTCATAAACAGACACTCCTACGAATAACAATAAACATATTATCACACTCACTACCACTAAACCAATAAGAAAAACTTTACAACAACTAATCCTACAGTTTTGGTTATATGAGTTACTCATATTTTCTATGTTAAAAAAACATTTACAACAAAAATGAAGAAAAAAACACTTAAAAAAACCTTCATAAATCCCTCCTAATTTTTTTTTTTCAATATTTAATTCACTCTTGGAAAGTTCCTTTGTCAAGTTTAGTATAGCAGCTTGTCTAATCCAGTAAGTTTTATTATTTGTCTCCTCAGTATGAGTTTTCAAACTCCATTTTCATTCTCTTTACCCAAAGTCTCTTTCTTGAAAGTCTTCACGTTCCAAAATAAGAATTTTTTAAGTCTCTGTCAAAGCAATAGCTCAACAATTCTTCTTGCCACTCACTTGTATTCAAATATGCCCATTCTGGTCCAGCATATCTCCTACTTGCAACTCTTTTTCTTTTCGGTTGTCTTCCACTTTCACTATCTTCTCCACTAGTGTGTTCTCCTCCAAGCAATTCTGTTTCCTCTTGAATCGGTGGTATTACATCAACTTTTCCACTCTTTGCAACTTTCTCTGGCCAATTGTCTCCTTTCAATGTTCCTTTTGTCAGTAATCTTCTCAGTATTGAGGCTTCACTTGCCTTTGGACCTTTTTCTTCGGACTTTCCCGCAATTGGTTCTGGAAGAGTATAATCCACTTGGGCAGGACTATTCTCAATTCCTTTACCAATGGGGTCTGTCCTTTCTTCAGTTTTGTTTGTCAGACCACCTGCTGCTGAGGTCACCTCCCTCTGAGCAGATCTTTCCTCTGTTGATTCTTGTGTTTCACCTTCCTTCGAGGACACCCTCCTCGGATCGAAATCAGTCTTATCTCTTTCCTCTTGGACTGATTCTTCTACTCCTCTTGCAGCTTGTTCAACTTCTTCGCTACTGTTCTTTTTCGTCTGTTATAGGAGTAGGTACATCTCTGTCATTTTCAAAATTTTGCTCACTTTCACTTTCTTTTTCTTTGTTTTCAAGGTTCTTAACTGTTGGTAATCTCAACAGTTCTTCTTCTCTTTCTGTTGGGTCATGCACTTTTCTTGTATGGCTCGCATGCGCCCAATTAGGCAAACTAGCACACTTCACATCAGTTGTTGTAGTGAGCACGATCTGATAAGGTCCTTTCCACCGTGGCTCAAGGCAAGACTTTCATACGTGTCTTCGTATAAGCACCCAGACTCCGGCTCTTAGACTGTGACCTTGACCTTGCATTTGTTGAGCTGTTGCAACTTCCACCTGATGAGAAAAAGACCGAACCTCATCAGCCAAGCTTCTCCAGTACTCTAGCACCATATCATCTGTAATAATAACAAGTGCATTTGCAGGTATTGCTGGCAATCTCTTTGCTCTCCCCATCATATTTCATGCGGAGGCAACCCAGTCTTCTTGTCAGGTGTACGTCTCATTGACATTAGTACTAGAGGTAAAGCATCTGGCCATTTCAAATTTGTTGAGGCACACACTTTGGCCAATCGGGATTTTAATGTTCCATTCATTAGCTCTACAAGACCTGAAGCTTCTGGGCGATAGCTGCCATTAGTCTCTGCTGAATGTTTAATGCCGAAAAAAGCAACTTTATCACCTCATTATTGAAATGTGTACCCCTATCTGATTCAATTGAGACTGGAAAACCAAAACATGGAATTAGGTCTTGCAAAAGCAATTTAGCCACTATAAGACTATCATTTCTCCTTGTTGGGTAAGCTTCAATCCAATGACTGAAACTGCACACAATCACCAGCACGTATTTCAAACCAGCACATGCAGGCATCTCAATGAAATCCATCTGCATTCTACTGAATGGACCTCTCGCCATACCTATGTGGCCCATGTTGACAATTGTTCCTTTGCCGACATTCATCTGTTGGCAAATTATGCACGTATGGCACACCAGCTCTGCCACTTGTCTGAATTTTGGATTGTACCAGAACTGTCTAAAACCCCTAATCATCGCATCTCTTCCAATATGCATTTGACCGTGGTAGTACCTAGCCATTTGAGTTAACAAACTGTTTGGCAAGACTACTTTTCCCTCTACTGTTACCCAAATTTCATCTTCCCTTTGTATGCATCAATGCCTAATCCAATCTGTCCTCTCCTCTTCTGGAACATTGTTCTGTATTGCTTTCAACTCATCTAATGTCTCCACTATCTGCTTAGTAAAATTTGCATACAATTTTTCATTTTCAGACATCAATTCCCAATTTCCTTTGAATGAAATCCCATTCAGAGCACAACATTTTACAACTTGATCTGCATAAGCATTTCCCAATGTTACATAATCTTGTCCTCTCTGGTGTGCACTGCATTTGACCATGGTAATTTTCTCAGGTTTCTGTAAAGCTTGTAACAAATCATGTATCCTTTCCCCATTTTTCACAGGTGAACCTGAAGAAGTCAGGAACCCCCTCTGTGACCTAATTTGCCCAAAGTCGTGTAAATACCAAATCCATATTGGCTATCAGTGTAGATCCTCACTTTCATTTGTTCTGATAATTGACATGCTCTAGTAAGAGCCACTAACTCTGAGACTTGTGCAGATATCACTCCTTTAAGCCATGAAGCTTCTAATATGCCTGTGACTGTACACATTGCATATCCTGCTCTTAATGCACCTCTGTTGTCTCGTAAACTGGAACCATCAACAAAGAGAATTTGATAATTGTCTTCCAGACAAGTATCTTTGATATTGTGTCTTGGTTTGGTCATAATTATGTCACTTCCAAACAATCATGTTCAACATCGTCTATGTTAGACAGATCTTACCCCTCATTTGGTACCAGAGTTTCCGGGTTAAGCACTGTGCACCTTTTTATTATTACATTGGGTGCCCCAAGAATTACTGTTTCATATTGTGTCAGTCTTGCATTTGTCAAATATTGCGTTTTTGACCTGGTCAATAGAATTTCTATTGAATGAGGTACCATCACTGTCAGAGGATAACCCACTACAATATTTTCACTTTGAGTTATACTCTGCTCAACTGCTGCAACTGCTCATAAGCATCCAGGTAAGGCTGCTGCAACATTATCCAAAGTAGCTGAAAAATATGCTACTGGACGATTGACACCACCATATTTTTGTGTCAAGACAGACAAGGAACATCCATCTCTCTCATGACAAAACAATAGAAAAGGTTTTGTGTAATCAGGTATACCCAAAGCTGGTGCTTGACACAAACTCTCTCTTAGCTCAGTAAAAACTCTCGCGCATTCCTCATCCATAATTATGGGAAACATCCTTATGTGTCAACCTTTGCAATGGCTGAAAAATTTGGGATCCACTGACGACAATATCCTTCCATTCCCAAAAACATTCTCAACTCTTTTTGTGAACTTAGCATTTTCATTTTCATTATTGCCACTACTCTATCTCTGGAAATTCTCCTCGACCCTTTCTCAATCAAATGTCCCAAATATTTGACTTCATGCTGATAATACTGCAACTTAGCAGAAGAAACTTTATGACCATTGTCTCACAGAAAATTCAACAATACAATTGTATCCTCTTTGCAGCCTTCCTTTGTTTTTGATGCTATCAACAAATCATCAATGTACTATACTAAAGTCAACTGATAAGGCATTACCAATAACTCCAGGTTCTTTTTTAATATCTGATTGAAAATTGATGGTGATTCTGAAAACCCTTGAGGAATTCTACACCAACAGTAGACTGGTCAGGAATTTGAAACAAAAGAGATATCTGCTATCCTCATGTAGAGGTATTGAAAAGAAAGCTTAGCACAAATCAAGTGACTGTGGACCATTTTGCATCACATGGAATCTGAAACATTATTACTTCTGGATTTGGTACAACTGGACAACACTTCACCACTATGTCATTTATTTTTGTCAAATCCTGAACCAAGCGTATTTTCCCATTCAGCTTTTTCGAACCCATTATTGGTGAATTACACAGAATGCTCATCACTTCTTTCAAAACTACTTGCTCCAAGAATTGTTCTATCAATGGTCTTATCCGTTCTATTATTTCATTTGTCATCGGGTATTGAGCAGTTTGTAGAAACACCACATTCTCTTTCACTGCTACTCTGACTCCTTCAACTCCTTTATTCAAACCAATGTCTTTTCCTGAAAGATCCCAAACCTTCGGTCTAACCCTTTCCTGCAAATCATTCGGCAAATCTTTCTTTAAAAAAATTAGAAAGAAATGTATTAAATCTTCCAAATTGTGCTCTTCGTTTGTCTCTTCTTCGTCAATTGCCTGCTCATCCTCAACATTCAATAAAGCTAATTCACAAGACGTCGTTCTTTTTTTTTTTTCAACAACCGACAAATCTTTCTCATCATCACTAATGGTCTCCATCGTAATACCCTTTCTTGAACACATAATTGAACAATTTATCTTGCACAGTAAGGCCCTCATCACAACCCTGGCGGTCGGTGGTAAAGCGGCGGTAAAACTGCCAACAGGCCGGCGGTCAAAACTTTATATACACTATAAACAAATATGTAAGAATTCAAGTCCAGGTACTGCACCTATATAGTCCGTGGACCACTGGGCCCAAAATGCATGGGCAAGGCCCACACACAATACCCGATCGAAACGGAGAGAACACTGCAGGGGCATCAGATCGAAATAAAACAGGCACCTCAGGGGGAAGGGAAGGGGGGGGGCACCTCAGCCGGATGAGTGCACGACGCCAGCTCCACGAGGGGGCTCCATGCCCACTGATGTATCCTGGGGAGTGCAAAGCCACAGTCTCTCAAGTCTCTCCAGTGGGTGATTTGCCCAATGCTTTATCCTGGGAAGTGCAAAGCCACAGTCTCTCAAGTCTCTCCAGTGGGTGGTTTGCCCACTGCTTCATCCTGGGGAGTGCAAAGCCATGGTCTCTCAGGTGGATGCCTTTCTCCAATGGTTCTGGAGGGGGCTTGGTGCCCAGAGTGCTTCATCCTGCCAAGGACTGAGGTAGTGGATGTGACACTCCACCGATGGTGGGGCAACATCGAAGCTGCCCAGGCCCCTGGAACTTACCACCAGCCTCATATGAATTACCACTGGGGATGGCAACCATGTCTGCGGTGGTGCCACTGGCTCAGGATGTCGCGTGGCCGCTGGAGGTGCTTGCGGCGGGGTCAGTAGCAGCAGTGCTTGCGGCGGTCATTGGGGCGGCGGTGCTTGCGGCGGTCATTGGGCCGGCCGTGCTGGTGGCGGCCTCACTGACTGCGGTGCAGGTGGCTGGCTCACTGACTGCCGTGCTGGTGGCTGGCTCACTGACTGCTGTGCTGGCGGCGGTGTGAGTAGCGGAGGTGCTGGTGGTGGGCTCACAAACTGCGGTACTGGCGGCGGTGTCAGTAGCGGCAGTGCTGGTGGCGGGCTCACTGACCGCGGTGCGGCTGAAAGGCACACTGTCTGCGGTGCTGGTGAAGGGCTCAGTATCTGGGGTGCTGGCGGTGGTGTCTGTGGTAGCGGTGCATGTGGCGGTGCCGGCGGCGGTCTTGTCCTCCGTGCAGGTTGGCGGCGACATTGACTTGGCTTTCTTTTTCAGGCCCTTCCCCACCTTGGATGGTGGCGCAGCTGTCTTGCCACTCCCAACTATTGTCTTGGCTGAGCCCTTGGTGGCAGGTGTTTTGGCCTTCTCCCTCCGGGATGTGGGCAACTTCTTCTGTTTTGGAGGTGGAGGAATGTGTGAATGGTAGTGGGGGTGGTGAGTGCATGTGAGCGGTGTGTGGTGATGGGCGTGCTGGTGATGGAGGTAGTGGCTGAAGATGTAGTGCATGCAGGTGTGAGTGGAGACGTGACAGGGAGGGAGGAGGGAGACGTGGAGGAGGGGGACACAGTGGAGACAGTGGATGTTGGTATGTGTGCATGGGTATGATGCTTGTGTGAGTGCTTGTGGGATGTGTGGTGCTTATGTTTGCCCGAGCCACCCTTGTGTGTTGAGGTGTATGCATGCTGGTCTGATGGTGTGCTTTGGATAGGCTGAGGTACTGGGGATTGGGTCTGGGTGGAGGAAGTTGGAGGGGGAGGCTGGACACAGGGACAATAACTGCCATCAGTGCAGAGGCCAGAGCCTGAAATGCTCGCTGTTGGGCTGCCTGGCCAGAATGAATGCCCTCCAGGTATGCATTTGTTTGTTGCAACTGCCTCTCTACACCCTGGATGGCATTCAGAATGGTAGACTGCCCAATAGTGAGGGATCTCAGGAGGTCAATAGCCACCTCACTGAGGGCAGCAGGGCTGACTGGGGCAGTGCCTGAGGTGCCTGGGGCGAAGGAGATGCCCACCCTCCTGGGTGAGCGGCCACGGGACACACGGCAAGGGGCTGCTGGGAGGGCGGTGCTGGTAGGGGGGGTTGGCGGCTGTTCCTGTAGATGCAGTGGGCACAGAGGGGCCCGCCACCGCAAGGGAGCTCCCATCAGAGGAAGAGTAGGTGTCGCTGGTCTCAGCTCCTGTCCCCGCCGTGGAGCTCCCCTCACCCTCCGTCCCACTGGTGGATTCAGACTCCATTTTCTGGCCCTCCAGGGCCATGTGGGATGCAGCTCCCTCCTGCTCCGGTGACACAGCTCCTCCGCCTGTTGATGCTAATGCACACAAGAACAGGGAGACCACAAAAAGGGGGGGTGGAAGAAAGGCATGTTCAGTGCATACAATACCGCTACCGTCAGCGGACACTACAAACACAGCAGCCCTCTGCACTATGCCAGGCACTTACCTAATTAATCACAGGGACATGGGGTACATGGCCTATGCCTGATTGCTGCGCACATGGAAGTCACAGGAGCCTGACTAGGTGTAGATGGCTCTTACCACTGGTGGGAATGGGGTGCCACTTAGCCTGCCTCACGAAGGGTCCTTGCCTACAAAGCTCGCCTTAGCCTAGGGGAACCCACTGCCCACCTTCCCCACCCAGACACCTCCAATGCGCGCAGAGTCAGCTGAATGAGAGTGGACTCACCCCCTTGTGGCTGCTGTGATGCCCTCAAGCACCCATCCAACTCCGGATATGCCACCGCCAGGATCCGTAACATCAGGGGGGTCATGGTGTGATGGGCACCCCTCCCACGTTGGGAGTCCATCCCCAACTGGGCCTCCGCCGTCTTCTTGCTCCAGCGGCGAAGGTTGTCCCATCTTTTACGGCAGTGGGTGCTCTGTCTGTGGTGGACCCCCAGGGTCCAGACGTCCTTGGCGATGGCATGCCAAATATCCTTCTTCTGGTGGGCGCTGACCTAGAGGAATAGTACAGGGGAAAATGTAAACCTTTTACCGTCCGGACCGTCATAGTCATTGTCCCACGTTCCCACCCTTGCCCTGACGCACATACACTCACCGTCCGATCATGCAGGCCTCATCTCCACCCCCGTATCTTCCATCCACACCACTCCAAACAGGCATTGCCCATACAGCATGCTCACAGTGTACTCACCTGTTTGTCTGGAGGACCGTAGAGTAGCGTGTACTGTGGGAGGACCCATCCACTAGTTTATCCAACTCCTCCGTTGTGAAGGCAGGGGCCCTTTCCCCAGACACATGAGCCATTATCGCTTCCAGACTGAGGTCACAGCAGCACTTCCAGTGTAGGTCCTCTCCTGTCAAAGATCAGGTATCGAGTGAGTAAACAGACAGAAAATGGCGGTCACGTCCGCGGCGGTGTGTACCCTCACCGCCGGCGTACATTATCAGTTGCTCCTGGAACCCATAGGGCCCAATGTTAACCAATGCAGGTTTGCGCCGCGGTCTTCGACCGCCTACCACGACGGTGTACAACGCCAGCGCAGTTACCTCATATCTCCTTGTCCCACATTACAGGTCAGGCAGCCGCCATTTCAGGGGGTCACATGGCATTAATTTTTTATGCGTCACACATATATAGGCCTTGCATATACACAGTAACAGGCACATAGGGGGTCATTCTGACCCTGGCGGTAATTACCGCCATGGCGGAGGTCGGCGGTAGCACTGCCAACAGGCTGGCGGTGCACCGCTGGGCATTCTGACCGCGGCGGTTCAGCCGCGGCCAGAAACGGAAAGTCGGCGGTGTCCCGCCGACTTTCCGCTGCCCTTGAGAATCCTCCATGGCGGCGGAGCGCGCTCCGCCGCCATGGGGATTCTGACACCCCCTACCGCCATCCAGTTCCTGGCGGTTCTCCCGCCGGGAACAGGATGGCGGTAGGGGGTGCCGCGGGGCCCCCGTAAGAGGGCCCCAAAAAGAACTTCAGTGTCTGCCTAGCAGACTCTGAAATTCGCGACGGGTGCAACTGCACCCGTCGCACCTTCCCACACCGCCGGCTCAATTCTGAGCCGGCGTCCTCGTGGGAAGGGTGTTTCCCGCTGGGCTGGCGGGCGGACTTTCGGCGGTCGCCCGCCAGCCCAGTGGGAAAGCCAGAATGACCGCTGCGGTCTTTTGACCGTGGAGAGGTCTTTCGGCGGGAACCGCGTGGCGGGCGGCGACTGCCGTCCGCCGCGGTCAGAATGACCCCCATAGTGTATTGACAAATGTGTGCAATAAAATTATTTTTTTACTACCTCAGTGTTGGCTGAACCTGTGCTCGCTGTTCTCATCCATAGGGCACTTCCGCTGGGGCAGGTGAGGAGATGGTGGCATCCTCCGGTGTACAGACCGCTGGTGGACCTGTCGACAATGGAAGAGAGACATGTAATAGTCACCTACAGACTTGATCGTGCCACAATCCAGGAACTGTGTTCCCAGTTGGAGCCGGACCTGATGTCAGCTATCCGCCATCCCACAGGAATCCCCCCCTCTGGCGCAGGTCCTGTCAGTACTCCATTTCCTGGCAAGTGGGTCTTTTCAAACAACAGTGGCCATAGCATCAGGGATGTCCCAGCCTATGTTCTCCAACGTGTTGTCAAGAGTGTTATCTGCCCTGCTGAAACACATGCGCAGGCACATCGTGTTCCCTCAGGTGGAGGATTTGCCTACAGTGAAAGGTGACTTCTATGCCCTGTGACATATCCCCAACATCATAGGTGTCATTGATGGGACACATGTGGCCTTGGTCCCCCCCCTGCAGGAGTGAACAGGTGTACAGAAACCAGAAGAGCTACCACTCAATGAATGTGCAGATGGTGTGTTTGGCCGACCAGTACATCTCCCATGTGAACGCCAAGTTTCTTGGCTCAGTGCATGACGTTTACATTCTGAGGAATAGCAGCATCCCTTACGTGATGGGGCAACACCAGAGGCACCGTGTGTGGCTAATAGGTGAGGACAAGAACCCTATACCCTGTGAATAGTTGTCCGGGTCTGGGGTTGTCCCTAAGTGTTAGTGTGTGTCTAACAGATTTCCCTCGACATTTGCAGGTGACTCTGGGTACCCCAACCTGTCATGGCTACAGACCCCTGTGAGAAATCCCAGGACAAGGGCAGAGGAACAATGAGGCACATGGGCGAACTAGGAGAGTGATAGAAAGGACCTTCGGCCTCCTGAAGGCCAGGTTCCGGTGCCTCCATATGACAGGTGGTTCCCTATACTACTCACCAAAGAAGGTGTGCCAGATCATCGTGGCCTGCCGTATGCTGCACAACTTGGCTTTGCGACGACAGGTGCCTTTTTTGCAGGAGGATGAAGAAGAGGAGGCAGAAGAAGAGGACATAGACAACAGAAACAACGTGATCTAGCAATATTTCCGGTGAGACACAGGCAAGAAGACATCACTGCCTCCTACATCTGATGAAATTGTTAGACCTATCATCTGTCTGTCACTTTCACCCAGTGTATGGACCCTGAATTGTCACTTTGCCTTTCCATTTCACAGATGTGGCTCCCGCTGTGTGACCTCTGCTATGTTACCTCATGGACTAGAGCTGTGTGACATTGGTATGTTGACAATAGAATGGACATTGCTATTTTCCTCAGTTATTGCAAATACACATTTATGAAAGCACAGACTGACTCCAGATTGTTTTGTGATTCAAGGGTGTTTATTTAAGTGCGAAATAGTGGAGGGGGTTGTAAAATAAGGGGTGATGGTGGAGGAATGTCTATGGCAGAGTCCAGTTATTAGTCTCACAGGTGCATTGTCCTAAGGGCCATAGGAAGTGGAGCTAGGGCAGTTTAAGGATGGGCAGGGTGACAAAGTGAGACAGAAGGATGACATTCAGGGTGGTCTCATTTCTTGGCGGGGGTCTTGGCATTGTTCTCTGTCTTTGTCCTGGATCTCAGGGACTGCTTGTGGGGTGGTTCTCCATCTGCAGGGGGTGGGGGTGCTGGTGTCGTGGTCCTGTGGCGGTGCCTCCTGTCCACTAGCGCCTGCGGAGGTGGTGGGCAGTTCATCGTCCAGGCTAGTGCCAGGGGCCCCTTGTTGTGCCACAGTGTCCCTCCTGGTGTTCACAAGGTCCTTCAGCACCCGTACAATGGTGCCCAGGGTGGTATTGATGGACTTGAATTCCTCCCTGAACCCCAAATACTGTTCCTCCTGCAGCCGCTGGGTCTCCTGAAACTTGGCCAGTACCGTTGCCATTGTCTCCTGGGAATGATGGTACGCTCCCATGATGTTGGAGAGGGCCTCATGGAGAGTGGGTTCCCTGGGCCTGTCCTCCCCCTGTCGCACAGCAGACTTCCCAGTTCCCCGGTTTTCCTGGGCCTCTGTCCACTGAACCGTGTGCCCACTGCCACTGCCCCCAGGTCCCTGCTGTTCTTGGGTTAGTGGGTTTGCCTGGGTTCCCTGTAGTGGTGGACACACTGCTGCTTGACGTGTCCTGGGGACAGTGTTATGGGCCCGCTGGGTGGGTGCTGTGCTGGTGTTTCCTGAGGGGGGAGGCTCTGTGGTGGCCTGTGACTGTGTCAGGGGAACCGACTGTCCCTAGGTCCCAGATGGGCCGGGCTGGTCATCTAGATCCAGTTGGACAGAGCTGCTGTCATCACTGTGGGCCTCTTCTGTGGGGGGGGGGGGATGGACATGTCTGGAACCAACTGTCCGGTGACGTTGGGTAGGGGTCCTGCCGGGGTGTAAAGGCATGATTATTGCATCTGTGTGTGCCATGATGTGCAATGGGTGGGTGACCCTGTACCCCAGTGCTTACATTCTTGTGTAGGACCTTGTGTGATAATTGTTTTGGGGTCTGTGTGGGTATGTGTAGTGGACATGCTTTGGTGATGGGTGTCCATGCTTTGTTGTTGCATGAAGGGCTTGGTGTTGGGATGTGTGGTTTGTGATAATAGGACATATGTGAGGAGTTGGAGTGATGGGGGTGGGGGTGAGGGCGAGGGTGGGGGTATGTGTTGGCATGCAGGTAGGGTGAGGGATATGGTAGTTAAAGATTTGACTTACCAGAGTCCATTCCTCCAGCTACTCCTGCAAGGCCCTCTGGATGCAGTATAGCCAAGACCTGCTCCTCCCATATTGTTAGTTGTGGGGAAGGAGGTGGGGGTCCGCCGCCAGTCCTCTGAACTGCAATCTGGTGTCTTGAGACCACGAAACGCACCTTCCCCGTAGGTCGTTCCACCTCTTCCCGATGTCTTCCCGTGTTCTTGGATGCTGTCCCACTGCGTTGACCCTGTCCACGATTCTGCGCCATAGCTCCATCTTCCTAGCTATGTGCTGCACCTGTGATCCAAATAGCTGTGGCTCTACCCAGATGATTTCCTCCACCATGACCCTGAGCTCCTCCTCAGAAAACCTGGGGTGTCTTTGCGGTGCCATGGGGTGGTGTGGGTGATGTGTGAGGTGGTGTGTGTTGTGATGTGTGAGGGGATGTGTTTTTGTGTGTTGTGTGAGGTGCGTTGATGTTGTGTGGGTGATGGTGTTGAGTGCCTGTGGATGCGTTTGTTGATGGTGGTGTCTCTCTCTGGCCTTCGGTCGCAATTCTGGTCGCAAGGGATTGTGGGTGATGTGGGTGTGTGTTTTATATTGTATTGGGTGTGTGGGAGTGGTGTGTGTATGTGTATCAGATGTGTGTATTTTTCGAATTGTCCAATGTGGTTTGTTGTGTAAATCTATGTGTATTTTGAGCACGGTGGTGTGTACCGCCAATGGTTTACCGCAGTTGAAAGACCGCCGTGTGGATTCGTGGGTCGTGATAGTGTGGGCGTATTCCTTTTGGCGTGATGGTGGAGGTTTTGTTATTGCCAGTTTATCACTGACCTTTGGTGTGGCGGACTTGTGTGGGTGTCTGGATTTTGGTGGATTCCGAGCTGTGGGTCGTAATAGCTGTAGCGGAATTCCGCAGCCGCGGCGGTGTGTTGGCGGTCTTCTGCACGGCAGTAAGCGGGATTTACTGCCAATGTTGTAATGAGGGCCTAAGTCTCTTCCCAATAGGGATAACTGGACTGGAGTCACAAACAACAAAACTATGATAATCCCTAAAATTACAGATTTTTCACAAGAACTGGTTCTGTAAGGGCATTAACCAACTGTTTATTTGCAACCCCTTCTATCTGCACTGTCCTTTCGGAAACAGGTATGTCTGGAAACTTTGTTGTCCTTATCGTTGAGCGTGTTGCTCCTGTGTCAACCAAAAAATTAACCTCATGACCATGTACTTCACCCTGCACATAAGGACCTCTTTGATCCACATCTAATAATGCAGCCATCATATACTCCTCCTCATCTGAACTATCCAACGGCCATTCAGCGTTTATTTCATTCTCACTTTCTTTGCACTTTTGTTTTTACTCTGATTTGTGACCACTTGCGAAAGCATAACCTGTTGCTGTTCAATTGGGCCCTGTATCATTTGGACCTGTCTCGGTATGTGCATTTGCTGTACAGGCACCATCTGCACCTGTGGCTGCATATGTTGTGTTTGTGGCATTTGTACCTGTTGTACCTGAGGTTGTACATTTTGCATTTGTTGCACCGGCTGTAAAGGCTGAAAACCTTGCATATTATTTACATTGTTCTGGAAATTTTGATTTTGACCTCCCATTCTAGGTCCTCTCATGCCCTGAAATGAATTGACACCATTTGTTTGCTGAACCATTCCTCCCTGATTCAACATTGGACACTGTATTTTCCAATGTTCCAGCAATCCACAAAAGTGAAAAGGTAACACTTTTCGCCTTTGTTGTTCATCTTGCATCACCACTGAGCTCAAACCTACACTTCGATTAACTACCGGAAGTATCATTCCACCTCGACCTTGACTCGGAAACAAACCATTTCTCTGTGGCAGTTGTTGAAAATTTCCTTGCAATCCTGTCTGTGCAGCCTTAATCTGCCTCACCATTGCTTTCTCCTTCAGCTTTTTCTGCTTCAACTCAATTTCATCACTACAGTATTTAGCGTACTGCAAAACTTCATCAATTGGCTTTGCTTGCCAGCAGATCAGATGATTCTTGATCATTTGACTTACTTCTGGTTTCAACCCGTCAACAAATCTGAACACCAAATGATTCATGCGCTCCTTTTCAATTGTTTCTGCACCACTGAATTGTTTGAATGCCTTCAACAATCTTTCATAATGCGCATTAACTGATTCCTTCCCTTCCTGTGTTGTTTTATCTATGCACTGCCAATCAACATTTTTCAGCTAAATTCTCATTTTCAAAATCTCAGTGACTTTATAGTAATTTTTCATTACTTCAGGAGATGGCGCACCTGTTTTTAAATCCCTTTGCAGTTCATTCGTCGGGCAATCAACACTTCTCTTGGGTTGTCGGCACGTCATGTAGCACTTGGAATCGCTGCTTCCTTTTCGTTACAAACTTGCTCTTGGACTTATCATGGTCCATGATATTGACATACTTGTCCTTACCTTGGACTTTTTCGCATGATAGGACTTTCGGATTTGGACTAGCCCAAGTTCAGACGCATGGACTCATATTACTTTTATGATTGACTCATTGAATTTGTCGTGCCAGCATTAAGCCTAAATAGCCTTGAAAAAGTCACCAGCGTGACGAAACACGTGTTGGCTGTGTCTGCAGTGAAGTACTTTGTTTACCTTAATACTACGCTCCTGACAATAAAGACATCATCTGTCAAGAATTTTGATGTGGACACCGATGTATTGTTTGTCTCATCTATCCAATAGAAACTAGACATTACATGTTGTAACTAGACTTGTGTTATACTGAAATTTGATTGTGTGCGGTGTTCTATCCTTGCTTATCAACACTTCTCTTGCATTCAATCCACAAATCTGCTGGAACAAAAATGTCAAAAAGTGTATTCAACTCTTCCCACAGACAATTCGAAAGTTTCACAAACCTATCTGTCTGCTGGTACCACTCCATTGGTTTCTCTCTCAGTCTTGGGTAATCATTCGTAAAACTTATAATATCACTTCTGTTCCAGGGTACATGTATAAAATTGCCTCCTGTCGTTTGTCTCATTGGTAAAATTTTTACTGCATCCCCTGTCTGTGACCCATCATCTTTCTTTGGTCTTTCTCTTTTCCTGTCCCATTTACTCTCCCATTTGTCCAATGCACTCCAAACCTGCACTTTCTCAAGTAATTCTTTAAGATGTGTTCTCATCCCCGCAGATCTCATGTGAATAAAGTCTTCTCCCACCAAATTTAATCTATAACTTCTTTTTAGTGTTTTTATTTTTGTCAAATCAATGTCATAATCGTCTGCTACATCTTGTAACTGTTGATAAACCCTGTTTGCTCCCTTTGTAATGACTTTACATAGATATCTCAGTTGCCATTCAGTATAGTATTCAAGTCTGTTCACCCCCATGGTCCCTTCCAAAAGTTCACTCCCTTCCATGTTTAATCTCACCTTGTATATTATCTCTTTGTCTTTATCCCTTCTCTCTTGTTGTTTTGAATTGTTTAAATCTTCCAGCCATTTTGTTATTTCTTGTACAGGCAAGCCTTTCAATGATACTCCATTGGCTTGCGCACCTGCTCCTCGCTCTTGCCCTGAACTTGTACTCTGCTGTAGAGCCATTGTTCCCAATTCCTCAACAAGTGATAAATCTATTAAATAATTTGTCTCATTTAAACTTGGTCCTTGTCTATTCTGCATATTTATCAATGAATTATCTCCACTATTGTCCACACAAACATATAATGGAGTTACGGGACCCATCGTAATAGGTACAGTAATTGCATCTTTATTAATCAGTGTTCCAACTCTCTGTGTCTGTCCTGCACTTGTACTCTGCATCTGTGGAATCTGTATATGTACAGGTTCTCTTAAATTCATCCCTTGGCGACCTTGTGACAACACTAAATTAGTAGTTGTCTTCACAATCTGAGCCTCTGGCTATATCTCAGGAATGTTCACTTCAAACTGCTGTCTGTCACTTCATGAATCATTAAAACTACTCTGCATCTGATCTCTCTCATTGTCCAGGGTACTTTTTGCTGATTCTGAAATCAATGGTACATTTTTTACCTCAAATTATCCCTGATTCTTAAATTAAATGTACAATGTTCTGGGAAAGCTAGATAACCTTCTTTCTTTGTAATCTTGACCCCTTGTTTCAACCAAAGGCATGCCGCTGCACCTCTCTCCTCAAACACAATATATGCTGGAGTATTCTCTAGCAGACAAACCTCTCCTTCGAGTGCCAGAATGTATTCATCACCCCTCAACGCACTTCTCAAAGCTTTGAAAAACTTCATTTCTGACTAATTTTATTTAAACCTGATGTCCACAGAAAAAATGATTCTCAAACTCAATTAAACAAAGTGAATACAAACAGTAAACAAAGGATAAGGAAAGAATAACCAATCATGAAAAGTGACTACGATCCCACAATTCTCTTTGACCCCCCCTCGCCTTCCAATCGTGTTACTCTATTGTCGGACTGATTGACAAATTTGTGTGCGATTTCTTTTTTCTAATCCACCAATCCCAGCGCCGCACCAACTACATCACACCTACACATTCACCCCCTTTCACTGAGATGCTGACAAAGTCTGTCGTACCAATCTTTCACAACCCACACGCAAAATCAACGCAATATTAATTTGCGAGCTATCTTAAAATAAAGAAAACAAATTCGCTCATTTACTACAGGTTGGGTAACACAAACGCTTCAGAACCTTCCAAAGTAACCTTCAGCTTTCACCTACTTCTTTTTCACAGTTCTCACAATCGTGAGCAAAATTCGACCTGCGAACTTCACTTCTCCACTGTTCCTTGGATTACTGTCTAGTGCACTTAGTACTCACCAAGTCTTCAGTATAATTCCATTCACACCAATTTCTCACAAACTCAACTTACCAATCACAGCGCATCAATCTACTGAATGAACGAATTATAGCATATACCAAGTGTCTCTCTACACTTCTCAATATACTCTGGAGTCCCAGGCGTCTCTCCTTAGGTCTGTCATCATCAACCACGTGGATAATTTTTCCTGCATCAAGCACCACCCTCAAATGAAGAACGCCGCTTCCCTACTATCATACCTATAGGAGTAAGCCCACTCCATCTAATCAACTAATTTAAGTATTTCTACTCCTCTAGACTCATATCCAACACAATCATCTGCAAATTAGCTAAAGCTGTGCAAGCACAAAAACACTTCATTCAAATACGACCAAACACCGCCAGGAACATACCCTTCAACCTAGGGGGTCTCTAAGAACCGGGGATAGTCACTTAAGGCAACTAGCAACTCATCATGTTAAGTCTGTCTAACAATTTGAAAAAGAAAAGAAACGAAAAGAACAGACCAACAATTTTAGCACACCCAAACCTCACAACCTCATTATGACATCATCAAAACAATGACGTAACCGTCATCTGCTACCTAAAAACTGCTGCAGCGCCACAGAATCCTAGCTATTATCTACAGTGAATAGTGGATTCTGCGCTAAAGGACGATGGATCGAAGCAACATAGGTTTGAGGGGATGTCATCAATGAACAACGTGAGTATCAACAAAAGTTAACAACAATCAATATATTAAACTTCAATCAATAACCACACCAGTTTATTAAGAATAATTCATAGATTTATTTACCTATATTAACAGTGCTAATGTCACGAAAATAACTCTCAAACACAAATGTTAAGCATATAAGATCAATAGCGGTTGATTAAAGCCTCTTATATATCTCAATTTGATCAAGACAATTAAACAAATTATCTCCAAAAGAATCACACTTACTAATAATACAAAAAACGGTAATAATGGCAAGGTATACATTAGTTCAGCATCAATGATTTCAAAGTAAGTCATGAGCATTTCAAATTAGTTCCCTCACTAACCACAAATTAGCATCAACGTGTAGGGCTTCATGTGAAAAGAATTTAGTAACACAAATTTAGAAAAAACTCAGTTATTGATAAAAATATATTATTATTATTATGCAGCAATTAAGTCATAAGTTGCAGCTGTTACCTAGAAAGCAAAAGAGACACATATTACATTACAATGAAATACATTACTGTGACAGGCTGTTGACATCAGACCCGTCCGAGGAAGCGGAGTGGACTGACACTGCCACCTCCAACCCGGAAGGGGAAGGTTCGACAACCAATCCCCTACGACTTCCGGGGCCCAAAGAGCTTTCCTGCCGGTACAAGAGAGGAGAACGGAGGTGAACGGAGAGAGAGGAGCAGAAGGAGCAGGAGAAGAGGGAGGAGACGACAGAGGAATCGTGCTTCGCCGGGAGAACGACTGGGAGCCAAGCGGACTCGAGGAGCGTGGCCCAGAGGGATTCAAGGCTCTGCCAGCGGCGCGGCCCTGCAAACTTTCCAGCCACGCTTCAAGAGAAGCGTGGCTGTTCCAGGTGCGTCCTACTTGCTGGGAAGGGAAAAGCGAGGGTGGCTGGGAGGAGGTTGCGGGACAGAACCAGAGAACGCTATAGCGGGAGGAGGAGGAGCGAAGAAGGGGGGAAACGCTGTACACACAACAGTAGAAAGGAGTAAGACAAAAATAGAAAAGAGCAGGAGATACAAAGAAGACAGTACGAAAGCAAGATAACACTAAAAGGAAGGCAGACAGAGAGAGAGAGATCAGACAAAGGTAGCTAAGAAAATACCCAAAGCAGCAAAGAGGAGGTTCAAAACAGGATCACAGGAAGACTGGAAAAGAGAGAGAGAGGTTACAGAGGAGTAACCCAAAAATAGGCAACAATAAAATAATAAAGGATAAAGGAGGAAGAGGGGAAAAGAACCAAACATAATCCCACAAGAAAGCAAGAACAGGGAAAAGGGAAGACAGAAAAGAAGGAAGGAACGAGATAAATAGGATAAGCAACTTACCAGTGCTTTATCTTGTGTTTCCTCACATGTGCCTCCCAGGAGCCCTGGAAGAAGAGAGAAAAGGAAAGGAGAACCTGAAGCGCAGCTTGTACCGGAACAGGACTGATTACTACTGAATACTTCTCTTGCTCACAAAAAAAAAAAAAACTCACCAGAACCAGCAATACACTGACTTTGTGTCCTCATTGAGTCGCCCGATCACAATTACCAGTAGTAAAAGTAGAAACAGCAAGTAGCTTGCTTCAGCCAGGGGACACCATCAGTTATGGCCTAACGACAGCTAAACCCACTCAGCCGATAAGTCTTGAATCATCAGAGTAGAACTTCATCTGCTCTAGTCTGCTCTCCAAAACTATAAAGATTCCCCTTCTACAGAAATCTACCCAAGTTGTTATACTAAATCCGAATAAGCTTATGATTGGTCAATCTACGGGTGGTTTCATGTCAGCCAATCAACAACTAAATTGATGATCTAAAACTCAAAAAATTTACGCTAACTATAACATTTTTTTCAAAAATAACATTTCCTCTTCTGTCTCATCTGTAGCTCCATTGTTTCATCGCCTCTCGAATATCTTGTCTCAGGAAGAAACTTTTACTGTTTCAACTCACTTCCATCCTCGAGGAAAGACCAGTTATTAGTAACATTCTCAAACAATAGGACATTTCAACTTATGCAATGCTTGGTTAAAACATGACCTTGTAAGACTTAACGCAGCAACCCACTTTGGGTAGCTGTGAGCACATCTACACAAACTTCGAAAACACTTTATGTAAGCTTTTGAATCATGGAAAATAACCACAGCTTCTAGTTAGAATTTTGCTCAGCTAAGAACCGAAAAGCGAACGTTTTCAAAAGTCACTTGTTTTGCACGTTAATTCATTACACATTTTAGTATAAAAATCATCAATAAACATATTAGAAAATTCACACTCTGACAAAAGCTAATGCTTTGACTTTTAAAAGTACTGCAGATATGCACTTCACTCTGACACAACACATTTTTCTTCAGCAGTGGAGCAATACCTGCGCTGCTGCACATATACAAACCTGCCCTGCTGTTCCGGTAAGTACCAATACTCTCCTTTGCCACAAATAAGTTCCAGTTCCAAGAGGAGAAAATGTAGTGCCAATACTTAGTATCTGTGAGTACCGGCCTGTTTAAGGCACTATCCCTGACTGAATGCAGTAGTACATAGTACACTGGTGTATAGTACAGTGGTGGAGAGTGGAATGCTGCAGAGTAGAGTGTCAGTGCAGTGATGTAGAGTGGAGTAGAGTGGCACAGAGAGCAGTGGCATAGAGTACAGTGGTACAGAGTAGAGGGCAGTGGCGTACAGTGAAGTTGTTTAGAGTGCATTGGCGCAGAGTGCAATGGCATAGAGTGGCATGGGGTAGAGTTACATAGAGTGCAGTGGAGTAGTGTGGCATACAATAGAGTAGCAGAGAGTGCAGTAATGCAGAGTGGTGCAGTGTCATAGAGTGCAGAGTAGACGCATGTGGCATAGAGTGCAGTGGTGTAGAGTGGAGTATTGTAGAGTGGTGTAGAGTATAGTGCCTAGAGTGCAGTGGCGTAGAGTGCAGAGTAGAGTGTCAGTGCAGTGGTGTACAGGTTCTGGCAAGGCAAGAGAAAGCCATGCATGATAACCCTGAATTGTGATCCGTAGAATGGTCAGTAGGAAACAATGAGCAGTGCATTAAGCCTTTCTTAAAAGTCTTTACTGGTAAACCCCATCTCATGCAGGGAGGTGGGCAGAAAGCCAGTGAGCCACCCATTGGACCTGTGCAGCTGAATAATAGCATTCTAAGTCTAGAAGACCTAATCCACCCGCAGTCACAGTTAGCTTTAGAGTGGAAAGAGCTCCTGATGGCGCCGCAGTGACCAAATCAGATGTGTGGCCTGTCTGAAGAAGGAATGAAGGACGAGCAGAGGAAGGTTTGCAAAATAATACTATCTTTAGGGTAGCACACCATCTTCACTAGTGCCACATGGCCTTTACAGAAAGCAGAAGAGAAGACCAAAAAGCTAACTTGGCTTGGAGGGACCGTTCGCTCTGCCGAGATTTTCTTCCTGGAAATCAGTGTAAGAATGGTAGATATTAATCACTAGGTATCAAAAGGTAACTGGTTCCCAGTTCAATCTGAGATCTAAATGTATATAAAGGCAAAAACAGTGCCATATGTCAAAGAAACACTAATTACATAACAAAAATAGTAAATGGTGGTTGTGCAATTTACATCCCAAATATTTTGAAGATTCTATGTGTACTTGCCACTTAGGGATAACCCAGATCTCTAGTTTGGCTTTTGCTCAATTTCAAAACCATATAAAGGCATGGAAAAAGCGGGCAATTGCCTTGCACAACCTTTTAAGGGGTCTGGCCCCTGCTCACCCTTCAAAAGCATTAACAGCAGACCATTGCTCCAGAGGAGTTTGCCAAGGTGGATGGGTGTTGCTTGTTCAACCACTTGACAGTGCCCCTTCTGTTTCACTCCTGTGTGCAGAGACAACTCCCCAGGTACCTAATACCTTCGAATAGTCTTGGTGGACCCATCTTGTCTGATTTTAGGAATTGTCCCACCTTGTACTTCTCTTCCTTATTTAACCAGTTCTTGGCAACAACCCTTTGAATTACTTGCTGTGGATCTCCCATTTGCTCTCGATTTCATCCTCCTCTTTTATTATCTTTGATTGGTAGTCCGGGCTCCCATTTCTGAGATAAATGTAGAGTCCCGGACATTCACTCTAGTTCTGTGAGACCACAGACAAGTTATGGGTACATCACATCCTGACATTAGGTGTGAGACTGTCGCCCACACCATCTGCCCTGCCTCGTTAAGTTGAAAGTCCATGGGCGGTTGGGGTAAGCCAGATGTTTTTGTTCAATTTGTTTAAACTAGCATAAGGTTAATTACCTTAATGTTTCCCAAACTTTGCCAGGGGTTTTAAAATGTTCAGAAACATAATCAAAATTATGCTGTTACTTTCTCTTCAGGAAAGATCGGGTAGATTTGGGTAGGGGTGATGGCCTTGCCGCAGTACTGAAGGGCATTCATTTACTACTGTACAAGGACGTAATGTGACACCTGAATGTAGCATACCAGGAGGCAATCACAAAAAGACCACAGTGAATAAATAGTGCTATGTTAAAAAAGAGTAAATAAATGCACTGACAACATAGTGAGGCATGGCTTCTCTTGCATGTGTCTGTAAAACTGACGTTTGTTCTTGAATTTTTGTCCTGAATTTTGACCCTTTGTCCTGAATTTTTGTCCTGAATTTTGACCGTTTGTCCTGAATGTTTTACAGTCCTGTCCATAATTTGCCTCAATGCCAGTTGGTCACCCTACTTGTAATAACAAAATGTATTTCTCTCGAGGAAATGTGTGTAAACCTGAATGTTCTTACATTATTACAACTGTTACAACTCAAAGCGTATGGGAAAGCAACACTCACAAGAACTAACAATGGGCCTACTGATAAAGGACGTAATGATCTACAAATTGATTCTTATTGTATCAACTACTGTACACAGACAGAGAAGATCCAATCATCAACATGTGAAAGACTGTATAAGTATATCTCTGATTTAGAATATTAATATTATTGGACAAATGTTATCACAAGATGCTGTTAACCAATGAAAACATGGGACAACTTTAATTCAACCGCACTGCTCTTGGAGTTCTCAGTTATCCCGATGCCGCTCACTTCTTTCGAGATCCAGTCTCTTTGACACTTTGTCATTTTGACAACTTCTAGCCTGTCTCCTGACATTTTAGTACTTTGCTATTTTGAGTTTATCCTTATGCTCCATGAAATGATGCTGGTGCCTGTAGCGCTTTGCTGCCTGCCTTAAATATTATCTTAATGGTTCGGAGAACTTAGAGCCCCAATTCTGAACCATTCCCCTCCATTGCTTCTCTGTCCTGATGCTGATGTCCCCCTGATGAAGACAACGCCACTTGCTCATCCTTAAGGACAGGTATATGCTGAAATGTTTGTTATTGATTTGTCTTTTGTTTTGTAGGTGCCAACTGCTTCTTTTTGATAGAGCCATAGTTAGATGTTTTCCAAATTTATGTTACTCTATTCATCTGTTTGACAACGAACTGACGTCATTCAATTTCTGATTCAATGTATGTTATTTCCATTGTGCAATTACTCTTCCTATTGATCTGTACTGTCCCCATTGAAAGTCTGGCTATTAATACTTTAGTAAAGTTAAGATTCTTTAGACGTTTCGGTCAACCAGTGTTGTTTCTGTATCTTTATCATTGGTTTTGAGACTAATTTACATGATACTAGCATTGTTAACCTCAGGAAATACATTTCTTCAATTTGATACTAATGGTGTGGTTATTCGTGGCCCAATGGGCTATGGTGTGTAAAGTTACTGACTCTAAGAATCATATTGTTTATTTGATTATATCATGAGATGTACAGATTTAATGGTGTGAACATTTTAAACGAGTAAAAAGGTCCATCGGCCTAAGAACGTATCCCATTATGAATTAATGTAAATAAACAGATAGGGTAAGACGCACACACACCAGACACTAACTGTGTGTGAGCATATTGATCTAGGCCCAGTCCTTGATGATGAGTGGTTCTAGACCTTGTCCTGAACCAGTAGAGGTGCACCAAGCACACCTACTTAGGGACAGAGGACTACCATCCTTTTCACGGATTTCATGCATGGAGCTCAGTGGTGGCAGCATACCGGGAGTGGGAAATTATAGTGACAGGCCATTTTACCTGTAAAACATGAAAACAAGCTTAGAAGCTCATTCATCTATACTTCTGCTGCTCACGTTGAACCCGGACATGTGTTGTACATGTGTATTTGTGCTAGTATTAATATTGTGCTGTCTGTCAATGATGCAGGCCTCTGTGTTCCAATATGGAAGCCCACAGACTGGACCACACTACATGATGGAGGAGAGGTTGCTTTCCCAGACAGCACATGTCTATTGCTGGCATCTCCTAAATGGGAAGAGGGGGGGTGCTAGGTGCTATAGTGAAGAAAAGGAGACAGGATTTCTTTAGAAGTACCAGGGCCCTTCCTGATACATTGGGCTGTACTCACTAGGGAAAAGAGTCCTCTGTAGGGGCACATTCTTGTCTCTCTTCCTGATCTCTGTGAGGAGGGGTTGTAAAAAGTGGTGTGTAAAATGCTCACACCTCTTTGTACTTCTGTTGTGGGCCCGCCACCTGGAGACTTTCCTGCTGGGAAGAGCATTATTACAGACAAAGGCTGGTCTCAAAGGTGGGTAGGCCAGGACGTGAAAGGGGAACTGACCCAAACTGGCTCTAAGAACACCCATTGGGAATACACATCCTCTGTTTGCATAATTGATATAAAGAAGAGAGCCCAAATCCATAGGTGTTCATAGCTGTGGTCTCTTCTATCAAAGAAGGAGAACTCAGGGATTACTGAGAAACTAATGGTTGGTTTCGCATTGACAGTCAACTCCACAGAGGTGAGAGAACATTGCCCAAAATCCGATCTGAAGGAGGAATTACTGAACTCTCCTGGGAGCCAAGACATTACTAGCTGAGTGAGGGAAGGAAGCACTAACCTTGGAGGAGGTGCTACTCATGGAAGGGACCTGGAACAATTGTCCCTTGCATATGGTCAATCTGACAGAGACTTCCTAAGCACGTGCACTGATAGAATTGCAGTACTGCTGAACCAGGCAGTGCATCTTCATCATTTATCCCCATCGTAGCCACCACAGCACCTGGAGCTGTATGCCCAAGTGGCAGGCCTGACCAAAGCTAGGATAAGCGCCTGGTGGTGGGCCATGTGCCCCACAAGTGGCCTGTGTGACCATGGTATTGCCAAAGTGTGTCATTGGATCAGGACAAGTCCTGTAGACAAAGTGATCAGAGAGTTGTCGCTGGGGTTCATTGTGGAGAATTTAGGTAATTGTAGCAAGGCACTGCCTGTCGAAGTTAGTGCCAGGTAAGCACTGCACAAAAAAACAATCATCTGTGAGCGTTTTGTTTTCACGTTCAAGTAGAAGGGCCTAGTACCCACCAAAATGGCAAAATGGGATGTGTTGTGAGCACAGATCCACTGCCCGCCACTTGGAAGATGGCCTCCACTCTTGCCACGACCCTCTGAGCAATGTGGTGCTTGGCCAGCTGCTGTACAGCACCCTTGAAGACTGCTGTGTGCCGCCTGGAAGGTCCCGGCTATCAATAAGGTCCCACTGCCGTGGGAGGATTGAATGCAGTCTGACATTGGGTGCGAGAATAAAAGAACCTAGGTCCTAGAGACCGTGTGCAAGACCAAGCAATGGCAAACATGAGCTGCATCAGCTGGCAGTGCCTCGTCCTCTGGACCTAGGAGGGGGGGAACCGCAGAAATGGAGGGGACCTACAAGGAACAGGTGAGGGGATAGCTGGCTAGGTGGAAAAGGCCCCTGGAAGCATAAAGACTCACACTAGTAAATGTGGTATCCTTGCATTATAGTATATGTAGTAGAAGTGTACTTTTTCTGTGTAATAAAGTAATTGTCTTTTATGCAAAGAGAAGCACTGGACAAGGCATTTATCTTATTGAGATGCTGGAGAGGGAGCAATGGGGTTGATGACTGAGTACCTCCACATTATCCTCCCTGAGAAACCTGTGACTGCTCCATCTATGAGAGTCAAGTGCAGAAAGGGTCTTGCCTGGCCCTATATATATACAGCCATAGGAGGACAGGCCCAGGGACAACAGTGATGGCAGGCCACAACCGACACAGTTGTGGCCCAGTAGTCTGCCTACCAGTGGCCTCTTGAATGGGGTCTGACAATTACTTTATAGAGTCTTCCTATAGGAAAATGTTTGGAATTTTTAGAAAATGGAGAATTTGAAAGTATATTGGCTGGTAACACTGGGCGGAACTGATATTGCTTAAAATACTATGTTACATGTTTGAGGGTTCTCATCAAAGAAATCGTTTGGAAATTCAGCAAATGGCACATTTAAAATAATTTTCATTGAGGCAATATCATAATTTGAAAGTAGAATGGCTTAAATACCACTTTCAAAGTGTTAGATCTGGCATCCTTGGCGTGGTTCCTCTGCCTTGTTGCCCCTGCTTCCTGTATTTTGGACTGGATTTCGTTTTTGCTGGCTTTTGGTACCCTGGGCACTTTAGCACTGCTGACCAGTGCAAAAAGGCAAGTGCTTCCTGTGTAAATTGTGATTATGATTGGTTATCCCTGATTGGCATATTTGATTTACTAGTAAGTCTCTAGTAAAGTGCACTATAGGTGCCCATGGCCTGTAAATCAAATGCTACTAGTGGACCTGCAGCACTGATTGTGCCACCCACATGAGTAGGCCTGTAATCATGTCTCAGACCTGCCGCTGCAGTGTCTCTATGTGCACTTCCAATTCGACCTGGCAAGTGTACCTAGCCAGGCCCAGACCTTCCCTTTTAGTACATGTAGGGGACCCCTAAGGTAGGCCCTATGTAACTCCATGGGCAGGGTGCAGTGTATATAAAAGTTAGGGCATGTACTGATGTGTTTCACATGTCCTCATAGTGAAATACTGCCCAATTCAGTTTTCAATATTGCAAGGCCTATCTCTCCTATAGATTAACATGGGGAATGCTTTCAATATCTTTCAGCTGCAGTTTTCCATTGGGAGTAGATAGAGATGTGGAGTTTGGGGTCTCTGAACTCACATTTTAAAAATAGATCTTTTGGTAAAGTTGGTTTTTAGATTGTCTGTTTGAAAATGCCACTTTTAGAAAGTGGGCATGTGCTTGCTTAATCATTCTGTGTCTCTACATGGCTGCTGAATCCAGGTCTGGGTCAGACTGACAGTTGAGCTGTTTGTGAACTCACTCTAGACAGTAACACAAAGGGAGCTGAGGTCTGTTCTGCATATCCTGATGAGTCTTTCTGGGTTAGAGTGGAAGGGAGGAGCTGTCACCTGCACTTCAAAGGGCTGTGTCTGTCCCCTCACAATACAGACTCCAACCCCCTTCAGTGTGACCGGGGCAGGGCAAGGGAGAGGCAGAGTCTAGAGCACTACAAAGTCTTTCCTTTAAAGTTTACCTACTTCAAAGGCAGAAATGAGTATACCTATTAGACTGATGACCCCACAACTTTAGAACACTTCTGGATCAAGAGGAACCTCTGACAAGGAAAAGAGCGGAAGAGCTGTGAGGAAGAGTACTGCCTCTTTGCTGTATGTGCTTTGCTGGGTTGGCTTGCAGTTGCTACTTCTGCCTGAGAGAGGAGACAGATTGGATGTTGCTGTGTATCCTGCTTGTGAAGTTTCTCCAAGGGCTTGGGCCGAGCTTTTATTAGAAATCTCAGGTGTTGTAAAATGGGTTATTGGTAAGGGAAGGTAGGTACCTACACTTAGCAATAGGCCAATAACCTCCACTTAGGTCCAGTTAGGTCTCAGTAAATTAAACCCAGCTCAACCCTTGGTAGCTTGGCAACGAGCGACAAGGCTTAACTTAGGAGACAGAGGGGGTCATTCCGACCCCGGCGGGCGGCGGAAGCCGCCCGCCTGGCGGGAACCGCCAAAAGACCATACCGCGGTCATATGACCGCGGCGGTCATTCTGACTTTCCCGCTGGGCTGGCGGGCGACCGCCAGAAGGACGCCCGCCGGCCCAGCGGGAAAGCCCCTTCAACAATGAAGCCGGCTCCGAATGGAATGAATGAAGGGGTGCGACGGGTGCAGTGGCACCCGTCGCGATTTTCAGTGTCTGCACTGCAGACACTGAAAATCTTTATGGGGCCCTGTTAGGGGGCCCCTGCACTGCCCATGCCAGTGGCATGGGCAGTGCAGGGGCCCCCAGGGGCCCCACGGCACCCGTTCCCGCCATCCTGTTCCTGGCGGTATTTACCGCCAGGACCAGGATGGCGGGAAGGGGGTCGGAATCCCCATGGCGGTGCTGCAAGCAGCGCCGCCATGGCGGATTCCTTGGGCCAGGGGTAAACCGGCGGGAAACCGCCGGTTGCCCTTTTCTGACCGCGGCTTTACCGCCGCGGTCAGAATGGCCCAGGAAGCACCGCCAGCCTGTTGGCGGTGCTTCCGCGGTCCCCGGCCCTGGCGGTCATGGACCGTTAGGGTCGGAATGACCCCCAGAGTGTAAAGCATTCAAATATCACAAAACAGTAATTAAATAAAAAACAGGAAACAGTTTAAAAATCTAAAACCAATTTTATAACAATAGATTATATTTTTATCTTTAAAATGACACAAAAACGAATAAAATAGGATAAGGGGAACCGAAGATATGAATTTTTAAAGAATTATTGTTTTTTTTAGCGCCTAGAAACAAAAAGCGCCAATCGGGTCATCTGGTTGCACCTCGACCGGGGAAAAGTCAAAGTTTAAGGCCGACCGCTGAAGATTTTCTTCAGCGGGACGAACCTGCCAGTCCAATCCGACTTTCTGGAGCCCTTCTCCAGATACGTGTCACAGGAATCCTTGGTGGAGATTTTTACCTTCGGACTTAGTTGTTTTTTCGAGGTGAAAATCCTTCGACCGGGGTAAACCTGGATCTTGATCTGACGTCTCTGGAGCCCTCCTCTGATACGCTGGCTGGGAGGTCCCCGTCAACTTTTTACCTTCGGACTTAGTCTCTTTTTTGGAGATTTTCTTTACCGGGATGAACCTGCAAATCAGGCCGGGTCGCGGTTGAGGCAAGCCGGCTAGAGTTGCCACGGCTGGTCGGTCCCTCTATGGAGCTTTTATTCAAAAGTTCTCCAAACTTCTGGGGCTTCTCCCAGATGTTCTTTTAAGGTTCTTTTGGGGTCCACAGCTCACCCCAAGGGTCCAGAAGCCCTAAGGTGATCCTTGGGGGTGCGAACTACAACTCCCAAAATGCACCTGGCGCAAACTCCTTTTTGGCCACTGGGCAGTGGTCAGCTGGTTGATTTCTTCAGCAGTTGGTGCAGGGGACTCTGGTTAGCAATTTTTCACCTGTAGCAAACAGGGAGTCCCTCCTTTAACCAGTTGAAGCCAGACAAAGTCCTTCTTGTGGTGAAGCCCAAGTGTGCAGCTGGTGCAGTACTTCTGAGTGCAGGTTCCAGGTGCAGGCCAGGGGTCCAGCAGGGCAGTTCTTCTTCTCCTTTGGTTCTTCCTTGTTGGAATCTGATGGGGATCTGAGGTGTGGGTGCAGGTCTGCCAGTTTTATCCTTGCTCCTGGGTGAAAAACAGGGGGGTCCTGATACTCCAATCAGGTGCAGGGTCCTTCCCCCTGTGATGACCACTTCCTGGGAAGTGTGGCAAAAATCAATCCGAGGAGGCAACAGTCTTCAAAAATCCATCATGGCTGAATCTGATTTTTGGAGGTTACATCTGGCTGAGCCTACCCACTGGTGCGGCTAAAAATCCTAAACACACCCCTCTCCTGCCCTCTCCTAATCTAATCAACGGGGCACCTAGTTGTTTGGGGTTGCATGATGTGGGGGTGTTGCTGGGACTCTCCAAATGTCCTTCTCTGCCTTTTGCTGAGGGGAAATTCCCTCCCACAGGCACATCTCTTTGTGTGAAGCCAGGCCACTTCACACCTCATCAAGGCAGCCTGGCAAGGCTGCAAGAGGCTGGCCAATCAGAGCACAGCAGCAAAAACAATACAGGGCTGAAATTGGCAACTTTTCAGGTAAAGTTTAAAACTCTTTACCTGAACACGTTATATTAACCCCTTCGCTGCCAGGCCTTTTCCCCCTCCTGTGCCAGGCCTTTTTTTGTCTATTTGGGGCAGTTCGCGCTTAGGCCCTCATAACTTTTTGTCCACATAAGCTAGCCAAGCCAAATTTGTGTCCTTTTTTTCCAACATCCTAGGGATTCTAGAGGTACCCAGACTTTGTGGGTTCCCCTGAAGGAGGCTAAGAAATTAGCCAAAATACAGTGAAAATTTCGTTTTTTTAAAAAGAAATGGGGAAAAAGTGGCTGCAGAAGAAGGCTTGTGTTTTTTTCCCTGAAAATGGCATCAACAAAGGGTTTGCGGTGCGAAAATCACCAGCTTCCCAGCTTTCAGGAACAGGCAGACTTGAATCAGAAAACCCAATTTTTCAACACAAATTTGGCATTTTACTGGGACATACCCCATTTTTACAATTGTTTGTGCTTTCAGCCTCCTTCCAGTCAGTGACAGAATTGGGTGTGAAACCAATGCTGGATCCCAGAAACCTAAACATTTCTGAAAAGTAGACAAAATTCTGAATTCAGCAAGGGGTCATTTGTGTAGATCCTACAACTGAAAAAGAAAAATATTGGAATTGAGGTGAAAAAAACAGCAATTTTTCTCTACGTTTTACTCTGTAACTTTTTCCTGCAATGTCAGATTTTTGAAAGCAATATACCGTTACGTCTGCTGGACTCCTCTAGCTGCGGGGATATATAGGGCTTGTAGGTTCACCAAGAACCCTAGCTACCCAGAGCCAATAAATGAGCTGCACCCTGCAGTGCGTTTACATTCTATACCGGGTATACAGCAATTCATTTGCTGAAATATAAAGAGTAAAAAATAGCTAGCAAGAAAACCTTTGTATTTCCAAAATGGGCACAAGGTAAGGTGTTGAGGAGCAGTGGTTATTTGCATATCTCTGAATTCCGGGGTGACCATACTAGCATGTGAATTACAGGGCATTTCTCAAATAGACGTCTTTTTTACACACTCTCTTATATTTGGAAGGAAAAAATGTAGGGAAAGACAAGGGGCAATAACACTTGTTTTGCTATTCTATGTTCCCCCAAGTCTCCCGATAAAAATGATACGTCACTTGTGTGGGTAGGCCTAGCGCCCGCGACAGGAAATGCCCCAAAACACAAAGTGAACACATCACATTTTTTGAAAGAAAACAGAGGTGTTTTTTGCAAGGTGCCTACCTGTAGATTTTGGCCTCTAGCTCAGCCGGCACCTAGGGAAACCTACCAAACCTGTGTATTTTTGAAAACTAGAGACCTAGGGGAAACCAAAATGGGGTGACTTGTGGGGCTCTGACGAGGTTCTGTTACCCAGAATCCTTTGCAAACCTCAAAATTTGGCTAAAAAAACACATTTTCCTCACATTTTGGTGACGGAAAGTTCTGGAATCTGAGAGAGGCCACAAATTTCCTTCAACCCAGCGTTCCCCCTAGTCTCCCGATAAAAATGATACCTCACTTGTGTGGGTAGGCCTAGCGCCCGCGACAGGAAATGCCCCTAAACACAACGTGGACACATCACAATTTTTGACAGAAAACAGAGGTGTTTTTTGCAAAGTGCCTACCTGTAGATTTTGGCCTTTAGCTCAGCCGGGACCTAGGGAAACCTACCAAACCTGTGCATTTTTTAAAACTAGAGACCTAGGGGAATCCAAGATGGGGTGACTTGTGGGGCTCTGACCAGGTTCTGTTACCCAGAATCCTTTGCAAACCTCAAAATTTGGCTAAAAAAACACGTTTTCCTCACATTTCGGTGACAGAAAGTTCAGGAATCTGAGAGGAGCCACAAATTTCCTTCCACCCAGTGTTCCCCCAAGTCTCCCGATAAAAATGATACCTCACTTGTGTGAGTAGGCCTAGCGCCTGCCACAGGGAATTCCCCAAAACACAATGTGGACACATCAAATTTTTTCATAGAAAACAGTGCCTACCTGTGGATTTTGGCCTCTAGCTCAGCCGGCACCTGGGGAAACCTAGCAAGCCAGTGCATTTTTGAAAACTAGAAACCCAGGGGAATCCAAGATGGGGTGACTTGTGGGGCTCTGACCAGGTTCTGTTTCCCAGAATCCTTTGCAAACATCAAAATGTGGCCCAAAAAACACTTTTTCCTCTCATTTCGGTGACAGAAAGTTCTGGAATCTGAGAGGAGCCACAAATGTCCTTCCTCCCCGCGATCCCCCAAGTCTCCCGATAAAAACGGTACCTCACTTGTGTGGGTAGGCCTAGCGTCCACGAAAGGAAATGGCCCAAAACACAACGTGGACACATCAAATTTTTTCACTGAAAACAGAGGTGTTTTTTGCAAAGTGCCTACCTGTGGATTTTGGCCTCTAGCTCAGCCGGCCCCCGGGGGGGGCAGAAATGGCCTAAAATTCATTTGCCCCCCCCCCCAACCCCTCCCTGGGAACGACCCTTGCCTACGGGGTCACTTCCCTTGCGTGACATTGGCGCAAAAAAAAAATCCACGGTGCCTAGTGGTTTCTGCCCCCAAGGAGGGCAGAAATGGTCTAAATACAATTTGCCCCTCAGGGGAGCGACCCTTGCCTAATGGGTCGCTCCCCATCTCTAAAAAACAAACAAACAAACAAAAAAACAAAAAAAAATAACATTTGCCCTGGCGCCTAGAGGTTTCTGCCCCTCCCCCCCCGGGAGCAGATCGGCCTAATAACAATAGGGGGGGCAGAAATGGCCTAAAATAAATTCGCCCCCCACCTCCCCAACCCCCCCCCGGAGCGACCCTTGCCTACGGGGTCGCTCCCCCTGCGTGACATTGGCGCCAAAAAAAAATCCCCGCTGCCTAGTGCTTTCTACCCCCCTTGGGGGCAGATTGGCATAGCAAAAATCTGCCGATCAGAAATGGCCTAAATACAATCTTCCCCTCCAGGGGAGTGACCCTTGTCCAAGGGGTCGCTCTCCATCTGTAAAACAAAAAAATTAAAAAAATCCCCGGTGCCTAGTGGTTTCTGCCCCTCTTGGGGGCAGATCGGCCTAATCAAAATAGGCTGCTATGCCCCCCAGGGGGGCAGAAATGGCCTAAAATAAATTAAATTTTCCCCCCAGGGGAGCGACCCTTGCCTAAGGGGTCGCTCCCTTTTGTCCATTTCATTAAAAAAAAAATCCCTGGTGTCTAGTGGGCATTTCAAAAGCCGGATTGCAAGCAATCTGGCTTTTGAAACGCTCAGAGAGACTTCAAAGGGAAGGAAATTCATTTCCTTCCCTTTGTAGCCTCTCTGGGCCTCCCCCACGTGATCGAAAGAGAAATGCTTTGCATTTCTCTTTCGTTCGCGCTGGAAGCTGAGCTTCCAGCGCAATGGGAGGAGGCCCTCTGTGATTGTCAGCGCGCGATGCGCGCTGACGTCACAGGTGGGGGGGGGTGGGTGGGGAGCACAGGGGGGGGAGCGCTAGCGCACCCCTCAGTTCCCGGGTGTAGGATTTATTATTATAACAATTAATTTGATACCAAACTCTTGGTATCCATTACTTAAGGGGACATTTAAAATTAAAATAAAGTCTTCCCATTCTAGCCTATGGAGGCCATTCACTACAATGAGGGAAAAACACATTTGGCTGTTTTTACCTCACCAGGGCTTATAAAACTACTTTTATAAGGTCCCTGCTTATAGTTACATGGCACCCATCCCTAGGGGCACATAGGGCACACCTTAGGGGTGACTTATATGTAAAAAATAAGGTAGTTTAAGACTTTGGAACTACTTTTAATTCCAAAGTCGAATTTGCATATAACTTTAATTTAAGAGCAGCCAGCAAGGCAGGCCTGCCTTTAAAATGACACTGGGCACCTCAGCAGTGCACCTATGGGTGCACTACCTATGCTATGGTCCTAAACCTACATGCCCTACCATATACTAGGGACTTATAGGTAGGTTGACTTAGCCAATTGTAATTAGCCTAATTTGCATATTGATTTTACACAGAGCAGAGGCCCTGGGACTGGTTAGCAGTACCCAGGGCACCATCAGAGTCAGGAAAACACCAGCAAAAAAGTGGAAAATGGGGGCAAAAAGTTAGGGGGCCTCTGCAATCAGCCCTGTTTTCTCACATCAGGGCCGTCAAGGACTTCATCTGCCAGCACCTAGGTTCTCTTGCTGAGACCCCCTGACCTGCCAAGTGGTGCCACATCTAGTCCCTGGGCCCCTGGAAAGAGAAGCTGACAGAATCAGAATGAAAATCACCGCACCAGAGCCGAGGGGCTGAAAAATCAACTCAGCTCCTGCACTGCAGCTGAAAAATCGACGCATCGCCAGCTCAATGCGCATTCATTGTTGCCGTGCGTCCGGATTTTCCACGCATCGTCAAATCTTTAACATCACCCTGTGAGGAAAGAATGGGCGCATCGCTTACCCAGCGGAGAAAGATTCGACGCACTGCCTCACTCGCGAGTAAGGAATTGATGCATCACTTGTTTTTACAATGCACACTTGCCCCTGTGGCTTTATTTTTGATGCATACTGGGTACTTTGTGCTAAAACAAAGCATCCATTAATTTCTATGGATTAAGACTCTTTTTACTTTAAAAATTCATATCTTTGCTTGTGTAGGTTGGAATTTGTTGTTTTGAGTTTGCTTGATTTCAATAAATATCGGCTATTATTCTAAGCAGGTGTGGATTCCTTTTGTGGTGTTTTCCCTGTGTTACTGTCTGTGTGTGGTTGAACAAATACTTTACACATTGCCTTCGAGTTAAGCCTCACTGCTTGAGCCAAGCTACCAAGGGGGTGAGCAGGGGTTATCTGTGCTGTGTATCTCCCTTACCCTGACTAGAGTGAGGGTCCCTACTTGGACAGGTTGTAAGTTGACTGCCAACTAGATACCCCATTTCTAACACAAAGCATCTTATTGTGTTCCCCCCGTAACTGCGTTGTTTTGGAAATGTTGAATTTAAAATAACAATAGACAAGTACTATTATTCAGAACCATCTACCTTTAAGGATACCTTCAAAGTAATCTAGCTGGTTTTCTCCCAAAGATTACTTTAATACATGTTAAAAAGTATGCATTGTGAAGCATGTTGTAACAGAATTCAAGAAGGATAAAAGACCACTTTATGAGTAGATGAGTAGGAAGGGTTGGAGGTTCTCACCTAAAGAATTTCTGAACAATTTTCTGTAGGGAATCAGGTATTTTAAAACACAGTGGGTATACAACATTGGATCAGAATTAGTCATAATTTGCAAACAGTGTTATAGGGGGAGGATGAGATCTGGATGTTCTCCTCAAAGGACACAATAAGGAATCATCACCCTGTCTCCTGGGGTGGCCCCTCCATTATGGCAAAGGAACGTCGTTCCACTGCTAAAAGGCAGCAGAAAGCAGAAAAATAAAATGATAATAAAACTATTTTATTACCATTTTATTTGTTGTTTCATCAGCCAGTCTGTCGAGTGTAGGGTGGGGTGGGGCCATCCTCTGCACCAGCAGGGGGAGAAATAGCCAGTGCACTCTCGGTTTAGCTAGCTGTTTTAGGCTGGCCAACCCGACATGCGCACCTAGAATCCTCTACCCAAGCTGTGTTGCACAGCTGGGTGGAGCACCAGAGCAGACTCCTAGTCCCAAACTTAGTGGAATTTCAGCCTCCTCAGACCAATCCCGGAGCTTCTGTCATCCTGGGTAACAGCATGAGAGAAGCATCTGGATTGGGTGGGGAGGGGAGTAGGTACAGAAGCACCAAGGTGGTGGAAGCAGGGGAACACTGAGGTGGCAGTTGTCTTTTTTTAAATTAGTTTCCCCATCCTTCCCTGCCCTCTTTCCACACACTGCCCCACCAAGCATTACTGGTGGTAGCCGCCACTGCCTATCTCCCTTCCAAGCGATTGAGGAAGGTCCATTTGATACCCAGATGGGGGAATGGGCAGTGATTAAATCAAATAACATGATAGATAGCTTGTGTCTCTCATCACAACATTTGCAATATTTATGTCTGGTTGGAGGTGGAACTCCCCAACAATTGTAATTCTCCTTTAAGTTGTCCACTTATTGTTCATCAGCATCATGCATGCACTTAAAGTTTCTTTGGGTGCGTTTTGGTGTTTTGGATGAAAGATATGGACTTGGGGAGAAGTACTCACAGAAACTGGCACCATTGCCTTGACCAGCTGATTCCCAGTAGATGATATCAGAAGGCACTGATGGTTTGTGCCAGATATGGGAGGTAGGACTCAGATTCATGAATTCTAAGGACTAGTGCTGAGTGGAGAATATGAGAATTTAACTGAAATGCTAAAAATACGTCCTGTAGTTTAAAACACTTATAAGCTACAAAATACAAGCTTGATTTATTGATTTATTTATTTGCTTACTAGTTAGACAAGGAAACATGCCTTGGTTCTTGAGTTTTTTGTTAGGCAATCATAACAGTCTCTTAAATCACGAAATACAGTTCTAGGGCTGTCAAATCAGGATGGACAGTCTTAAGAGTGTTTTGACTACTAGGACAAAATCCTTTGTAAATTCAGAATCATCATTCTTTCTTATGACAGAAACAAGACTGTCTTTACCCCTTTAGTGCACATGATGGAATGGTTCTGTAATGCGCACTGGCGCTTGTGTGCAGAGGATGGAACCATTTCCTCCTCGTCACACGAGCCCCTAATCCCTCTGCTGTTCACAGCAGGGGGATTAGGTTTTAGTACAAACAGCCTCGGGAGCTGGGAAAGAGCCTTCCCAGCAAATAGGCTGTTTTAGGTTTTCAGTTAAATGACAAGGAGGGTGAAAAAAGCACTGACATAATTTCACGGAAAACGAAAGTGAAATAAGCTGATCGTCTCATTTTGTTTCTCTGCCTCGGTGCTCAATGGACTATCTCAGCCCAACGAGCACCTAGGCAGAGGTATCATTAGAAAGGGGAGAATCACCCCTTTCCAATGGTATCCTTCCCTAGTGTATGTCTGCTTGGGGATCGCTGAAGGAGGGCAATCCCCAAGCAGGGTATCAACCCACTAGACACCAGGGAGGGGGGAGCGGCCCCTTGGGCAAGCGCCTTTACTCCCCACTTACTTTTGTGTGCAGAGTCAGTCTTTCTGACCCCCCCCAGAGGGCAGGTGGAGGCAACAGCCCCCAATATGCCCCTAGCTCACTAGCCACCAGGGATTTATTTTATGACATGGGGTGGGGGCTGCCCAAAAAGGGACATGCCAATGCCTCCAACCCCCCACCAAACACTAATAACAGTCTTTTCTGCCCTCCTGAGAGGCAGATAGGGGTTATTCTTCTCTCCCTTTCTTTATTGTGATTATGTGATGCATATTATTGACACATGCATGTGCTTCCCTGGAAATTGAACAAAACTTACAAAGACATGGCCTATCTGGATAAACTACAGTGAATATAGTTCCAGAACTCTGTTTATTCCCAGGTGCAATACATTTAATTTGAATACAGCAGATATTCAATAACTGGTTTTCTGTGTACCTCTCATACTGAATCCTAACTCTGAAATGCTGGAGTAGAAAGCGGTAGTTTTCTGAGAACTACGTGGATGAAACAGCTAGGTGAGATTAAACTGTAGCCTATGTTGTTCGCAGATTTGGTGAAGGTGGGGCAGAGCGCTTCCGAGATTGAGAAAAAGGCTGCTGTCTCATCCATGGCAGATGTGGTGATTTCATTCAGGTAGAGAGTGTCCTAGGTCTTTTTTCAGTGAAGGAGAGATAACTCCTGAGGCATTTGTTGTCACAGCTCTTTTCAGCCCTTTCTCTCACAATACAGTGAGTGTGAGATCAGGAGTGCTCTTCATGAGGTGCGTTGCTGCTCTCTGAGAGTAATGGTGAAGTACTTCTCTCTATAAGATACTCACAATTTTAATTCCATGCCGTTCTTAGAAAAAGAAACTGACTAAACACCTAGGCCCTCATTATGACCCTGGTGGTCTAAAGATCGCCAGGGTGGGGTCAGACCGCAGCCAATGTGGCAGTCTGAGAGCCACATTATGACCGCAGCGGTCCACCAGCACCACCACTTTACCACCACAAGACGGACTGGCGGTGCTGGCAGTCCTAATCAATGACGACTCCCCTTTCTGCCAGCGGTTTCATGGTGGTAGCACAGCCATGAAAGGGCTGGCGGAGACAGGGTGGAAGAGGCCCCAGGGGGGCCCAAGCACTTGGCATGGGCAGTGCAGTGGCCCTCCTGGCCAGACACAATGCTGTAGGCCATTCCTGCTGGACCAGTGGGTGGAAACTCTGTTTCAGCCTGCTGACCCGGGGGAAACTCGTAATGGGGCCCGCGGGGAGGCGGCTGCACTGGCAGCAACCTCACCCGTCGGGACTTCGGCAGATGGGCTTTTCCGTCCCCTGAAGTCATAATCAATCCCCTAGTATTTATGCTTCTTATGGGCAGCTGCAGATTACACAGATGGAAGGAGTAATAAGCACCAGAACTGCAGGGTTTGTGCTGAGGCTGCTCCAAAAACACCCTCACAGATGCTGTTCGTTTAATGTTGTTGTTCTTCAGAGTGAGGCTGCCCCCAGTCAGTCTGTGTGTAGCAGGCCATTTCCTGAAGTGCACACACTAACCCTTACACCAAGTGATGGACCCCCTTCCACAATGTTTTTCTCCTCAGGAACTGAAAAGCGCTGTAATGAGCAAAGAATAACTTTTTCCAAATGACAACCAAACATCAAAACATTGTAGGTGACAAACTTTTTTGTGGTTTTGAAGGTATTTAGCTCTAAATGCAGGTTACATCCCCAATTTGCAGGAGACTTCAAAGGTACAGGAACATGGGATACAATGTGTGGCCAATTTACTTGCTACCGAAAGACATCTGTATCTTAGAGCCAAAAGATTTAGATAGTAGGCCATTCATTGATTTATGTATGCACATATACAAATACTAAATATTGTACACTGAATTTAAAAACATTACTGCAAGGTGAGTGTGACAGGGCACTAAAGCCGCTAAAGCGCGGGCCGATGTTTGAGTTCCCCAGGGGGACTCAAAGGAATTTACTTAACACTTGCACGGAGGATCGTGCTTGCATCATCAGAGGATCTGATTCGCCGGGCGGAGGAGAAAAAGTTAGGAAGAGAAACACAGAAGGTGTGTGGAGAGAAAAAAAGACCGAAGACATAGGGGAGCCATGCCGACATGAAGAAGGAGAAACCAGAGCAGAGTTTGAGAGCCGGGGAGCAGCCGCGAGGAATGGGGAGAGTGGAACAGCCAGCCACATCCCCGGAGGGACGTGGCTATACCAGGTACGTGAACGCTTGCACAGACATTTCTCGGAGCTGATTGGGAAGGTGGGGAGGAACCGGGGAGGGAGGTTGGGGAAGTTGGAGTCATAACAGGGAAAGGTATGTCCTGCTTGAGCACTATATTTGTTTTTTTTCTTTTCCTCTGTTATCACTGCACAACCTCAGCCGACTTATAACAAATAAGAAAATAAACAAACTTACGGATAAACCAACATGATTTTCTCTTCATCCGTGCATTGCACACCAGGCCCCTGGGCAGCACTGATTCAATAGCGACCCTTGTGTTTTCACAAAGGAGTTCCTCCACCACTAACCACTCAATCCTGCATGCGCATAGTAAAGAAAATAAAAGAAGAATACAGAGGAAACACTTACCTGACAATGGTTTGTCATTTGTTTTTCTCCCCTTCTCTCGCTGGCTACTTGGGAGCTGATTGAAGAAGAAATCCTGACGTCCTATGAAGATAAAATTAAAAGAAAAGAGACTGTCACACTTGGGAGGAGACAAGAGACATGAAAGATACAGCCTCACAGCATGATCTTATGACAAATTAGAACTCTGTATTGGGGTACAAATAGAGACCATCTGATCAATCTTACACAGTTCAGAGCACTTAATAGACTTAATAGAAGCTCTAGTGACCTCCTTGGGAGCAAGCCCCTATCACAGTGGTGTCAGAAGTGGGACTCAAACCCACGTCTCCAGAGGAGGCACTAACAGAGCATAGGGGAAAAAGCCATAGAGGTGATACCAACCCTAGCAGATATGATCGCACAATTGGCTGATGGAAAAAGACACCTACAGCTCTTATGGGAAGAACAAGTTAAGGAGGCTCGTTCAGATAGAGACGCCCTGCAGAACACATTGAAAAATCAAGCTACCATAATAGCTAGTAATCAGTTGGTACATGAAACGGCCATAGAGAAACTTACAGAAACGATTGCTACTACCTACGGTACCAATCTCCGTCCTGCAACATATCAGGAAGGAGAAGACCCTGACTCATTCTTTACTAATTACGAGAGGGTTGCTACATCCGCCAATTGGCCACCTGAACACTGGGGGCAGAATATAGCTCCCTTTTGACTGGTACTCTACAATCGGCCTGCCAAGCTGTCAACCCAAGGAAGTTACCACTTATGGGGACATAAAGAAGGCTATACTAGAGAGGGTGGGACAGGATAAGGAAAGTTATCACCTACGGTTCCGTCGGACTAAGTGGAACCCATCAGAAAATCCCCAGGCTCTGTTTTATTGGGTACAGGATGAGGGATGTAAGTGGTTTAACCCCACAGAGAATACTAAAGAGGATATCTTACAGGCTATTTTACTGGATCAATATTAAGGTGCTCTACCAGTAAACACACGGAATTGGATAAAACAACATCCCAATATTACTATTCCTCCTGCGATTGAGTTAGCATGTGCTTATCACAGAGCCCCAGACTTTTGAGTGATCCAGGGAAAAAGCATAATGCTAATCCAAAAGGCTCCACATCCTCCTCAAATCACGAAGACTCCCACAGGATTTCCCATAGAGAAACCTCTAACTGGGCGCTTCCTGATTAAGGAACCCCTTCCAACCCCACAATGTTACAATGGTGCTGAGTGGGGACACATAGCACGGAATTGCCCCCATAAGCGACCACCCCCCAGAACCCATGGAAATAGGTCTGGCCAGAGGCAGGGTCTTGTGGGCTGGAGGAAAAACACCTCGCTACATGACCAGCTTGACTGTAAATCATATACCCAAATAAGTGCTAATAGATTCTGGATGTAGCCAGAGCGTAGTTAACGAAAACCTGGTCACTAGGGATCAATGGTTACGAGAAGAGACAGTGGTCATCACAACTGTACACTGAGACAGTAAGAGATATCCAGTGGCAGAGATATCAGTAAATTGGAGGGGTTGGGAAGAGAAGGTTTGGGTGGGAGGGATTCCTAAGCTAGTAGAGGACATCATCATAGGAACTGATTACTCTGCTTTCCAGTTCATATTGGATAGTATCAACAGACAAAATCCTATGAAGTCCTAGTTGCGAGAGGCACTTTTTTCCCAGAACACTAAAGATAAGAGTCAACTGGCCAAAAGTAAAAAAAAAAGTCTTCAAAGCATAGTACCGGTTGAGCAGAACAAAAGGAGACATGGAATCCGTACCCGTAGAGAAAAGAGTACTATCTAGTTCTGGGGACTTCAGGGTATGCCAGAGGGATGATCCCACCCTTAAGCACGCTTGGACTTTGGCTGTCTCTAACCCTATAGATCAGGTGGGTCCATATTTCCTTGTCAAAAAGTGTCTGTTATATAGGAGTGTCCAACAACAGGGATCCCAGAAAATGCAGTTGGTCATTCCCCGACTATACAGGGAAAAGGTACTTCATTTGGCCCATGGTCAGATGGGGGGGGGGGTCACTTTGGTAGAGACAAGACAGAGTAATATTTACTATGCTGTTTCTTTTGGCCGGGAGTATTTGGTGACATCGGGAGATACTGTCGAGCCTGTCCTAAATGTCAACTGATTAATCCCAGTAATGAGCCAAAGGCCCCGCTATTCCCACTAGCCATACTCGAAACATCTTTTTCCAGAGTAGGAATGGACTTGGTAGGCCCACTGGTAGCTTCATCTAAGGGTTACCAGTATATATTAGTCTTGGTGGATTATGCTACTAGATACCCTGAAGCCATCCCACTGACTAGTCTGACCACCAAAAGCATAGCACAGGCCATGATTGGTTTCTTTTCTAGGGTGGGTTTTCCTCAAGAAATTCTTACGGACCAAGGGACTTCCGTCATGTCCCGCCTAATGGCTCAAGTGTGTCAGTTGCTAGGAGTCCAGCAAATACGTACCTCTGTCTATCATCCACAGACAGATGGGCTTGTGGAGAGGTACAATAAAACTATTATAAGCTTGTTAAGAAAAACCATAACCGAGACAGAGAAAGACTGGGATAAAAAGTTACCTTTAGTCTTCTATTCCATCCAGACTCATGTTCAGGCATCCACTGGACATAGTCCGTTTCAACTACTATTTGGGAGACTGCCACAACACTGTTAGATATGGCCGCAGAGCAGTGAGAAGAGACAGAGGAAGAGTCCTGCGACATACTGACTTATACCAGAGAATTAAAAGAAAATCTACACAGTGTATGGGAGGATTTAAGATCCCATCTTGAAGAGAGTCAGGAAAGACAAAAGAAACAATATGACATGGGAAAGAAATTAATGGACTTGTTGATAGATAGTAAGGTCCCTTTCCTCTTACCTGCAACTGACAACAAACTTCTGGCTAAATGGCTGGGACCATATAGAGTAATGGAAAAAATAACCCCAGTAACCTTTAAGATAGAAATCCCTGAGGGTTCTAGAAAAGGCCAAATATACCATTTAATTTGCTGAAAAATTGGGAAGAGGATGATACGCCTATCACTAAGAATATCACAGCCTTACTCATTACAAAAACAGAACCCCTAGACATTCCTTTACTCCCTTTACCAGAAGAAGACTAGGTAATAGAACCCTCCCATGGTTTAGAGTTAACCGAAGAACAAAGAGCACAAATAAAAACCATAATCAAAAGAAACAAGAAGGTATTCTAAAAAAGCCCGGGTAAAACTAGCTTGATACAACATCAGATTAGAACAACAAAAGGGAAGATTGCTAGACAGAAACCCTACTGCCTTTCTGAAGCCCGAAGACAGGTGGTAGAAAAAGAAGCGAGGGACATGTTTGAGGGGGGTATTATTGAACCATGCCCTAGTCCATGGTGTTCTTCAGTAGTTTTGGTACCAAAGCATATGGAAGTATCAGATTTTGCATTGATTTTCACCTTCTGAATTCTATTTCCCAGTTTGATACTTATCCCATGCCCCGGGTCGATAAATTAATTGAGCACCTAGGCCAGGCCCAATATTTAACTACCCTAGATCTAACTAAAGGATACTGGCCGATCCCCCTCTGAACCCCTCTTATAAAGAGAAGATAGCCTTCTCTACACCTTCCGGACTTTATGAATTCACAGTATTGCCTTTCTATCTACATGGAGCACCTGCTACTTTTCAAAGGTTGATGGATGTCATTTTAAGACACCACCAGGAATACGCAGCAGCGTATCTGGATGACATTGTTATATATAGTCGCACCTGGGACCAACATTTGGAACAACTGTCCAGAGTTCTGCAAGCCTTACAAGATGCAGGATTGACCGCAAATACGGAAAAGTGTAACATAGCCAGAACTTCCATCAACTACCTTGGCTATGTCATTGAGGGTGGGAAAATTAAACCTGAAATGGATAAGGTCGAAGCCATCAAACGAATACCTGTACCTGAAAGCAAGAGCGAAATAAGGGCCTTCTTAGGGATGGTAGGGCACTATAGGTGATTTATCCCACATTATTCCATCCTAACAGTGCCCTTGCAAACCTCCTAAAAAACGGCAGACGCAACAAAAGAACCCAGTTGACCGATAAACAGTATCAGAGCTATTTCACGCTAAAAGAACTGACTACTGAGCCCGTGTTACAGTATCCCGACTTTAATAAACAGTTTTCCATACAGACAGGTACGTCTGATCAGGTATTAGGGGCTGTCCTTTCACAGGACGATGGTGAAGGACACCCTCATCTTATGTGTACATTAGCAGAAAGTGATTGCCAAGGGAGAAGAATTATCCTACCCTGGAGAAAGAATGTTTAGCTATCAAATGGGCTGTTTAGACACTCCAATACTACTTGCTAGGTAGACGCTTTTTGCTTCTTACAAATCATGTCCCTTTAACTTGGTCGGCTCCTCATAAGGACTCGAATGCAAGGGTTCTTAGGTGGTTCTTATCCCTCCAACTCTTTAAGTTTCAGGTCCAACATATTATGGGATCGTTATTGAACAACGCTGTCTGTCTATCACGCTATCCTACAGACTCATGGCTAAAACAGCCACTCTCTGGGGAGGGCGAGTGTGACAGGACAATAGAGCTGCTAAAGCATGGGCCGATGTTTGAGTTCCACAGGGGACTCAAAGGAACTTACTCAACACTTGCACGGAGGATCGTGCTTATGTCATCCGAGGATCTGATTTGCCAGGCGGAGGAGAAACGCCAAAAGTGTCCGGCGAGAGGAATGCTGGGAGGAGAAGACCGAAGACATAGGGGAGCCGTGTCGACATGAAGAAGGAGAAACCGGAGCACAGTTCGAGAGCCGAGGAGCAGCTGCGAGGAACGGGGAGAGAGGACCAGCCAGCCACGTTCTCAGAGGGACGTGGCTATACCAGGTATGTAATTGCTTGCACGGTCATCTCTCAGAGCGGATAGGGAAGGTTGGGAGGAACAGGGGAGGGAGGTTGGGGCAGTGGGAGTCATAACGGGAAAAAGTATGTCCTGAGCACTATCTTTGTTTTTTTCCCTCTGTTATGTTTTTTAGCACTGCACAACCTCAGCCAACTTAAAACAAGTAAGAAAATAAACAAACTTACTGAAAAACCGACAGGATTTTGTTTTCACCTGTGTATTGTACACCGGGCCCCTGGGCAGCACTGATTTAATAGAGACCCTCGTGTTTTCACAAAGGAGTTTCCCCTCTGCCCCCCACCCCACTAACCACTCCATCCTGCATGTGCATAGTAAAGAAATAAAAGAAGAAGAATACAGAGGACACACTTACCTGACAACGGCTTGTCAATTGTTTTTCTCACCTTCTCTCACTGGCTACTTGGGAGCTGATTAAAGAAGAAATCCTGACGTCCTATGAAGATAAAAAGAAAAGAGACTGTCAAACTGGGGAGGAAACAAGAGACATGAAAGATACAGGCTCACAGCATAATCTTATGACAAATTACAACTGTGTATTGGGTACAGATAAAGACCTTCTGAACAATCATACATAGTGCAGATCACTTAATAGACTTAATAGAAGCTCTAGTGACCTCCTTGGGAGCAAGCCCCTATCACAGTGAGTAAGTGCAATCTAAGTGTTGGAAACAATACCGCAGAAGGTATAGTTTAGCACAAATAGGAAGAGGTGAGGAATGGTGGTGGTCTCCATTCTCATGAGTGGCAACTACTTCGGTATTTGATCACCACTTCACAGAAAGCAATGCCAAACAACTTTCAAAAACAATAGCAAAACATCAAGTGACATGAGTGAAGTACAAAAAAATCTAAATGTTATATTGTATTTTGACTTCCATTTGTATTTTATTTGCCTCTAAAATTCTATTGGAATGGTTGTTAAAAGCTCCTAGCTCTCTGCCAACTGTACCGCCAATGGATTCGATCATGATTCCAGAACAATGGTGTGGCCAAAGCAGCTGGTGTTAGGGACAAGCTTGTTTGGCTACTACATTAAAACTAACATTTTTTGTCAATGTGTGTTCCTGTGTTTATTAAAAAACTTCACAAACATTAGTTGAGATTCTAGAACCCACTTATATGTGAAGTATGACAGAATAGTGTGCTGGTCTGTAACAAGCTTGTGTCCATCTATACTATGGAGGATAATAGGATCTGGATAAGTTATCTTTAAAGAAAGTGTTTGTCACTGTTTTACTTCCTGAAACTGTCATTGAATGCTTCAAATGCAGAAAGTCTGTACTTTGGTTATGACGTTCGTTGCGGTCTGTCAACTGATAAACAGGCAACATTTGGGGCTATGTTGCAACTAGGCAACATGCATCAGCAAGGTAGAAATTGTTGATGCGCTAAGACCCACACACCTATACAGTATTTACACCACAACCAGGCGTTGCTGAAATAGAAGTTGCATGATTTACACAATCTCAATTTATGTTCTGCATAATAATTTCATAACATTACATGCCACAAACTATGCACAAGTTAGATTTGGAAATAAAGGTGAACCAACAGACCCCTCTGTGATTGAGACAGGTGTGAGGCAGGGGTGTGTTCTGGTGCTGACCCTTTTCCCACTTTATATTAATGATTTGGTTAAAGCACTGAAATTCCCTGAAGATGATGCCCCCATGTTGGGTTCCCAAAAGATTTTCACCCTGCCATTTGCAGGTGATACCCTCTTAATATCAAAAACCCTATGGGGTCTGCAGGCAATACTGTATAGGGTTTTGGAATTCTGCAGTGACAGGGGATTGGAGCTGAATGTTACCAAGACAAAATTTATGTTTTTTAACCCCTATAAAAAGGCGAGGGCAAACATTCTGGTTGGAGAGGCTCTGCTTCAGCAAGTCTAGGAATTTGTTTATTTGGGGGTCTGTTTAGCAAACAAACTTAGCTGGGCGACACAGATTAACGGAATACGTGAAATTTCAGCAGGAAGGTGGTGCTGTGATTAAGATGCAGAAGAAAATTCAGTCCAGCCCTTTAGTACCTGCAGTGGAGATTTCTATTACAAATGTTAAGAGTGCAGCTATGTATGGGTCAGAGCTACGGGAACATGCGAGAATTGAGGCTCTTGTTAAGACTGAAAATAAGTTAATTAGGAACCCTTTAAATCTCCCACAGAGCACCCCTCACCTTCCCAAGTCCTTGATATGGGCATCTTTCTGATAAATTTTTACCTTGTTGCTCAGACCACTGCTTTACTGGCCCAGGTTGTGGTCCACCAAGGAGTTGCAATCTTATAGACAGTAGATCAAGCTGCTTCTTAGCCAAAATAAATGGAAGAAGATATCTCGGTTTGCTTTTTTCAACTTCATGTTTCAGGAAATAAGCTTACCCGAATTGTGGGAGAAACCAGATTAATCTAAGCTAATGGGATTGTTGTAAGGAATATCTCTGGGAGTGAGACATGAGGGGAATCAAGCTCAATAGCCTGACTGATGCATTTTTTGATTTTAAGCCTCCCCGCATATGAATAATTTCTTGACATCATCCCAGGGTGCTTTGCCAAGCAACTTTTTTTAAAGTGGAGATTTGGTATACTCCCTTTTAAAAGCTTCACAGCAGAGTAGGCTGTTAACAAATCTACAGCTAGTAAGTGCCCCTTGTGCAGTCAAGAAGAGGAAACTCTTCATCATTTTGCCTTTTTCTCCAGTGCTTATGCATGCCTGTGTGAGAAATTGCTTAAACCATTATGCAAGCTCTTGGGCTTCAGACAGTATACCACCGTACTCAGAGTCTTGCTCACAGATACCAGTGAAGTAGTTGTCATTGCAATATCTAAATATATTCATACCGCATGGCTCATAAGGTTTCGAAGAGAACGCAGAAGAAGTGAGCACCTGGTTGCTGACATGCTTTGTTGATTAAAGCTTTACCATCATGTAGTTGTTGACACTGGAGTATATTTGGAAGTTTTTGCAAGAGGATATTACCCAATCTGCACTTAGCACTGGCATTTTCTGGTAATCAAGGACTGCAATGTGATATTTCCTGAAATGGATTTGATATTTCTTTTCCAAGGCTGCTATTCATCTCTTGATGATGGTCTATGCTTTTATCTTTGTATTTTATAGACTGTTATTACTCTTTTTCTGTGTGTTTTTACTGCTGTGCTTATATAAATGCTGGAAAGGCACTGATTGTTTTACTTTTTATCCGAAATAAACTAATGATGGTAATAACAAATCTTAGGCCCGTATTTATACTTTTTGACGCTAAACTGCGCTAACGCAGTTTAGCGTCAAAAAGTTTTGCGCCGGCTAACACCATTCTCAAGCGCCATGCGGGCGCTGTATTTATTGAATGGCGTTAGCCGGCGCAAGCAGACCGGCGCTGCCTGGTGTGCGTGGAAAAAAAACACGTACACCAGGCAGCGCCGGCGTTGGGAAAAATGGCGCTAGGGCGTCTTAAAAATGGTGCAAGTCAGGTTGACGCAAAAAATCGCCTCCACCCGATTTGCGCCATTTTTAACGACGCCCAGACGCCATTTACATGACTCCTGTCTTAGTAAAGACAGGAGTCATGCCCCCTTGCCCAATGGCCATGCCCAGGGGACTTCTGTCCCCTGGGCATGGTCATTGGGCATTGAGGCATGTAGGGGGGCACAAATCAGGCCCTCCTATGCCAAAAAAAATATATAAAAAAAAAAAAATTATACTTACCTGAACTTACCTGAATGTCCCTGGGGTGGGTCCCTCCATCCTTGGGTGTCCTCCTGGGGTGGGCAAGGGTGGCAGGGGGGGTCCCTGGGGGCATGGGAGGTCAGCTGTGGGCTCATTTTGAGCCCACAGGTCCCTTAACGCCTGCCCTGACCCAGGCGCTAAAATCCGGCGCAAATGCAGGGTTTTTTGCCCCGCCCACTCCCGGGCGTGATTTTTGCCTTGGAGTATAAATACGACGCATTTGCGTCGCAGTCATTTTTTTAGACGGGAACGCCTACCTTGCATCTCATTAACGCAAGGAAGGCGTTCACGCAAAAAAATGGCGCTCTTTCCTCATACTTTGGCGCTAGACGCGTCTAACGCCAAACTATAACTATGGCGTTAGTTTTGCGCCGAATTTGCATCGAAAAAAACTACGCTAATTCGGCGCAAACGGAGTATAAATATGCCCCTTAATGTTTTAGTGTTTTGTTACTTCTGCTTGCATTTTACTTGCCTTTGAAATTGTATTGCAATGGATGTTAAAAGCTCTGTCCTCATACTTTCTGCCAGCTGTAACAGTAATGGATTTGATCATGATTCCAGAACATTGACTCAGCCGGAGCAGGTGGTATCGGGGGCATGCTTATTTGGCTACTACATTGAACTAACATTTTTGTCAAGGGTTGTTCCTATGTTTTCTAAAAAATGTCACAAACAGTTGTTGAGCTTCTAGAACCACTTACCTGTGAAACATGACAGAATACTGTGCTGTTGTGTAACAATCCTGTGTCCATCTATACCATAGAATTGAATGGGATCTGGATAAGTTATTTTTAAAGAAAGTGTCTGTCACCGTTCCACTTCCTGAAACTGTCATTGAATGCTTCAAAAGCAGAAAGTCTGTTCTTTGGGCATGACGTTTGTTGAGGTCTGCCAACTAATAACCAGGCAACATTAGCAGCTGTGTCACAACCAGGCAACATGCATCAGCAATGTAGAAATCATTGATGCTCCAAGAAGACCAACACACCTACACAGTATTTACACCACATCCAGGCATTGCTGCAGTAGAAGTTGCATGATATACACAATCTCAATCTATGTAATACATAACAATCAGTTACTCTTCAGCTTTCTGTTGCAGTTTGTTGTCATCAATGATTACTTTGCTGCTTGTCGTGACAGCAGCAACACAACCTCCACAGTTGAAGATTAACAATTTTCCTGATGATCAATATTTTTGGAGGCTCTAACTGCAGTTTACCTATTAACCAAATTTACAGATTTTCTTTATGAGAACAGATGTGTTTGAGTTTATATTTTTACAGCTGAATAAAAATATTGGAAAGTACTAGGAACCCATTAAATGTTTGCCAAACTATATTGACTGACATTATCACACATTCCCTTCATTTTATTACTTTTCAAGCATCACAGTTCATTCTAGATCAGGATGTACAACCTTCTTGCAAAATCCTGGAGTTCCCACCGAACAATGGAAACACTGATTTTGTTGGGTTCTAAAACTAGTTGGTGGTAATTCATGGCAAAAAAATGATGCAAATCTTAAACTAGTTTTACTGTATAATTGCTTGGGGTCTGCCAGTCAGAGAATATTTCATCCCTTGCCAGAGATAATACCAGGCAACTTGTATGATGGTCAGTGGGATGAGTATACTTAGACTGCGGAAACTTTGGCACATCAGTTTGTTGATGATCCCGGTGTTGTTGTTGAAAGAGACCATTTTTTCATAAGAAAGCAATTATCTTATGAAACTATCATGAAACTATCAATAGTTATGAGACTGAGTTACCAGTTTTAGCATCATCCTGTGAGTTTGAGGGCACAGTTGAACAATATTTACATGTTCAAATAGTTGTAAATTGCTGGTCAAGGTGGAACGACTGATGCCGTCTCAGATCCAAGCATGGATCCATGGGCACCCCTTGGCACCAAGGCCAAAGCCTCTGCCGGGTAACCAGAAGGGCTCCTTTTGACTTCACGGGGCCCGATGGCATGCCAGCTGTGTCATACTGCCCAAAAATGAGGAGCATGGCCGCATAGAAATACTTCTGTTGGGCCGGTGATGTTCTGCTTCCCTGAATGCAGGCTCTGCAGAGGGAGGCCTAGAGTGACAACGCTCCCACTTCCTCATCTCGTCTGCCGATAGACGAGGGGAAGTCAAAGAATGCTTTGTCTTCTTGGACTTCTTCTTATCCCTCGTCTTACCCAATTGCCCGGCGGACTTGGAGTGGGATGATGATCAAGGGGGACTCCATGACCGATCCTGAGACCTTCCTCTGGACCGGGACCTATGCAAAGTCGAGCGCCGGGCTGCCATCAGCTTTGTGGACCACTCGCTCAAAGCCTTCGGATTCATGGGTCGACACTCAGAGCACGACTTTGGGTCGTGGTCGCGCTCCAGGCACCAAAGGCACAAAAGATGCGGATCCGTCATGGACATCGTCCTATGACAGGATCCACAGGGCTAGAAACTGGCCTTACTCGAAGTCGAAAATAGGTCAGTTATAAATTGACTGATGGGTAGCTCTCTTCGAATCAGAGCTGGCTGGCGTGGAAAAAAACCTGACATCAGCTCTCTGGGGTGACACCTATATAGGACCCACAACATCATATCAGGCACGGACGAGGCCGACGACAGACGCAGAGCCAATCAACACGATCTAAGTGTGCGCGGGAGTACTGATTGAGAAAAATCTCCACATCGAGACTGACTCCTGGGGGAAATTCTAAGGTAAGGAATCTGTAACTAGATGTCTCTTTCAGATGTAATGTGATTTTTGACATTCCCCTCAATGGGCCTCCTTAGACGGCATGTGACATGTGTGCCACAAAAATTAGAGTACAGTTTAAATATTTACATTTGTAAGGATGGCATTCTTTAGTGCCAGTGTAACAAAATGCTCCATTCCCTAATTGGCAAGAGGATTTTAGGCAGTGTATATCATTCACCAGTGAATGTGTACCTTGCACTTTGTCATCATCTGGCTTTGCATTGATAGAGAAATACCCGGGCTTCTCTTTAAACATACCCACTGGAGTACTTTGCCATGATGGAAGTAAAAATCCAGGTTTATATATTATATGATACTGGTCCACTATAATGTCAGATAAGGGTGTGTGTGTTTGTGTGTGTGTGTGACGGGGAGTGGGACTCTAGCTTCTGAATTGAAAACCAGCAACACCGACAGACGTTCAGAAATCAAGTAAATGTAGAGGTACTTCAACATAGGCAGAATTGCAAGCTGCATATTTAAAAATGTGTACATCTATCTCTCTCTCTCTGTAAGTATAACTCGTCCCCTAAGGTAACTATAACTCACCCCATTGCCATGCACAGTTTTCTCACAAATAATTTTACTGTAAGTGTTGCAGTTAAATTATCAATGATGTCCTAGAAGATGTCATGACTGATGTAATATGTAGGGTAAGTAGCAGTGCATGGCGGGGGCACAAGTTGTAGTTACCCTAGGGTACTTAGAGTTCAATTCAGAGGATAATCGATGCGCAGAACGAGTTGTACATTCTGATGTTCCCTATCTTACCACTGGTTTGGTGTGTTAATATCAAATTGTAAGCTGGTCATACTACTGGCTAAGAAACAGGAATGATTATTAATGAATGCATTTGTTCTATTTTTAAAACATTTGGAGAATATCTGTGTAGATCTTCCACTGTAATGAGATTTTTGGATTTCCTAAAGAACATAGGTGTTTGATCATATTGTCGTAATTAATGTCTCAGTAAAGCCGAGGACATCTGCATGGGACACTTGAGAGAAGGCACATGCTATCAGCACTGTCCTCCAAGGAGACCACCTCATGGATCTTCTGTTAAATGATAAATAAATAGTCAAGTGGGGCAACGAGTGAGCTGAAGCCTTAATGAGGAATAGTGGGCCAATATTCGGTCTAGGATATCTAAGGCATCCATATACATGCAACACAAGACAAAAACATGCAAGATTTTTCTGCGCTGGTTCTCGACTCTAAAGAGGTAGATCTGCATCTGTGGCAGGAGAGGCTGCTGACAAGGGTACTTGCCTCTCACTTGTTGTGGACCATCATTAAAGCTTCGGCCCATTTGAAGGAGATATTTAGATAAAGTGAAGAGTTTACAGGCCTCCACCTACCACTCAGTCCTGTGGTGGTCCTATTAGAGGATGTGGATGACCATGACATTCGTACCCTCCATTCAATGAGCAGAAAGCTGATTTTCCAGCATCTGTTAGAGGTATACTTGTTAACTATCTATCGCTTGAATGTTGCGACAGTCCCCCTTACAGTCAGGTAGATAGAATTGTGGGTTGTCTACATAATTGAAAAATATCTGCAAACCTTCATGACAATCTTGAAAATGTTGAAAAACTATGGAAACCTTTTTACGAATTTATCACAATGCTGACTACTTACCCAAAGCCCCCTTGAACAACACAATTAAACCTCGAGCTGTCTTTCTGGCTGTAAACTGCACTGGTGGAGCGAGATGTGACCCCATGTGGATGGATGCTGATTACTTGGCTGGTGCTGTATGACCTAATGCTTTGCATTCATATATTTGCTCTGATTGTGTGTGCTAAGTAAACCTCTCCACCTATGTTGAAATGTAATGAATAAAAGAGGAGCCACAGGTGTCACTCGTGATAGAAATTCACACATAGGGAAATTGGTGAAAACATGCAGAAATGTGTGCAGAAGCTCTAATTCCTGAATGCTGTTTCCCAATATCGTTTAACTGGCAGTAATGGCCGCACCACCTAGGAATTAGCAGTGGTGGTGGCATCTGCAATTCCTGAATGAAACAATGTTGCTTTGATTATTTATTTGGCCCCTAAATGTCACAACTTGTAAAAAAACGGGTTCTATCTGAATTCTAAATGGGGTACTATGATGCGCTCTGATAGGTGAAATGGAGGTTTTGAGAGCTATACATGCTTTAGGAATTCATCTCACCACAGGAGGAGCCGTCCTACCTAGCCCTTCATTTAATAGGCGGAGCTGCTTTGGACACCTTCAGGTAGGATGAACTTCAAACTTCATGCCAACGTGGACAATCTTGGACTTTCACGTGGCTAATGGAATCTGGGTGCTACGGTCTTGCTTTGCTGCCATTCTAATTAGAAGTTGGTTGTCCACCATATGGCCCGCAGTCAACATTCTGTCCTTCAATGCATTTCATCCTGCTTGTGTACACTTTCCACAGAGTTGGAACAGGTTAAGAGAATTCATGCCTACATGCATGAGTCACTGTGCTAGCGGTGGTTGAATAGGGGAGGGCTCTAGCTCTGCCTCCCCTAGGATGCAATAGGGGCAGCACACAGATGATTGGTACTGCTAAGAGGCCCATTTCCAGGAGCGGCCATATAGCTCTTGCGCATCAGGGAGTTCCTTTCTGAGGAGAGGAAGCAGAAGCATTATCTCAATCCAGACTACATTAAAAAAAAAGTGCTTTTTACTCATCGTTTGTGAGGACCAGCTTATTTACACACCTCACAATAAATGTAAATACATGCTAGAAGCAAGATTTCAACAGCTAAGCAATATGTTTGTCTTTTCAGGAAGTGTTCGTCTGTGCTCATATTTTAGCTGAGGACATTTCAGAAGAGGTATACAGGCAAGCTCTTATGAACACACAGTTTACAGTAAGAAGATGGAGGGGGAAGAAGCGGGTACAGAGTGGTTGAAATAATGGGAGAGAGCAAAAGGCAGAGAGAAGAGGGAGAGAGAATGGAGAGAAAAAAAGGGGTAAGAGGAGAAAGGATAGAAAGAAAAGGAGGGGTGATTTTAGAGCTAATGAGAGAAAGGGAGAGTGGAGGGAGGGTGAGAAGAGGGAGTGAAAGAGGAAAGGAAAAGGAGAATGGTAAGAACGAGGGAAAGAAAGAGGAGAATGAAAATAAAAGGGGGAGAGAGTTAAAGGAGGTAAAAGGGGACAAGAGGGAGTGGTGGGGAAGGAAGCAGAGAGTCAGAGTGATAGAGGAGGAGAAAGGCAGAGAAATAATGAAGAGAGGATGGGAGGGGGTGGGATGGAGATATAGGAAAAAACCTTAGAAATACACTGAAAAAACAAAGTTTACAGGGACATTAGAGTTAGGAAATAGAATTTAAAAAACCGTAGAAGTTCACAAAAAAAAACAAGGGTTACAGGACGTTATATTTAGATTCACAATTTACACATACAAAACCACAGAAATTCAGCAGTTATGATTACAGTTATATGGTTACACTTGCATCATGCCTTGTGTCTTTCTTGTTACGAGGTGATACGCTTCCACGTACCTCTTTCAATTTTTCAAAATTGAGGGCGGAAAGTAATGTAGGGAGAATGAACATGTTTGATTTAAATGTTTGTTTTTCTATCTCTTCTCTGCAAACTTTGAACAGCACGTTTGTTCTAATTCAGCAGATTACATAATACGTTATGCATTGTTGCTATGATTAGATGACATACATCTATGCTTGCGTTGATATTTCTACTTCTAATTGTTACAAGGTTGTTTGAGCGCTGTACCATTTGTCTTAACTCCTCACACCTGTTGGTAGGCGAAAATTGGGGATGGGACAAATATATGGTACCTTTATATGCCGCTATGAGTCCTATGCCTCATTTAGGCATATATATACTCCGGAAAACATAACACATGTAAGTCAAGATAAACAGTACTATTTTGGACCTGAAAAATATGTTCAAGCTTGTATGTAAGCTGTACTAAAAGAATCAAAAGTAACAAAAAACAGATTTTTAAAAAAACTCAAACCATTGGTAAGATATGTTTTTAATGGTGCCTATGTTAAGGCATAAATGTAAATGAAAGAATTAACCTTTGGGAGTCATTATAACAATGTTTATAAAACAGTTTTCTGAAACGAGTTTCAAGGTGGGTCACGGAGATTGGAGAGCAGTAAAGTGGTCCACTGCTAGATCCTCTTTTCCAAAGGTGAGGCAGCCACCAGGGGGTTGATGACTCCTTCCATGACAACAGAGTATTTGATCCTGTCAACAGGTAGATCAGTTAGGCGGAGACTGATTTTGTTTGAAACCGTTTTCAGAAGTGATCTTGAGAAGACCGGAAGCCTCCACGAAGACTTACGCCCATATTTATACTTTTTTAGCACTGCATTTGCATAATTTTTTGACACAAAAGCGGCACAAACTTGCAAAATACAATTGTATTTTGTAAGTTTGCACCGTTTTTGCATCAAAAAGCAGCGCAAATGCAGCACTAAAAAAGTATAAATATGGGCCTTAATTTGCTACTTCCCAATTATCGCAAGCTTTGATTAAACAAAATTGTAGTAGGGGGAGTGGAATGATCACTTTCGCTGAAACAATGAAATTTTCACAAGAATAGGACAGAAGGGCGTTCAATGAGAATGCCTTGTTTCCTTGGTGATTTGCATTTGGCTTTCAGTTTGCACCACTTAAAACATCATGGGGCTCATTTCGAGTTTGGCAGATGGAAAAGCTCATCCGCCCAACTCCCAACATGGTGACTGCCACCTAAATGGCGTCCTCACCACCGGAGTCATTATGAGTTTCCTGTTAGGTCGGCATGCGGAAACCTGAGTTTCCACTCACAGGCCTAGTGGGAAACAGACTACAGAATTGCCTCCGGCTCGTAATCGAGTTAGCAGCAATGCTGTAGCCAGCAGGGTGCACAGCACCCTCACAATATTCACTCTCTGCAGAGCAGAGAGTGAACATTGCGATGGTGCTGGGCAGGGGGTCCCCTCCAATGCCAAGTGCATGGACAGTGCAGGGGCCCCCCTGTGGCTCCCTGCACCTGTTCTCCGCCAGTCTTTGTATGGTGGTGTTACCGCCATGAAAAGGCTGGCGGAGAACAAGGTCGTAATCCGCAGAGCAGAGCTGCATGCAGCGCTGCCCTGATGGATTAGGATCTCCACCACTGCCAGTCGGCCGGGATCCATGATCCTGGTGGGGCTGGTAGTTCCCTAGCAGTCAGACAGCCAGGGTTGTTATGTGGCAGTCAGACCGCGGCATAGTCGGAGGTCCAGACTGCCCCCGCAATTGTGGCAGTCGTTAGACTGCCACACTCGTAATAAGGCCCCAAATGTCCTGTTAATTGTTACAAGCTGTGCCCATCTAATTTATACTGTTTAGGAGTGCTGACTCACTGCAAGGAAAAGACGTCCTGTTCACTTGCTGATCAAGACTGTTTACCAGGGCTGAGAAAGCCTTGACTTTGTTACTCAGGCTACAGAAGCATCTGTTGCAGAGATGAACTCTAGAGTGCTTAGAAGATAATTGTCAAGAGACTAAGGGCCAGATGTACGACTCATTTTATCGGTCGTAAACCTCCCATTGGTCCTTTTGTAACAGGCAAAATGCATTTTCCTATGTACCAACCACAATTTACGTGTAGTTAACCTATTACTGACTCAGAAAATAGTGTTTGCAAGTCGCTATTAGGAAGGGGCATATGAAAAGGCATCCCTTCCTAATACTGAGTCACACTAGTATGTATGAATGTTTTGCTACTGGGAATGCGTTAGGAAAACATTCGCAGATCACCACCAATTTCAAATTGGTGGTAAGCATTTACAAACGGAAAGGGGGGACCAACATTTTTGTAACAGTTTTCAGAGCAGGCAGTTGTCCCATGGACCACTGCCCTCTCTAAAAAAATGAAAAGAAAACTTTTCATTTTTATTTTTGAAATGCATCCCATTTCCCTTTAAGTAACATGGGCTGCATTAAAAAAAACAAAAAAAAATGCTTTATTTAAAAAGCACTCTCAGACATGGTAGTCTGCTGACCCCAGCAGGACACCATCCCTGTGACTGCAGGCCATTCCCAATGGGTGGTAAATTGTGACCTGTCTCACAAACATTAATGAGACAGGTCCCTTGCAATCCATTTCGGAATTGCAAACAGTGTCTCAGACACTGTTGTACAGCAGGGTTTGCAATTTGCGAGTGGCTAAAAATCGCAAATTGTGAGTCGTAAATTCTGATGGTCGTACATCTAGCTAAAAGCTTAAGCACTCTCAGCAACAATGAATTGTGGGAAGTTGGTCTCTCTTGGCAATCAGTAGTGACAATTTCCTAAAGTTAGCAATAGTGAGAATTTCACAAGTAGTAAAGAAATGTTGCCAAAAAAATCAGTGATTTCCTCAACCTCATTCAAGGAACCATATTAATTGATTAGTGAAAGACATGATCTCCTCATCATTTCCCATACTCAAACCTTTTGACTCACCACCCCCAATGGAACCCTAAAGAGAGAGCTACAACTCAAGTAAGTCCTAACAGGCTTCCCCTCTTATATCTACGCCAGACTAATTTGAGCTACATATGTTTTGAATTTGAAAAACCGACTGCTAGGAGCCCCTGGGGTGACCCAGCTAACCTGCATCAGTTATTTATTTAGTTGGTTATTGGCAGCACTAAGGAACTGATCACAGTGGGCATTCTTGAATCTCTAATGTCGGGTGTAATCATTATACAAACCCCACCACTGGGCGTTTGGACCATTTCTAGTCGACGTGGAGAGAAAGTTAGGAGCTAACATTTACATTCATTTCCAAAACCAGTGAAGACCAACAGGACTCCATCGGAAATGACAAGAAGAGATGACGTGAGTTTAAAAGGGATTAATTAACAGTTAGATCAACTCAAATCATACGTTCATGAAGTTTTCAATTTTAAGCATCATCATTACAGATTAATTGATCAAAGAGTCAATATTGCAAGGTAAGTAAAATATGACATTAGCAAGAATTACAAAATGAATAGAGAAGATGCAACAAGTGTGTAACAAGAAAACCCCCTAACCTAAAATAAGGAAAGTTAGGTCGAGAAAGAGCATGTGGTTAGGCAAATAAAATAAAATGCCAGCTTTGGAAAACCAAATGAGGGTTTCTGATGAGAGAATAAGAATGCTTTGGCATTTCAACTTGTTCCCACTATCAGGAGCCAATTATTCTTCTCCTAATGCCAAGAACAGGTAAATTCAATGTTTTCCTAAGATAAAAAAAATAGTGCAAGAATGGCTATGTCCTTGAGTTTTTATACTGAATAGACTGTTGGGTACAGTCAGCTCTTCCCAAAAGTCGCTCTCCCCACAAGTCGCTCTCCCCTCCTGGCATCTTCTCCTCCTTCCATTGAGAACCTCACTATCTGTTGTCTAGTACATAACAAGTGCCTATTCACTAGCTAGCAAAAGTCTTCTGGAAAAACACAGCATCTGCAATGGGTATAAAACATAACAAGCAAAACAACAGAAAAAGAGCTGTGCAGGCCTCTTAGACTTAAATTTATAAAAGTCAGTATTCGAAGTGGCATTAATAGTAGGCTAACAAATTATAAAAACATGTTAATTCAGATGCTGCATATAATGGTCAAATGTTGTCACCTACTGCAAATTATGGGGGTCATTACAACCCTGGCGGACGGTGTTAAAGCTGCGGTAATACCGCAAACAGGCCGGCGGACAAAAAAAGGGAATTATGACCGTGGCGGAAACCGCCAACATAGACAGCCACTTTAACACTCCGACCGCCACAGCGGTACAGACAAGCAGCGCGGCGGTCACCGCCAACAGACAGGCGGAAGACAAAGTACCGCCCACAGTATCACAACCCGCTAATCCGCCACCTTTTCCGCGGCGGATTCACCGTGGATCAAACCACGGCGGAAACAGCTTTTGCAATGGGAAAACGCTCACCTTAACACACTCCACGAGGAAGGAGGCTACCATGGAGCCCGAACTACAAATCCTCCCTGCGCTTGTCTTCCTGCTCATCTACAATCACCAGCAACGTAGGCGCCGAAGACAACGGTGAGTACTGCACCTACGACATAGGGGAGGGGGGAGGCAAAAGTCAGGGGGACACACACGCAACACCCCCACCCCCAACCCGACCCTCGCACACTACAACACACACACCAATGCAGTTCCAAACAGCACAGCAACAACCCCCTACCCACCCGGAAGAATGCTAAGACAAAAGGAAATCAGTGCAAACATTGTAATGTATCAAAATACAGTCACCAAATATATACAGATAGATATACACTTTCCAAATATATACATCACGATTAGTAGTGCAGGTATGCACATTTCAATGTCCGTGGACCACTGGGCCCAAAATGCATGGGCGAGGCTCACACTAGATACCTGTCCACAAACGGAGAGAACACTGCAGGGGCATCAGATAGAAATACAACAGGCACCTCAGGGGGAAGGGAAGGGGGGGCACCTCAGCATGATGAGTGCAAAGCCAGATCCACGACGGGGCTCCATGCCCATTGATGTATCCTGGGGAGTGCAAAGCCACAGTCTCTCAAGTCCCTACAGTGGGTGGTTTGCCCACTGTACCATCCTGGGGAGTGCAAAGCCACAGTCTCTCAAGTCCCTACAGTGGGTGGTTTGCCCACTGTACCATCCTGGGGAGTGCAAAGCCACAGTCTCTCAAGTCCCTACAGTGGGTGGGTTGCCCACTGTACCATCCTGGGGAGTGCAAAGCCACAGTCTCTCTAGTCCCTACAGTGGGTGGGTTGCCCACTGTACCATCCTGGGGAGTGCAAAGCCACAGTCTCTCAAGTCCCTACAGTGGGTGGTTTGCCCACTGTACCATCCTGGGGAGTGCAAAGCCACAGTCTCTCAAGTCCCTACAGTGGTTGGTTTGCCCACTGTACCATCCTGGGGAGTGCAAAGCCACAGTCTCTCAAGTCCCTACAGTGGTTGGTTTGCCCACTGTACCATCCTGGGGAGTGCAAAGCCACAGTCTCACATGTCTCTACAGTGGGTGGATTGCCCACTGTACCATCCTGGGGAGTGCAAAGCCACAGTCTCTCAAGTGGATAACGGTCTCCACTGGTTCTGGAGGGGGACTGGTGCCCAGAGTGCTTCATCCTGTGCAGGACAGAGGTAGTGGATGCATGTCTCCACTGGTTCTGGAGGGGGACTGGTGCCCGGAGTGCATCACACTCCCCGTGATGGTCTCAGTTCTGACACTGTCCCAGCTGCACATGGGCTAACGATGCTTGATGTGGCGGTGCTTTGCCCTGTTCAGCGGTCTTCACCATGTCGCTCTTTGGCCTGTTAAGCGGTGCTTTGCCATGGCGGTGCTTTGCCCTGTTCAGCGGTGCTTTGTCATGGCGATGCTTTGGCCTGTTCAGCGGTGCTTTGCCATGGCGGTGCTTTGCCCTGTTCAGCGGTGCTTTGCCATGGCGGTGCTTTGGCCTGTTCAGCTGTGCTTTGCCCTGTTCAGAGGTGCTTTGCCATGGCGGTGCTTTGCCCTGTTCAGCGGTGCTTTGCCATGGCGGTGCTTTGCCCTGTTCAGCTGTGCTTTGCCATGGCTGTGCTTTGCCCTGTTCAGAGGTGCTTTGCCCTGTTCAGCGGTCTTCACTATGTCGCTCTTTGGCTTGTGCAGCGGTGCTTTGCCATGGCGGTGCTTTGCCCTGTTCAGCGGTGCTTTGCCATGGCGGTGCTTTGCCCTGTTCAGCGGTCTTCACTATGTCGCTCTTTGGCCTGTGCAGCGGTGCTTTGCCATGGCGGTGCTTTGCCCTGTTCAGCGGTGCTTTGCCATGGCGGTGCTTTGCCCTGTTCAGCGGTCTTCACCATTGTGGTCTTTGCCCTGTTCAGCGGTGCTTGCCTTTGCTGTCTCTGACCTGTGCAGCGGTGTGTGGCATTACGGTCCGTCAGTGTCCAGCGGGGCTGTGGCTGCCGGGGCCCTCAAGGTCACTGACTCCGGCGGTGGTCTCCTGACCTGTGACGATACTGGTGCCCTCCAGGGCACTGACTCCGGCGGTGGTCTCCTGACCTGTGATGGTACTGCTGGCGCTGGCGTCCCGGCCGGCGGGGAGGATGGCGGCCTTCTCCGCCGTGCTGCTCTTCCCAGACTTTGGAGACTTCTTCTGCCCCTTCAACACCTTCAACACCTTGGGAGGAGTCACAGGAGACTTAGCACTCCCCCCGGGACCCTTGTGAGCTGTTTTTCTGCCAGGAGTCTTCACCCTCTCCCGTCGGCCACTTTCCAACTTAAGGTGCTTTACAGGGGGTGGACTGGCAGTGCTTTGGCTCCGTGTCACACTGGCTGCCCTGGTGGCCGGTGCACTCCACACACCTTTAACACGCACCACTGGTACCGGAGTTTTTTTGGCTGAGGTGCTACTACGAGACCTATGAATTGGAGGGGTGGGGTGGTGGGAAAGAGGTCAACGTTGCTGAGGAAGAGTTTCTGACGAACACTGGGATGGGTAGCTTGAGGGGGTCTGGGAGTGGAGGAAGAGGAGGTGGTTGTAGGAGGTGTAACTTTAGGTGATTTGGGTGCAGGTACTGGAGGCTGTCGTGAGGTGGATGGATGTTGGGTGTGTGGGTACCCGCGTTTGTGTACTTTGGGAGGGGGCGTCACAGACACACTGGGAGTGGACACAGGGGACGTGTAAATGGTAGTGGGGGTGGTAAGTGCAGGTGAGCGGGGTGTGGTGCTGGGTGTTCTGGTGCGAGTCCTAGTGCCTGTAGATGTAGTGCATGCAGGTGAGAATGTATACGAGACTGGGAGGGAGGAGGGAGATGACGAGGAGGGGGACACAATGGAGGCAGTGGATGTTGCTGTGTCTGTATGTGGGTGATGCTTGTGTGAGTGCCTGTGGGATGTGTGGTGCTTATGTTTGCCTGAGCTACTTTTGTGTGTTGGGGTGTGTGCATGCTTGTCTGATGGTGTGCTTGGGATAGGCTGGGGTACAGGGGATTTGGCCTGGGTGGAGGAAGTTGGAGGGGGGAGGCTAGACACAGGGTCAATGGCTACCATCAGTGCTGAGGCCAGAGATTGCAGGGTTCGATGAAGGCCAGCCTGACCAGAATGAATGCCCTCCAGGAATGCATTACCGTGTTGCAACTCCCTTTCTACACCCTGGATGGCATTCACAATGGTAGACTGCCCAACAGTGAGTGACCTGAGGAGGTCAATGGCCTCCTCACTGAGGGCAGCAGGGGTGACTGGGGCAGGGCCTGAGGTGCCTGGCGCGAAGGTGATGCCCACCCTCCTGGGTGAGCGGGCACGGAGCGAAGGCTGAGGGGCTGCTGGGAGGGCAGTGCTGGTAGGAGGGGGTGGCGGCTGTACCTGTAGAAGTGGGGGGCACAGATGGTGCCGCCACCACAAGGGAGCTCCCATGGGTGGACGAGTCCGTGTCGCTGTTTGGTGATCCGGGGACCGACGTGAAGCTCCCCTCGCCCTCCGTCCCACTGGTGTATTCAGAGTCTGTGGTGTGGCCCTCCATGGCCATGTGGGATGCAGCTCCCTCGTGCTCCGGTGCCACTGTACCTCCGCCCAATGATGCTGATGCACAAAAGAACAGGGAGAGCACAAAAAGGGGGGGGGACGACAGAAGAAAGACAGGTTGAGTACATGGCTTACCGCTACCGTTGGCGGACAATACAGACACAGCGGCCCCCTGCACCACGCCGTGCTCTTGGCCTCTACAGATGCAAATCGTGGGATATGGCCTACATGGCTATGGTGGACATCTGCACACATAGATGACACAGGGGCATGTATACCTGTACTTGGCACTCTACAGAGGTGGGGTGGAGTGCCCCATGGCATGCATTACGGAGGGGCCTAGCCTACCTAACTCGCCCTGGCCTAGGGAAACCCACAGCCCTCCTCCCCCACCCAGACCCCTCCACTGCGTGCAAAGTCATCAGAATGTGAGTGTACTCACCACCTTGTGTCTGCTGTGATGCCCTCAAGCGCCCATCCAACTCAGGGTAGGCCACCACCAGGATCCTGAACATCAGGGGGGTCATGGTGCGACGGGCACCCCTCCCACGTTGGGAGGCCATCCCCAGCTGAGCCTCCGCCGTCTTCTTGCTCCAGCGGCGAATGTCCTCCCATCTTTTACGGCAGTGGGTGCCCCGTCGCTGGTGGACCCCCAGGGTCCGGACGTCCTTGACGATGGCATGCCAAATGTCCTTCTTCTGGTGGGCGCTGACCTACATGACATGTACAGGGGAAGAAGAGAAGTCATTAACAAGTGCACCGTCTAAGTGAGTGGCCCCCAACCCTTCCCTTGCCATGTGGCACATGCATTCTCAGTCCTTCATCGTCGCTTAACTCTGCCCCCTTGCTACTGACATCCAGCACTCTCCACCCAGGATAGCCCATACAACGTGCTCCCTGTGTACTTACCTGTTGGTCTGGAGGACCGTAGAGTAGCGTGTACTGGGGGAGGACCCCGTCGACTAGCTTCTCCAACTCCTGAGGAGTGAAGGCAGGGGCCCTTTCCCCAGACGCAGCAGCCATTGTCTCTTCCAGACCGAGGTCACAGCAGCACTTGCAGTATAGGTCCTCTCCTGTCAAAGATCAGGTATCGAGTGATTTTACAGATAGAAAATGGCGGTCGCGTCCGCGGCGGTGCGTATCATCATCGCCGGCGCACTTCCTCATTGGCTCCTGGGACCCATAGGGTCCAATGTTAACCAATGCAGCATTGCGCCACGGTCTACGACCGCCTACCGCGACGGTGTACAACACCAGCGCAGATACCTCACACCCCATTGTCCCACTTTAGAGGTCAGGCAGCCGCCATTTCAGGGGCCCACATGGCTTCATTTACTACTGCGTCACACATACCTAGGCCTACACTCAACACACATACAGGATGAGTTTTGTATTTGGTGTTTTGTTCTGTGTGGCTGTGGGTACATACCTGGGATTTTGTTGACTCTGTTGTCGCTGTTGTCCTTCTTAGGCACCGTCAGCTGGGACTTTTGAGGAGATGGCGGAATCCTCCGGTGTACCGACCGCTGGTGGACCTGTTAACAATGGAGGAGCGACATTTGATCATCACCTACAGGTTTGACCGTGCCACAATCCAGGAACTGTGTACCCAGTTGGAGCCAGACCTGATCTCACCAATCCGCCATCCCACAGGAATCCCCGCTGACGTGCAGGTGCTATCAGTGCTCCATTTCCTTGCAAGTGGATCATTTCAAACAACAGTGGCCATGGCATCAGGGATGTCCCAGCCTATGTTTTCCAACGTGCTGTCCAGAGTGTTGTCTGCCCTGCTGAAACACGTAAGGAGCTACATCGTTTTTCCTCAGGTGGAGGATTTGCCTACAGTGAAGGGTGACTTCTATGCCCTGGGACATATCCCCAACATCATAGGTGCTATTGATGGCACCCATGTAGCTCTGGTCCCCCCATGCAGGAGTGAACAGGTGTACATGAACCGGAAGAGTTATAATTCGATGAATGTACAGATGGTATGTTTGGCACACCAGTACATCTCCCAGGTAAATGCTATGTTCCCTGGCTCAGTGCATGACGCCTACATCCTGCGGAATAGCAGCATCCCGTATGTGATGGGTCAACTCCAGAGGCACCGTGTGCGGCTATGAGGGGACTCTGGTTACCCCAACCTGTCCTGGCTATTGACCCCAGTGAGGAATCCCAGGACCAGGGCAGAGGAACACTACAGTGAGGCCCATGGGCGGACTAGGAGGGTGATCGAACGCACCTTCGGCCTCCTGAAGGCCAGGTTCAGGTGCCTCCATATGACAGGTGGTTCCCTATTCTACTCACCGAGGAAGGTGTGCCAGATCATCATCGCCTGCTCGATGCTTCACAATCTTGCTTTGCGACACCAGGTGCCTTTTCTGCAGGAGGATGGTCCAGATGACGGTGTTGTGGCAGCTGTGGAGCCTGTGGACAGTGATGAGGATGAAGCTGAGGAAGAAGACATAGACAACAGGGAGTCAGTCATACAGAAATATTTCCAGTGACACACAGGTGAGAACAATTTTTTTACTATCACATTCACTTTCACACTTCTACCTCTATCCTGTCTGTCAATTAGTAGCAGTATATGGTAACTGAGTTGTACATTTCCATTACGGTTTCACAGGTGTGGTTACCAATGTGTGTCATCTGCTTGCATCCTTCATGGGCTTGTGATGTGTGACATAGGTATGTTGACATTACATTTTCAAACGGATTTGGCCATTGTCATAGTTAATACACATTTTCAAAATCACAGACTGACTCCAGATTGTTTTTTGGTTCAAGGATGTTTATTGAAGTGCTAATTATTGGAGGGGGCGGGAAAATGGTGATAGGTGATGGTGGAGGAATGTCCATGGCAGAGTCCAGTCTATTAGTCACACAGGTGCATTGCCCATATGGGCATAGGAAGTGGAGCTGGGGCAGTTCCAATGTGGACAGGGTAACAAAGTGGGACAGTGGGAGGACAATGAGGGTGGTCTAATTTCCTGGCGGGGTCTTGCCATCTTGCTCTGTCCTGTTCCTGGATCTCAGGGACCGCTTGCGGGGTGGTTTTCCGTCTGCAGGGGGTGGGGTGCCTGTGTGGTGGTCCTGTGGCCGTGCCTCCTGTCCACTAGCGCCGGCGGAGGTGGTGGGCAGTTCATCGTCCATGCTAGTGTCAGGGGCCCCTTGGAGTGCCACGGTGTCCCTCATGGTGTTTTGTATGTCCTCCAGCACCCCTACGATGGTGCCCAGGGCGGAGCTGATGGTTCTAAGCTCCTCCCTGAACCCCAAATACTGTTCCTCCTGCATGCGCTGGGTCTCCTGAAACTTGGCCAGGACCGTCACCATCGTCTCCTGGGAGTGGTGGTATGCTCCCATGATGGAGGAGAGGGCCTCGTGGAGAGTGGGTTCTCTTGGCCTGTCCGCCCCCTGTCGCACAGCAGCCCTCCCAGTTCCCCTGTGTTCCTGTGCCTCCGTCCCCTGGATCATGTGCCCACTACCACTGCCCCCAGGTCCCTGTTGTTGTTGGGGTGGTGGGTTATCCTGGGTTCTCTGTAGTGGTGGACACACCACTGATTGACGTGTCCTGGGTACGGAGGTATGGGCCCGCTGGGTGGGTGCTGTGCTGGTGTTACCAGAGGGTGGAAGGTCAGTGTTGGGCTGTGCGAGGGGAACCGACTGTCCTGAGGCCCACGATGGTCCGGGCTGGTCATCTGGATCCAGTTGGCCAGAGCTGCTGTCATCACTGTGGGCCTCTTCTGTGGGTGGGGTGGAGATGTCTGGACCCTCCTGTCTGGTGACGTTGGGTAGTGGTCCTGCAGGGGTATAAAAGCATGATTATTGCATGTGTGTGTGTCATGGTGTGCAATGGGTGGGTGAGCGTGTACCCCAGTGCTAGCATTTCAGTGTGGGGGCTTGTGTGATGATGGCTGGGGGGGTGTTAAGGGTATGTGCTTTGGGCATGCTTTAGTGAGGGGTGACCATGCTTTGGTGTTGCATGCAGGGCTTGGTGTTGGGATGTGTGGTTTGTGTTATGAGTAAATTAGTGAGGAGTTGGAGTGATAGGGGAGGGGGTGAGGGTGGGAGTGTGTGATAGCATGCAGGTAGGGTGGGGGATATGATAGTTAAGATTTGACTTACCAGTGTTCATTCCTCCACCGACTCCTCCAAGGCCCTCAGGATGCATGATGGTCAAGACGCCGCGATGTTGTGCCTGGATATCACGGAACGCACCTTCCCCCGTAGGTCGTTCCACCTCTTCCGGATGTCCTCCCGATTTCCTGGATGCTGTCCCACAGCGTTGACCCTGTCGACGATTCTTCGCCATAGCTCCATCTTCCTGGCTATGGAGGTGTGCTGCACCTGAGCTCCAAATAGCTGTGGCTCTACCCGTAGGATTTCCTCCACCATAACCCTGAGCTCCTCCTCAGAAAACCTGGGGTGTCTTTGGAGTGACATGGGGTGGTGTAGGTGATGTGTGGGGTGGTGTATGTGTTGATGAGTGTGGTGATGTGTGGTGGTGTGGGGTGTTTTGAGCGTGGATGTTGTATGGGTGATGGTGTTGTGTGCCTCTGTGTGGTGGGGTTGTCTATTGATGTAGTCTCTCTCTGGCCTTCTTTAAAATTTTTGGTAGTAGGGGTTTGTGGGTGATGTGGGTGTGTGTTTTATATTGTATTGGGTGTGTGGGAGAGTTGTTTGTATGTGTATCAGGTGTGTGTATTTGGAATTGTCCAATGTGGCGGCGTTTTGGAGATGTGTGTGTATTTTGAGCGCGGCGATGTGTACCGGCAATGGAATACCGCGGTTGAAAGACTGCCGCGTGGATTCGTGGGTCGTGATAGCATGGGTGTGTTTCTGTTGGCGTGACGGTGAAGGTTTTGTTTTCGCCAGTTTATCACTGACCTTTGGTGTGGCGGAGTTGTGTGGGTGTCTGAATTTCGGCGGATTCCGAGATGTGGGTCATAACAGCTGTGGCGGAATTCTTCGGCCGCGGCGGTGTGTTGGCGGTCTTCTGCACGGCGGTGTTCTGCTTTCCTTCTTATCTCGTATCAGAGCTTACAGAACATATCTGGAATGCACTTCTGAGTTCAAAGAAGACCTTTATTGTTGTTAATTCTTCCCCACCCACAAGTTCGTGAGAGACGAATTAATAGATTTCAAGCACACGTTCAAATGAGTAAAAGTATCGCAGCAATGAAAACCAAATATATCACAGTACTTCTCAGTTGCAATGTACACAGCAGGTTATATATATATATAAGATATTGATAAGATATTGAATGCAAAGCAAAACAAATACTTCACCGTGTGAGAAACTATTTACAGCTTCATCTTTCTGGGTTCTGCAAGTTGATGACTCCGATCAACTGCGAGAAAGAGATTATCTACCCACACGGGAGACTGGCAACTGGCACCAAGTTCCAGCACGAAGTCAAGCAGATTCGAATCTAAATCTCTGTAGCCTGAGTCATCCTTACAAAAGCGTGCCCCCTCCTCTCAGACTCGGGAAAACTACGCAAGCCTTTGGAGACTGGCCAGATTTCCTAGACTTCTCCTCTTCCCAAGCCTGAGCAGAAAGGAAAACACCAAATGTACTCTCTCTTATCAGGTCTAGTCTGGTGTGAAGCATCTTGTGGAAAAACACAGCTTGGAAAAATACAGACATCTGCGATGTTTCAACTGCAATGTCTAACTCCACGTTAAAGGCAATAGGCAGCTAACCTAAATATCAAATGTAATGTCTAATGTCATGTCAAAGCCAATAGGCAGCTAAGCTGAATATCAAATGTAATGTCTAATATCATGTCAAAGCCAATAGGCAGCTAAACTGAATACAGCATGTCAAAGCCAATAGGCAGAATACAGAAAGTAATGGCTAATGCCATGTCAAAGCCAATAGGCGGCTAAACTGAACAAAACATACAGGCCCTCATTACGACCCTGGCGGGCGGCGGAGGCCGCCCGCCAGGATGCCGCCCTCCATAATACCGCTCCGCGGTCAGAAGACCGCGGAGGGTATTATGAGTTTTTCCCTGGGCTGGCGGGCGGTCTCCAAAAGACCGCCCGGCAGCCCAGGATGCCGGCTCGTAATCGAGCCGGCGGAGTGGGAAGGTGCGACGGGTGCTACTGCACCCGTCGCGTATTTCACTGTCTGCAAGGCAGACAGTGAAATACATTTTGGGGCCCTCTTACGGGGGCCCTGCAGTGCCCATGCCGTTGGCATGGGCACTGCAGGGGCCCCCAGGGGCCCCGCGACTCCCCCTCCCGCCATCCGGTTCCCGGCGGGAGAACCGCCAGGAACTGGATGGCGGGAGGGGGAGTCGGAATCCCCAAGCCGGCGCAGCAAGCTGCGCCGGCTTGGAGGATTCCTTGAGGGCATCGGGAAACCGGCGGGAGACCGCCGGTTTCCCTTCTCTGACCGCGGCTAAGCTGCCGCGGTCAGAATGCCCCGCGGGGCACCGCCGGCCTGTCGGCAGTGCTCCCGCGTGCCGCGGCCCTGGCGGTTACAAACCGCCAGGGTCGTAATGAGGGCCACAATGTGCTACTGGTGAACATTGAGCAACTAATATGCACAGTAGTGAAACATAAAGTCATTGGTCAAACACAAATAATATCATCACAGGCGGTAAGCAGCTTTTACCGCCGATGTTGTAATGACCCCCTATATAATTATTAGGCATGCGCTGTTTATAGTTGAATATCATACTTTGCTTAATAAATGTGTTTAATTATGCAAATGAAAGATTGCACTTTCCCAGAATTATCCTCTGTGTGGAACTTTCAGGAAAGTTTTTGAAATTTAATTCCTTGGAGACGCCTAATACTGCTATTAGAAGTTGTGATCCACTGAGCTAGCTCATGCCACCGGACGTTTCAGATTGTTATGGTACAGGAAATGACAATGTGTAAAAATAACATTTCTGATTGACTAATCCTCCATCTCAAGCAGATAACTTTCAGTCAGATTCAGACTTTCCAAGTAGCCTTGATAGTCCTGTACTGAAACCTTGCATATTTGTCCATTTTTTACGGTCCTTATACGATCCCTATAGACTTCAGTGATCCTAAAAAGGCATGCATTTTATCTCAGGCTTCTTTTAGCTTTATTTTAAGATGTTTGAGGATTCTTTTTAGCACTTTGCTACATTTTTCTTTTCTTTTCCCAGTTTTGTGTGTTTTAACTAAACATTTATTTTTTATAAAGAACCTTGGGCCAGATGTAGGTAGAAATGGGATTGCGACTCGCAAATTGCGAGTCAGAGCGTCTCGCAATTTGCGAGTCGCAATCCCATATGCAGGATGGTGTCCCTGACACCATCTGCGAATTGCAAGGGGGTCGCAAAGACCCACCTCATTAATATTAATGAGGTGGGTCGCAATTTGCGACCCCCTTGCGATTCCCTGCACTCACAGCGAGGGTGGCCTGCTGGAGACAGCAGACCACCATGTCTGTGACTGCTTTTTCAATAAAGACGTTTTTTTTTTTTTGTATTGCAGCTCGTTTTCCTTAGAGGAAAACGAGTTGCAATACACTCGTGAAAATGAAAACATTCTGAAAAAATATTTTTAGGGCCATTTTCAAAGGGGAAGGGGTCCCATGGGGACCCCTTCCCTTTTGCGAATGGGTTAGCACCCACTTCACATGGGTGCTAACTGCAAGTTGCTTTGCGACTGCGTTCGCGGTCACAAAGCAATTCTGCATAGCGAGCCGAATCGCAAATAGGATGGGGAACATCCCTTCCTATTTGCGAGTCGCATTCCCTCGCAAAATGGGAATGTGCATCGCAATGCACTTTTTGCATGGCGCAAACTGCGAATTTCACAGTTTGCGCCATGCAAAACGTTTCCTACATCTGGCCCCTTGTTTGGGCACTAGATGACGTCACTGAATTGTATTCTGTTTTTACGTATCCCAGGGCTTCTGGAGGAGTTCGGCTTTGAGCTCAGCCAGTGTCAGATGGTACTTCAAGAAACCCATGCTGACTTGCCTTCTTTAACCTCTTGATGTGGATGTTGTGCTTGGTGCACTCTTCCTCCTCATGCAAGCCAGATAGTTCTGGATGGTCATCCTCTCAATAGTAGAACAAATGCACAGGCCAACCCCATTACTATTCCCTAAGTCAGAGCCAGAATTTATGCAGGCTATGTGCTGCAAAAGACCAGTGACATGCCACTCGTGGCTTTAAACCAGACCATTGGAATCGAAGGCGTATTGGTGCAATAGTAAATAGGTGAGTGAAATAGAAGCAGGCTCTGGACATAAAGAAAATGGGCAAGGGCATGCATATGCTCACAGAAAGAGGAGTGCTGCATTGGACACATACATGCATATGTGTACATAATTCTGAATTTAAAACCTTTGTAGTTATTTGCATTGTGAGTAAATATATGTAAGCATTCAAAGTTTTATATATATATATATATATATATATATATATATATATACATATATATATATCAAACCAAAACCCTTTCAGGGATAGAGCGACGCATAAATTATGCAAAAAACAAAGGAGAACTCTGGGAAGTTCCCAATTTTAGGTGGAGAGCTGCTCTAGTAAGGAGCACCCTGCAACACCAGCGACACTCTAGATTTGCTCACCTCAAATGTCTGCTTATCTAGCAAAGTCTTTAAGCATAGGATTAGCACAGTGCTATCCTCGCCGAGCTAGATAATGACAAAGTCTTTTGCCATTTGTACAGCAAAATCTTTAAGCATAGGATTGACATAGTGTCATCCTTGCCGAGCTGTAAAATGACAAATATATATATATTTTTTTATATATACTTCACCTACTGATGATAGCCAGTAGGCGGTTATAGTTAGGCGCAGTTTGACAAATATTCCCAAAACTTTCCAGACTAGTACACCAGTCAGTTTAACTGCTGTGTGAAATATTTCGGGGTGATTCATCAAGCCGAGGAAAAAGGGGGGCCGGGGTGAAAACGTGTTTTCCCCATGCAATTTCCCAGAGGAATTTTGCACACGACTACAGCCCGAACCTCTGGACAGAATAAACCAAACTTGTCAGAAAGCTAGCTCTTGGTCCAGAAAGAGCCTTTTTTGTTACTCAATGTAAATCCATTGAGTAATTTTGGAGTTAATAAAGGAAACATACATTTATATACTAGGGATGTGGATCCATGGGTATCCACGTATCCACAACCCAATGGATGAAAAAAGCTCACCCAATCACAGACAATAGCCCAGCAATGCATAGCCTTTGTCCAAGCGCAGCGTGAGGTTGGGTGCATGTAGAGGTGTTGGCCACTCATCTGGTGAACATATATTAAGGTTTGCACATAAAGGTTTCAGCCATTTTTTCCTTAGCTCAACTAAGTTCGTACAAACGAACAGAACATGCCTAAAGTTTTGAATCCCCAGATGGTAGAGATCGCAAATATTCAAGGATCTATCCCACTTAGCAGTTACATCTTTAAGAGGTAATTTATTAAATCTCAACAAAATGAGAAAACGTCATACTCCATGAGGTAGATTCGACCATAAATAAGGTTGCAGATAACTAAAAATCACAGAGCTAGTTAAAGTCCTAAGCCTCCATTTTTATTTTACAAAACTCCATATCCAAAGAGAAGCTTTTGCCCCTTATTGCCTCTTTTAGGCTCTTTCTAAAAGACAAGGGGTGTTGAGATGAGAACGAATGAACATCTGACTGCAGGAAATGCATAGCAAAGTTAAAATTTACATAAAACTGAGATTTATCTCTTAATGAGCCAAATATTTCTTTATATGCAAAGAATCTTAAAGAAGATTCTGCACTAAACAGTAGGCTCTCCGAATTACCGCAGCTTGGCCCTGTGTATAAATAATCTTAATGCCAAATTCTAGCCTTAAGGCTGACACCAAAACCGAATTATTACAGGAGACTAATCTTCCCAAGATCCAGCCTTCTATCTTGTTCAAAAACTCCCATTTTGAAATTGCTCTTCCTTCCATGGCGTACAGAAGGGTGGACGTGATTTTTGCTTGTTAAACAGATAGTAGGTAACAAAAATGCCGCCGACCCACAGCCTTATAAAAGGCTGATATCCCATGGGACTGAGACAGAGCTGTGCTGTTATTATTACTTATATGGTCTCGCTCAGTAAGGGAACATGATAGAATTTTCCCCAAGAAACAGTAGGATTTCACGCGCTCCAGGTTCTGCTGACCCACAGACCATGTAAACTTAGGGGCATATTTATACTCGGTTTGCGCCGAATTTGCGTCGTTTTTTTCGACGCAAATTCGACGCAAAACTAACTCCATATTTATACTTTGGCGTTAGACGCGTCTAGCGCCAAAGTTCATGGAGTTAGCGTCATTTTTTTGCGTGAACACCTTCGTTGCGTTAATGATATGCAAGGTAGGCGTTCCCGTCTTAAAAAATTACTGCGATGCATATGCGTCGTATTTATACTCCCCGGCAAAAATGACGCCCGGGAGTGGGCGGGTCTAAAAAACCCGCATTTGCGCCGGATTTTAGCGCCTGGGTCAGGGCAGGCGTTAAGGGACCTGTGGGCTCAGAATGAGCCCAGAGGTGCCCTCCCCTGCCCCCAGGGACACCCCCTGCCACCCTTGCCCACCCCAGGAGGACACCCAAGGATGGAGGGACCCACCCCAGGGACATTAAGGTAAGTCCAGGTAAGTATTTTTTTTTAAAAAAAAATTGTGGCATAGGGGGGCCTGATTTGTGCCCCCCTACATGCCACTATGCCCAATGACCATGCCCAGGGGACAGAAGTCCCCTGGGCATGGCCATTGGGCAAGGGGGCATGACTCCTGTCTTTGCTAAGACAGGAGTCATTTCAATGGGGGATGGGCGTCGTAAAAAAATGGCGCAAATCGGGTTGTGGCGATTTTTTTGCCTCAGCCTGACTTGCACCATTTGTGGACGCCCATACGCCATTTTCCCCCTATGCCGGCGCTGCCTGGTGTACGTCGTTTTTTTTAACGCACACCAGACAGCGCCGGCGGCTAACGCCGGCTAACGTCATTAAATAAATACGGCGCCCGCATGGTGCTTCAGAATGGCGTTAGCCGGCGCTAATTTTTTTGACGCAAAACTGCGTTGGCGCAGTTTTGCGTCAAAAAGTATAAATATGGGCCTTAATTTTTTTTATGGGATTTATTCCCCAAGAAGCATACCACTTGAGATTTTAACACGTTTATTTTTAGGTGATGCTGCTTCGAGAAATCATATAAGGCAGCCAGCTGCCTGTTAAGACCCTTTGGGGTGAGATCAAGCACCACAATGTCATCCGCATAAAGAAGACTCGAAATTGGAGCGCCTCCAATTATAGGCGGAAAACCTTGGGTGTTCCCTAGTACCGAGGGGAGGTCATGAATGTAAATAGAAAAGAGCAGGGGTGCCAACAGGCAACCCTGTTTTAAATCATTCTTTGTCAACATTTCTGAGGAGAAACCCTGCTCTCCACGTAGGAGTACTTTACACCATGTTGAAGAGTGCAGGGCAATAATTCAGTGTAGCAAATTTGTAGAAACCCCCAGTTTTGATGATTTCATCCATAATATCTTACAATCCACCCTATCAAAAGCTGTAGCGAAATCAATAAAAGCGGCATGTACTACCCCACCTCTAACCCAGACATACTTTTCATTTATCGTTTGCATTAGAAGGATATTGTCTAAAGTATTATGCTCCTTCCCAAAGCCTGCCTGTTCAAAAGGGAGGATCGAATTTTCTTCAACCCAGGTTGTTAAATGCACGAGTATGCTTTTAGCAAAGATCTTACCAACGGCGTCCAGTAGGGCAATTTGCCGATAATTTATAGTTTGAGTTTTATCATCCTTTTTGTACAGGGGGATTATGATACTCCCCTTCCAAGACCACAGGATTATACTAGTTGAGTAACAGGAGTAAAATAGTGGATTAAGAATTTTTGCCTAGAGCAAGGGCTCTTTTTTGATTACTGCCATTGGGACCTCATCAGGGCCCATTGCTCCCGAAGCCCTCATTGACCTTATAAACCCCTCTATCTCAGTGGTTGAAGGAGCACTGAAAACTTCAGGCTCCAACCAAGTACCAATCTCCATGTCCAGTTTAACCAGCTCTACTTCCTCATTTTCCGCATTCAGGGAGAGAATAAAGTCCCTCCAATCTGACTCGGCTCTCGGAGGGGCTGAGGAAGTTTTACGTGCCCCGCAGCCTTCAGAAATGAGTGACCAAAATTTACGAGCATTTTTTACCCTGGCTGCTTCCCTCAGGGCTATCCAACACTGACCTGCCTCCTCCTTCCTTATTCCCTCCTTCATCCGTACTCTTCTCCTCTTGAGGAGGGACATTCTTCTATTCCTCTCCGCAGATTCCCACCTATGCTGTAACCTGACCAATCTATTAATTTCCATATTCAAAAGGAGAAGAGGGAACCTTAATTTCTTTTGTGGAGGTTTAGTGCATTTATACTGGACTCTCTGAATGATGTTTCCCATGAACTCAGAAAAACAATTTAACGGAGCTTCATGCCAGTCAGCAATGTTTCTCAAGACCATTTCAAGTGATTCTTTCACAGATACATTTTTCAAAGGAGACCAATAGATTCTACCTGCTTTCCCATTAAAATTGACCTCTACTTGTGCTAAGGGGTAGGAGGCCAAAAAATAATCAATTATGGAATTACTCAGGCGAGCTTTGTGAGTAAAAGCTGCTGGGGAATCCAATTGAAAACGCCCATTCAAAATTATGCAACTAAGTTTCCTCATGCCTTTCAATAAAATATACCCCCTTTTGTCTGTCCTGATTTTTGTAGGAAATAGGATAGGAGGAATGTTGAGGATAGCTTCCCTCTCAATATCACTAAAGGTGGAAAGGGCTAGGTTAGATATTTTGCGTTTAAATCCCCCAAAATCAATACTTTGAGTGCAGTTTCATAAGAATTTTAAAAAGAAGAAATACAGTTTAACATGTGCATCATCATCCTATCATACTCCTTATCAGGTGGAATATACGCATTTACCAATAAAATTGGCATTTTCCTGCCACCCTCCAATATTGGGGCAATTCTGATTATCTGATCAGAGTTTTGTGAGACAGGAATAGTTTCAAACTCCCATTTGGACTTGTCTTTTAAGAGTATAGTAGTACCCCCTTTTGCATGCTCCATCCTGGACGGCTGTGCCTTTTGACAAAGGACAGTGTACCCCGGTAAGAGAAATTAGTTACGCACCAGGTCTCTTTGTTGCAGACTAGATCCGCTTGGAGAGAGCAGATATGATCTAATTTGCCTTTGTGTTCCTCTAATCCTGCGGCATTCAAAGAGACCACTTGGAGATTATGGTTAAACACCTTGTTGTAATAATTTCCCCTTCGCCCTAGTATTATTTAAGGCCCCAGCCAGCCAACTCCAGTTATCCTGGGAAGAAGTCCATGGAAGCAACAGGACATCTTTAACTACCTTCACCACTCTTCATCCTTGGAAAAGGGAGACCTTAACATTTTCCCTTAACATTTCCACGGAGGACTCTCTTCTGCAAAGGAGATTACTTCTATTCACACATGAAACAATGGGAGACTGCATTCTACACAGATGGAAATCCTTTCTCCTGATGGGGACCACGTCTATGCCTCTACATTGCAGTTGTTCACAATTTGCTAAAATCTAATTTACAATTGTTTTGGAATAAAACCAAACTCTTGTTTTTGCAGAGTTAATATCATGCATCAGGAATACACGAGAGATGTCATCACTTTCAATTAATTTTAACTCTGGTATATCTCTAAAACAAGATATTAAAAGAGAACGGTTTAAGAGTAAATTGGAGTCAAATGAAACACAAAACTCAAAGCATGATGTCGTCTCAGAAGGACTGGAGGGATTCTCCATCTCACAATCGACCACTCCACTAGCCAAATTATCAGAAATTAAATACGGAGTTATTAAATTTGATTGTGAATTACAAAATGCATCTGCATGTGGGTTAAGAGACAATATAACCTTTACAATAGGTAACTCATCTAATCGGACCGAGGTAGAATCCCAGAGGGGAACTAAGTCAGGTTCCTCCCTGGATTGGGAGGGTACTACAACGTCCAAATCTTTCAAGACTTTAGATCCATCCTTCAATGAGACTTTATTAATGTCTTCCATGGTAGAAGAAAGTCCTATAAGTGTCTGAACATCGAACTTTACCTTCTTAAGTTTTCTTTTGGAGATTCGGCTTTTCGCTTTTCTTCCAAGCTTCTTCCCTTTTAAAGGCTTTCCCATATTCCCTTCTTTGTCTACTTTTGTTATGGATTCCTTCCTCTTGGGCTCTGACATCGAGCAGATGGTGAGGGTCTTAGTCTGTGGTAAAAAGATTGGGAACGGGACCACTGAGGAGGTTGGCTTTAACCCCGGGTTTACTAGCTCCGAAGAACTCGACTCAGGAAGTGCAGGAGTAAATAAGCTTTCCAGAGAATAGTCAAAGGTTTCTAGATTGAAAGTTTCCACGCATAACGCGGGGTTGAGTGGTACTTGTGGTTTACCAGCCTGGGTTCCCTTGGAGGACAGGGATGGACATTTAGAAGCATTCACATTCAAGCTTACATCTGAGGAGCACAACGGTATACTAGGACAGCTAGGACAGCTACTCCCAAGTTCATTGGGGGCTTCCTTTACAAACATCGGGACTTTCTCATCCTCCTTCTTTTGACCAGTCAGAGCATTCAATATAGCCAATAAGGTATCTTGAGAATGATCAAAGCTCTTTATAGATTTTTCTAATAGCGCTAAGATGGACGAAAGCATTTAAAAGACTCCGAAATTACTTTATGTTGATCCAAAGAAGCACTTGGTGAATTTCTAGTGAACAAAAACTCAGGGGAAAGAGAAGGGAATACTGGAGATAAAGTGGAGTCCGTAGGTGTACTGCTTATTAGTCTTAGGTGAGGAGATTCCTTTCTTCCATCCAAAGACGGGGACTCACGGCAAGAGGACTGGCTCTTTATGTCATACGCACCTTTCAACTCAATGTCTGGCAAGGTGAAATCCCCTATATCCGGGAGGGGGACCCGAGGAGGAAGGGAGAATTAGGTTCTCCAGGACCCCCCAATGATGGGCGACTGCCTGGTAGGGGGAGATGGGGCCAAAGCCTCTCCGGAAATAACAAGACCGTCAGGAATTGCCAGAGCTTCCATCCTGGGTGGAAGTTCATCAAGTATCTCCTTTTGCAAAAAGGGAAGGATTGTACAGAAATTTCTAGTATTCAAATGAGACATACTCTCGTTTCTTAGAGGATTGGATTTAGTCTTTTTACATGCCCGGTTAAGGAAGGCTCTGCCCATCCGAAGACGTTTGGCTGTCATGTCCAGGTGGGAATTACCTTGGACAACTGCCCGACAGGTCTTTATCTTTCAGCTCCTGAATTCGGGTCCCTCAGGCTCTTTGTCTTTGTCTGTAACTGACTCTTGTTCAACGCTTTACATTCCCAACTTGCGCCTTATTTCCCCACTTGGATGATTATATATACCGGAAAAGACCTGAATGATCTAAGTGGTACCCAATAAACCAAAGTAGGAGGGCTGGGTAAAGTAAGGAAAAACTGAAAGGTTCATTAGGCAGGCAGGGTAATTGAACCCAGGCGCTTTCCGAAGAATTTAGTTGCCCAACAGGCAAGGCACTCCCAAAAGATAAAAATAACTACATAGTTTATCTGTACTTTACAGTATTTTACCTTAACTGATTCTCCTGGGGCTCTTGACGGGAACTCAACGGAGACAATAAGCCTCACTCACACCGGCGATGTTTAAGGCTGAGTGGCCGGAGGACTGAAGCATAAGCAAGGGGGAGTGAAGAATAAACAAGGAAAGCAGTGCAAAGGCAAGTCCAGGTCCAGGTAAAGGGGAAGGATTCTCCAAGGCCAGGTGACCCGCTACCCACCCCCAACCACCACAAGACAACAGACACCCACTTCCAGCCTGGTCACAGTTCACCTGCCTCCAACAGTCTGGGCAGTCCAGTCAGTGACCAGGCAGCAATGTAGTGAATCCTAGTTAGTTTTTACTGGGATAACAGGAGTTAGCTTAGCCTCTGGCATGCAGACTCGTGCCCCCGTCACCTAGTGACTTTTAACCTCCTTAGCTTGCTCTGTCTTACCCCATTTAATTATTTAATTCTTCTAAGATGGCTGCCTTGTTTATAGTTAGGCCACTTGTTATGAGTTACATTATCAGTGTCACCGTGCTAAGGCGTCAAGATCAAGCAACAAAGACAAACAAACAGTAGGTGTTCACACTTAGGGATTTTCCCTCTCTATACTTTCGAGGGATTGTTTATATTAATTGCCGTCCCAAGCATGTCTGTTATCTATTGTTTGGGAACACACCTACGTCAGTTGTCTTTGTAGATCTGTATAAATACATCGCACTTTAGACAGATAATCAGAGGGATTCCGACCGGAGGGCATCGCCACCATCGCTGATATCGATGCTGCAGTCGTCTTGATGCTGACCCAGTCTTCGTGTCCCTGCGGAGTCTGAGATAGAGACCTCATTCCAAGGTAACGAGGGTTGGGGGCTCCTCTCATGGACATGGCATTGGCAGATTAGGTTTAGCAAACCCAGCTCTCCTTTAGGTAGGAGGTTAGGCCTCTCACATTAGGGTATTAGGGCATATTACATCTCATAAGTCTTGCTTATGCATTGCAAGATGGTGGGGGTCTGTAGGATAATGAATAATGCAAGAAACAGAATTGTGAAGACGAGAGTCATTATTACAATCATTGCAGCCCATACAACTTTTCGCAAATTGCAGTTATGTTAAATAAAAACCATTGAAACTTTACTGCATCTTTCTCATTGCCTGTGTTTGTATGAGACATGATATATCTGGGAGAAAGGGGTAATCTCCGTTTAACCACGACATTCCCTGAGATGTCTTATTCTCGAGTCCATGCATAAAGGCGGCCACAAATCACCTTTTACTATTGTTTTTATGGTGAGGTGCTGCTAGTGAGCCGGTAAGGTTGGGACAACAGTTGCGACTTGTTGTAGGAAAGGCATAGTCGCCTACAAACAAAAGTACTGTCATCCTTTAACCAGCAGTCTTGCCCAGAGCAAGAGTCCAAACTACGACATGGCGCCCAACGATGGTGTTTAGCCACTAATTACGGATGCCCCGACTATCACTGTCTCACAGACAACAGGTACCCTAAGTACCATAATACAGAGTCGTCCGTGGTCTTTGGGAAAATCCTCCTCAGCTGAAAAGGTAACACCTGATTAAGATGTAGGTTGTTCGAGCTCGAACTCATGAAAGGACTTATACTCCCCATTTTGGTGTTCCGTTTTTCTAAACAAAATGGCTGCTGCCATAGACATTCCTGACAATGCTAGACAAGCACTAACACAACATTTATTAATGCATGGCCTTACAGATGAGGGCGGAGATGTTACTCTTATAATAGAAGCTAATGAAGTATACCAAACAGAAACTTTTAACTGTTGGGTCACCTTTCCTGAAGTAGACCAAAGAACACATACATTCCACACATATGAAATTGCGAACGTGCCTTTACGGTACAGAGCATACCAGTATCATGAAATATCGCTCACATACCAAGAGCATCAGAACTGGTTCGAAGGCGCCCTACCACATGTACTACAAAGAGTGAGGTTTGGTCCATTAAGTAATGACGGACCAACATGGCCTATGTTTGCTACCTACACACCTCACCCAGGCATACAAAATATGCCAATAGCAGATCTGCGAGATTTATATAATGAATTAGTGACATTATTATAAGGATGATTAGTTCAGTTCGTAATGCGAACATTGAACACAACACCAGCGCGTCCAGCTCCGCCAGCACCTGGTGGTTATCAATTGGCTACTGGGATTAATCCACAAACAGTGCATACTATTATGGGTAAAGTGCCCGCGGAACGGGAAAAAATACCATTCTGGATTGCCCAGAAAATGAATCAGCTGGAAGCTGTGTTTCCCCACACGGACCACAGGAAAAACATAGACTGCTCACTATGTGCTTGCCCTTTGGAATGGTTCCCTCGGTGGATGACTGTGCCACATGGGGTACAGTCTTCGCTGCCATATATACTACCACACATGTTACCCCAACACTTGCCAATTTACCGGAAGTGCTAAAACTAATACAAAATGAGCATGGGGCTGCACCATCCCTGGATTTGGGGATGAAATTAATGCGTAACTTTGACGCAGTTTCCTCAGTAATACTGAGTAATATTAAAGGGGAAGCAGTAGCACTGGTAATACGCCAGCGTCTCCGGGAAACTCCACACCAGGAACAAGAGAGACAGCTACCGAAAATAATTTCCGACACCTATACTAGTATAGGCCGGGATAGTTTGGGAGCCAAACCAAAGAAATTGGAGTTACAAGGTACCGCCCATAAGGAGGGTACAAAGCAGGCACAGGAGGGCTCTAAGAAGCGCTGGGACAAACAAAAAGATTTCAAAGAAATAAGAAATAAGAAATAAGAGAGCTGATTCCCCACACCCGGAGAACTCCAAAAGGACATATAATCTCAGAAATAGGGAGAACATTAAAACTCCAGACAGATATACTGATTCACGCCCCTCTCGTTCCTCTCAGGATGCACCGGATAGATGTAGCGAGAGAGGGGGCCGTCAAGATCGACGTCCTGAATACGTGAACGAAAAGAAAGACTTGCCACAGTCTACCATTAAAAAAGAAGAAAAGACTCCTCAGCAAAAGCCACAGTTTAAAAAGAAGGTGGCAGCATTGACAGCTACAAATGCCAGTATACTTGAGAACACTGTTGAGGAACAAGACGTGGGCAGTGACTCTGTTAGACAGCGTGGCAGAGGTCACGATATGTCGCCAGAGTCTGAAAGATCATCTGGTTGCAACAGCAACTAGCGATTTCATCGCAGTTGAAACAGTGGACGGTCGAGTTTTTCCCCCGATAGAGTTTGTGATTTGAAAATTCAGATAGAGGGAGACGTGGAACGCACTATTAGTGTGATATTTTGGGATGACCTTAGAAGTGATATCCTATTAGCCGAAAGAGACTGGCCATCTGAACACGTCCGCAAGCTCCCACATGGGGAAGATGTCACTTTGCCTTCTTTCTCCGATCTTGTTCCGGAAGCAGACAAAGAAGCCTATGCTTCTGAATGGGCTTCACGCAGGCACCTGCGTTATATCGCAATCATGTAGGCTTTCTCATTGTATTATTCCTGGGATATGAGCTATCAAACGAGGGAAAGAGCCTGGCCCGCACTTTCTAGAAAAATGTGCTCAACTGCACCCTCCTAACACACTTAAGAAACTACAGTTATTACTAGGTTTCTTTAATTTTAGCAGGACATACATTCCAGATTATGCACAACGTATCAAGCTACTTTATGACTTAGTTCAGCCCAATTTTTCTAGCAGGCACTGGACAATTGAACACACCCGCATCCTTAAGGAGATGCAACAGGACATGCTAGAAGCTAAACACTTGCACACATGTGACAATAAAACAAATGTGTTCATCAGAATAATTGCTGGTGCCATTGGATTTACTTATGTCACCTTCAATGAGGATGACACGGTGCCCATAGCGTATAAATCACATTTATACTCCAGTGCTGAAAAGCGTTTTGCACCTACAGAAAAGATTCTGAAGGCAGTTCAGATGGCCTTCATAAAAGAGAGACCACTTGCCCAGGGGAAACGTATTATTGTTGTCTCCCCGGTGCCGGCCTTAGAGGCTGTCACCAAAGCAAGCGTTCCCAACGCTAAAGCAGTACATCCACGTTGGATTCAATGGGCAACGTCTCTGACCACCACTGATGTTGATTATATATTTGATCCAAAACTTCAGACACAAGAGTTGCTCCAGTACGAACAAGAGTACCCCGCTCCTCTAAATATCTTGCCCCTGGACAGATACCATACTGTCATATATACTGATGGTTCAGCACAACCCGCTGTAGGTACTAAACATCAATACTCCGCAGCTTGTGCAGCCGTGTGCGGAGTGATGGAAGATGGAGTCTTCCACCCTCACAATACCTACACGCAGACCTTAGGGGACTGCACAGCCCAGTTCTGAGCTTAAAGCTCTTATGCTAGCGCTCAAACATACTGAGCCAGGATGCCAGACTTTAATAGTCTGTGACTCTTATTATTGCGTCCAGTCATACAATGACTATCTCAATCATTGGAAACTGAACGGGTTTAGAGATTCTAAAAGGAATACCATTAAACACTAAATATTGTGGGGGAGGGTGGCTGATCTTAAGAATAAGCCGCCATGTGTCCATGTAGTACATACATTGGGACACCAACATGTAGGAGTACACGTTACTGGTAATACATTGGCTGATGAAGCGGCCAAAGCAGCAGTAGCTACGGCTTCTGTGGCTGCATTGACTCGTTCTCAGACGAGATTGGATAGTGAAATATTGACTGCTGTTAAAGCTTCGGCTGCAGGCAAGCCCCTTCCGAAAGGATACCCTACAAACTATACTTACCATATCAGTGCGCAGAATGTTGCTTACACAACAATTCCTGGGGTTGGAGATCGAGTGATCACCAATGAAGACCAGAGATTAGACCTAATTGAAGCAGTGCAGGAGGGTGTCGCTTCTGCACATGCTGGTATATCGGCCATGATAACACTCCTACAGAAACGCTTCTGGTGGACTGGTCTATGCAGACGAACAAAACAGTATGTCCTTTGCTGTGACATTTACCAACAGATCAAGGGCTCTAATATCAAACGCCCACCGCAGACATCCCTCTTAGTGTCCAACAGGCCACTACAGTGTGTGTACCTGGACCATTGTGGTCCCTTACAGCCTGATGGTGCATACAAATACATTTTAGTCACTGTAGATTCTTGTTCTAGATTCCTGTGGGTATGGCCACAGAGGTCGGCTGACGCCCAGACTGTTATAAAAGACTTGTGATCTTCATTGGTACATATGTGGTTGCAGCATTCCATTCGGACCAGGGCCCTGCATTTGCCTCTAAGGCATTCAGGGATACCATGGGGACGAAGGGTGTTAAACTCCACTACTCCACACCATACCATCCAGAGGGAAATTCGGTCATGGAGAGGAGGAATCGTGATCTAAGGCAGTCCTTAACAGCTCGAGTATTAGGTTCAGGCCGCAGTTGGTTACATCACCTATATGGGGTCCAGAGAGCACTGAATAATCTGCCAAGACGGTCCTTGGGGGGACGCACTTCATACGAGGTTCTCTTTGGGATACCTATGTATGTCCCAGTTCTTGATGCCCCTGGTGTGGTGGCAGCAGAAACACCATTTGACATAAATGAACGTCTCACTGTTTTACAGGAGCTTCAGCAATTTCGTGATGATAAATCATCTGCAAGTGCTGCCACTTTAGGAATAAGGGATTTCGCGAAAACTTCGACTGGCTGGATTCCTAAAGTTGGAGATCTGGTTCATGAGAAGATCGCAGTGAAGAAGGAGTTCAGTCCATCATACAGAGCACCTGTACCGGTCTTGGGAATTCAAGGCACCAGGACTGTCATCTTACCACCACTGTCTGGTTCTAAAACGAACAGATTCATCTCCATTGATGACATCAAATTACACCATGTGGCCGATCCTTCACAGTAGACCAAGAGGTCCTTTGGGTGGTTCCCGATCCCCTCTCACTACCCAACAGGACATACGTCTACATAGTAGGATGAACAACATTACTACAGACTATGCAACAATGTCAAATGCTGTTCCAGACATCTCCTTGACCATGGGGAGGGCGGAAAATGAACTCTTGCTAGTTCCTGTCACCACTTCAGTGACCACTCCGGTCCAAGATCTAACTGTTTTTTACACAAACACATCACAGACTAATGACACTGTCTACCAAGAGCCCCCACGTGTAGTGGACCAAAGTACAGATGGTGCACCGGCTCCTGTGTTTGCATAGACTGCCTCTGGCTATTTCATTGACATTGATGATTCTTCTTCAGATTCATCCACTACTGTGATTGACAATGTTTCAAAAATAAGTCCGCTGTATCATTGCCTTAAAAAGAACTATTTGAAGTACCCATGGAACTATTTATGGTTCTGTTTGACATTTTTTGCATTATTTTTATGGATTGGCTTTGTGACTTTTCTTTTTGCTTATAAATGGTCACTATATTCCTGATCGCTCCTCTGTGGAGCCTGTTGATGAAGTTTTAACTCCATATCATTCCTCACATAAGGTCCAAAGAGACTTGTCCCCTGTAAATGTTACAGCAATACTGATTTCTGATGGTATTGTGTGGGACAAAGTTCCATTCGATATATACGGGCCTACTAAAAGTATTCAAATACTATACCGGTTCAAAATTTCAATGACTGATGTAATTACACCTGATGTTGTCTCTGATGATTGGGATGTCCAAACAGTTGATTCCATGCTAACTGAAATGAAGGACTATTCCGCTTTTGAAAGTGATGATATATATGAACATACAATGAATTATGGGGAAATGTTCTGCTATAACAATTGGGGACATTACTACCTACACTGTGCCACTAGATACAGGCCAGTATTAAACTGCACACAGTGGGAACACTGTTCTACACCACCAGTGAGGAGCCCAAAGTACTATAGTGATAAATTTACATACTTTTCTGGGCCTGACACAAAAAAAGCAGAGTCGTATTATTTTAAAATACCTCCGGCACAAATTAGGAAAATTTTGCTAACTGATACAAAAATGATTTATTCAGATACCTTTGTTTCCCGGCTCGCAGTTGAAGGTTACGAATACTGGAAGAGCACTATTGATTTGAAAAGTGTATGGAAAACACAAGATTGGCAGATACAGGGTAGGTAGGCTTTATTTCAAGCATGCCTGATTCCTGTGCAAATGATTTTCTTAAATGACACTATTCAGCAGACATCCTGTCTGGGGTTAGCAAAAATTAAAGACTTGAACACGCCCAGTATCCCCACTCCGGCAAGGTTTAAAGATTGGTAATCCTTCCTTAATATCACAGAGGACAGGCTAGATGTAATGGTCAAGGCTGGTACTTATAATTCTTCACTTTCCAGTCCCGGCGGGTGGTTAATATGGCCCACTGACACTAATGAGTGTCAAGCACGTTTTCTGAACTCTTCAAGGGTTTTTTCAATTAACAGGCCATACCAGTATCACTGCAGCGTACAAGATGGTAGAAGAAATGGCTGTAGACCCTTTTAAAGCTTGCCAAAACAGCAGCAGGTTGATTGGAGCATAACCATCAGCAGCAATGGAACATCAAAAACACAGGTGAGTGCTTAATGTGTTGATAATTACAGGCTCCGACCAGCATTCGAGTGCAGCTTTTGTAATGGTGCACCCAGAACCCAGCTGCGGTTTGTGCAACTTCCGGTAGAAGTGGATCCACATAGGGGAGTGTGCAGCCATTAGACCACGTCCCCTGCTTCTGTCATTCCCCTTTTTCCGGCATAGCGATTGTAACGTGTGCCTGAAGCAGAGACACGCATCCTCAATCCTGACAGTTACTTGAAAAAACAAACATCATGTCTGTGTTATCACACCAACGCTTTTCAATCTATAATAACTGTAAAGCCTGTAAACAGTAGAAATGTGTCAGAATACGATATTTCACATGAGAAGAAGAAAAGAAAAATGTAAAAATCCAGATAGGTTGTAACCCAGACCATATGATATATGTACTAGTTTATCCCAGTAATATGAAATAATTTACTACCAACATCAACCCAGTGAAAAAGGGCATTTTGGAACATATGATAGCTAAAAGGAATAGTGACAGAACGTACTGTGTAGCTCATCACCTTCAGGAACATTACAATGGCAGAAGTGATTTCCTTAATTTATTTTCAATAGACCAAACTGCAAAGAATCCCAGAGGGTGGGGATAGAGTATGCTGATATGCTTGGAATGTTTGGTAAGTTCTGGACTTGGAAACAAAATTTAGTTCCGGTTTGAACAGTGAAGAGGAATTCATTTTCCATTTATAATAGGATGTATGTAAAATATATTTGTTACTGCAGCATAAACCCTTTCTTAATTTCATTTTTAAAATGCACTTTTTTATAGAAGACCTACCATCAAGAAAACATTCAAGGCCCATTTGAGCGCTATGTAGTTTATAGTACAGTATAGTATAGTATGTCACACAGTATGTATAAAATATTTTACTATAACTTTGCATACTTTGTGATTTAAAACTGTGAAATATAACTGGACTAATATAAGATATATATATGAAATTGATTTGAGTATAATCATTTTCAGTTTTATGAGTAAATAAATACGTAATATTGTTATTTGAAGGTATCATCAGTATATGATGGGTATATTGTTTACATTATGAACAGGCACATTTTGGATATAAATTGAAATCCATTTTGAACTCACCAACTGTGATGAGCATTACCACCTATAACAAATAGGTTTAGAAGTGGATTATCTATCAACATGCAATACAATGTGTAAGTCTACTATTCAAAACAGATGAATTCTGTGAAGTTCTGACTGTGCTCTTTCTGTTTTTATATATATGCACTTTAACTTTGCGTTCTATCAGTATTCACATTAACACCTTGGTTGAACACAGAGGAAAGACTATCTATGTTTACCATGAAGACGACCATTTTGTTTGAAGCAAGTTGGTGAAAGACCTTTTCTCACAAGGAAATTCAACACCATAATTTTATCTCTTTTGTTGTACTCACAAACTCTATTGAAATACGGGTTATTGTGCACAGCTATCATTCAACAACCCAGGAAAGCATTTCACAAGTGTTAGTTGACTAGGAATGTTCACAAAGCTAAAGGTTTGACAGTGGTGGAATAGCCTAGAGATTCCAAGTGCACCAGTTGGTTGAACATCATTCAGATCCGAGTCAGAGGACGCAGAGCCAACTCCCACCAGTAGGTGGAACTCATGTTAAATCCTGTATTTTAGCAGAGGTAGACAGTGAGCATAACCATAAGCTAATTTTATAATTCATAAGATGTGATGACAGCTGTAACGAAGTAGAGAAGAAAGGAAGCTTCAATGACACTGATTTCAGACAAAGAAGCATGTCTGTCTGTAGCTAATTATGTGTATAGTACTGTTCAAACGAAAACACTCATTATGGAGAAACTCCAACGTTTGGAGAATGGCTTACGGCTTAACTAAGTAAATGGCAGGAAGCAACCTTCCTAGAAATATACATTGCAGTAGGATATGTTTTGAGGGGACTGAGACTCCAAATAATATCCTCATATGAGAAACCTAATACACAAATTAGAAAAATGGTCACAAAATACAGCAGGCTGTAGGAAATGATGCACATTTTTATGAAATATGCATGGCATGAACATTCTGAAATTTTGTAGGAGACAGAATTGATATTAAATGAGGTGTCAACAAGTGAAGATCAAGCAAGTATTAACAAGATCAATAAGAATATGGATAAACAACTAGAGAAATATGAAGAAAGTAGGGGCAACAAACTGGAAGTTTGAGAGCAACAGAATAGATCATAAATGTGGTTGCATCTGAATGTTTGCTAAAATTAGGATAGCTTGACAGAAGAAAAGGTTTTTACAAAAGAACAAAATTACATTTGAAACTCTAATCAGGATTTGAAATCAATTTGAGTGCTAATACTTCTGGTGGCAGTGACACTTGATCGTCTAAAGAAGTAGAACACCACAATACTTTTTTAGACTAATTTTGGCTGCTGTGTCAGGGAAAGGAAAGACAAATACAGAAGGGAAAAGTAAACGGTGGCGGAGATCTAAATCTAAAGAAAAATGGATAGAATGATGTAGGGGAAGGTATACGAGAACATACCATAATCCACTGAAGAGAATAATAAAATCCTTTGTTAGTTTGTGATGAATTAACAGGATCGCCAGAAGATGTTTTATTATTTGCTGAAAAGATATTGCCAATTTTGCCAAAACATTCTATCTTGCTAATTATTTCTCAACAATATATTAGAATTTGGTATTGGTACACTACGTATAGTGATTTTGTGAATGAATTTACCAATTGAAATATGTATTGTGAGTTATATGAATTATCACATGGAAAATTCCCTTCATTGTTAAAAACCTAAGGAAGAAAATTGTTTAATTCTTCAATGATGTAGAGTGTTTTGTTTATTTTTATTTTTAATTTGCACTTGCACTTTGTCTACATATGAATGTATGTAATGAATGGTGGCACCCTTCTGTGAACAAGACTCAGAGGTGTGGGTCACAACACCTTGGGTCCTTTAAATCCCATGAAATAAATATTTTTCGTGCAATACAAACACCCTTGCCCAGGTGCTTTTGTTTTGATAATAGTTGGACAAATTTGCACAATACTTTAAAAAAAAAAAAAAGAATAAAACAATACCAACACAAGTGTGATTTTCTTATGTTAATTCCCAGAGGAAACTTTGGTTTCTCCGATTCAGAAATAATAGCTGAATGGAACTGTATATCATTTGGCTGAAGGTTACAAATGTACTAAAAAAAAGCATGATTTTCATGATTTGGTTTAACTCTGAGCAGTTGACCTTCAATTGATTTTTTCCAGTTTATTCAAAAATTTAAATTAGCGTAAGCACACAAAATGCTAAAGAAGGAACTAGAAGGTGACCACCAGGATGGTAATAAAGATTAGACAATCTGGACAGTCAAAGATGCTGAAAGTTTAGGTGATGTTTGTGATTTGAACCAATAGAATCAATGTTTAGAAAATTTAGATCTACAAAATGACATGAATGACAAATAAATAATTAGAACACTGAATGGTATAGGAATAACTACTAATCAAAGTAGTGGAAGTTATTTTAAACTGAAATCTAGATTTGTGCCAAGATTACCACATGAGAGATTGATGTCTTCCATGACTTGGTTTTGAAAGATTTCTAACAGCTGAGATGAGAAACATTCTGTAGGAAAAGGAAGAATCCAACCAGGTCACAATAAAAAACACTTACACTCATAAACAACAATCAGGGCCTTTCCATAAAACAATTGAATAAGGGAGGCAATGTGGTGTTATGGGTGAGGGAGAAATATCTACAGGAAGCCACAAAACATAAGGCTAACAATAAGTGTTGTGTCAAGATAAATATGGATTACCATAAAAAATTGACTTAGTAATAATATGAGAAACAGATTTCTTGGATGACAGTCTTTTGAGTTTTAATGAATATCAGTTTCTCAAGAAGGACAATCCAATGATTCCAACTCTGTACTTCCTTCCCAAAGTAAATAAGGACAATGAGCATCCACCAGGAAGACCAATAGTATCTGCCATAGGCATTCTCCTTGCACGAACTTCAATTTAAATTGATCCTTTTTTGTTTTCTTTTGTTGAAAGTCTACCTTTTTATTTGAGAGATAGTACTGACTTTTTAAAAAAAGATTGATCATATTCTGTGGAACACTGACCATTGGCTTGTACCGTTAAATGCACAGTTTTTATATACTTGTATAAGGTGTAATGATGGTATACAAGCCTGTGAACACTATCTGAAAGCATGACTCATTCCATTGTTTGAGCACAACAGAATGCTCCTCAGTATGATCAATTTTCGTTTGAATAAGAACATGTTACTATTCTATATTTCTCTGTAAAACAGATCTAGGGTATGGCCATGGGCACCTGTTGTGTCCCCAGCTACATCAGTTTATTGATGGGCTGGTGGGGGAACAGGTGTCCATAGATCCTAGTCTCCTGGATTTTATGAGGCTATCATATGGCGATGCTATATTGATAATATTTTTATGATTTGGGGTGGAACATTACTAAGATTATATGTCTATAGCTCAATCATGAACAAGACTACTTTGAAGTTAATGTTAACTATGATATGTAGCCAGATTACCAATAACTTCTTAAACATGAGATTGGGAACTCATAGTGACAAAGTCATAACCCCCTTATATAGAAAAGAGACAACAGGTAATATGGTATTACATGCCCATAGTGTCCACCATTACGGACCAAATAGAATATTCTGCAAGGGAAACTTAAATAATTAAACAGAAATGGTAGCACTGAGGAGAAATTTGTTGTGGCTCTGAAGAGGTAACAGAACAATTTACCCCAAAGAGTAATCCCTTTCAGGTTCTGAATACAGCAGTTCACAGAATCAAAAGAGTTACAAGAGATGACCGCATGTACAAAGAAGATCAGATTACAAAAAAACAGGAGATAAATCTGTTGATGATAATTTTATTACAATAATCAATACTTTCAACAGTTCCTCCAAAAAGACAAGAAAGCTATGTAAAAACATTGGGAGGTGCTCTGCAGTGAAAAATGTATTACTGATTTGATTGGTTGAGGACCCAGTTCAGCCTAAAGGAGAAACAGAAATCTCAGGGACTATTTGATTAGGAGCCGCTATGAAGAATAAACAACAGTTTGTCAAAAGATAATGCCTGACTTTTGACCACTGTCTTAGAAGCACTGGCAAATGTGACAGGATGCACCCGGAACCTCAAGGCATCTTTATTTATAGACAACACAAACGCATCTTTAGTTATTGCTCTGACTTTTTTGACTCACCAAACATTAGCTTGTGATCCACTGGTTGGGAAACACTGTCATGACAGTGGTTTTAACATTGTCAAAACAAGAAGTGATTTATTTAAACTGATTAGAGAATTGAAATTTCTGAAATTTTATGCTGTGACCCCAAAGAAACACTCTCAAGTTGTACATATTATTAAAGAAAACATCAAACAAACATTGCATTTCAAATTCAGGATATCAAAACATTGAGAACTCTGAGGGACTGGAAGGTGATACTATGGATACAACACGTGATACAATGTGGTTCTGGTTCTCCTATGAAAGAGCTATAAGACCACCCAATTGGCTTGGGGATCAACCAAGGGTCTTTTTCTGCTGCACAAATTGCAAAGCATGCAAGCATAGCCAGTGTGGAACTGATTACGAAGTGCATATAGAAACACACCTCATATTAATAAATTCATTACCTGCAGGACAGAATTTCTGATATATTGCATTGACTAGCCGTGCAAGAAAAAGTATTTTGGAAGCACCATGTTTCTAGTAACAAAATTGATACTTGAACATAATTGTTTGTTCTTCAGCAATGCTTCCAAGTATCCAGTGGCCCGACATTTCACAAATTATCGTCATGGGGACTGGACAAAGATGGCTTATTTTGGGTTAGATACACTGAGTACCTATGAAAGGGAAGGTGATCATGTGTGAGCTTACAAAAACTTGAGTCACAGTATATTATCAGTTGATCTTTGAACCCACAGGCCTCATTATCAGTGAGGATTTAGTGGTACACTTAATAGAATGAATGTTTGGGATTTTATGAGATGATGTTTGCATTGGCAGGGCCTTTTAACATACTTTCTATGTTTCTTTCTTTCTGTTTCCAATTTTATTGCTATCCGCATGAATGATCATGTGTTCAAATTGCTAAAAAGAAATTCCTGTATTCATTTGTGATGAATTAACAGGATCACCAGAAGAGATTTTATTATTTGCCAAATAGACTTAGCCAATTTTGCACAAAAAAACTTGACAATATGTTAGATTTTGGTATCTGTACAAAATGTATAAATGTCTCTACGACCACATTATTCAACCAAATAATGATGTTGCAAATTAATTTACAAGAGGAAATATGGATTGTGAGCTATAGGAAATATCACACTGAAAATTCCCTTAATTGTTAAAAAAAACTATGGAAAAAAGAACGACTAGATGTTCAATGATGTAGAGTGTTTATTTTTATTTTTAACTTGCACTTACACTTTGTACATGTGTGAACGCATGTAATGAATGGTGGCACCCTTCTGTGAACAAAACTCAGATGTTTGAGTCAAAACACATTGGGTCCTTTAAATTCAATTAAATACATACATTTGGTGCAATACAAACACCCTTGTTCAGATACCTTTGTTTTACAATTAGGTGGACAAATCTGCATGAAACTTTCCCCAAAACAAATAAAACTAATCCAGCAAAAGTGTAATTTCCCATGTTAATTTGTAGAGGAAACTTTGCTTCTCTGATACAGAAACAATAGCTGAATGGAACTGCACAAACTTTGGCTAACAAATACAAATTTACTCAGAAAGCATGCTTTTTGTGCTTTGGTGTAAATCTGTGCAGTTGTCTGAGAAATTAGCATTTAAAGAGGGGCTTAGGTTTGTCAAGAAGGGGTTGAAATGTTAGGTATATCTAGACTTCTGGGGCATTTTTATACCCCATTTGTGCCAAATTTGCATAATATTTTTTATGCAAACTCAGCGCAAACCTAACCTCAAATTTATACTTTGGCGCTAGATTAATCTAATGCCAAAGGTTTGGAGTTAAAGTCATTTTTTGCCTACGGGAAACTACCTTGCGTCAATGAGATGCAAAGTAGGCGTTCCTGGGAAAAATATTACAATCTGGCCTTAGCGCAATATCTATCCCTCTATGCTAAAATCAAGCACTGAGTGAAGGGGGCCTTAAGTAATGGTGCTAAGCTTGCTTAGCGCCATTATTTAACGCCAGGTTCAGGGCAGGGGTTAGGGGACCTGTGGGCCTATTTCCATGGTCAGAGACCATGGAATGGGGCCACAGGTGCCCTTCCCTAACCCAAGGGACCCCTCCACCCACACCAGAGGGATGCCAGATGATAGGGGGACCCCATCCTCTGGTGAGTAAGGTAAGAACAGGTGAAGTGCCATGGCGGGGTCTAACTTGCCCCCCCCCCCCTACATGGCACTGGCCTCAATGGCCATGCCCCCGGGACCAATGTCCCCGGGGCATGGCCAGTGGGGTGGTGGGCATTATTCCTGTCTTTACCAAGACAGAAGTCATGTCCATGGGGGTTGTGCGTCAAAGGATTATTTATGCCTCTGCCCATTCTAGCATCATCCTTTGACGCACAACCTTCTGTTCCTCCTACCCCACCCGGCTAGAGTTCTTTCTTATGACACTAGCCGGGCCTTGCTGCAGGCTACGTCCTACCATAAATATGACGCCCGTCCGGCATCTGCTAGCTGGCGGTATACATTTTCGCGCACAACTGCGTCAGGGCCTTGGTGTCCTCAGATTGACCAATGTAAATTGGGCTAGTCAATCCTGATTGGCTGGCTACAAACTGGACAATATTTAGTGGCAGCCATTACAGGACGTAGGGTCATGGTAACCATTGAAATCCGTTATAGTAATAGTAATAGTAATAGCCTGTTTTTAGGGTCACAAAAAGGAACTCATATTGAGGGTAAGAGATTTTGGTCCTAATATGAATCATTTGTTGGTGGTGTTATACTCTTTTTAGGAATTCTAGTCAGTTGTCAGGTGATTTTATCCTGTGAAAAATGTTGATCGTCTGCTGGGATTTGATGAACAATGCTTGAAAGAAAATAGTTTTCTCTCATGAATTTCTCATTGAGGTTATGGAAGGTGTCCCAGAAGTTAAAACAAGAACACATTTACTACACATTCACACTATATTCCCCAACCATTTAAGAAACAAACTCTGATATCTAAGAAGAACACTTATTTTAAGAGCAGAAACCTGTCAGTTGATTCCCCAGTTTCTACTGCAGCTTCTCACAGTGTTCTAATAAAAAGCTAGAGTATTAACATTCTGACAGAAGTGTGACACAAAGGGGGTCATTACAACCCTGGCGGTCGGTGTTAAAGCGGCGGTAAAACCAATAACAGGCTGGCGGTAAAAAAAATTGAATCACGACCGTGGCGGAAACCGCCAACATAGACAGCCACTTTAACACTCCGACCGCCACGGCGGTACAAACAAACACCGCGGCGGTAACCGCCAACAGACAGACAGAGGACAATGTACCTCCCACACTATTACAACCCACCAATCTGCCACCTTTTCCTGGGAGGATTCACTGCGAACAAAAACACAGCAGAAACAGGACTTCGAAGGGAAAACGCTCACTTCTTCACACCCCACGAGGAACCAGGACACCATGGAACCGGAACTTCAGATATTCCCAGCCTTTATCTTCCTGCTCCTCTACCAGGAGCACGAACGCCGGCGGTGAAGACCACGGTGAGTACTGCACCTACAACACAGGGGAGGGGGGAGGGAAAAAACAGTGACACACGCACGCAGCACGCAACACCCCCACCCCCACCCTCACCCACTACAACACTCATACTAATACATATTGATATATTACAGTTACACTCCCAACCCCCCCCTGGAAGAATGCAAGGACAAAAGGAAATAAGTCGAATAATTGTGATATATTCAATTACATAAATCAAAAATATTTACAAATATATACATTTATACTATATACAATTATACACACCAAGAACACAAGTCCAAGGGATTCCACCATCATAGTCCGTGGATCACTGGGCCCAAAAGGCATGGGCGAGGCCCACACTCAATACCCGAACAAGACAGAGAGAACACTGCAGGGGCATCAGATAGAAATAAAACAGGCACCTCAGGGTGAAGGGAAGGGGGGGGCACCTCAGCCGGTTGAGTGCACAACGCCAGATCCACGAGGGGGCTCCATGCCCACTGTTCAATCCTGGGGACTGCAAAGCCACAGTCTCTCAAGTCTCTACAGTGGGTGGGTTGCCCACTGTTCAATCCTGGGGAGTGCAAAGCCACAGTCTCTTAAGTCTCTACAGTGGGTGGTTTGCCCACTGTTCAATGCTGGGGAGTGCAAAGCCACAGTCTCTCAAGTCTCTACAGTGGGTGGGTTGCCCACTGTTCAATCCTGGGGAGTGCAAAGCCACAGTCTCTCAAGTGGATAACAGTCTCCACTGGTTCTGGAGGGGGCATTGTGCCCAGAGTGCTTCATCCTGCCAAGGACTGAGGTAGTGGATGTGATACTCCACTGGTTCTGGAGGGGGCTTTGTGGCCAGAGTGCTTCATCCTGCCAAGGACTGAGGTAGTAGATGGGATACTCCACTGGTTCTGGAGGGGGATTTGTGCCCAGAATGCTTCATCCTGCCAAGGACTGAGGTAGTGGATGTGATACTCCACTGGTTCTGGAGGGGGCTTTGTGCCCAGAGTGCTTCATCCTGCCAAGGACTGAGGTAGTGGATGTGATACTCCACTGGTTCTGGAGGGGGCTTGGTGCCCAGAGTGCTTCATCCTGCCCATGGCGGCCTCAGTAGCGTCGGAATCATTGGCGCCCACTGGCCTGCAGTGCTGCTGGCGGCGGTGTCCTGGGCAGCGGTTCTGCTGGTGGCAGTCTTGTCCTGGCCTGCGGTGCTGCTGGCGGCGGTGTCCTGGGCAGCAGTTCTGACGGTGGTGGTCTTGTCCTGGCCTGCGGTGCTGCCGGTGGCGGTTTCCTGGGCAGCGGTGCTGCTGGCAGTCCTGTCTTGGGCAGCGGTGCTGCTGGCAGCCCCTGTCTTGGGCAGCGGGGTTGCTGCTTGCGGTCCTGTCTTGGGCAGCAGGGCTGCTGCTGGCGGTCCTGTCTTAGGCAGCGGGGCTGCTGCTGGCGTTATCTTCTCCTGGGCAGCGGTGCTGCTGGCGGTCCTGTTTGGGCAGCGGGGCTGCTGCTGGCGGTCCTGTCTTAGGCAGCGTTGCTGCTGCTGGCGGTCTTCTCCTGGGCAGCGGTGCTGCTGGCGGTCCTTTCTTGGGCAGCAGGGCTGCTGCTGGCGGTCTTCTCCTGGGCAGCGATGCTGCTGGCGGTCTTGTCCGCCGTGCTGATCTTCCCAGACTTGCCGGTTTTAATGTGCCACTTCCCCACCTTGGATGGTGTTGCAGCTGTCTCCACACTCCCAACTGTACCCCTGGGAGCTGCTATGGTGGCTGATTTCTTTCCCCTCTCCCACTGGGCACTGGCCAACTTTTTATGCTTGACAGGTGGGGGACTGTCCGTGCTCTGGCTCCTTGCCACACTGGCTGCCATGCTGCCTGGTGCACTCCATAATCCGGTGACTACTGGCATCACTGGTCCCGCCGATGTTGTGGCTGAGGTGCTAGGTTGGGACCTGGAGAGTCAGGCCCTAGGAGACTGAAGAGTTGAGGGAGGTGAGGGAAAGAGGTCAAGGCTGGCCAGGAAAAGTTTCTTAGGAACACTGGGACAGGTAGCTGGAGGGAGTTTGGGAGTGGAGGAAGAGGTTGTGGTTGTAGGAGGTGTACTTTTGCTGACTTTGGGTGAAGGTGCATGGGCTGGAGGCTGTCGTGAGGTGGATGGCTGTTGGGTGTGTGGCTGCGTCTGTGTACCTTGGGAGGTGGCCTTACAGACACACTGGGAGAGGACACAGGGGATGTGTGAATGGTAGTGGGGGTGGTGACTGCACGTGAGCGAGGTGTGGTGGTGGGTGTGCTGGTGATGGACGTAGTGGCTGAGGATGTAGTGCATGCAGGTGTGAGTGGAGACGAGACGGAGGGAGGAGGGAGACCTGTGGGATGTGTGGTGCTTATGTTTGCCAGAACTTCCCTTGTGTGTTGAGGTGTGTGCATGCTGGTCTGATGGTGTGCTTGGGATAGGCTGAGGTATAGGGGTGTGGGTCTGGGTGGAGAAAGCTGGAGGGGGGAGGCTAGAGACAGGGACAATGGCTGCCATCAGTGCTGAGGACAGAGTCTGAAAAGCTCGCTGAAGAGCTGCCTGACCAGAGTAAATGCCCTCCAGGTATGCATTGGTTTGTTGCATGCCTCTCTACACCCTGGATGGCATTCAAAATGGTAAACTGCCCAACAGTGAGGGACCTGTGGAGGTCAATGGCCTCCTCACTGAGGGCAGCAGGGGTGACTGGGGAAGGGCCTGAGGTGCCTGGGGCGAAGGTGATGCCCGTCCTCCTGGGTGAGCGGGCATGGGGCAAACGCTGAGGGGCTGCTGGGAGGGCGGTGCTGGTAGGAGGGGTGGCGGCCGTACCTGTAGATGCGGGGGGCACAGATGGGGCCACCACCGCAAGGGAGCTCCCATTAGAGGAAGAGTCCGTATCGCTGGTGTCAGCTCCTGTCCCTGCCGTGGAGCTTCCCTTGCCCTCCGTCCCTCTGGTGACTTCAGACTCCGTAGTGTCGTCCTCCAGGGCCATGTGGGATGCAGCTCCCTCCTGCTCCGGTGCCACTGCTCCTTCGCCTGATGATGCTAATGCACACAAGAACAGGGAGACCACAAAAAGGGGGGGGGAGACAGAAGAAAGACATGTTCAGTGCATACAATACTGCTACCCTTGGCGGACACGACAGACACAGAAGCCCCCTGCACTACACCGCGCACTTGGAGTCCACTATTCAATCCCTGGGACATGGCATACAAGGCTATGGCCGATTTCTGCACACATGGATGTCACAGGAGCCTGACTAGGTATAGTTGGCACTGTACACAGGTGGGGTGCCACAGGGCCTGCCTGAAGAAGGGACCTTAACTACTAAACTCGCCCTGGCCTAGGGGAACCCACAGCCAACCTCCCCCACCCAGACACCTCCAATTTGAGCTGAATCAGCAGAATGAGAGTGTACGCACCCCCTTGTTGCTGCTGTGAGCCCTCAAGCACCCATCCAACTCCGGGTACGCCACCGCCAGGATCCTGAACATCAGGGGGGTCATGGTGCGACGGGCACCTCTCCCACGTTGGGAGGCCATCCCCAGCTGGGCCTCCGCCGTCTTCTTGCTCCAGCGGCGAATGTCCTCCCATCTTTTCCGGCAGTAGGTGCTCCGTCTGTGGTAGACCCCCAGGGTCCGGACTTCCTTGGCGATGGCAGGCCAAATGTCCTTCTTCTGGTGGGCGCTGACCTACAGGAATTGTACAGGGGAAAAAGAAGTAATTAGCAACTGCACCGTCACAGTCATTGGCCGCATCCCTACCCTTCCCATGACGCACATGCACTCACCGTTGTTTCATGCACGCCTCATTCTCACCCCCCCTATCTTTCATCCACCCCACTCCAAAAAGGCATTGTCCATACAGCATGCTCACAGTGTACTTATCTGTTTGTCTGGAGGACCGTAGAGTAGCGTGTACTGGGGGAGGACCCCATCCACGAGTTTCTCCAACTCCTCCGTGCTGAACGCAGGGGCCCTTTCCCCAGACACACAAGCCATTCTCTCTTCCAGACTGAGGTCACAGCAGCACTTGCAGTGTAGGTCCTCTCCTGTCGAAGATCAGGTATCGAGTGAGTGAACAGATAGAAAATGGCAGTCACGTCCGCGGCGGTGCGTACCGTCACCGCCGGCGTACATCGTCATTGGCTCCTGGGACCCATAGGGTCCAATGTTAACCAATGCAGAATTGCGCTGCGGTCTTCGACCGCCTACCGCGATGGTGTACAACGCCAGCGCAGTTACCTCATATCCCCTTGTCCCACATTACAGGTTAGGCAGCTGCCATTTCAGGGGCCCACATGGCATTATTTTTGACTGCGTCACACATACCTAGGCCTTGCCTAAACACTCATACCGGCAAATTTCGATTTATGAATATTTTCAGAGAAAGCTGTGTTTACGTACCTCAGACTTGGATGACTCTCTGCTCGCTGTTCTCCTCCATAGGCACCGTCCGCTGGGGCATGTGAGGAGATGGCGGCATCCTCCGGTGTACAGACCGCTGGTGGACCTGTCGACAATGGAGGAGCGACATGTGATCATCACCTACAGGCTTGATCGTGCCACAATCATAGAACTGTGTGCCCAGTTGGAGCCAGACCTGATGTCAGCTATCCGCCATCCCACAGCAATCCCCCATCAAGTGCAGGTGCTGTCAGTACTCCATTTCCTAGCAAGTGGGTCTTTTCAAACAACAGTGGCCATAGCATCAGGGATGTCCCAGCCTATGTTCTCCAACGTGTTGTCCAGAGTGTTGTCTGCCCTGCTGAAACACATGCGGAGCTACATCGTTTTCCCTCAGGTGGAGGATTTGCCAACATCATAGGTGCCATTGATGGGACACATGTGGCCTTGGTCCCCCCACGCAGGAGTGAACAGGTGTACAGAAACCGGAAGAGTTACCATTCCATGAATGTGCAGATGGTGTGTTTGGCAGACCAGTACATCTCCCATGTTAATGCAAAATTCCCTGGCTCAGTGCATTACGCTTACATCCTGTGGAATAGCAGCATCCCTTATGTGATGGGGCAACTACAGAGGCGCTGGGTGTGGCTATTAGGTGAGCACATGGACCCAATACAGTGGGAAAAGTTGTCTGGGTCTGTGGATGTCCCTATGAGTTAGTGTGTGTCTAACAGTTGTCCCTCGCCATTTGCAGGTGACTCTGGTTACCCCAAGCTGTCATGGCTACTGACCCCAGTGAGGAATCCCAGGACAAGGGCAGAGGAACGCTACAATGAGGCCCATGGGCGGACTAGGAGGATTATAGAGCGGACCTTCGGCCTCCTGAAAGCCAGGTTCTGGTGCCTTCATGTGACAGGTGGTTCCCTATTCTACTCACCAAAGAAGGTATGCCAGATCATCGTGGCCTGCTGTATGCTTCACAACTTGGCTTTGCGATGACAGGGGCCTTTTCTGCAGGAGGATGGTCCAGATGGAGGTGTTGTGGCAGCTGTGGAGCCTATGGACAGTGAAGACGAGGAAGCAGACGAAGAGGACATCAACAACAGGAACACGGTGATCCTGCAATACTTTCAGTGAGACACAGGTAAAAAGACAACACTGCCTGCTACATCTAATTTGAATCTACTACCTCTCTACTGTCTCATTTTCACCCAGTGTATAGTCACTGAGTTGTCACTTTCCCTTACGATTTCACAAATGTGGGTCCCACTGTGTGCCATCTGCTTTGTTTCCTCATGGACTAGAGCTGTGTGACATGGGTATGTTGACATTACATTTGAAAGAGCATTTTGCCACTGTAATTGCTAATACACTATTTCGAAATCACAGACAGACTCTAGATTGTTTTGTGCTTTAAGGGTGTTTATTTAAGTGCTCAATATTGGAGGGGGTTTTAAAATGGTGAGGGGTGATGGTGGAGGAATGTCCATGGCAGAGTACAGTCTATTAGTCTCACAGGTGCATTGTCCAAAGGGGCATAGGAAGTGGAGCAGGGACAGTTTAAGGATGGACAGGGTGACAAGGTGGGACAAAAGGATGACAATCAGGGCGGTCTCGTTTCTTGGCGGGGGTCTTGGCATCGTTCTCTATCTTTGTCCTGGATCTCAGGGACCGTTTGCAGGGTGGTTCTCCCTCTGCAGGGGGTGGGGTGCTGGTGTGGTGGTCCTGTGGCGGTGCCTCTTGTCCACTAGTGCCAGCAGAGGTGGTGGGCAGTTCATCGTCCAGGCTAGTGTCAGGGGCCCCTTGTTGTGCCACAGTGTCCCTCCTGGTGTTGACGAGTTCCTTCAGCACCCCTACAATGGTGCCCAGGGTGGAATTGATGGATTTGAGTTCCTCCCTGAAGCCCAAATACTGTTTCTCCTGCAGCCGCTGGGTCTCCTGAAACTTGGCCAGTACTGTTGCCATCATCTCCTGGGAATGGTGGTAGGCTCCCATGATGTTGGAGAGGGCCTCGTGGAGAGCGGGTTCCCTGGGCCTGTCCTCCCCCTGTCACACAGCAGCCCTCCCAGTTCCCCTGTGTTCCTGTGTCCCTGTCCCCTGAATCGTGTGCCCACTGCCACTGCCCCCAGGTCCCTGTTGTTGTTGGGGTGGTGGGTTAGCCTGGGTTCCCTGTAGTGGTGGACACACTGCTGATTGACGTGTCCTGGGGACAGAGGTATGGGCCGGCTGGGTGGGTGCTGTGCTGGTGTTTCCAGATGGGGAAGCTCTGTAGTGGCTTGTGCCAGTGTGAGGGGAACCGACTGTCCCGAGGTCCAAGATGGGCCGGGCTGGTCGTCTAGATCCAGTTGGACAGAGCTGCTGTCATCACTGTGGGCCTCTTCTGTGGGTGGAGTGGACATATCTGGACCCTCCTGTCCGGTGACGTTGGGTAGGGGTCCTGCAGGGGTGTAAAAGCATGATTATTGAATCTGTGTGTGCCATGGTATGCAATGGGTGGGTGACCGTGTACCCCAGTACTTGCATTCTTGTGTGGGACCTTGTGTGATAATGGTTTAGGGGGGTGTATGGGTATGTGCAGTGGCCATGCCTTGGTGATGGGTGTCCATGCTTTGGTGTTGCATGCAGGGCTTGGGTTTGGGATGTGTGGTTTGTGATATTGGGACATATGTGAGGAGTTGGAGTGATGGGGGTGAGGGCGAGGGTGGGGGTATGTGATGGCATGCAGGTAGGGTGGGGGATGTAATAGTTAAGATTTGACTTACCAGAGTCCATTCCTCCAGCTACTCCTGCGAGGCCCTCAGGATGCAGTATAGCCAAGACCTGCTCCTCCCATGTTGTTAGTTGTGGGGGAGGAGGTGGGGGTCCTCTGCCAGTCCTCTGTACCCAGATGTGGTGTCTTGAAACCACGGAATGCACCTTCCCCCGTAGGTCGTTCCACCTCTTCCTGATATCATCCCTAGTTCTTGGATGCTGTCCCACTGCGTTGACCCTGTCCACGATTCTGCGCCATAGCTCCATCTTCCTAGCTATGGAGGTGTGCTGCACCCGTGATCCGAATAGCTGTGGCTCTACCCGGATGATTTACTTCACCATGACCCTGTGCTCTTCCTCAGAGAACCCGGGGTGTCTTTGCGGGGCCCTGGGGTGGTGTGGGTGATGTGTGGGGTGGTGTGTGTTGTGATGTGTGAGGTGATATTTAGAGGTGTGTTTTGTGAGATGCGTGGATGTTATGTGAGTGATAGTGTTGAGTGCCTGTGGATGCTAGTGTTGTTTCTGGTGGTGTCTCTCTCTGGCCTTCAGTCGCAATTGTGGTCGTAGGGGTTTGTGGGTGGGTGTTTTATATTGTATTGGATGTGTGGGAGTGGTGTGTGTATGTGTATCAGTTGTGTATATTTTGAATTGTCCAATGTGGATGTGTTTTGTAAAAGTGTGTGTATTTTGAGCGTGGCGGTGTGTACCGCCAATGGAATGCCGCGGTTGAAAGACCGCCGCGTGGATTCGTGGGTCGTGATAGTGTGGGCGTATTCCTGTTGGTGTGACGGTGGAGGTTTTGTTATCGCCAGTTTATCACTGACCTTTGGTGTGGCGGACTTGTGAGGGTGTCTAAATTTTGGTGGATTCCGGGCTTTGGGTCATAATGACCGTGGCGGAATTCCGCGGCCGCGGAGGTGTGTTGGCGGTCTTCTGCACAGCGGTAAGTGTCTTTTACCGCCAATGTTGTAATGACCCCCAGAGTGTGGCAAACCTGAATGCTGTCTTGATGGATCCAAAGCTGGAAAACTTCAAGCATTTCTTTAGACATGAACAAAATGAGAGGGTTAATTTTGTCATAGAACGTATGGTTAAAGTTTTAAAAAGCTAAAATGAGACCGTTTTCATGCATTCTCAAATACCTTGCTCATCCATCCATCTCACTAAAACATTCTGAAATTCAGAGAGAAACGTACTTCCAACATCAGCAGCAGCCTGTCAGTTAACTTCCTAGTGATCAACTGCAGCTTCACCATAAAAGTGTAATAAACAACTGAGCAAATTATGGTCTTCTCTTTATCATAGAAATTATGCTTAGTGTTCTAGAAAACTTAAGTCAGAACACATTCTCTGTAAGCTCCTAAACATCTTCCTCATCCATTTTAGTAACACATTCTGACAAGCAGAACACCAGCAGCTGTTAGTTAATTCCCTAGTAATCAACTGCAGCATCACCAAAGGATTTTATAAAACAACTAGACCGGTTAAATTTTTTAGTCAAGAAAAAAATGAGGCACTCATGAATGTCATTTTTTGGGAGTAAGGAGTTGAGTTTAAATCTTTTTCTGAGGACTATGATGGACTAAATGAGCACTGGAATGTTAACACAGGTACAAAACCAATGGGTTAAAATGTGAGGGGAGGTGTGGGTTTTTAGTAATCGAAGGCACAATGTATTATAGAAGGGGCTTAAAATACGAGGGAGGTATCTGCAAGTACAGTATTCCTTTAGTAAAATCTGTTTACTCAACCTATCAATTGTCTCAGTTGCTTTACAGCTTCCAATTATATATCTATAACCACGGCAAAAAACACAAAGGATAAAGTGACGTTATAAACAGGTTAGATGGTAAGAACTTAACTTATGTGAAAATAAAACAGAAATTCACCCCAAAAAATAGCAGTTAAAGTGATTGTAACCGGGCGATCACCGCCACGGTTAAGAACCACACCCCAGAGCCGGCGGAACAGTGCCCCGGGGGCACCCTCTGGGGAACCACACACCCGGAAGTGCTTTCCGACCCAGATATCTGGGTCAAAGATGCGGATAGAGGAGAAAAGGTGAAGCCGGAGAGAAAACGCCCTCTCGAGACAGAGGACGGAAGGAGGACGGAGCCGGAGGACGAACGGAGGACAGAGCTGGAAAAAAGAAAAGGAACAGAGCCGGAGGAGAACGGCCGCGAGGAATCGGGAGAAAGAAGAGGGAATCCTGCCACACCTGGAAGCCTCGAAGGAGATCCAGAGGTACCCATGGAGCTCGACTGGAGACAAGACCAATGCCGCCACGTCCCTGGAGGGGCGTGGCTAGCACAGGTACAATCGTGCCTCTGGGTAAATTTCTTACCCAAGTGGATTCGGGGCGGGAGCGAGAGGGGAACGCAGGGGAGGGATCGGGAGGAAGGGATTGGGGAAAGGGAACGTTTGACCAAGTGCATACTTAACTAACTTCACGAGGAGGAAGCAGTGAAAATAACCACCCTCCAACAAAAGAAAGAGAGTTGCCCTGTATTGGAGACTAAGCTCACTGGGGAGATTGCGGTACACCAAAAGCCTGACCCTCTTACACCTCTGCACCACCCCTACCCTCGCACACCTGCCTACTAACCCTCATGTAATAAGTCGTCCCCAAAGACCCACACTTACCTGTTCATTTAGTTTTCTTTGGGGACCGGCCACCATTATCCTGGGACGGAGAGGTCCAGTGTCACCCTGAAGGCCACCCTATCTTGACCACGACGGCCCGACGAGGAAGCCCTGAAAGAAGTATATATATATATATAATATTCCCTGTGGCAAAGAGCAAGGAAAATCCCAGGACACTACCTAAGGAGACAACAGTATCAAAAAGTTATTGATACGTTAACCCTTACCACGAAGTAAATAAAGAACACTTACGAACAGCACCTGGTGTATTAGGAGTAATTTATAACCATAGCCCAAGCCGTAACGGGAACCCACTACAGTGGTGTCAGAAGTGGGATTTGAAAACAAACACCGGGTCAAAAGACGTTCCAAAATGGAGGGCAAACCCACCATAGCCGACATGATGCAACAATTAGCGGAAGGACAAAGACACCTCCAGATAGTTTGGGAGGAGCAACAGAAAGAAGCTAAAACGGAATGGGAAGCCCTTCAAAGTGTGCTAAAAAGTCAGGGGACCATTATGGCCAACAATCAGTTGGTCCATGAGAACGCCTTAAAGACATTGACGGATACCATTGCTGCTACCAGGGTTCACCCAAACGTGCCTAGCTCAGCGTTACAGAGGTACCAGGAAGGTGAAGACCCGGATGCCTTTTTTACAAACTTTGAAAGGGTCGCCACCTCAGCCACCTGGGCCCAGGATCGGTGGGGACAATACATAGCCCCTCTATTAACGGGTACCCTCCAGGCGGCTTACCAGGCCATGAATCCTGGAGGTACGACACCCTATCAGGATATCATGAAAAGCATATTAGAACAAGTAGGATTCAACACAGAACACTACTGACTTCGATTCAGGAAGGCTAAATGGGGGCCTTCAGAAAACCCCAGGGCTTTGTACTTTCAGATAAAAGATTTGGGTCTAAAATCGTTGGCACCCATAGGAACTAATCACGAGGACATTATAGAAGCCGTATTGTTGGAACAATACCTGGAAGCTCTACCCGCCTCCACCCGTAACTGGATTAAACAACATCCTAATCCAGATACTTCAACCACCATTGAGTTAGCATGTGCCTATCATCGCTCCATGGAATTTAAAAAAACCACCACATTGCGTGACCCCTACTCCATCCTGTCAGATCCTTGGTCAGTTCCCCTCCTTGGGAAGAAAAGCCCCTGTAGATGCTGTAAAACCCCGAGTGGTGGAGAGACTTTCCTTACAATAACCCCAATGTTATAGTTGCGGGGAGTGGGGGCATATCGCCCGTGTATGTCCCCACAAGATCGACAAACCTGAACCCATGGAGATAGGAATCACCCGAGGGCGTTTATATTATATAGGAAATGAGGATAAGCAATACAAAAAAGAGTTGATGATCAATGTACGAAAAACCCTAGCACTAATCGATTCTGGCTGTAGCCAGTTAGTCATGAGAGCCGATCTAATCAATAAAAACACCCTCACTCCAGGTGTCGCAGTGGCTATCTGCTGTATTCACGGGGAGTCCAGGGAATATCCTATGACCTGGGTCTCGCTTACATGGGATGGGAAAGGATCCAAAGTCAGAATGGGAGTAGTGGACCGTCTAGTAGAAGAAGCCATAATTGGAACCAATTATATACACTTTGCTGCTCTTTTAGACATTACCCAGAAAACAGAAGAAAGCGATCCCTGGTGGAAAGAAGCCCCTTTTGCTACTGAACCAATACAGGCTACTACAACCCGATATAAACCGAGCAAGAACGAGAAAAGGGAGACAAAAAGACTGAGGTGGTCATTACAACCTTGGCGGTCTTTTTACAAGACCGCTGAGGGACCGCCGTGCAGAAGACCGCCAGTAGTGGCGGTTTTCCGCTCGGCGTATTATGACTGTTGGCTGCTCTTTGTCCTTTTTCGGACGGAGGGGGCGCCCGACGTTAGAAATGGGGTCTTTGGTTGAGAGTCAGGTTACCCCCTGTTCAAGCAAGGACCCTCACTCTAGTCTAGGTGTAAAGTATTTGTACCAACACACACAGTAACTTAATGAAAACACTACAAAATGACACAACACAGGTTTAGAAAAATAGGAAATATTTATCTAAACAAAACAAGACCAGAACGACAAAAATCCAACATACACAAGTCAAGTTATGAATTTTTAAAGATTAAACCCAAAAATAGCGATTAGAAACAAAAATGCTTTGATGAGGTGTTAACACGGTGTCGTGACGGAGTCGTTCCCAACAAGCCAACACCAGCGGCACCGGACACGGAGTCGTGTAGACCCCCAAGTACAGTACCTTTGGTGAAGAGTGAAAACAAGCCGATGCGCGAAGTCGGGGATCGCGGCGTCTGTGCGAAACGTTGAATCCGCGCACTTTGAGTGGCGTCAGTCACGACGTGGTGCGGCGACTTCCACGGAGTCGCGAACTTCAGCGAGGCTGCAGCGGCGTCGGGCGGGCGGCAGGTAAGTGGAGGTTGCTCCACCTCCACCGCCACACCAACAGAACACCGCCCAGCGAATCACGTCCTGTGATTCGGCGTGCGGGTGTTCTGTTGGCGGTGTGGTGTCTGCGGAGCAGCCCCCATTGCTCCCGTCCCCTCCCGGAGGATCGACGGAACAGGTAAGTCGATCGTTTGTTAGGGGAGAGGGGTGGGGGGGTGTTGTGTGGGTGCATGGGGGTGTGCGTCTGTGTATGTAGAGGGGGTGTGTGAGTGTGTGTATGCTTGCGGGGGTGTTGTGTGTTTTGGGAATGAGTGCGTGTATGTCTGTATGGATGTGTACGTGTATGTTTGTATATGGGTGTGCGTGTCTGACTGAGTGTGTGGATGTAGGCATGTATGTCGGTGTGTGTGCGTGTGTGTGTTGGTGGTCCCTGCGTGCGTGTCGTGTGTGTGTGTGTTCTGTGATGTTGGGGGTCGGGGTGGGGAGGGGGGCCCTGCCACCTTTGGGGCGTGGCAGGGGTGGTGGGGGGTGTAAAGGAGGGAGTCGGGGTGGGGAGTGGGGGAGACCCCTATCAGTGCCAGGGAAAGAATTCCCTGGCACTGATAGTGCTTACCGCCATGTATTTCATGGCGGTTCCTACCGCAGGAAATCCACGGCGGTAAGCCGGGTCAAAATACCACCAACGGTATAGTGACGGCCGCCGGGCTGGAGACCCAGGTCTCCAGCCCGGCGGGCGGAACGGAGAAGCAGCGGATGACCATGGTGGTAACCGCCATGGTCATAATACAAAAAAAAAGACCGCCAGCCTGTTGGCGGTCTTACCACCGCTTCTCCGCCTTCCGCCAGGGTCATAATGACCCCCTATATGCCTCTAAGGACATTGAACCGGCCAGGGTAATTATACGAGCCACCGCTTTCACTAGTCTTCCCCCTTTTCGCTCTTCTCAAAGGGAAGATCCCACCCTCCTTAATGCCTGGAGAGCCGCCCGACCTAGAAACGCTGGGGAAAAGGGACCCTCTTTTTCCATATATAAGAACATGTTATATAGGATCGCAAACCCTGACAACCAAGAAAAGAAACAATTGCTCATGCCTGAGCCTTATCGGTTTCAGGTCTTACATTGAGCCCATAGTCAGCCAGGAGGGGACCACTACGGTAGGGAAAAAAGTGAAGAGTATCTGTTAAGAAGATTTTACTGGCCAGGAGTGTTTTCGCAGATCCGTAGGTTTTGCCAACAATGCCCCAAATGTCAGTTTCTCGATCCTGGACCTAGGAAAAGGGTTCCCTTACAGCCTTTACCTATCATCGACGTACCCTTTTCCCGAGTAGGGATGGACATAATAGGACCCCTCATACCTTCTTCAAAGGGTTATAGATATGTACTAGTATTGGTAGACTACGCCACCAGGTATCCCGAGGCCATTACCCTAACCAGTATTAATACAAAGAGCGTAGCCAACACCATGATTGGTTTCTTTTCCCAAGTGGGTTTTCCTAAAGAAATACTAACTGACCAAGGAACACAGTTTATGTCAAACTTAATGACACAGATTTACCAGTTTCTAGACATTAAACATCTAAGAACCGCGGTATATCATCCACAAATCGACGGTCTAGTAGAAAGATACAACTGCACCTTAAAAACTCTTTTTTAAAAAACAGTATCTGATTCTGGTAAAGACTGGGATAAGAAATTACCCATAGTTCTCTATGCAATTAGGACACATGAACAAGCCTCTACCGGGCATGGTCCGTTTGAATTAGTCTTTGGGCGACAACCCGAACACTGCTAGATATGGCAGCTGAAATGTGGGAAGAGAAGGAAGGTAGAGAAAAATCCCTTTTAGAATATACCAGTGACCTAAAATCCCAAATCCAATCGGTATGGGAGGATGTAAGAGAAAACCTAGAGAAGGCCCAAAATAAACAAAAAAGTTACTATGACAGGAACGCCCAGATGCGAACCTTGACTAGGGGAGAAAAAGTTCTTGTCCTTTTACCCAGCTCTGAAAATAAGCTATTAACTAGGTGGCAAGGACCCTATAAGGTTCTGGGAGCCATAACTCCGGTTACCTATACCATTGAAATGACAGAAAATCCGAAAAAAACCCAAATCTTTCACATAAATCTCTTAAAGAAATGGGAAGAACCCCCTGAGCCTACAAGAGCCCAGGTAGCAGGGTGTCTAGTTAATACAGTAAAAGAACTAGACATTGGGTGGTGTCCTACAGATTTAAGCCCCAAATCAGAAGAACCTCAGAGGAATACACACCTCTCGCCAAAACAACAGGACCAGCTAACACAACTCCTCTCCCACCATGACAAATTATTCTCTACTCAACCAGGGAGGACTACACTAGTACAACACCATATTAAAACACTTCCAGAAAAGGTAATACGACTGCGTCCATATCGCATACCAGAAGCACGGAAGGTTTTGGTAGAGGAAGAAATAGAGAAAATGCTATGCATGGGAATTATAGAACCTTCTAATAGCCCTTGGTACTCCCCAGTCATATTAGTCCCCAAACCTGGTGGATCAGTCCGTTTCTGCATTGATTTTCGAAAAGTCAACGCTATATCCCAATTTGACACATATCCCCTTCCCCAGGTAGATGAACTAATAGAAAGACTAGGAAAGGCCAAATACATGTCTACCCTTGATCTTACAAAGGGATACTGGCAAATCCCGTTGGCAACGGCAGACAAAGAAAAAACAGCATTCTGCACATCCTCGGGGCTTTACCACTTTAACATTCTTCCTTTTGGATTACATGGTGCCCCGGCCACGTTACAACGTCTTATGGATTCTCTGTTTTACGACAATACTCCAGATACACAGCCGCATGTTTGGACGATATTGTAATATATAGCGAAACCTGGTAAGACCACTTGATTCATCTACATAACATATTTTCAGCTTTACACCAAGCCGCGACCACCAAAAGTCGCCTAGCTTATACCGATATCTCCTATCTAGGATATCACATAGGAGGTGGCTTAATAAAACCCCAGATGAATAAAGTTGAAGCCATTACTCGTATACCCCCACCTACCACCAAAAAGGAAGTACGATCCTTTTTGGGTTTGGTGGGATACTATCGGAGATTCATCCCCCACTATTCAACCCTAGCCGCTCCCTTATCTGACCTCTTAAAAAAGGGTCAGCCAACAAAAATAGCGAGGTTGACCCCATCCCAACACCAAAGTTATGTGTCTTTACAAAAAAGTCTCACAACCAAACCAATTTTGTGTTGTCCTGATTTCCTTCGCCCCTTCCATTTACAAACTGACACGTCAGACGTGGGTCTGGGAGCAGTTTTATTTAAAAAAGGAGATGAGAGTACAAGTCATCCAATAGTTTACATTAGTCGTAAGCTACTGTCCCGGGAACAACGCTACCCCATTATTGAAAGGGAATGTTTAGCCATCAAGTGGGCTATAGAAAGCTTGCAGCATTACCTTCTGGGATGCCCTTTTGTTCTGTATACCGATCACGCTCCTCTTACGTGGCTGTCACGGCATAAAGATACCAACGACTGTATACTGAGATGGTTTATGGAACTACAACCTTTTACCTTTCAGGTATGCCACCTTCCGGGGGAGTTAATGTGCCATGCCGACTACTTGTCCCGCTATCCGATGGCCCTGGGTCTGGAACAGCCCCAATCGTGGGTAGGGATATGTAACCGGGCGATCACTGCCTCGGTTAAGAACCACACCTCGGAGCCGGCGGAACAGTGCCCCAGGGGCACCCTCTGGGGAACCACACACCCGGAAGAGCTTTCCGACCCGGATAAGACGCGGATAGAGGAGAAAAGGTGAAGCCGGAGAGAAAAAAACCCTCTTGAGACAGAGGACAAAAGGAGGAAGGAGCCGGAGGATGAACAGAGGACGGAGCCAGAAGAAAGAAAAGGAACAGAGCTGGAGGAGAACGGCCACGAGGAATCGGGAGAAAGAAGAGGGAATCCAGCCACACCTGGAAGCCTCGAAGGAGATCCAGAGGTACCCATGGAGCTCGACGGGAGAAATGACCAATGCCGCCACGCCGCGATCGTGCCTCCGGGTAAACTTCTTACCCAAGTGGATTTGGGACGGGAGCGAGAGGGGAACGCAGGGGAGGGATCGGGAGGAAGGGATTGGGGAAAGGGAACGTTTGACCAAGTGCATACTTAACTAACTTCACGAGGAGGAAGCAGTGAAAATAACCATCCTCCAACAAAAGAAAGAGAGTTGCCCTGTATTGGAGACTAAGCTCACTGGGGAGATTGCGGTACACCAAAAGCCTGACCCTCTCACACCCCTGCACCACCCCTACCCTCGCACACCTGCCTACTAACCCTCATGTAATAAGTAGTCCCCAAAGACCCACACTTACCTGTTATTTTCGTTTTCTTTGGGGACCGGCCACAATTATCCTGGGACGGAGAGGTCCAGTGTCACCCTGAAGGCCACCCTATCTTGACCACGACGGCCCGACAAGGAAGCCCTGAAAGAAGAAGAATAGATATAATATTTCCTGTGGCAAAGAGCAAGGAAAACCCCAGGACACTACCTAAGGAGCCAAACAGTATCAAAAAGTTATCTATACATTAACCCTTACCACGAAGTGAATAAAGAACACGCACAAACAGCATCTGGTGTATTAGGAGTCATTTATAACCATAGCCCAAGCCATAACGGGAACCCACTACAGTGATGTTTTAGTTAGTTAGGTGTTGGAATGAGACACTAGCTAAAGTTGACAAACCCAAAAACCACTAAACAACACCAGTTATCATTTAGTGAACTAACTGTAATTCTCACTCTCATTATGTACTGCTTCTCACCTCACATATTACATCACTCGTAACATATGAAATTACATAATTGATGACATTACTCATGAGGTAAGGCATAGCCTCCGGCCAGACCCTGCATTCATTCTCCATCAGGACTTGTCCTGACCTCCAGCAAGGCCTTGGATCTAACCCTCCACAAGCATCACACCTCCCCTGCACTTTTCAACCATACTTAGGACAAGTTTGACACAGGGTTTAGTCTGTAGCCAGGGTCGGCACCCATCCCTTCACCAACCTTCAACACCCATTATGCACAAACTTTTAACTCACAAAGTGAAGGTTGTATACATGGCATTGTCTCACAAATGCAAGGCCTTCATCCAACCTCAACTAGAGTTTAGGCAACTGGATCACCCTATGGCCAGACCCTGGCCCTAACCATCCACATGTCCACATGTGGCCATTCCCCACTGTGCTTGGATTTGACCATGTGCCAAAGGGGGGTTGACTGTAGGGCCTCGTCTGTGGCCAGGCCATGCGCACACCTCTCCATGACCAGCTAACACCCTATTTGCTCAGCTTTAAGCCATTCAGAGCAACTTTTGACTAAAGGATCTATTATCTAATGATGTTCAGTGGTCTGCTCTGCACAAGTGACCTACCTCACCATCGCACCCATCGTTTGAGTGAATGCAAGTAAATGGAGAATGACAGCCATAAAAACAGCTTGACTTCTAAAATATGGAATTTCTTTTGCATGCTCCATGATATAGACAAAGATTCAATATGAATATAAAAATGTAAAAACATTATGTCCCTCATTTTAACCCCGGCGTTATTTTGACCGCCAGGGTTAATGTGGCGGTATCACCCGCAACAGGCTGGCTGTGTATACGCCACATTATGAGTGTGGCGGTTGGCCGAAGCCAACCCGCCACATCACCACTTATACCTCCATGGCGGTATGAACCACCGGGCCGGAGATGTGCATCTCCGACCCGGCGGTCCACATGACCGACAGCGGTATAATGAGCCAGCCTACCGCCATGGTTTTCAAATCATTGTGGTAGAAGGCTCCCCAACTGCCCCAGCAATCACCTAACCCACTCTCCCCCCTAGAATCACAGCGCTCCCCCAAACCCCAGCCCCTAAAATCACAACAGCCCTGCAACCCCTCAACCCCCTCCCCACAATCATGCACACACGCATGACACATGTACCCATGCACCACCACTTCCATACACGCATTCATTGACACTCATCCATACACACATTTACTCAGACATGCTCACACGCATACACACTGAAATTCAAACACGTACTCACTATAACATTCATTTACTCATTCACCCACAAGCATACAACCACGCCTATGCCACAACACTCACAGATGCATACACACAGACACACACACACACACATTCATACACACACGCAGACACCACACACAACACCCCCAATCCTCCGCCCCCCTCCCCTGCCGGACGCCGGACTTACCTTCTTCAAGGAGGTCGTCAGGTAGGGAAGGGGTGCTGCTACCACCAGCAGCGCCCCGCCAGCAGGACACCGCAAGGCCATATGAATGGCCATAATACGGCTGTCAACGTCCTTCTGGCAGGGCGATGCAGGTGGTAGCACTCGCCCAGGCGCCTCACCCGCCAGCATGGCTACTGCCGGATTTCCACCCTAAATGTGCCGAATATACGGCAGTGTCCATAATATGGCGGGCAGAAGACGGTCTTCTGGCACACATGGCATCGGCAGTCTTGGGAAAAGACCGCTGATGTCATAATGAGGGCCTATGTGTGTATACGGGGCTGTAAACTTTACTATACAAGTTAAACTATATTGTAATGACTCTTGAAAGGAAATGGCACTCCTGATGAAGTCACAAAAAGAAACGGAAACAGCTAGGATATAAAACTAGAGATGATATTTTACAGTAATTTCTTTTTGAAACCCAAGCAGACTGCTGTTAGTGTTTTTCCCCTTTCCACTTCATGCTCCACTCTCTCTATACTTCCCTTGTTTATCTCACCCACTTACATTAACCCACTTCATTCTCCCCCCTCAATCTTCCCTGGGAAGCCATTTACTAGAGCAGATTCCAAACCACCTTTGATGACTGTGCAGCTTGTCCTCACTCATCCTTATATGTCACATATTAGTGGCATGTCAGCACAGCTAGGAAGTTGCTTGATCTCTCATGGTTGTCTTATATGCGCAAATGTTTTAACTTGAATGAGAAATATGTTTTCTACAAGCTAAATTCATATATATAGCAGTATAGCAAAGGGGTAAGCCTTCCTCAGAGCCAGTCTTCAGTCCATAACATTCCAAACCTAATCTTCCACATGCCAAGATCTAGAATGTGTGTACCAGTCTTCAATTTATAAGATTCTGAAACTAAACTTCACATGCCAGTCTTCAATCCATTATGTTCCATACCTGATCTTCCACACACCAAGATTTGGAATATCTGAGCCAGAGAGTCTTCAACTCATGACATTCTAAGCCTAATCTTCCCTATGCCAGTCTTCAATCCGTTATATTCTAAACCTGATCTTCCACACCAAGATCTGGGATATCTGAGCCAGTCTTGACCCATAACATTCTAAACCTAATATTCCCCATGCCAAGATCTAGAATATTTGAGCCAGGCTTCAATCTATAAGATTCTAAAAATAAGCTTCACATGCAAAGATCTAGAATGTGTGAAGATACCTTTGAAGTGGACTGAATAAGGATTGCTCTTGACATTCAAAGAAAATGACAGCGATCGTGAGCTACAGAACAATCAAAGAAAGTGATCAGCAACCAATCTAGTGTATTCTAGTTTGAACTAGGACAAACAGACTGAGAGCATGTCTGAGAGATGATGTGGCAAATTAGAAGGTATTTCTGTAAAAAGTGGAGTCCTAACCATGCTTTGTATGCCAGGCTGAGAACTTAGAAGTCAACCATTTAGTTGACTGGAAATCAATAAAGATAATGTAAGCAAGTTAGACCCCAATATGGCACTTCTTAAAAGAAAGAAATATACTTACATGTACTTCTATTACTCGCCAGAGGATGGGGCCCCATCCTCTGGCGTCCCTCTGATGTGGGTGGGGGTGTCCCTGGGGCTAGGGAAGGGCACCTGTGGGCCCATTCCATGGTCTCTGACCATGGAAATAGGCCCACAGGTCCCCTAATGCCTGCCCTGACCCAGGCGTTAAATAATGACGCTAAACAAGCTTAGCGCCATTATTTAAGGCCCCCTTCGCACGGGGGATAGATATGGTGCTAAGGCCATATCGTTGTTTTTTGCCGGGGAATGCCTACCTTGCATCTCATTGACGCAAGGTAGTTTTCCACAGGCAAAAAATGACTTTAACTCCAAAACTTTGGCGCTAGAAGGGTCTAGCACCAAAGTATAAATTTGGAGGTAGGTTTGCACTGAATTTGCGTTAAAAAAATGACCCAATTTCGGAACAAATGGGGACTATGCATGCCCCCTTGGTTGCAAGATAGAAGAAAAGAGGGATCTTTCTCAACAATCAAAATCAGAAAAGAAGAGAAGCAACCACAGTGCCAGCATGGCAAGATGATGGTAGCTCATAGATGATCACCATAGTCCAAATCTTGACAGATGATACTGGAGCAAGAAATGCCAGAAAGGAGAGTTGACCAGCTTTTGACGAAGCTGTTCATTATCACCACATCTAATCTGTAGGAAGAAAGGAAAGGGGTGTCAGGGTCCAAGTATGCTGGAAAAACACCTCTTTTAGCTAGATTTGAATGAAGGAATGTAGCACATGCTGTACATATCCTGACTGCTATTTCTTAAGACGGCAGCCTGAATTGGTTCTGCACAAGTGACTGATGCCTTGAAAGGATTAAGAATGTCCAGTGGCAAAGCCAGTGTGTCATGGGCCCTAGTACAAGGGAGGAAATGGCCCCCTGGCCACTTTTGGAACTATGAAATACAACAATAATTAGGGTTCAGTGGGCCTCTCAGGCCTCTGGGCCCCAGTGCCTCCTGCACCAATGCAAGCTATGTCCCTGAGAATGTTTCCTGCTGATGGGAACCCAAGAATTCTTCGCAACCTGTGCAATATTGCTACGTCAATCTGACAATCAAAGTGCAAATAAAACGGGCTGATGGCTGGTGCAAAAAGGCATGAACAAAACCAGGTCACTCTTCAGATCAGCCAAGTCCTCCCTATGCTTATCACCGGCAAAACAAAACAAAGGATGCTGAGACAGGTCTGTCTATTGGCAGTTTCCACACAAAAATCTGGGGAAAAACTATGCGTGACAGGCTTGGATGCAGGGGCAAACTGACCAATAACAAACCTGGTTAATGCCTATGTGGGGCTGGTGCCCTGGTGTTTCAGTGCTGCTTCATTGTTTAAGCCCTCTTATTAACATGTATCTTCCTCCTAGTCACCTTAAAAACAAATGCTGGTTGCTCACAGGTTCTTCTGTACAGGTTATGCTCACAGTGTGTAGGACTGTCAGAGGAACAAACTACAAGCTGCTCATGGTATCCCACAACTTGGGAGTCATACGTTGCTGACTTCAAAAACAGGAGTTTGAAGAGAAGAGAGAGGAGAACAAGGAGGATGAAGCGAGGATGAGGGGGAAGAGGGAGGATCAGGACATAGGAACCAGTATCAAAAGGGCCAGAATCAAGGGGACAGAGGTGAGGGGTAGAACGTCCAGGCTTAGGACCAGGAAAACCAGGAGAAGGAAAACAGGATGAACGACAGAAGATCGATGCAGCACCAGTGACGCAACCAGAACTTTGACACACGGCCCTACTGGATCGATGCAAGCCAACTCAGAATGACGATGCCTGACTTCCTGAGAGGAAATGACGCAGTGCCTGCCGTGCAGAAGAAAATTCCACGCATCGCTCACCGGAAACCCCGCAACCCGAAGAGGATCCAAGTCCGCGTGCCGGAAATCGACACAATGTCTTCCCCGCGTGGAAAATAATGACGCAAGTCCGTGTGCGAAGGGCGAAACCGATGCACACCTACCATTTAACACACACCTTCTCCTCTGCGGTCCCCTGCCAGGATTTTTCAACCCAAACCAGGTACTTTGCCCTGCAAGAGACACTTGTTGTTTCTAGGAGAGCGTAAGACACTTTTTATTGCTTTTACAGTAATATTTCAATTCTAAGACACTTTATATCACTTTCAGTGATATCCCTACATTTGCTTAATTCATCTTTAATCGTTTTGACCTGCATTTATCCGGATAAATATTATATATTTTTCTAAACACTGTGTGGTGTATTTTTGTGGTGCTATATTGTGTTATTGTATGATTTATTGCACAAATACTTTATACATTACCTTCTAAATTAAGCCTGACTGCTCAGTGCCAAGCTACCAGAGGGTGGGCACAGGACAATTTGATTGTGTGTGACTTACCCTGACTAGTGTGAGGGTCCTTTCTTGGACAGGGGGTAACCTGACTGCCAACCAAAGATCCCATTTCTAACAGAACAGAATCACCAGAGGGACCAGAACAATAGTACAAAGGCAACAAGACAGGTAGTACCAAGACAAGGATAGCTAGGATAAGAAGAGTGAAAACTAGGAGAATTACCATGAATACCAGAAGGAGGAATAGGAGAAATGAGAACCTGATGTCAAGGCCTGAGACTACCAGGAGGACCAGTACAAGTCCACATGGAGGATCACGTGGACCAGGTCTAGGAAGACAAGGAAGATAAACATGAGATGAGAACCAGAAGAGCAGGGGACTGGGAGGAAAAAGACAACCAGGAGGACCGCTTTGAGGACCAGGACCATCATCAACATGGAGACCCGGTTAACGTGGCAAATAATTTGTAAGACCAGAATTGATTCTAGGCCACGTGTCCAGCGACCCAATTAGTTACAGAGTGCATGCCTCTTGTAAAAGATTTAGGCCCTCATTATGACATTGGTGGTAAATACCGCTTACCACCACGCTGATGGCCACCAACATACCACCGCAGTGGCAGATATCTGTTTGCCATATTATGACACACACACACCAAACCGACAGAATACAGCCACATACACAAATCCGCCAGCCCAAAGGTCAGTAGTAAACTGTCGGTACCAACACCCATACCGTTACACCAACAAAACAACGCCCACCACATCATGACCCATGAATCAGCACGGCGAACATTCAACAGCGGTAAACCACTGCAGGTACTCCCCGCCGCGCTCAGAATGGACACCTAAATACTAAAATACACAACATTGGCCAATTACAAAAACACACATCTGACACCCACACACACACCACACCCACCCACATCACTATAAAACACACACCCACATTACCCACAACCCCTTACAAATACAAATCATTCTTACCATACAGACATCAAGACCACTGCGACAACTACACACACACACCCATACATCCCTCACGCACTCCACTATGCACACACCCAATCACACTACCCAACACCCACACACTTACACACACCACACCCATGGCCCAACAAAGGCACCCCTGTTTCATAGATGAGGAGTTGCGGGTCACGGTGGAGGAAATAGTCAGGGTCAAGCCACAGCTCTTTGGAGCACAGGTCCAGCAGATATCCATTGCAAGGAAGCTGGAGCTATGTCAGAGAATCGTGGACAGGGTGAATGCCGTGGGACAGCATCCAAGAACAAGGGACAACATCAGGAAGAGGTGGAATGACCTACGTGGGAAGGTACGTTCCGTGGCAGCAAGGCACCAGCTCGCCATACAGAGGACTGGCGGTGGACCCCCACCTCCTCCCCCACAGCAGACAGCATGGGAGGAGCAAGTCTTGGCATTACTGCATCCTGAGAGACTCACTGGAGTAGCCGGAGGACTGGACACTGGTAAGTCAACATTTACCACTGATCACCCCCATTTCTGCATGCCATCTCACACCCTCATCCTCACTCCCATCACTCCACTCCATCCCACACACTGCACCAACGCAGATGACTAACCCCAATGCCAGGCCCTGAATGCCATACCAATGCATGGACAACCCTCCCAGCCCTGCATGAACACCCATCACCAAAGCATGCACAGCATAGGGGTACTAACAATCCCACAATACATCACCATACACATTCAAAGGTGGCAGGGCAACAGCAACGATAGAGGGGAAGATAGGGAAGTACAATATGTCACAGGCATGAATCATAATACATCACTTAGATCCCCACAGGTGCCCCAGCCAATCTCAGCAGAGAGGAGGTGCCACGACTATTCAGTCCCCCAACAGAATAAGCCCCCAGTGATGACAGTAACTCTGGATTTCATGATCTGGATCAACAGCCTGGCCCATCAGGGACCACTGGTCAGTCGGTCACCCCAGCCCACTCACAGTCCACCACAAAGCCTCCCCCATCAGTCTCCAACACCACAGCACCCACCCAGTGTACCCACACCTTTGTCCCCAGGACACATCAATCAGCAGTGTGCCCACCTGTACAGGGGCCCCAGTCCACACCTCGCCCCCAAGACAATCAGGGACCTGGGGTCAGTGGCAGTGGGCACACCGTTCAGGGGACAGGGGCACAGGGCAACAGGGACACTTGGAATATTGCTGTGCTCCAGGGGACAGGCCCACTCCATGAGGCACTCACTAATGTCCTGGGGGCTTACCAAACACCCCAGGACACGATGGGCCAGATCCTGAACAACATGCAGGAGAACAAGCGGCTGCTTATGTGTCTGTAACTTTGCCAAAGTGATACTTCTTGAGCATCTACTTCAGATAACTTTACAATGAGGAACTGGAGTGAAATCACGTTTGGATGATTTGCACTTTACAGGAGTAAGTGCTTCTTTGTTACAGGATTACGGAGGTATGGCTAAAGGCCACTGCAGTCTCGGCCTGATCCCCACCTCCTGGAGGAGTGGGCATTGCTCCCGCACGCAGGAGGATGCTATAAATGCAGTTCCCTGCATGCAGTAGCAATTGTTTTATCTCTTTTCCTGCCCAGATAACAGCAGGCACTCTGCTTTCAGCAAGCAGAAGCATTTTTAGAAGCTCCCACTTGCTGAAAGTGCAGTGTTTGCTATTGCTTGGCGGGAGGTGTTAACTCTACCATGGACCCCCAGTACTGCCAAACCAGCCCTCTGTGGCTTGCACTGCAGCTACAGACAGGGTTCTGCATCTGAGTCCCAGGAAGGCAGAACAAAACATTTCCTTTCGGAGGAGGATGTTACACCCTCTCGCTTTGGAAATAGGTGTTACAGGCCTGGGAGGGGTAGCCTCCAGGAGCCTCTGGAAAGGCTTTGAAGGGCACAGATGCTGCCCTCCTTGCATAAGCCAGTCTACACCGGTTCAGGGACTCACCAGTCCCTGCTCTGGCACGAAACTGCACAAATGAACAGGAGTGACCACTCCCCTGTCCCTCACCACCCCGGGGGGGTGCCCAGAGCTCCTCCAGTGTGTCGCTGGTGTTAGCCATCTTGTTTTCCAAGGTGTGGGGACACTCTGGAGATCTCTGAGTGGCCAGTGCCAGCAGGTGACGTCAGAGACCTCTCCTGATAGGTGCATACCTGGGTAGGTAGCCAATCCCCCTCTCAGGGCTATTTAGGGTCTCTCTTGTGGGTTCCTCTTCAGATTCAGATTGCAAGACTCCTCCAGGAATCCTCTGCATCCACTGACCATCGTATCAACTTGGGCCAAACCGCCAATGCCATATTTTGGGGAAAGGTACCGCCAGCCTGTTGGCAGTACCTTTCTCCAAAATACCAATGTCCGCCAGGGTTGTAATGAGGGCCTGTGTATTGTCTTTTATTGTGTGTAAGTACTGTGTAGCTATAGTGGTATTGCAGGAGCTTTGCATGTCTCCTAGCACACCTAACTCTAGACAGCCTAAGCTGCTAGAACACTGACTACATTTCACTAATAAGGGATAACTGGACCTGGTATAAGGTGTAAGTACTTTAGGTACCCACTACAAACCAGGCCAGCCTCCTACATAGGTGGTACAGCAGTGGGATAAGTACTTGCATTTGCTTTACCACTTTGTTACTAGTGCTTTTCAAAAGAAAAGTTACCTCCAATACTTAGAGCTATACATAATTGTACCTAGAAGTCAATCTTAACTTTCTAAAAAGTTCTTTAAAACTTCCTAAGAAATTTCAAACGTTTCTGAAAAGTTTTTCTTTTCTCTAAAAAGTTAGGCCTAATAGTTTACTAACTTTTTACTCTTTTCCCTTACCTCTTTCTGTCACTATGTCTGGTGTAGAGGCTACCCCCAGGGCTGTACAGACAATTTATGAAAGTTTGAATTTCAAAAGTTTGAGGGGGCTCTGCATAGAAAGAAGTTTAGGGATTGGGAAGAACCCCAATTAGGATTTTTTTTTAAATCTCCTCCTGGGGGATGACCAGGAATATACCAATGGTCAGGTTCAGTCAGAGGGGGGGTGTAGAGGAAGATTCCAACCAGGCAGACTCAGGAGAGCATTCTGAAGATCTTGGGGAGGATCCTTCCACAAATCGTTCCATGAACAAAATCCCTAGTGTAGCTGGTAGTGGGAAGGGGTCACACACAAGTAGGGCTCCCTTCACACCTATAGGCCAGGTAACTATGGTTGCTCAAGTTAGGGAAAGTAGCCGACAAGGTTTTTTCTTCCCTCTTCCTTCTGTGTAGCGAGATCTCGCGATAACTCGCATTATCTCACGGTGCTCTGCTACCAATCGGGACGAGACGCCTGCCTTTAAAATGGAAGGATGTCTACCAAATAAGTTTGGTATTGTTGCTATCAGTCTTGGAGGAGAGGATTTCTGTCTATTGACAAGGTAATGTGCTTCGAAGGATAGGGAGCGATTGTTATGTTAGTTGACAAGGGTCATCTTGATCTGAACTCGTTTGAAGGTTTTTTAGAGCATGAGGATGTCGATCGAGACGGCTCAAAAGTAGAAGGGAGGTTCGTTTGCAGCAACTGGTTTATGTTTAAAGGCTGTGTCAGCCAACAACTCGAACCTATTCTTTTGATGTGGTATTATGAAATATCTACATTGTGGTATGCTAAGTTAGAAAATACTGTATAGATTTAGATGTGCTTGAAGTTTCAGACCGCTTCTTTTTCTCTGCATTATGTCATAAAAACCTCTTGAACTGAGAATCCTGGGGTCTTTTTTCCTTCTTTTTTTGTAGATGGAAGATCTTTGACTAATAAAACCTCTAGAGAGGATGCCCTAGTATAAACTTGATCGTAAAATGTATCATTTTTGGTGAAGTAATAAGTCAATGCTCGCATCAGTATGAGTATGTAGTATTATTATATATATTTTTTATTACAAAGTGACGTTTGGACTGAGTTTGTGGAGCTTTCTAGAATGGTGACCGGTATTCTTAGGGATCTGTTTTCTCTCTCTCTTTGTAAGGAGTATCTGTGAACCTGCATTGGAATTAGAAAGCTGATGTTTTCCCTCCTTCTTCGGATTTAACCTATATCTCCGCCTTGGTTGCAGGTATATATTTTTAGTGAAGCGTATGTTGGTACCTATCGGTCACTTGTTAGTTGCATGTATTATATTTTTTCTTGCAGCACATTATTTTTTAGAGCACATTTTTTTTTCTTTTTCTAATTTGTACTTCTATTTTTAAGTTGCACTTTTATTTTTATTTTTGGTAAAAGTGGCCACACGGGTGTTGGCACTGGTGTTTCACCGTATCTCAAGAGCGTATAGTTATTGAACTAATGCTTTGTTGTATCTTTTTATCAGGCTATTAATTATTGGGAAGGATTACAAAATTGATGAAGCCTGCAGTTTTTTGTATTATAAATCACTCAAGGAACTACCCTGATGAAGGCGGCCTCCTAAATTAGAGGATTACCGCCAAAACGCGCATAGGCTTGGTTCCTACTTCTGTTGGTGCAGAGAACTTATGATTTGGTTATTATCAGACAAGACTGAGCGATAATTGTTATTGAAACAATAGGATTATGTCATTTTGAGTTGCTTTATGGCTATTGCCGAAAGAGGAAATGTGTATATTTAACTGTAATCAAATATCTTTGTGAGTTTTAAAAGCTTTATATGTTTATTGTTGTGTTATCACTTTTGTGCTGTCTTGTCTTGTGTGGCACTTGGTCTTTGTGAGTTATTGTTGTATATTTGCATACTTGTACTCATTGTATTTAATTGTTCATTGAATATTCATGTATGAGTCAGGCTTTTATTTGCTTAACTTCCCTGTGTTGTACGTGTATATTTATAGAGTGAAGACATTTTGTTTTTTCTTTCTGTACATACACATTTAATAAATATTATCTGTGAATCTATTTCTATAAGCTTTTGTTTTGTATTTGTTTATAAATGTTGAACATTTATTGTAGCTCATTTTCTTCTTGTTTGTACTCAAGTTAGGGAAAGATCTGCCTCTACCAATTACCATCTGTCTCAGAGGTGTCACACACCTCCAACCCTGAGGACCAGTCCCTAGATAGGGAACTCAGAAAGCTGAGGTTGGAAGAGGCCAGACTGAGGCTACAGCAGCAACAGTTAACCTTAGACAAGGAATGCCTGGCTGTGGAAAGGGAAAGGCAGGGGCTGGGGTTAGTTCCCCATGGTGGCAGCACCAGTACTTTCAGGAACTCCAGTGTTAGGGAACCTAAATTTGATTCCAGAAATCTCCGTAAGGTTGTTCCAACTTACAAGGATGGGGATGACATTTATAAGTGGTTTGCTGCACTTGAGAGGGCCTGTAAAGTTTAGAAGGTCCCTCAAGCACAGTGGGCTGCTATCCTGTGGTTGTCTTTCACTGGCAAAGGGACAGACAGACTTCTTATTTTCAGGGAGGATGACTCAGACAACTACCACATTCTGAAAAGTGCACTCTTAGATGGTCTAGGCTTACCCACTGAACAATATAGAATGAGGTTCAGAGAGACCAGAAAGGAGTCTTCACAGGATTGGATAGACTTTGTAGACTGTTCAGTGAAGGACCTAGAAGGTTGTTCAAATGGCAGTAAGGTGACTGACTATGAAAGCCTGTATAACTTAATTCTGAGAGAGCATATATTGAACAATTGTGTGTCTGATCTGTTGCACCAGTATCTTGTGGACTCAGATCTGACCACTCCCCAAGAATTGGGAATGAAGGCAGATAAATAGGTCAGAACAAGGGTGAGCAGAAAAGCTTATACGGGGGTGACAAGGACAGCAAGAAGAAGGATGGTAAGTCTCATGACAAGGGTGGGGACAGCGATAAAAAAAATCTTCAGAGTCTTCATCAGGCCCACAAAAATCCTCTGAGGGAGGTGGGTCCAAATCCTCTTCACATCAAAAGAAAAAAGCCTTGGTGTTATTTACGTAAGCGAAAAGGCCATTGGGCAAGTGACCCCACTTGTCCCAAGAGAAACGCCAAGCCTCCCACCACCACAACCCCCACTGCTTCCACTAGTGCCCCTAGTAATAGCAGTGGTGGTGGGAAAACACTACTAATAGCCAATGAAAGGGTGCAGCTGGGCACACTTTTGGTAATGTAGTGGTGGTTGGGTCTAGTTAGGGAGACCACTGAGGCTGTTTTAGTCTCTGATGGTTGCATTGACCTTGCCACCTCAGTTGCTTGTCCCCTTAATATGGATAAGTACAAGCAACTATCCCTAATAAATGGTGTTCAGGTTGAGGCCTACAGAGACACAGGTGCCAGTGTCACTATGGTGCTGGAGAAACGGGTTGCCCCTGAACAACACCTACTTGGTCATCAGTACCAAGTGACAGACACCCATAACAACACTGTTAGCCACCCCTTGGTTGTTGTGAATCTCAACTGGGGGTGGGGCGTTAATGGTCCAAAGAAGGTTGTGGTGTCCAATTACTTACCTGTAGAGCATCTTTTTGGCAATTATTTGGAGACTTCAGCTTGAGCTGAAGTGGAGTTGGAGGCCCATGCAGCAATGCTGGGCATTCCAGGGCATATCTTTGCTCTTACCAGGGCTCAGGCCAAGAAGCAAAGAGGACAGTGAAACTTGGATCCTGAACAATGGACCAAGTGCTCCCAAAACGAGGGGTAGGAAGGGCAAACCCTTGTCCACTATCCCTCCCTCTCCAGAAGATTCCCCTTTTGATAAGGAGGAGTCAACTCCCAGTGCAGAATCTACACCAGAGGAGTTTGAAGCCACACAACTGAGATCTTAGGTGCAGGGGGGGCCTGCCAGGGAGGAACTGAGTATGGCACAGCAGACCTGTCCCACACTAGAGGGTCTCAGACAGCAAGCTGTCAAACAGCAAAACGGGGATATCAATAATGCCCACAGAGTTTACTGGGAGAATAACCTCCTCTATACTGAGGCAAGGGACCCTAAACCTAGTGCCACCAGGACACTGGTCATACCTTTACAGTATAGGGATTTCCTCCTAACTCTGGCACATGATATTCCCTTGGCTGGACATTTGGGGCAAAGTAAAACATGGGGCAGACTTGTTCCTCATTTTCACTGGCCTCATATGTCAGAGGACTTTAAGTAGTTTTGTCGCTCCTGTGTGACCTGCCAAGCCAGTGGCAAGACTGATGGCACCCCAAGGCCCCCTTAATCCCAACGCCAGTAGTTGGGGTGCCCTTTGAGAGGGTAGGGGTTGATATTGTTTGCCCCTTTGACCCTCCAACAGCTTCTGGCAATAGGTTCATCCTTGTGGTAGTGTACCATGCCACAAGGTATCCAGAAGCTATCCCCTTAAGGTCCACTACAGCACCTGCAGTGGCAAAGGCCCTCCTGGGACTATTTTCCAGGGTGGGTTTCCCTAAGGAGGTTGTATCAGACAGAGGTAGTAACTTCATTTCTGCATACCTCAAAGCTATGTGGAAGGAGTGTGGTGTAACATACAAATTCACCGCCCCCTATCATCCTGTCACAGTGCCCTTTCCTCTGGATCTGCACGCTGCTGACCAAAAGGCCCACCTTCCGGTGTCACCAACTCAGAAAGCTATCAGAGTGCAGAGTATTGATGAAGCCATGCAGGGGGAAGGGAATGAGGGTAGGAACTGCAGGGAGAGAGATCTGAAAAGAAAATGGTTAGGACAAATATGCATATACTCTTTAATAACAGTATAAACTCACCAATAGATTCTGGAACTAAGGCGTTTCCGTGATATTGGATTGAGACCCTTTGTGAACTGGGCGTAGCCCCTTCTTTGAATCATGGAACAAAAATGAACTGCAATCTCTGTATCTAAAGATGGCAGGAGCTTTGGACTATGATCATACTCTGAATATTAACCATGTAACAATTATGCTTTCATAACATAAACGTTTGATCTCAGCCTAGAAATGCACAAAGATTTAAATATGTATCTCACATATTGTACTTCCCAAAAAACTATGAAACTACAGCTTGCTTTTCTCAAGCGCTTTCACATCTGCAGGCCTGAAAAGTTTTATTAATTGAACTTGATGCGCTTTGATCATCATGCAGGAAACGCTTTACTCATTATGCCAGGGGCGCTTGTACTTGTTTTGCCTGAAGCGCTTTGCTCGTTGTGTCAAGGGGCGCTTTACTCGTTTTGGCTGAAGCGCTTTGATCATTGTACCAAGGGCGCTTTACTGTGTGACCTGAAGTGCTTTGATTGTCGTGCCGAGGGCGCTTTACTCGTGTGGCCTGAAGCTCTTTGATTTTCGTGACAATGGCGCTTTACTCGTTTAGCCTGAAGCACTTTGATTGTCGTGCCAAGGGCACTTTACTTGTTTAGCCTGAAGCGCTTTGACTGTCGTGCCAGGAGCGCTTTACTTTTGGTCTAAAGCGTTTTGCTCGTTTTGCTAAGGGGCGCTTTACTTTTGGGAATAAACAACCCCCTTCAAGATTTGACTCATCAAGACCTTACCAATACGAGTACGACCTACTCGTTTTTTAATTCACCATGGAAACAAGGATACTCTGACATGCTGCCACTCTGCCATGCAGGAAATCTGCTTTCTTCAGAGGAACTCCCCCTGCAGTCCGACTGCACTGAAGTCTTCAAAATAGTGAGCACTGTGCTTGGGTGTGGCTGGGCTTTATAGGCCTGCCACACCCCAAGATGGTCGCTGCCTCTAAAAACTTGGGAGTTGTAGTCCATTCATAGAATGGCATTGATAAGTGCATCTTGTCCACCAATGTCCTGACCCTGCAGCTACATGAGCTTTACCGCAGGGCAGGCAACGCTGATAACCACTTCTGGAGCAAGCGGGGATGACAAGCGGCGCGCATGACGCTCCGCAAAGAAGCAAAAGAGAGGTCAGGGCAGGTCCTGGACTGCACACAGCCTTATTCCTGACATTACACCCCTCTCCCAAGCGCGTTCAGGACCCGGCTTATCAGGGTGGAGGAGATGAAAGCGCTGCACCAAACCTGGTGCATGGACATGCTGTGCAGGTTTCCATGAGTTGTTTTCCGGTCCGTATCCCTTCCAGGACAATAAGTATCAAAGGGAAGACCCACGATATCGGGAGTCTAAAATAGTTCGCACCTCATGCTCCCAATGACCTTGGACTAGTAGAGGAGCAGGTTGTGCGACACTTGAGGGCGAAGCAGGTTTAAGAAGTGAAGTGTGAAACACTGGATGGATTTTCAAGGACGATGGCAATTTTAGTTTTTATGTTACAGGGTTCACTTGTCGCAGAACTTCATAGGGCCCTATGAATTTTGGATGAAACATGCTTTTATTTTTTGATACAAAGTTTTTCGTGGATAACCAAACTCTATCTTTGTCTGTATACTGAGGGCCAGGCTGGTGTTTTTTGTCATACTGCATTTTATATTTTGTCTTTGCCTGGTGTAAATTTGCTTGTAGTTGTGAATGTATTCTATTCATGTGTGTTAACATATCCATGACTGCTGGAGTGGTTTGCGTAGAAGCAGGTAGCATAACTGGCAAAATGTGCGGATGACACCCATATAAACAATAGAAGGGAGTTGAGTTTATTGAAGAGTGGTGAGAGTTGTTATAAGCCAGTTCTGCAAGCCACAGGAGATCCAGCCAGGTTTTTGGAGACTTTGTTGCATAACATTGTAAATATTGTTTTAGAGTTTGGTTCAGTCTCTCTGTTTGACCATCCGCTTGTGTGGATGATAACTAGTGGATAAGGTAGAATCAATCTGTAAAGCCTTGCACCATTGCTGCCAAAAACGTGCAGAAAATTGTGTTTCTCTATCAGAGAGGATGACTCTTGGAAGTCCATGAAGGCGAACAATGTTTTCTAAGATAATAGTTGCTAAAGTGTCGGATGTTGGGAGACCTTTACATGCAATGAAATGAGCATATTTGGTAAGACTATCTACCACCACTAAAATGGTTGAACCTTACTTGGGGAAGACCAGTAATAAAATCCATAGAGATATGTTCCCATGGATGACTGGGAACGGGTAGAGGTATCAATAGACCCTTAGGCTTGCTATGTTCACTTTTGCATCTTGCACATACTTCGCATGATTGCAACATTTGCTTTAAGTCATAAACAAATGTATGCCACCAAAAATACCTTTTCATTAATTCTAGTGTTTTTTGAGGACCTGGATGACCTGCCAGAGGAAGAGTATGCAACCAATGAAAAGCTGTCTCTCTTAACTCTTCAGTAGGTAGAAACACTCAAGATTCATGTAGAGGTAGGCCATGTTGAATGAACCTTTTGGTGTCTTGTTGTAACCATTCTTGCCACTTGGTGATATGAAAATGATTACGAATGAGATTAAAGAATTTTTCGGCCGCTATTAAACACAACACTTTTGAAGGCTTTATAATAGGCATGGGTTTTTGTTTAGAATGTGTGATTGAAGAATCTTGCTTAGACAATGCATCGGTCTTGCGGTTATCTACTCCTGGTCTAAAAGTCACTATAAAAACAAATTCTGGAAAGAATAACATCCACCTCAGTTGCCTGGGAGTTAGTAGTCTGGCAGAGCTCATAAATTGTAAATTTCTATGGTCATGGTATACAGTTAAGGTGTGTTTTGCTCCCAACAGATAATGGCCCTCATTCCAACATTGGTGGTAAATCCCGCTTACCGCCGTGCAGAAGACCGCCAACACACCGCCGCGGCTGCGGAATTCTGCCACAGCTATTACGACCCACAGCTCGGAATCCGCCAAAATCTAGACACCCACACAAGTCCGCCACACCAAAGGTCAGTGATAAACTGGCAATGTAAAAACCTCCACCGTCACGCCAACAGGAATACTCCCACACTATCACGACCCACGAATCCACGCAGTGGTCTTTCAACCGCAGTATTCCATTGGCGGTACACACCGCCGCGCTCAAAATACACATACATTTACAAAACACTACCACATTGGACAAATCAAAATATACACACCTGATACACATACACACACCACTCCCACACACCCAATACAATATGAAACACACAACATTACCCACAAACCCTTACAACGAAAAATTTGGAAGAAGCAGAGAGACAGAAAAGCAAAGACCACACCAGAATACAGAGGCACACAACCCCATCACTCACACACATCCACGCACAAAACAACACACACCCCTAAACATCACCCCACACATCACAACACACACCACCTCACACATCACCCACACCACCCCATGGCACCGCAAAGACACCCCAGGTTTTCTGAGGAGGAGCTCAGGGACAAGGTGGAAGAAATCATCTGGGTAGAGCCACAGCTATTCGGATCACAGGTGTAGCACACCTCCATAGCTAGGAAGATGGAGCTATGGTGCAGAATCGTGGACAGGGTCAACGCAGTGGGACAGCACCCAAGAACATAGGATGACATCAGGAAGAGACCACATTGCGGTTCAGAGGACTGGCGGTGGACCCCAAAAACTAACAACATGGGAGGAGCAGGTCTTGGCTATACTGCATCCTGAGGGCCTCGCAGGTGTAGCTGGAGGAATGGACTCTGGTAAGTCAAATCTTTAACTACCATATACCCCACCCTACCTGGAGGCTATCACATACCCCCACCCTCACCCTCACCCCCTTCACTCCAACTCCTCACATATGTCCCACTATCACAAACCACACATCCCAACACCAAGCCCTGCATGCAACAACAGAGCATGGACACCCATCACCAATGCATGTCCACTACAGATACCCACACAGACCCCAAAACAATTATCACACAAGGTCCTACACAAGAATGTAAGCACTGGGGTACAGGGTCACCCACCCATTGCACACCATGGCACACACAGATGCAATAAACATGCCTTTACACCCCTGCAGGACCCCTACCCAACGTCACCGGACAGGAGGTTCTAGACATGTCCACTCCCCCCACAGAGGAGGCCCACAGTGATGACAGCAGCTCTGTCCAACTGGAACTAGATGACCAGCCCGGCCCATCTGGGGCCTCGGGACAGTCGGTTCCCCTGACACAGTCACAGGCCACCACAGAGCCTCCCCCCTCAGGAAACACCACCACAGCACTCACCCAGCGGGCCCATACCTCTGTCCTCAGGACACGTCAAGCAGCCGTATGTCCACCACTACAGGGACCCCAGGAAAACCCACCATCCCAAGAACAGCAGAGACCTGGGGGCAGTGGCAGTGGGCACACGGTTCAGGGGACAGAGGCCCGGGAAAACCGGGGAGGTCTGCTGTACGACAGGAAGAGGACAGGCCCAGGGAACGCACTCTCCATGAGGCCCTCTCCAACATCATGGGAGCATACCATCATTCCCAGGATACGATGGCAACGGTACTGGCCAAGTTTCAGGAGACCCAGCGGCTGCATGAGGAACAGTATTTGGGGTTCAGGGAGGAACTCAAGTCCATCAACACCACCCTGGGCACCATTGCAGGGGTGTTGAAGGACCTTGTCAACACCAGGAGGGACACTGTGGCACAACAAGGGGCCCCTGACACTAGCCTGGACGATGAACTGCCCACCACCTCCGCCGCCACTAGTGGACAGGAGGCACCGCCACAGGACCACAACACCAGCACCCCACCTCCTGCACCCCAAAAGCAGTCCCTGATATCCAGGACAAAGACAGAGAACAATGCAAGACCCCGCCAAGAAACGAGACCACCCTTAATGCCATCTTTCTGTCCCACTTTGTCACCCTGTCCATCCTCAAACTGCCCTAGCTCCCCTTCCTATGCCCCTTTGGACAATGCACCTGTGAGACAAATAGACTGGACTCTGCCATGGACATTCCTCCACCATCACCCCTGACCATTTTACAACCCCCTCCACTATTTTGCACTTAAGCAAAACACCCTTGAATCACAAAACAATCTGGAGTCAGTCTGTGCTTTCACAATTGTGTATTTGCAATAACCGAGGAAAAACCCAATGTCCATTCTAATGTCTACATACCTATGTCACACAGCTCTAGTCCATGAGGTAATGTAGCAGAGGTCACACAGTGGGACCCACATCCGTGAAACTGAAAGGAAAAGTGACAAATCAGGGTCCATACACTGTGTGAAAGTGACAGACAGATGAAAGGTCTAACAATTTTATCAGATGTTGGAGGCAGTGATGTCTTCTTACCTGTGTCTCACTGGAAGTATTGCTGGATCACGGTGTTTCTGTTGTCTATGTCCTCTTCTTCTGCCTCCTCTTCTTCACTGTCCACAGGCTCCACAGCTGCCACAAGACCTCCTTCTAGACCATCCTCCTGCAGAAAAGGCACCTGTCGTCGCAAAGCCAAGTTGTGCAGCATACAGCATGATCTGGCACACCTTCTTTGGTGAGTTGTATAGGGAACCACCTGTCATATGGAGGCACCTGAACCTGGCCTTCAGGAGGCCGAAGGTTCTTTCAATAATCCTCCTAATTCACCCATGTGCTTCATTGTAGCATTCCTCTGCCATTGACCTGGGATTTCTCACTGGGTTCAGTAGCCATGACAGGTTGGGGTACCCAGAGTCACCTGCAAATGTCGAGGGACAACTGTTAGAACAACACTAACCCTTGGGGACAACCCCAGACCCAGACAACTATTCACACGGTATAGGGTCCTTGTCCTCGCCTAATAGGCACACACGGTGCATCTCGAGTTACCCCATCACATAAGGGATGCTGCTATTCCGCAGAATGTAAGCGTCATGCACTGAGCCAGGAAACTTGGCGTTCACATGGGAGATGTACTGGTCAGCCAAACACACCATCTGCACATTCATAGAATGGTAGCTCTCTCGGTTTCTGTACACCTGTTCACTCCTGCGGGGGGTACCAAGGCCACATGTGTACCATCAATGGCACGTATGATGTTGGGGATATGTCCCAGGGCATAGAAGTCACCTTTCACTGTAGGCAAATCCTCCACCTGAGGGAACACGATGTAGCTGCGCATGTGTTTCAGCAGGGAAGACAACACTCCGGCACGTTGGAGAACATAGGCTGGGACATCCCTGATGCAATGGCCACTGTTGTTTGAAAAGACCCACTTGCCAGGAAATGGAGTACTGACGACCTGCACTAGAGGGGGGATTCCTGTGGGATGGCGGATAGCTGACATCAGGTCTGGCTCCAACTGGGCACACAGTTTCTGGATTGTGGCACGATCTAGTCTGTAGGTGACTATTACATGTCGCTCTTCCATTGTCGATAGGTCCATCAGCGGTCTGTACACCGGAGAATGCCGCCATCTCCTCACCTTCCCCAGCGGACGTGCCCTATGGATGAGAACAGCGAGCACAGAGTCAGCTAACACTGCGGTAGGAAAAAAACTATTGCATTGCACACATTTTTCAATACGCTATGTGCCTGTCTCTGTGTATAGGCAAGGCCTATATATGTGTGACGCATTAAAAAATAATGCCATGTGGCCACCTGAAATGGCGGCTGCCTGACCTGTAATGCGGGACAAGGGGATATGAGGTAACTGCACTGGCATTCTACACCATCGTGGTAGGCGGTCGAAGACCGCGGCGCAACCCTGCATTGGTTAACATTGGACCCTATGGGTCCCAGGAGCCAATGACGATGTACGCCGGCGGTGACGGTACACACCGCAGCGGACATGACCGCCATTTTCTCTCTGTTCACTCACTTGATACCTGATCTTCGGCAGGGGAGGACCTACACTGCAAGTGCTGCTGTGACCTCAGTCTGAAAGTGACGATGGCTCATGTGTCTGGGGAATGGGCCCCTGCCTTCAAATCGGAGGAGTTGGATAAACTAGTGGATGGGGTCCTCCCCCAGTACACGCTACTCTACGGTCCTACAGAAAAACAGGTGAGTAAACTGTGAGCATGCTGTATGGGCAATGCCTGTTTGGAGTGGTGTGGATGGAAGATACAGGGGGAGATGATGGCTGCATGATCGGACGGTGAGTGTATGTGCGTCAGGGCAAGGGTGGCAACGTGGGACAATGACTGTGTGACTGTGACGGTCCGGACGGTAAAAGTGTTACATTTGCCCCTGTACTATTCCTCTAGGTCAGCACCCACCAGAAGAAGGATATTTGGTGTGCCATCGCCAAGGACGTCTGGACCCTGGTGGTCCACCACAGACGGAGCACCCACTGCCGTAAAAGATGGGAGGACCTTCGCAGCTGGAGCAAGAAGATGGCGGAGGCCCAGCTGGGGATGGCCTCCCAACGTGGGAGGGGTGCCCGTCGCACCATGATCCCCCTGATGTTCCGGATCATGGCGGTGGCGTATCCGGATTTGGATGGGCGCTTGAGGGCATCACAGCAGCCACAAGGGGGTGAGTACACTCACATTCAGCTGACTCTGCGTACAATGGAGGGGTCTGGGTGGGGAGGTGGGCAGTGGGTTCCCCTAGGCTAGGGCGAGCTTTGTAGGCAAAGACCCTTTGTGAGGCAGGCTAAGTGGCACCCCATCCCCACCAGTGGTAAGAGCCATCTACACCTAGTCAGGCTCCTGTGACTTCCATGTGTGCAGCAATCGGGCATAGGCCATGTACCCCATGTCCCTGTGATTAATTAGGGAACTCCAAATGCATGGCGTAGTGCAGAGGGCTGCTGTGTCTGTAGTGTCTGTGACGGTAGCGGTATTGCATGCACTGAACGTGTCTTTCTTCTCCCCCCCCTTTTTGTGGTCTCCGTGTTCTTGTGTGCATTAGCATCATAAGCCGGAGGAGCTGTGCCACCGGACCAGGATGGAGCTGCATCCCACATGGCGCTGGAGGGCCAGACAATGGAGTCTGAATTCACCAGTGGGACAGAGGGCGAGGGGAGCTCCACGGCGGGGACAGGAGCTGAGACCAGCGACACCGACTCTTCCTCTGATGGGAGCTCCCTTGCGGTGGGGGGACCCTCTGTGCCCACCGCATCTACAGGTACAGCCGCCACCCCCTACCAGCACCGCCCTCCCAGCAGCCCCTCAGCGTCTGTCCCGTGGCCGCTGACCCAGGAGGGTGGGCATCTCCTTCACCCCAGGCACCTCAGGCCCTGCCCCAGTCAGCTCTGCTGCCCTCAGTGAGGAGGCTATTGACCTCCTGAGATCCCTCACTGTTGGGCAGTCTACCATTCTGAATGCCATCCAGGGTGTAGAGAGGCAGTTGCAACAGACAAATGCATACCTGGAGGGCATTCATTCTGGCCAGGCAGCCCAACAGCGAGCATTTCAGGCTCTGGCCTCTGCACTGATGGCAGCCATTGTGCCTGTGTCCAGCCTCCCCCCTCCAGCTTCCTCCACCCAGACCCAATTCCCATTACCTCAGCCTATCCCAAGCACACCATCAGACCAGCATGCACACACCTCAACACACAAGGGTGGCTCTGGCAAACATAAGCACCACACATCACACAAGCATCATACCCATGCACACATACCAACATCCACTGCCTCCACTGTGTCCCCCTCCTCCACATCTCCCTCCTCCCTCCCTGTCACGTCTCCACTCACACCTGCATGCACTACATCTTCAGCCACTACCTCCATTACCAGCACGCCCATCACCACACACCGCTCACGTTCACTCACCACCCCCACTACCATTCACACATCCCCAGTGTCCTCTCCCAGTGTGTCTGTGAGCCCTCCTCCCAAACTACACAAACGCAGTCACACACCCACCCAGCAGCTATCCACCTCATGACAGCCTCCAGCCCATGCACCTTCACTCAAAGTCAGCAAACGAACACCTCCTACAACCACTACCTCTTCCTCCACTACCAAACCCCCTCCATCTACCCGTCCCAGTGTGTCAAAAAAACTTTTCCTCCTAAATGTTGACCTCTTTCCTACACCTCCCCCCTGTCCGTCCCCTAGGGCCTGCCTTTCCAGGCCCCAACCCAGCACCTCAGCCACCACATCACCGGGCACAGCAATAACCGGTTTTTGGAGTGCGCCAAGCAACAGGGCTGCCAGTGTCCCAAGGATCAAGGCCAAGGACATTCCCCCACCTCCAAAACAGAAAAAGTTGCCCACATCCTGGAGGGAGAAGGCCAAAACACCTGCCACCAAGGGATCAGCCAAGACAAGTGTGGGGAGTGGCAAGACAGCTGCGCCACCATCCAAGGTGGGGAAGGGCCTGAAGCAGAAAGGCAAGCCAACGTCGCCACCAACCTGCACGGCGGACAAGACCGTCACATGCATCGCCACCAAGGACACCGCCGCCAGCAGCCCAGATACAGAGCCCTTCAGCAGCACTGCAGTCAGTGAGCCCGCCACCAGCACCACTGCTACTGACACCGCCCCCAGCACCGCGGTCAGTGAGCCCGCCACCAGCACCGCCATTACTGACACCGCCGCAAGCACTGCGGTCAGTGAGCCAGCCACCAGCACTGCAGTCAGTGAGGCCACCACCAGCCCCGCTGCCACAATGATCGCCGCAACCACCGCCGCCACAATGACCGCCGCAAGCATCGCCGCTAATGAGACCGCCGCCAGCCCCGCCAGCGGCCCCGCAACAACCTGAGCCAGTGGCACCACCGCAGACATGGCTGCCATCCCCAGTGGTCATCCGTACATGGCTTGTGGTTAGTTCCAGGGGCCTGTGCAGCTTCTATGTTGCCCCACCGTCAGTGGAGTTTCACATCCACTACCTCAGTCTGGGCACAAAGCCCCCTCCAGAACCAGTGGAGAAAGGCATCCACTACCTCAGTACTTGGCAGGATGAAGCACTCTGGGCACAAAGCCCCCTCCAGAACCAGTGGAGTATCACATCCACTACCTCAGTCCTTGGCAGGATGAAGCACTCTGGGCACAAAGCCCCCTCCTGAACCAGTGGAAACTGTTATCCACTTGAGAGACTGTGGCTTTGTACTCCCCAGGATAAAGCAGTGGGCAACCCACCCACTGGAGAGACTTGAGAGACTGTGGCTTTGCACTCCCCAGGATAAAGCAGTGGGCAACCCACCCACTGGAGAGACTTGAGAGACTGTGGCTTTGCACTCCCCAGGATACATCATTGGGCATGGAGCCCCCTCGTGGAGCTGGCGTTGTGCACTCATCCGGCTGAGGTGCCCCCCTTCCCTTCCCCCTGAGGTGCCTGTTTTATTTTGATCTGATGGCCCTGCAGTGTTCTCTCCGTTTCGATCAGGTGTCTTGTGTGGGCCTCGCCCATGCATTTTGGGCCCAGTGGTCCACGAACTATGTAGGTGCAGTACCTGGACTTGAATTCTTGGTGTACATATTTGTTTGTAGTGTATATAAATTTTGGACTAATGGATGTTTATTGATTACAATGGTTACAATCATTTCCTTTTGTCCTTGCGTTCTTCCAGGGGGGGTTGGAGGGTATAAATAGAATGTTTCAGCATGTATTGGTGTGTGTGCTTTTGTAGGTGAGGGTGAGGATGGGGGTGTTGCGTGTTGCATGTGTGTGTCACTCTCTTTTGCCTCCCCCTCCCCTGTGTCGTAGGTGCTGTACTCACCGTGGTCGTCGCCGCCGTCGGCCGTGCTCCTGGTAGTGGAGCAGGAAGACTATCGCAGGGAGTATTTGGAGTTCAGGCTCCATGGCGTCCTGGTTCCTCGTGGTTTGTGTAGAGGTGAGTGTTTTCCCTTCCAAGTCCTGTTTCCACTGTGTTTTTGTTTGCGTTGAATCCGCCCCGGAAAAGGTGGCGGATTGGCCTGTCATAATAGTGTGGGCGGTACATTGTCTTCCGCCTGTCTGTTGGCGGTGACCGCCATGCTGTTTGTTTGTACCGCCGTGGCGGTCGGAGTGTTAGAGTGGCTGTCTATGTTGGCGGTTTCCACCACGCTCGTGATTCAATTTATTTTACCGCCGGCCTGTTGGCGGTTTTACCACTGCTTTACCACTGACTAGTAATTCTTTTTCCGCAATGGTGTAATTCTGTTCCGCTTCACTCAGTTTTCGTGACACATATGCTATGGGATGCAATTGTCCAGTATCTAGGTGACTTGGGAAAGGATGGCCCCAACAGCTAAATCGGATGCATCGGCTTCCACAATGAATGGTTCATCCACATTGGGATGAGCTAGAACGGAAGCTAAAGTAAAAGCCTTTTTTAACAATTGAAACGCCTTCTCTGTCTCTTAGGACCAGTTGAAGACGGCCTTTTTCCTTAGCAATTTGGTGATTGGTGCTACCTTTTGGGAGAAGTGATGGATGAAGCGTCGGTAAAAATTTGCAAAGCCCAAAAAACATTGAATGTCACATACTGATTTAGGTGTGCGCCATTCTGCTACAGCCTGAATTTTTCTCTCAGTCATTTGCATGCCGTCAGGTGTTAAAATGACTCGCAGAAATTCTACTTCTTTGGGATGAAATTCGCATTGACTTAATTTGCAATACAAATTATGGTTTTGTAGAGTTTTTAACACCTTTGTTACATGTTCTTTATGAATTTCTTCGGAGTCTGAATAGATCAATATATCGTCAATATAAACGATGACAAAGATGTCTAGGTATTCTCTCAGAACATCGTTTAGGAAATATTGGTAAGCTGCTGGGGCATTACATAGACCAAACGGCATCACTAGACACTCAAAGAGACCATAACAAGTTTTAAAAGCCGTTTTCCACTCATCTTCCTCTCGAATTCGAATTAGGTGATAAGCACCTCGTAAATCAAGTTTGGTGTAAATAACTGCTGATTTTACCTGATCTAATAAGACTGGTATGGGGGTAGTGGGTATTTATTTTTAACAGTAATCTTGTTTATCGCTCTAAAGTCAATACAAGGTCTCAATTCGCCATTGGCTTTGGGCACAAAAAACAGCTGAGAAGCCGCTGGAGATCGTGATGGCCTAATTAGCTCATTGGCTAAGCATTGATCGAGGTATTCTCGTAGGACTTGGTTTTCTTTCTCCAGTAATGCATAGATTCTACAATTTGGTATATTGGCGCCGGGAACAAGATCGATCTGGCAGTCGTATGACCTGTGAGGTGGTAATGAGCTCGCTTTCTTGTCACAGAAAACACCAGTATATTCTGAATGCTGTTGTGGCCGTTCAATTTCCTTCTCTGCTGCAGTAGCAATAGAGTGTTGAGGATTCCCTTCTTTGTCTCTTCTTGGTTGAAGACACTTGTTTAAACAAGAGGAAGAAGAAAAACGTAAAACCTGGTTGTGCCAGTCTATGCATGGATTGTGTAACATTAACCACGGCATTCCTAAAATAAAACCATATTGGGGTGCTTGGATTATATCAAAGCGAATTATCTCACAGTGGTTCAGATTCCCATCATTTTTGCAAATCATTTGCATTCATGAGGTTTGCATAATAACGGGGCATCCTGCCAATTCACTACCATCTACTGCATCAACAACTTCAGGAAACTTTTTCTTGACACTGGGTATTTGCAAGTCTAGTGCAGTTTGTTGATCCACAGAATTTCCTGTTGCCCCTGAATCAATTAGAACATGTACAGTATGACGTTTTCCCTGTACAGTTAGTTGTGCCTGAATTCAGAAATGTTTGACATAACGATTTGTGCAAGAACACACTGAAGGGATCGTCAATTTGCCCAAGAGGTCCCCTTCTTTTTTTCTTGGGCACTTTAGTTTTTCTGTGTATTTTCCAAAGCAACCGCTATCTTTTTCTTTGCAACAAGTGTTGGATCAAGTTTACTTTGGGTTTCACTTGACATTCCTTTACAAAATGACCCTTTTTTCCACAGTACAGACAGTGTCCATTTCTTCGTCGTAAGTCTTTCTCCTCTTTGGTCAAAGGTGGCGGAATAGTTCCAATATCCATTGGTTCTATATTAGGGTCTGAGGACAACTGAAGGTATCTAAACCTTTACAATCGCCAGTTGGGCCTTTCCCATTTTTTCCTTACTCCTTTTCTTTCTGTGAGTCTATGGTCTAGCCGTAGGGTTAGATTAATTAAATCAGTACAAGTTTTCGGTTGCGGTTCAATTTGGGCCAAAACGTCTTTCAATTCGTCTTTTAGTCCTTGATAAAACACTGCTGACCTTTTTTCCTCTGGCCAATTGGTTTCCACTACTAACCGGTTGAAGTGTGACAAATACGTTATCAAGTCTTTGTTTCCTTGGCGTAACTCTAGTAACTCTTTGGCTGCAGACATGGTAATTGAGCGCCTGTCAAATACCTTTTCAAATTCCTCCACAAAATGACGCCAATTATACCAAAGGGGACTATCTAATTGGACTAATGGCACTGCCCAAGTAGCTGCATCACCATTCAGATAGGATATAAGGAATACAATTCTAGATTGTGGATCCGGAAAGGCACTGGGATGGCACGTAAAGTGTAGTCCCACCTGTGTGAGAAAAACTTGAACCTTATTGGGATCCCCAGAAAACCTGTCTGGTGCAGCCAGAGGAATTTGTGTCGGCACGTTCACGGCTATGTTAGTAGGTGTGGAATGCATAGGACGAGACTCAAGTTCTGACCCATTCACCCTACTCTGTAACTGAGTTACTTTGTTAACTAAATCGGCTGTAACATTTTTTGAGTCTGTTAGATCTCTTTGCATTTGAGTGACTACTTGCATAAGGGTGTCTAAGGTGGCCATCTTGTGCAGCTCACGTACAGACCAAGAGGAAAGTATAAACTTGTGGGCTCACTATTCTGTCACAGTGCCCTTTCCTTGGGATCTGCACGCTGCTGACCAAAAGGCCCACCTCCCGGCGTCACCAACTCAGAAAGCTATCAGAGTGCAGAGTATTGATGAAGCCATGCAGGGGGAAGGGAATTAGGGTAGGGAACTGCAGGGAGAGAGATCTGAAAAGAAAACAGTTAGGACAAATATGCATATACTCTTTCATAACAGTATAAACTCACCAATAGGCTCTGGAACAAAGGCATTTCCGTGATATTGGATTGAGACCCTTTGTGAACTGGGCGTAGCCCCTTCTTTGAATCATGGAACAAGAACGAACTGTAATCTCTGTACCTAAAGATGGCAAGAGCTTTGGACTATGATCATACTCTTAATATTAACCATGTAACAATTATGCTTTCATAACATAAATGTTTGATCTCAGCCTAGAAATGCACAAAGATTTAAATATGCATCTCACATATTGTCCTTCCCAAAAAACAATGAAACTACAGCTTGCTTTTCTCAAGTTCTTTCACATTTGCAACTGAGGCCTGAAAAGTTTTACTAATTGAACTTGAAGCGATTTGATCGTCATGCATGAAGCGCTTTACCCATTATGCCAGGGGCGCTTCTACTTGTTTTGCCTGAAACGCTTTGCTCGTTGTGTCAAGGGGCGCTTTACTTGTTTTGGCTGAAGCGCTTTGATCATTGTGCCAAGGGCGCTTTACTCTTGTGGCCTGAAGCGCTTTGATTGACATGCCAAGGATGCTTTCCTCGTGTGGCCTGAAGCACTTTGATTATCGTGCCAAGGGCACTTTACTCGTTTAGCCTGAAGCGCTTTGCTAGTTGTGCTAAGGGGCACTTTAATTGTGTGGCCTGAAGCTCTTTGATTGTCGTGCAATGGGCGCTTTACTCGTTTGGCCTGAAGCGCTTTGACCGTCGTGCCCGGAGTGCTTTACTTTTGGTCTAGAGCGTTTTGCTCGTTTTGCTAAGGGGCGCTTTACTTTTGGGAGTAAACAACCCCCTTCAAGATTTGACTCATCAAGACCTTACCGATACGAATATGACCTACTCGTTTTTGAATTCACCATGGAAACAAGGATACTCTGACATGCTGCCACTCTGCCATGCAGGAAATCCGCTTTCTTCAGAGGAACTCCCCACGCGGTCCAACTGCACCAAATTCTTCAAAATAGTGAGCAATGTGCTTGGGTGTTGCTGGGCTTTATAGGCCTGCCACACCCTAAGATGGCCGCTGCCTCTAAAAACTTGGGAGTTGTAGTCCATTGATAGAAAGGCATTGACAAGTGCATCTTGTCCACCAATGTCCTGACCCTGCAGCTACATGAGCTTTACCACAGGGCAGGCGACGCTGATGACCACTTCTGGAGCAAGCGGGGATGACAAGTGGCGCGCATGACGTGTCGCAAAGACGCGAAGCAGAGGTCAGGGCGGGTCCTGGACCGCGCACAGCCTCATTCCTGACACATCCACAGACAAATGAACTGGTTGAGAGGTTTAATAAAACTCCCAAAAGCATGATCATGGGACTCTCTAAAAAGCTCAGAAGGAGATGGGATGACCTCTTGCATGCCTCCTTTTTGCCTACAGGGAGGTACCCCAGAAAGGAGTGAGCTACAGCCCTTTTGAACTCCTCTTTGGTCACCCTGTTATAGGTCCCCTTGCTCTTGTGAAAGAGGGGTGGGAGCAACCATGGAAGCCCCCTAAACAAGACATTGTGGACTATGTACTTGGCCTAAGATCCAGAATGGCTGAGTACATGAAAAAGGCCACTAAGAACCTTCAGGACAACCAAGAGCTTCAAAAGCAATGGCATGACCAGAAGACTGTCCTGACTGAGTACCACCCAGGACAGAAGGTGTGGGTATTGGAGCCTGTGACCCCAAGAACACTCCAGGACAAATGGAGTGGACCCCATCTCATTGTGGAGAAAACAGGTGAGGTCACCTACCTGGTAGACCTGGGCAATGCCAGAAGTCCCCTTAGGGTACTTCATGTCAACCGCCTTAAACCTTACTATGATAGGGCAGACGTAACCCTACTCATGGCCACAGATGAGGACAGGAGGAAGAGAGTGGCCCTCTCCCTGACCTATTCTCCAACACTGAAGCTGATGGCTTAGTGGAAGGAGTGGTGCTTGTAGACTACCTCACAGCAGAGCAGAGGGAGGACTGCAAAAATCTCCTAGGCAAGTTTTCTGACCTCTTTTCCCTCATACGTGGTGTGAACATACAATTGATACTGGAGACAGCTTGCCTGTCAAAATTAAGATTTATAGGCAGCCTGACCATGTTAGAGACTGTGTTAAATCTGAGGTGCAGAAAATGTTAGACCTAGGAGTTATTGAGCCCTCTGATAGGCCCTGGGCCAGCCCAGTGATGCTTGTCCCCAAACCTCATTCCAAAGAAGGAAAGAGAGAAATGTGGTTTTGTTTGGACTATAGAGGACTTAATACTGTAACAAAAAAAAGATGCTCACCCTATACCCAGGGCAGATGAGCTCATACATACAGTGGCTTCTGCCAAGTATCTAAGCACCTTTGATCTGACTGCAGGATATTGGCAGATCAACTTATCAGAGGGTGCTAAAGCAAAGACTGCATTTTCGACCATAGGAGGGCATTATTGGTTCACAGTTATACCCTTTTGGTTTGAAAAATGCACCTGCCAATTTCCAGAGGCTGGTGAATACAGTCTTCCAAGGTTTGGAAGCTTTTAGTGCAGCATACTTAGATGACATTGCTGTATTTAGCTCCACCTGGGATGACCACCTGGTCCACCTATGGAAAGTTTTGGAGGCCCTGAAAAAAGCAGGCCTCACTATTGAGGCTTCAAAGTGCCAGATAGGGCAGAGGAAAGTCTATCTGGGCCACCTGGTAGATGGAGAACAGATTGAACCACTACAGGGGAAGATCCAGACAATTATGGACTGGGCTCCCCCTACTACTCAGACCCAGGTCAGAGCCTTCTGAGGTCTGACTGGGTATTAGAGGTGGTTCATTAAGAACTATGGCTCCATTGTTGCCCCTCTTACTGACCTCACTTCCAAAAAGATACCTAAAAAGGTATTATGGACAGCCAGCTGTCAGAAAGCTTTTGAGGAGCTTAAGCAGACTATGTGTACTGCACCTGTCCTAAAAAGCCCAAATTACTCCAAAAAATGTATTGTCCAGACAGATGCTTCTGAACTGGGGGTTGGGGCAGTGCTATCACAACCTAACTCGGAGGGCCAGGATCAACCTGTTGCTTTTATCAGTAGGAGGTTGACCCCTAGAGAAAAGCATTGGTCTGCCACAGAGAGGGAGGCCTTTGCTGTCGTCTGGGCCTTGAAGAAGTTGAGACCATACTTATTTGGGACTCACTTCATTGTTCAAACAGACCACAAACCTCTCTTATGGCTAAAACAGTTGAAAGGTGAGAACCCTAAATTGCTGAGGTGGTTCGTTTCCCTACAAGGGATGGACTTTACAGTGGAACATAGATCTGGGAGTACCCACTCCAATGCAGAGGGACTCACCAGATATTTCCACTTAGATAATGAAGTCTCATCTGGGCAAGGTTAGCCTTATTGACCCTCGTTTGGGGGGGGGGGGTGTAGGAAAGTACCATCTTTCTTGGCATGTTACCCCCAATTTCTGCCTGTTTGTCAGTATGTTTTGCCTGTCTCACTGGGATCCTGCTAGCCAGGACGCCAGTGCTCATAGTTTGTGGCCTTATGTGTGTGTTGTCAGTAGTGCTTAAATGTGTCACTGAAGTTCTGCTAACCAGAACTTCAGTGATTATGCTCTCTCTCCTTCCAAATAAGTCACTTTAGTTTAGTGACTTCATATTCCATTTCCAACTGGCACACTGGACCCCCCTTATAAGTCCCTAGTATATGGTACCTAGGTACGCAGGGCATTGGGGTTCCAGGAAATCCTTATGGGCTGCAGCATTTCCTTTGCCACCCATAAAGAGCTCAGACAAACCCTTCTTCAGGACTGCCACTGCAGCCTGTGTGAAATAGTGCACACACTATTTCACAGCCAGTTTCATAAGTAACTTATAAGTCAACTATATGTCTAACCCTCATTTACTGAAGGCTAGGTGCAAAGTTACTAAGTGTGAGGGCACCCTTGCACTAGCAAAGGTGCCCGCACACTGTCCAGGGCCAATTTCCCGGACTTCGCGCGTGCTTGGATACCATTACACGCGTGCACTACATATAAGTCAATACCTATATGTAGCTTCACAATGGTAACTCTGAATATGGCCATGTAAGGTGTCTAAGATCATGGAATTGTCCCCCATTCCAAATCTGGTATTGGAGGGCCAATCCCATGCATCCTGGGGGCTCCACCATGGACCCCCAGTACTGCCAAACCAGCTCTCTGTGGCTTGCACTGCAGCTACAGCTGCTGCCACCTCACGGACAGGGTTCTGCCCTCCTGGGGTCTGAGCAGCTCAGCCCATGAAGGCAGAACAAAACATTTTCTTTGGGAGGAGGGTGTTACACCCTCTCCCTTTGGAAATAGTTGTTACAGGCTTGGGAGGGGTAGCCTCCGAGAGTCTCTGGAAATGCTTTGAAGGGCACAGATGGTGCCTTCCTTGCATAAGCCAGTCTACACCGGTTCAGAGATCCCAGTCCCTGCTCTGGCGTGAAACTGGACAAAGGAAAGGGGAGTGACCACTCCCCTGTCCATCACCACCCCAGGGATGGTGCCCAGAGCTCCTCCAGGGTGTCCCTGTCATTAGCCATCTTGTTTTCCAAGGTGTGGGGAAACTCTGGAGATCTCTGAGTGGCAAGGGCCAGCAGATGATTTCAGATACCCCTCCTGAAAGGTGCATACCTGGGTAAGGAGCCAATCCCCCTCTCAGGGCTATTTAGGGTCTCTCCTGTGGGTTCCTCTTCAGATTCAGCTTGCAAGACTCCTCCAGGAATACTCTGCATCCTCTGCTTCAGCTTCTGACCGTCGGATCAACCACAGACTGCTCCAGCAACTGCTGTAACTGCAACAAAGTATCAAGGACGACTCCTGTGAACTGCAACTTCAGCTCCAGCCAGCATGTGCAACAGTTTCCAAGGTGTGCACGCTCTGTCACTTCCCTGCTCCTGCAGGCACCTTCCAAGACAATAACTGGTTTTCTGGGACTCCTCTTTGGACAACGAGCGTGCTCCCTGGAACCCAGGTGGTGGACTCATCTGACCCAGACTGTCCTAGGGTCCAGCTGTCCAAATTTGGAGGAGGTACGAGCTTGCCTTCCCGGTTTGCAACACTACCCCTGTGCACCACATCATCCCAAGCTCCATGGGCTTCTGCACACTTCTTCCAAGAATCCTTTGTGCACCGTGTAGCCCAGGTCCCCAGCACTCCATCCTGCGAAGCACAACTCGCTGAGTTGTTCTCCAGCGGCGTGGGACCCTCTTTTGTTGTGCTGCACCAACCGCAATTTGCGCCTTCTTTGTTCCCATGTCCTGGGACTCCCGTGGGTGCTGTCTGTAGGCTCTCTCCAGTGCTGGGAGCCCCCTCTGCCTCCTCAGTTCGAGTTGAGGCCCCCAGGTCCCACCTGGGTTCAGGCAGCGCCATTTTGACACAAACTGTGACCTTGCTTGAACCAAAGCTTGTTGGGCGAATACAGCGACTCAAACATCTTGCATCCAACTTCTCGACATGGGACATCACCTGCACCATGCAGGAACCCGCACCCATCTTCTTTGGTGCACTTCTGCAGACGTCTTCTAACCGGAGAATCCTCTTTTGCACCATCTTCTAGGTTAGCAGGGGCTCCTGTCTTTCCTGGAATCTTCTGCGACTTCTGGACCTGGTCTCCTCTCTTCACAGGTCTTCAGGTCCATGAATCAACCACTTGTTGCTTGCAGTCTTGCTTGGTTCTTGCAATAGCTCTTATCACGACTTGTAGTGTGTCCTGAGTAAACTTGCAGTACTTTACTCCTACTTTCCTGGGCTCTGGGGTGGGGTATTTTACTTACCTTTGATGTTTTCGTACACTCTCAGCGCCCCTCTACACATTACACTTGCTTAGGGGGGAATTTGTGATTCACATTCCACTTTCTTAGTATATGGTTTGTGTTGCCCCTAGGCCCATTGCATTCTATTGTATTTTCTACTGTTTGCACTATTCTATGACTATTTACTTACCTGATTGTGGTCTCTAGTGTATATATTGTGTATAATACTTACCTCCAGAAGGAATATTGCCTCTAAGATATTCGTGACCTTCTGTCACTAAAATAAAGTACCTTTATTTTTTTGGTAACACTGAGTATTGTCTTTTATTGTGTATAAGTACTGTGTAACTATAGTGATATTGCAGGAGCTTTGCATGTCTTCTAGTTCAGCCTAAGCTGGTCTGCTACAGCTAACTCTAGACCGCCTAAGCTGCTAGAACACTGACTACATTTCACTAATAAGGGATAACTGGACCTGGTATAAGGTGTAAGTACCTAGGGTACCCACTACAAACCAGGCCAGCCTCCTACACTCCGCTCTGGCATTCAGGGACCCAACCAGGGGTTTGGTGTCCAGTAAGTTGCCCTGATGCTCTAACTACTTCCAGGGATGCTACGCCACCTAGTACAGGACCCAGGACCCCACTCTGTCCTGCTTGTTGCAGTACTATAAGGCAGTGGTGTTGTCTGTGAGATCCTACAACAGCATGCTCTTGATGGATGGCAGGAAGGCCTTCAGGCCAGAAGAAATAGACTGAATTCTGAGCAGATTGATGTGGAGCCTGCTTTCCACTAGAAACCAGAGTCTTCTGATCTTCACTTCTCCCATGTGAATACCTCACTCAATGCAGCAGTGATGTAGCCGTCACCACTGTCATCTCTGGGTGGGGAAGGGAGAGAAGCCTGCCACAGGACAAACTGCAGTCATTCAGCCACTACTGCATATCCTGAGTTGTCTCCTCCAAGACCTGGATAGTGTCCGAAAGGTGACCTTGATGACCTGCAGGGCTTGCATGTGTCACCTGATGTAGTTCACAAGAAGGATGCACAAGGCTAAAGCAAATGAAAGCCGGGGTGCCTTGGCCTCTAGAGTTCCATGAGTAATCAAGACTGTCTACTTGGTATGAACAGTAAAGAGCCATGTTTTTATCATTTTTCTAAAGGATTATCTATTTGATTGGGACCGCAAAGCAAGAGGCATAGTGTTGCAGAGCTTACACACTAAGAAGGAGAAGCTTCTCCCACCCCATCTGGCTTTCTTTATTTTTCGAAATGACACTGATTTGGCAGTGCCAGATCTCAAATTCCGAATAGGCACATGCCAAAAGAAAATCTTATGAAAACAGGCGGGACCCCCCACTATACAGGGCCTTATGGACCATATACAGGGCCTTGAAATTGACACTTTTGCTGACTGGCAGCCAATGAAGATCACAAATGGTCTTTGAGATTAAGTTTAATTTTAGTATCTTTAAGAGCAGACAAGTTGCCACATTTTGGAGTGATTGAAGCTCCAACTGCACGTATTTCTGGATTCCCAAATGTAATGCATTGTAACTGTCTATGCTAGACAGAACTAAAGCCACAATGACCATTTTCTGCATTTCCAAAAGTATAAATGGAATTACTTTTCTTAACACCCTGAGAAGATGGAAACATCAAGATGTGGCATGGTTATTTTTGCTCAGCAAAGCAAAGCTGTCCATCATACATAATCCCCAAATTTTTCACTTTCTGAACAGGACAGGGAAGGTGGGCAAGATTTGAGGGCCACCAGGACGTGTTCTAAAAAGAGGTGTTATTTCCAAAGAAGATTACTTCTTTCTTCTCAGAATTTAGTTTAAGGTAGTTTTCCTGCAAACTGGTAAAGAAATTTGTCACTCAGTTTCTGAAATTACTGGCATTCTCACTGACATCTGATGAGATAGACACCACTATTTGTGTGTCACCATTGTAGGAAACTTCAGCAAAACCATAGGACCGAATACGTTTGACTAGAACAGTATCATAGATGTTGAAAAGCGTGGAAGATAACGACAAGCCTTGAGGCAGAGAGAAGGGAATTGAAGTGAAATCCCCAAAGACAACACTTTGGCGGTCATTCCAACCCTGGCGGTCCGAGACCGCCAGGGTTGGGGACCGCGGGAGCACCGCCAACAGGCTGGCGGTGCTCCCATGGGTCAGAAACAGAAAACCGGCAGTGTACCGCCGGTTTTCCGCTGCCCTGGGGAATCCTCCATGGCGGCGCAGCTTGCTACGCCGCCATGGGGATTCCGACCCCCATACCGCCATCCTGTTCCTGGTGGTTTCGGCCGCCAGGAACAAGATGGCGGTATGGGGTGTCGTGGGGCCCCTGGGGGCCCCTGCAGTGCCCATGCCAATGGCATGGGCACTGCAGGGGCCCTCTAACAGGGCCCCACAAAGATTTTCAGTGTCTGCCATGCAGACACTGAAAATCGCGACGGGTGCAACTGCACCCGTCGCACCCCTTCCACTCCGCCGGCTCCATTCGGAGCCGGCATCCTCATGGAAGGGTGTTTCCCGCTGAGCTGGTGGGCGGCCTTCTGGCGGTCGCCCGCCAGCCCAGCGGGAAACCCAGAATAACCGCAGCGGTCTTCTGACCGCGCAGCGGTATTCTGGCGGCTCCCGCCGGCCCTGCGGTTACCGCGGCCGGCGGGAGTCAGAATGACCCCCTTTGTCCTCTTTCATAGAGAACGGAACTAAGGATCGTAAGGCTGCGCCTCTGATCCTGATACTCTCTAGGCAGTTGATAAGCAGGGAATGATTTACTGTATCAAACACAGCAGAGAGATCGAGAAGGATCAGCGCAGCCCTACTTCCCATGTCCACCTGCATTCGAATCTCTTCAGTGGCAGTCTCTAAGGCAGATTCCATACAATGCTGAGGTGTTATTCTGGAATTCAGAATGCTGTAGGCATCAAGAAAGAACATGAGATGTTCTTTTAGTGCCTTCTCCAATATTTTAGCAGGTAGAGGTAATCTGGATATAGATTGATACTTTTTTGTAAGTCATGGTTCCAGAGAAGGTTTTTTCAATAAAGGGCATACTGATGCTCTGTTCCAGTCTGCTGGAAATTGACCTGAGGTCAAAACCCTATTAAGAAGTGTGGTAAGATGCCCAGAGGCCGTACTGGAAACCATGTGCAACACATAAGGTGGGAGCAAGGGTCCAGAGGAGAGCCAGATTTAGTGGTCTCCAGAAGGCTAGTTACTCTATCTTCAGTTAGGGGAGTACAACTGTACAGGAAATTCATGTCAACTCCAACATCATCCTGAAACTCTCAGGATTAGGAAAACTCCTCATAGACACTGTTCAACTTTACTTGAAAGAACTCAGCCAACTTATTACAGAAGGCTTGAGTGGGAGTGAAAGTTTGAGTGTAGTTACAATTTGAAAGAATAGTGACCGTTTTAAAGAATTCTCTTGTCGAGTCTTCAGCTGGACTAATTTTTTTCTGTGTAATATGGAGATTTTTCTGAGTTAATCAATGCTTTGTTTTTTTCAAAAGCTAATTTATATTTCTTATTTTTCCTCAATGTGGTAGTCTTTTCTCCATCTCCATTTCTGAGCCCTGCATTTTTGTTTAGATTTTCTTTAGCTCTGGAGTATACCAGAGAGCAGAAGGGCTTTTCCTGTAGCACTTAGGGTTTTTTCAGGTGCTAGCCTTGTAACAGCAGTTTCTATCCAGTTAGAGAAATTAGCCCTAGCGACTTCAATATTATTAATTAATTGAGGACTATGATTATTCAGCATACTGTCAAGGTCAAGACTGTCTACTTTCCTCCAGGGGCAGCTCTTTATACCTTTAAAAGGACTAGAGTGACAGCATTTCTTTTCCGAAACTGCAAGTTGAGAAAGTCAGCTGATATTCCTGAAACCTGAGAAACACCTGAGACAGTGGTCGGTGCTTTGCTGTTACTACCACCTACTGGACAAAGACTAAAGGTATGATTGCATTTGTGGCATCTATGTAAACTTGAGGTTGCATTACAATTATAAACTTCACAGCAAGTTGACTTACCCAAATGACCAATATCCAACAACTCTCCTTTGTATAGGTCAAGTTAGCAAAACAACCCAGGGTTCTGGCACTTGGTAGTGTCCAGCCACAGATAGGCTTGTCATTTGGGTGCCTTCGCTGCGCCAGCAGCGCAGACGTGCTACTCAATCCTCTGAAAGGTCCGGCATAGAGGGGTATAGCCATGACCAGCCTCGAAGAATGCTAGCACACTTCAGAGGTGTAAAACGAAGGGGCAACAAAGGAAGACCAAACTGGGGTCCATCAACCCCTTTCTCACCAAAACCCTGCAGCCAGGAACCCTGGATCGCTGTTAAACAACCCTCTGGACTGCCTCTGTTACGACTTCGAGACCTTCCTCCACCTCAACACCGGATGTCTCAATCTCAACAACTGCTGCACCATCTCCCCCAAGGACACCCACGGACCTTTCACCTGCAGGAACTGTAACTTCAGTGCCAACCTCAACAAACCAAAGGAACATTCCACACACAAGGATACCAACAAACTCCACAACTATATCAACTGCCTGTTCCTGAACATCCACTCCCTCCACAAACACGCCACCGAACTCTGGGACCTGATCAACACCAACTGACCGAACATCGCCTTCTTCACCGAGACCTGGACCAACCCCACCTCGGGTCCAGACATCACCATCACCATTCCCGACAGTTACAGCATCCTAAGGAGGGACCAGCCCTCCCGCCCAGGTGGAGGACTCGCCATCGTACACAAGTCCTCATTACGTGTCAAGGCCGTCCAAGAAGATCATTGCACCACCACCTTTACTTCCTGGTCAACTCCAACCACAACTCCTCCATCCGCAGCACTGTGGTGTACAGGGCACCCAGCTCCCACCCAGCTTCCATAGATGACATCGTAGACATCGCTACCCCCCCAGACCCTGGCATCAGTTGACTACCTCCTCCTTGGTGACCTGAACTTCCACCTCGAGGACTGCACCGACCCAAACACCACCGCTCTAATCAACAACCTCATCACCCTCACCCTTAGACAGCTGGTTTCCACACCCACATACATCACAGGACACACACTGGACCCCACCTTCACCTCAAGCGACCAGATCACCGTCAAGACCATCTTCACCCCAGACTAGACCAACCACCGCTGCATACACCTAACAATCACCGCAGCCGCACCCACACCTCCAGGACCCTCCAGAGGAAATGGAACAAAATCACCAATGAGCAACTGACCTCATCGCTCACCAAATCCCTCCCTCCCACCTCTGAAGATGGCAACACAGCAGCACGCAATCTCAACGCATGGATCACCGAATGCGCCGACACTCTAGCCCCGCTCCAGCTGACATCAGCCAAACGCATTCCTAAGAAGGCCAACTGGTTCACCACAAACTCCAAGAATCAAAGCATACCTGCAGACGTTTAGAGAAAAAATGGAGGAACAGCCAATCCAGCGAACACCTCACCTCTTCCAGAGTGCCTCCGCCGCCCACTGATGCAAAATCAAGAACGCAAGGAAGGATGCACTCCGGGAGCGCATCAACTCCTCAGCACACAACTTGAAGGAAATGTTCTCAGTCATCAACTAGTTCACATTTTCCTCTGCCAAAGCCACCAGCATCCCCCCGTCACAGGACCTCTGCGACAAACTTGCCTTCTTTTTCCACCTCAAGATCCAGGACATCTACGGCAGCTTCCTGTCACCGGAACCTGCGACCGACCCAGCCTCAGAACCCGCCCAGACCATCCACGACTGGTCCATGCTTACCACAGAGGAAATAGTCAACATCATGAACAGCACCCACTCCGGAGCCCCCTTGGACCCCTGCCCACACTACATATACATCAGAGCCAGCGCATTCATTGCCCGAGTTTCGTAACACAATCAACTGCTCCATCGGCACGGGCACCTTCCCTGAGGACTGGAAAATACGCCCTTTCTTGAAGAAACCTTCACCCCACCCATCAGTACTAAAGAATTTCCGGCCCATCTCACTGCTACCCTACCCTGCCAAAGTACTAGGGGAAGCAATCAACGCACAACTACGGAATTTCCTCGAGGCCAACAACTCCCTGGACAGCTCCCAGTCCAGCTTCCGCAGCAATCACAGCACAGAGACAGCACTCCTGGCAGCCACCGAAGACACACGATTACTCCTAGACCGCAACCACACCACAGCACTCATACTCCTTGACCTCTCAGCACCTTTCCACATTGTTTCCACGAAGAGCCCTGGAATGGATCCACTCTTTCCTCTCTAGGAGGACGCAGAGGGTCAGACTCCAGCCCTACACCTCCAGACCCACAGGAGTCACCTGCAGAGTCCCCCAAGGATCTTCACTGAATCCCACACTGTTCAACGTATACATGGCCCCTCTTGCTACCATCGTCAGAAGCCGCAGTATGAACATCGTGCAATATGCCGATGACACACAGTTCATCATTTTCCTCACGGAAGACCCAGACACAGCCAAAAGGAGCGTTCATGCAGGAATGGAAGCCATCGCCAACTGGATGAGAGAAAGAGAGAAAGCTGCCTCAAGCTCAACTCCGACAAGACAGAGCTCATCATCTTTGGAAACGCCATATAAGCGTGGGACGATTCCTGGTGGCCCACATCCCTTAGCACCCTCCCTGCACCGACTGAGCATGCCTGCAACTTGGGAATCATCCTCGACTCCTCCCTATCCTTGACACGGCAGGTAAACTCTGTCTCCTCCTCGTGCTGGCACACACTTCGCAAATGCCGGAAGATCTTCAGATGGATCCCAGCAGACTGACGCAGGATAGTCACCCACGCCTTAGTCACAAGCAAGCTCAACTACGGCAACGCCTTCTACGCCAGCACTTCAACTAGGAACATAAAAAAAATTAAACTCATCCAGAACGCCATCGCCAGACTCATTCTGGACCTCCCTCGCCGAGAACACATCTCCCAACACCTGAGGACCCTCGACTGGCTACCGGTCGAGAAGAGAATCACCTTCAAGCTTCTCACCCACACGTACAAGGCCATACACAACGCAGGACCAGCCTACCTGAACCATCGCGTCTCCTTCCACACCCCTGCCAGATCCCTCTTTACCTCCCAGATGGCCCTGGCCAACATCCCTCGCATCCGCATAACCACCACCGGAGGACGTTGTTTTACCTATACTGCAGAGAAGAGATGGAACAACCTCCCCCTGCACCTCAGACAAAGCCTGTCGCTCACCATCTTCAGGAAGAACTTCAAGATGGGTCTCTTTGGGTGAGGCCCGCCTCTCTCCCTGAGTGCCTCGAGACCCTAACGGGTGAGTAGCCGTGCTTTACTAATATGGATTGATTGAGGTACTGGTAAATTAAACGCTAACTAACAAAAGAATGTGAAAACAGCAAAACATAAAATGAATAAAAATGGGCAGATACCCTGGTGAGTCGGCACAACTTAAAAATGGAAGTCAGGCACCTCCCAAGATGGTCACAATAGGAGCTTTACAATGAAATGAAAAGCGCCAGTGTCTTGCAGCTCAAGCCACCCTCACCTGGATGCAGGATCACAGCCAAAACATTGTGATTATAGCACTAATGTCCTGGACTCGCTACAGAGGAAAAGCCCTGCCTGCATTCAATATCACCTCCACAAATTGAAGCCCCTGTGAGTGGCTTATATATGGTAAAACTAAAAGATTTAAAAAAATCTGCCATGGGGCGCATTGCCAAGATGGCAGAGCAATAGGACAATAACCTCTGTTCTCTGCCAGGTTCGCAAAGTATTGAGTTTTCATCCTGCTACACAGTCAAAAGACAAAGGTGGTCATTACAACCCTGGCGGTCGGTGTTAAAGCGGCGGTAAGACCGCCAACAGGACAGCGGTAAAAAATTGGAATTACGACCGTGGCGGAAACCGCCAACAAAGACAGCCACTTTAATACTCCAACCGCCACGGTGGTACAAACAAACAGCTTGGCGGTCACCGCCAACAGACAGGCGGAGGACAATGTACCGCCCACAGTATCACAACCTACCAATCTGCCACCTTTTCCACGGCGGATTCACTGCGAACAAAAACATGGCGGAAACAGGACTTCGAAGGGAAAACACTCACCTCTACACACCCCACGAGGAATCCGGACGCCATGGAACCCGAGCTCCAGATCCTGCCAGCCCTTATCTTCTTGCTCCTCTACCAGGAGCACGAACGCCGGCGGCGAAGACCACGGTGAGTACTGCACCTACGACACAGGGGAGGGAAAAAAACAGGGACACACACAGGCAACACGCAACACCCCCACCCCCACCCTCTCCCACTACAACACACACACTAATACAGCATGATACATTACAGTTACCCCCCTCCCCAACCCCCCTGGAAGAATGCAAAGACAAAAGGAAATAAGTGTAACCATTGTAATATTTTAAAATCCAGTACGCAAAAATATATATACACTATAAACAAATATATACACCAAGAAAAGTAGTCCAGAAAGTGCTCCATTGAAGTCCGTGGAACACTGGGCCCACACGGCATGGGCGAGGCCCACACTCAATCCCCGAACATGACGGAGACAACACTGCAGGGGCATCAGATAGCAATAAAACAGGCACCTTAGGGGGAAGGGATAGGGGGGGGCACCTCAGCCGGTTGAGTGCACAATGCCAAATCCACGAGGGGGCCTCATGCCCACTGTTCAATCCTGGGGAGTGGAAAGCCACAGTCTCTCAAGTCTATACAGTGGGTGGGTTGTCCACTGTACAATCCTGGGGAGTGCAAAGCCACAGTCTCACAAGTCTCTACAGTGGGTGGTTTGCCCACTGTACCATCCTGGGGACTGCAAAGCCACAGTCTCTCAAGTCTCTACAGTGAGTGGGTTGCCCACTGTTCAATCCTAGGGAGTGCAAAGCCACAGTCTCACAAGTCTCTACAGTGGGTGGTTTGCCCACTGTACCATCATGGGGCGTGCAAAGCCACAGTCTCTCAAGTCTCTACAGTGGGTGGGTTGCCCACTGTTCAATCCTGGGGAGTGCAAAGCCACAGTCTCTCAAGTGGATAACAGTCTCCACTGGTTCTGGAGGGGGCCTTGTGCCCAGAGTACTTCATCCTGCCAAGGACAGAGGTAGTGGATGCCTTACTCCACTGGTTCTGAAGGAGGCCTTGTACCCAGAGTGCTTCATCCTGCAAACGACTGAGGTAGTGGATGCCTTACTCCACTGGTTCTGGAGGGGGCCTTGTGCCCAGAGTGCTTCATCCTGCCAAGGACTGAGGTAGTGGGTGTATCTCTCCACTGGTTCTGGAAGGGGCCTTGTGCCCAGAGTGCTTCATCCTGCTTGCGACGGACTCAGTAGCGTCAGTGCCCTTGGCGCTCATGGGTCAGCGGCGCTTGTTGCGGCGGTGTCCTTGGCAGCGGTGCTTGTGGCGGCAGTGTCCTGTTCAGCGGTGCTTGTGCCGGCGGTGTCCTGTTCAGCGGTGCTTGTGGCAGCAGTGTCCTGTTCAGCGGTGCTTGTGGCAGCGGGGTCCTTGGCAGTGACTCAGCTGCTGGCGGTCCTGTCTGGCCCAGCGGGGCTGGTGCTGGCGGTCCTTTATGGCCCAGCAGGGCTGGTGCTGGCGGTCCTTTATGGCCCAGCAGGGCTGGTGCTGGCAGTCCCTTATGACCCAGCGGGGCTGGTGCTGGTGGTCCTGTCCTGGGCAGCTGTGCTGGTGGTCCTGTCCTGGGCAGCTGGGCTGGTGCTGGCGGTGGCCTCCTGGGCAGCTGGGCTGGTGCTGGCGGTCCTGTCTTGGGCAGCTGGGCTGGTGCTGGCGGTGGCCTCCTGGGCAGCAGGGCTGGTGCTGGCGCTGGCCTCCTGGGCAGCAAGGATGATGGCGGTGGCCTCCTGGGCAGCGGGGATGATGGTGGTCTTCTCCGCCGTGCTACCCTTCCCAGACTTGCTGAGTTTCTTGTGGCCCTTCCTACCTTGGAAGGTGTCACAGCTGACTCCACACTCCCACCTGTACCCCTGGGAGCAGCTTTGGTGGCTGGATTCTTCCCCCTCTCCCACCGGGCACTGGCAAACTTTTGATGCTTGACAGGTGGGGGACTGTCCGTGCTGTGGCTCCATGCCACACTTGCTGCCCTGCTGCCCGGTGCACTCCAGATTCCGGTGACTACAGGCACCACTGGTCCCGGAGATGTTGTGGCTGAGGTGCTAGGTTGGGACCTGGAGAGTCAGGCCCTAGGAGACTGACGGGGTGGGGGAGGTGAGGGAAAGAGGTCAAGGTTGGACAGGAAAAGTTTCTTTGGAACACTGGGACGGGTAGCTGGAGGGGGTTTGGGAGTGGAGAAGGAGGTTGTGGCAGGAGGTGTTCGTTTGGTGACTTTGGGTGAAGGTGCATGCGCTGGAAGCTGTCGTGAGGTGGATGGCTGTTGGGTGGGTGTGTGCTTGCATTTGTGTATCTTGGGAGGTGGCGTCACAGCCACACTGGGAGAGGACACAGGGGACGTGTGAATGGTAGTGGTGACTGCACGTGAGCGGGTGTGGTGGTGTGTGTGCTGGTGATGGAAGTAGTGGCTGTAGATGTAGTGCATGCAGGTGTGAGTGGAGACAAGATCGGGAGGGAGGAGGGAGACGAGGAGGAGGGGGACACAGTGGAGGCAGTGGATGGTGGTGTGTCTGCATGTGTGTGATGCTTGCGCGAGTGCCTGTGGGATGTGTGGTGCTTATGTTTGCCTGAGCTTTCCTTGTGTGTTGACGTGTGTGCATCTGGTCTGAAGGTGTGCTTGGGATAGGCTGAGGTAGAGGGGATTGGGTTTGGGTGGAGGAAGCTGGAGGGGGGAGGCTAGAGACAGGGACAATAGCTGCCATCAGTGCTGAGACCAGAGTCTGAAAAGCTCGTTGAAGGGCCGCCTGACCAGAATGAATGCCCTCCAGGAATGCATTTGTTTGTTGCAACTGCCTTTCTACACCCTGGATGGCATTCAAAATGGTAGACTGCCCAACAGTGAGGGACCTGAGGAGGTCAATGGCCTCCTCACTGAGGGCAGCAGGAGTGACTGGGGCAGGGCCTGAGGTGCCTGGGGCGAAGGTGATGCCCACCCTCCTAGGTGAGTGGGCATGGGGCAAAGGCTGAGGGGCTGCTGGGAAGGCAGTGCTGGTGGGGGGGTAGTGGCTGTAACTGTAGATGCGGGGGCACAGATGTGGCTGCGACCACAAGGGAGCTCCCATTAGAGGACGTGTCCATATCACTGGTGTGAGCTCCTGTCCCCGCTGTGGAGCTCCCCTCGCCCTCCGTCCAACTGGTGAATTCCGAGTCCGTAGTCTCGCCCTCCAGGGCCATGTGGGATGCAGCTCCCTCCTGCTCCGGTGCCACTGCTCCTCCGCCTGATGATGCTAATTCACACAAGAACAGGGAGACCACAAAAGGGGGGGGAACGACAGAAGAAAGACATGTTGAGTGCATGCATTACTGCTACAGTTGGCGGACACAACAGACACAGAAGCCCCCTGAACTACGCCGCACACTTGGGGTCCACTGTTCAATCCCTGGGACATGGCTTACAAGGCTATGGCCGACATCTGCACACATGGATGTCACAGGAGCCTGACTAGGTGTACTTGGCACTGTACACAGGTGGGGTGGGGTGCCACAGGGTCTGCCAGAACAAGGGGACCTAACTAGCACACTCGCCCTGGCCTAGGGAAACCCACAGCCCACCTCCCCCACCCAGACACATCCACTGCGCGCAAAATCAGAAGAATGAGAGTGTACTCACCCCCTTGTGGCTGCTGTAATGCCCTCAAGTGCCCATCCGACTCCGGGTACGCCACCGCCAGGATCCTGAACATCAGGGGGGTCATGGTGCGACGGGCACCCCTCCCACGTTGGGAGGCCATCTCCAGCTGGGCCTCCGCCGTCTTCCTGCTCCAGCGGCGAATGTCCTCCCATCTCTTACAGCAGTGGGTGCTCCGTCTGTGGTAGACCCCCAGGGTGCGGACGTCCTTGGCGATGGCACGCCAAATATCCTTGTTCTGGTGGACGCTGACCTACATGAATTGTACAGGGCAAAAAGAAATGTCATTACCAACTGCACCATCACAGTCATTGGCTCCCATCCCTACCCTTGCCATGTAGCACATGCACTCACCGTTGTTTCATGCATGCCTCAATCCCCCCCCATCTTTCATCCACCCCACTCCACACAGGCATAGCCCATACAGCATGCTCCCATTGTGCTTACTTGTTAGTCTGGAGGACCGTAGAGTAGCGTGTACTGGGGGAGGACCACATCCACGAGTTTCTCCAACTCCTCCGATGTGAAGGCAGGGGCCCTTTCCCCAGACGCACAAGCCATTGTCTCTTCCAGACCGAGGTCACAGCAGCACTTGCAGTGTAGGTCCTTTCCTGTCGAAGATCAGGTATATAGTGATTGAACAGATAGAAAATGGCGGTCACATCCGCGGCGGTGCGTACCGTCACCGCCGGCGTACATCGTCATTGGCTCCTGGGACCCATAGGGTCCAATGTTAACTAATGCAGAATTGCGCCGCGGTCTTCAACCGCCTACCGTGACAGTGTACAACGCCAGCGCAGTTACCTCACCACCCATTGTCCCACTTTACAGGTCAGGCAGTCGCCATTTCATGGGCCCACATGGCTTAATTTTTAACTGCGTCACACATACCTAGGCCTTGCCTCAACAATCATACAGGCCAAATTTTGGATTATGATTTGTGTTCTGTGTAAGCTGTGGGTACATACCTCTGAGTTGGTTGACTCTGTGCTCGCTGTTGTCCTCCATAGGCACCGTCCGCTGGGACATGTGAGGAGATGGCGGCATCCTCCGGTGTACAGACCGCTGGTGGACCTGTCGACAATGGAGGAAAGATATGTGATCATCACCTACAGGCTTGATCGTGCCACAATCCTGGAACTGTGTGCCCAGCTGGAGCCAGACCTGATGTCAGCTATCCGCCATCCCACAGGAATCCACCCTCTAGTGCAGGTGCTGTCAGTACTCCATTTCCTTGCAAGTGGGTCATTTCAAACAACAGTGGCCATAGCATCAGGGATGTCCCAGCCTATGTTTTCCAACGTGTTATCCAGAGTGTTATCTGACCTCCTGAAACACATGCGGAGCTACATCGTTTTCCCTCAGGTGGAGGATTTGCCTACAATGAAAGGTGACTTCTATGCCCTGGGACATATCCCCAATATCATAGGTGCCATTGACGGGACGCACGTGGCTTTGGTACCCCCCCGCAGGAGTGAACAGGTGTACAGAAACCGGAAGAGTTATCATTCCATGAATGTGCAGATGGTGTGTTTGGCAGACCAGTACATCTCTCATGTGAATGCCAAATTCCCTGGCTCAGTGCATGACGCTCACATCCTGCGGAATAGCAGCATCCCTTATGTGATGGGTCAACTCCAGAGGCACCGTGTGTGGCTATTAGGTGAGCACCTGGAAGCAAGTCAGTGGGAATGGTTGTCTGGGTCTGGGGCTATCCCTACAGGTTAATGTGTGTCTAACAGTTGCCCTCGCCATTTGCAGGTGACTCTGGTCACCCCAACCTGTAACGGCTACTGACCCCAGTGAGGAATCCCAGGACAAGGGCAGAGGAACGCTACAATGAGGCCCATGGGAGAACTAGGAGGATTGTAGAGCGGACCTTCGGCCTCCTGAAGGCCAGGTTCCGGTGCCTCCATATGACAGGTGGATCCCTATTCTACTCACCAAAGAAGGTGTGGCAGATCATCGTGGCCTGCTGTATGCTTCACAACTTAGCTTTGCGACAACAGGTGCCTTTTCTGCAGGAGGATGGTCCAGATGGCGGTGTTGTGGCAGCTGTGGAGCCTGTGGACAGTGAAGACGAGGAAGCAGAAGAAGAGGACATCAACAACAGGAACTCGGTTATCCTGCAATACTTCCAGTGACACACAGGTAAGAATACAAACATGCCTACTGCATGTACTTTAACACTACTACCTCTCTACTGTCTGTCGTTTTCACCCAGTGTATGGTCAATGAGTTGTCACTTTCCCTTACGATTTCACAGATGTGGGTCTCACTGTGTGACATCTGCTTTGATTCCTCATGGACTAGAGCTGTGTGACATAGGTATGTTGACATTACAATTGTAAGAGCATTTTGTCACTGTAATTGCTAATACACTATTTCAGAATCACAGACAGACTCCAGATTGTTTTGTGCTTTAAGGGTGTTTATTTCTGTGCTCAATATTGGAGAGGATTGTAAAATGGTGAGGGCTGATGGTGGAGGAATGTCCATGGCAGAGTCCAGTCTATTAGTCTCACAGGTGCATTGCCCAAATGGGCATAGGAAGTGGAGCTGGGGCAGTTTGAGGATGGACAGGGTGACACAGTGGGACAGAAGGATGACATTCAGGGTGGTCTAATTTCTTGGCGGGGGTCTTGGCATCGTTCTCTGTCTTTGTCCTGGATCTCAGGGACCGTTTGCGGGGTGGTTCTCCCTCTGCAGGGGGTAGGGTGCTGGTCCTGTGGCGGTGCCTCCTGTCCACTAGCGCCGGTGGAGGTGGTGGGCAGTTCATCGTCCAGGCTAGTGTCAGGGGCCCCTTGTTGTGCCACAGTGTCCCTCCTGGTGTTGAGGACTTCCTTCAGCACCCCTACGATGGTGCCCAGGGTGGAATTGATAGATCTGAGTTCCTCCCTGAAGCCCAAATACTGTTCCTCCTGCAGGCGCTGGGTCTCCTGAAACTTGGCCAGTACCGTTGCCATCGTCTCCTGGGAATGGTGGTAGGCTTCCATGATGTTGGAGAGGGCCTCGTGGAGAGTGGGTTCCCTTGGCCTGTCCTCCCCCTCTCGCACAGCAGCCCTCCCTGTTCCCCTGTGTTCCTGGGCCTCTGCCACTGCCCCCAGGTCCCTGTTGTTGTTGGGGTGGAGGGTTAGCCTGGGTTCCCTGTAGTGGTGGACACACTGCTGATTGACGTGTCCTGGGGACAGAGGTATGGGCCTGCTGGGTGGGTGCTGTGCTGCTGTTTCCAGAGGGGGGAAGCTCTGTGGTGGCCTGTGACTGTGTCAGGGGAACCGACTGTCCAGAGGACCCAGATGGGCCGGGCTGGTCATCTAGTTCCAGTTGGACAGAGCGGCTGTCATCACTGTGGGCCTCTTCTGTTGGTGGTGTGGACATGTGTGGACCCTCCTGTCCGGTGACGTTGGGTAGGGGTCCTGCAGGGGTATAAAAGGATGTTTATTACATCTGTGTGTGCCATGCTGTGCAATGGGTGGGTGACCCTGTACCCCAGTGCTTGCATTCCTGTGTGGGTCCTTGTGTGATGGTGGTTTAGGGGGGTGTATGGGTATGTGCAGTGGCCATGCTTTGGTGATGTGTGTCCATGCTTTGTTGTTGCATGCAGGGCTTGGTATTAAGATGTGTGATTTGTGATGTTGGGACATTTGTGAGGAGTTGGAGTAATGGGGGTGAGGGTGGGGGTATGTGATAGCATGCAGGTAGGGTGGGGGATGTAATAGTTAAGATTTGACTTACCAGAGTCCATTCCTCCATCTACTCCTACGAGGCCCTCAGGATGCAGAATCGCCAAGACTTGCTCCTCCCATGTTGTTAGTTGTGGGGGAGGAGGTGGGGATCCGCCGCCAGTCCTCTGTACCGCGATGTGGTGTCTTGAGAACACGGAACGCACCTTCCCCCGTAGGTCGTTCCACCTCTTCCTGATGTCATCCCTATTTCTTGGGTGCTGTCCCACTGCGTTGACCCTGTCCACTATCTGGCGCCATAGCTCCATCTTCTTAGCTATGAAGGTGTGCTGCACCTGTGATCCGAATAGCTGTGGCTCTACCCGGACGATTTCCTCCACCATGACCCTGAGCTCCTCCTCAGAGAACCTGGGGTGCCTTTGCCGTGCCATGGGGTGGTGTGGGTGATGTGTGGGGTGGTGTGTGTAGTGATAAGTGGGGTGATATTTAGTGGTGTGTTGTGTGAGGTGCGTGGAAGTGATGTGGGTGATGGTATTGTGTGCCTGTGGATGCTTGGTAGTTGTTTTTAGTGTCTCTCTCTGGCGTTCTCTTCGGTAATTTTGTCGTAGGGGTTTGTGGGTGATGTGGGTGTGTGTTTTATATTGCAATGTGTGTGTGGGAGTGGTGTGTGTATGTGTATCAGGTGTGTGTATTTGGAATTGTCCAATGCGGTTGTGTTTTGTAAATGTGTGTGTATTTTAAGGGCGGCGGTGTGTACCGCCAATGGAATACCGTGGTTGAATGACCGCTGCGTGGATTCGTGTGTCGTGATAGTGTGGGCGTATTTCTGTTGGCGTGACAGTGGAGGTTTTGTTTTCGGCAGTTTATCACTGACCTTTGGTGTGGCAGACTTGTGTGGGTGTCTGAATTTTGGCGGATTCCGAGCAGTGGGTCATAATGACCGTGGCGGTCTTCTGCACAGCGGTAAACGGCTTTTGACGCCAATGTTGTAATGACCCCCAAAGTCCGATATACCTCCTTAAGGGACTGAGAGACAACATCGCTGCCTTACATGGTCACCTCGTACAGTAGCTGCAGGAAGTCTGGAGGGATGTAAATCACTTGGGCCAAAATGTTTTCAGCTTGGAGAAATCTCTCAAGGGTCAAGAAGGAGAAAGTGAGTTGTAAAGGGGAGAACTACTTGCAGTCCGAAAACAAAACAGCTTCCTGCAACAAAAGCCCAAAGATGTCAAGAACAGATCAAGGAGCAATACCTATGGGGCATCTGATGTGGCTTGAAAGCATGGCCAAAGAAAGCTACGCATAAAGACTCTGAGCTCTTTCATTGGTGAGGCCCCAGTTAAACTGGATCAAACCTATGCAAATAATATGATTCATAAAGAAGTCCTTTCCTAATACTATAAGAGAATCCAACATTTTCAGTTGAAGGAAAATGTCATGGCGGCAGCAAGCTCCCAAGACAGATGAATGCCTGAAGAACATCAGTTCTACATCTACCAGGATTGGCACAAACAAATTCAAACCAGTGACGTACAATCTCCTGCAAATTGAACCATCCCTTTTGGATCTGCTTTGAATGGCTGCACCCACACATACAATCTCTCTGGTGGTGGTACAGAGGCTCCTGGACATTTCAAGGTCTCTATTGCAACCAATAGCACTTCATATCAGCCAGAAAGAAACCCTTTCACCCCAAGCAGAAAAGGAAGCAATGAAGAACAGTGTGATGCAGACAATATATCATACAGCAACCAGAGACTATTAAAAAGGAAAGGGAAGCAGAAATCGAAAATATTTGATGAACTGAGGAACTGGGAGCTGGAGCAGAGTTGGACAACCTGGCCTGAGTCAAGGGCTAAGTACACTACAGACCATGTTATGAGTCGGGGTCTGGGGATGGGCTGGAATTTAGGGGCAAGATCAGAGAAGGAATGAGATAAGTACAAACTCACAGAGAGGAGCATTGAGGGGGGATTGCTCTAAGGTGCTCCGAAACTGAGAATTTATATCTTTCATCTGAACCATGTTCAAGACTGATACATTTAAAAGATGGCTACAAAAGTTCACTTTATTGGGAAATTCAGAAGGGGGGCATATGTAATGACAGTGACAGTAATAGCCAGCTACTTGCAGATTTTTCTATACCAGTTTAAGGTAACCAGCCTGGACAGTGAGATGGGTAGGCACCCTAAACATACAACGAAGAAGATCAGGACATCTGTAAACATTTTACATTGACATCCTTCAATGTTCGAGGTCTCAATGCCTGGCTACGAGAGCAAGGATCTACAGGCGCTTACAAACTTTCATGAGGATATGAATTTTATTAAGGCAACACGCCACCTAAAGGGACACTTGGCAGATGTCATACTGTGCCTTCTCCCAACAATATTACTTCCCTGTCAGCACTAAAACCAAGGAGGTGGGCTTTTCAGATGAAAATGTCCATAAAGATAAAGAGCCGAGATGGCTATAGTTAAACAGCTCACTGAGGTGATGCTACATCTCCTCAGTGGTAATTTATGATTTAAACCAGGGCTAGGAAGAGTTTTATCATCACACAATACATAGACTAATTGAGTGACCTCTGGACCCCTGCTGGTGTGAGACGACTGGAGCATGGTACTAGATGGCATGAAGGATCACTCAGGAGAGAAACAGAGAGGTACCATTTCCCTTTCACCATCACCCTTGCACCTAGCTGAGTAATCTGGTCTTGTGTACATGTGGCTATGACTTCATACAGATGAGAGGGATCATTCACCCTACTAGGTATCACAGTAATCGTACACCAGAATATACTTCATGCTCTGTGACCATTTATTGTTGAACATAATTTGTGGTGCAAAGATTGGAATAATAAACACTGGATCATGCCCCATTCACACCTGAAATATTGTGGCATTTGGCTAACCAGGGTGGATCCCAGAGATGGTAGTTTAATGAACAGGGCCGGACTGGGAACCCAAAGCAGCCCTAGTTATTTTCTCAGACCAGTCCCTTGGGGGTTGGGTGTAGGAGGGAACACTTGGGGGTGAATAATGGGGGGGGTGGAGCACTGCCTTGCACCAGGAGGCTGGAAACACTTGATGATTTTGTTACTGGGGCCGATATTGCAGCACCGCTGCAAAACTGCTCCCCGTAACCCAACCAGCCCCACCTCTTCAAAACGGGAACACACCCTTCCAGCCCCAAGGGGAAACACCCAATGCCTGTTACGGCCAGACCAGATCTGTTAATGACTATCTAGTCAGAGATAAAGTGCTCAAGATGCGCTGGAGACCCAGATCAAAGATTTGATACTTAAAAAGGACACCAGGAAATGCAGTGTAGCAATGCTCTGGGGTTCTATGAAGGCAGTTGTTAGAGGGACATGCATAGCGGACAGTACTAGGCTGGCTAAGATTCACAAACTGGTCTTACAAAACCTTCAAAGTAACTTGAAGCTACAACAAAATCTTTCTCAGAGGATGTGGCACCAGATAATCCATATCCAGGGTCAACTCTAACTACTGGAGAGCAACAAAGCTAAACACTCTCTAGCATAAATCCAACAAATGTATTATGAATGGAGTAACAAGGCAGGGAGCCTGCTAGCGGCTAAACTATGGCTAAACTGTGGACAAATTGCATTCAGTTTTACATTTTTGCTATTAGATCTCCAGAAGGCACCCTCAAAATGGACAAATGCAACAAGAGTGAATAATTTGCACAGTTCAGGTTCTTAATACAGTTGAACCAAAAGACAACATGTCTATTGGATGACATTTACAGAGCTCCCAACTTAGCTTTTTAACCCCGGATCAGATAGACTCTTTAGAAGCCCCCACAGCAACAGAGGGAATAACCTCAGCCATCAAGGCTCTCCAAGACTGTAGGCCCTGACAGGTTCTCTACAGCCTTTTACATGAGCTTTTGGCCTTGTCTGCCACAACTAATGATTAAAGTATTTAATGATATAGCATTGGGGAGAGTGGAAGCAGCTATGCCATCAATGACCGAAGCAAGGGTGTCTGTTTTTCCTAAAAAGAGGAAGGACCCTGACCAATGTGACTCTTACAAGCCAATTTCCTTCATGAATGTTAACTTTAAAATATTTACTCAAATAATACTCAACAGACAGCATTGCCTTCTACAGGATCTAATTCATTCTGACCAGGCAGGATTTATCCCCGAGGAGAGTAGGCAAAAAACTAAAAAAGCCTTACATCTTAATCGGTGTAGCTAACAAGTGTAAAGATGTGGTGCTCCTACTATTCCTTGACTGTGAGAAGGCTTTTGTTTGTATGTATGCATTTATATGATATTTCTGTAGAGCAAACCTAGCCAAAAGGAGACAGAGCTCTGTACATAGTCAAAAGCAAGCTTAAAGTTGGCGAGTAATAGGAGAGGATGTTGATTTGTGGACGGTTTCTGCATTGCAATGTACTGTTCTTTAAAGAGGTGAACCTTCAACTCTTTCCTAAATTGGAGCAGAGTTGGGGTGTCCTAATGTATATGCTGTTCCAGATCCTAGGGGCATAGATGGACAAGGCCTGTTGTTTTGTTTTCTCTTTCTTTACAGGTCTTAGGGACATATTTATACTTTTTGACACAAAACTGCAGTAATGCAGTTTTGTGTCGAAACATTTAACGCAGGCTAATGCCATTTCTTAGCACCACCTGTGCGTCAAATCTATACTTTGACGCACGGTGGCGCTAAGCACGGGTTAGAGTCTTTTTTTTTACGCTTTACCATTGCACAGTGTCATAAAGCAAAATGACGATATCGCTGGGAAAATGACTCTAATCCGGTTTGCGACGTCGCAAACCGGATATGCACCATATTCCACTGCAATAGCATCAAAAAGCGGCACAAATGCAGCAAGCAGTGCTAAGGAGCCCCAAAATGGATCCCAGAAGCCAGGAGAGACCCCTGGGAGACCTCAATCTACCAGGAACCAGCCAGGAGGACACAGACAAGACCCAGGGGAGAGACAAGAAGAAAAGGAAGTGTTGTTTCAGTGCAGAGGAGCAGGAAATACTGGTCAGAGAGGTGACGGAGCACCAGCATCAACTTTTCATCACCTCAAAATTGCCAATTGGGAGGAGAGAGGCAATTTGGCAACAAATTGTCAACAAGATAAACAGTGTGGCAGAGGTCAGGGAAACTGTCACGGAGTGCAAGAAACGCTGGCATGACTGCAAGCACAGGACAAAGGAAAAAATGGCAAGGAACAGGAAGGCAGCACTGCAGACTGGAGGTGGGAGTCCAGCACCACAGGAGGCCCTTGAGGAGATGGAGGAGATGGTTGCAGCCATCATCCCGGAGGAGATCGTCACAGGAATCGCAGGACAGGACAGCACAGACTACCAGGAAACAACACATATGCAGGGCAAGTTGCATGGGGGACCCAAATGCCTAGATGTTAATCCCAAGCAGGGGGAGGTACATACCTATTACACAATGCATGTCAGCCATGGAAATCAGGCAGTGGAAAGGAGAAAGGGGTACGGCACGGGTGCATGGGCTGTGCAGGGGCATCCATGGGCACAGCACAACACCAACAACCTTTGCATGGGGGTACTCCGCCATGCCAAGGCTGCTGGAAATGCTGTATCAGACCAGGAGGGTAGGGTAGAACGTAAAACTGGGCTGCTGTCACAGGACTGCTGGTACTGTCAGAACGTGAACTAGGGGACAATGCCCAGTCTCAGGCCATTTCATCAAGTGCCACTACCACCTGTGCTGTGTGTGCTGGTCAATTAGCAAATGGCAGTTAGGTGCCCATGGAACAAACACACCCAAAATGAGGGTTCCGGATGCTGACGTGATCAATCCCCTTCAATTCCTAACCAAGTGTAAATCCTGTCAAATGCTCATGTCTATAGGCGCAATAAACATCAGGTATTGTTACTTACATTATGAAGTACACAGCGGTAATGTCATACCCATGCTGCCTTTTCCAGGGTCTACCCCGTGCCTGTGTTACAATAGCTGCAATGCCACCTTGCAACATCTCAACTGTCATACTGCTAAGACAACAGCATTGAGGGGGAGGACATATGTGTCTAGCTAGTGAAACACACCCGCACAGTCATAAGAGGAAATGGAACTCTTCCAGGCCCATCAGTGCAATCCAATGCAGCACACATTCGCAAACATCAACATGACACACTACCAATGCGGACACCTTTATCGTGTCATGTCAATGCAATACATGGTATGTGCTAGGCCTCAGCAACATATAGGTGAATATGAAATATCATAGACTGGGTCAGTCCCAAATTGTTATGTGTGCTGCAAGTGGCATCAGAACACCAACAGGCATTGCAAGGCCTCACCATGCTAATGGAAGTAGAGGGAGGGTTGAGTAGGATGGGCAAGTAGAAGGTGGCAAGACACAATTTGGACAGAACCTACACCTAGAGGATGTGACGCAGACAATTCCCCAAACTGCCCACACTACATGTGACATGCAGGTGGGGCATAGGCCTGTGAGAATGATAATGTTAATGACAGGAACAATGAACAGGAGCCCAGATTACAATGTTCTACTAATAGGAAGTCAGTGATGTCACATTACAACTGCCACAACACAGACATACTAATTGTACAATATCTCATTGCAGAGGACGGTGGCTCTCCCGTGGATATGCCTGTCCTGGACTACCCTGATGTCATGGATGACGAGCTGACAACCATTAGCCAGGAAATCCTCCAAGAAGTGATGGGAACCCTCCAGACCCCACTTTCAGTCGCAAGGAGGAGCATAGATGTAGCAGCCAACACTGAGGACCCACCCACCACCCCATACTACGACCTGCCAGCTCAAACACAGCTGAGGACTCTGATGACACTGGGACCCCTTTGAGAGGACAGTTGTGGGAGTCCAGTGGGAGCTGGCCAAGGAGGTGCAGGTGGGGATGCAAAATATGGCAGCCAGCCTTGAGGGGTGGCATCCGCAGAACAATCATCAGCCATGCAAGTCCAACAATCACTACTGCAAGGACTACAACAGTGTGTGAGGGACTTCACCACTGCAGTGAGGGAGTTGCCACAACACCTGGCCTCCCAAACATTTCACTGCATGCATGACTACAATCATGACCCCCTCAGGGCTGACCTGGCTGCCTACCACAGCAATGTTGCTGCTATACTCAATAACCAGCAGCTCCTCCTTGCTGCAGTTATGCCCTTAATAGTTCCACAGTTGGTACTTACAGGGAATTCAGAGTCCCTTTCTCCAAACACTGAAGTGTGTGTTGCCCCCTCAAACCCACCACCACCAAGGGCAGAGGAGACTACACAAATCAGAAGATGAAGACGTGGAACAGATCACCTTCACCCTTAGGAGTACCCTGTAGCACCAGTCCATGCCACACGGGAAGTGATTTTCCTGTCCTGTGCTTGATACCATGCCAGTCTTGCTCCAACACACCGTTTACCTTACCACTATGGACTGCAATTGTCTCTCACTACCTAATTGGCAATTCATGTTCCTCTGCACTGAATGACACTCCTTCACAGCATGTACAATGACATGTCCTTCACCATTGCACTTGTGTTGCGTCACAATAGAATGTGTCACACTAATGGACTTACAATCCTGGACTATGTAAATATTGCACTAGAGCACTTTAAAATAAACAGCACCTACACAACCACTTTTTCTCTGTGTAATGTGACGCATCAACTGTGCATGAGTTTTGTGATGCATGTAACATATCAATGGCCACAGAATGTCAATACAATATTGTAGAAAGAATGTGGGCTGATATATATGCACAAGGGTCTGGATGTTATCATCATCTGTGCTGCCTATGACTTATTTCTGAAGTTAAAGCATCACAAACAGTATAATGCTGTGTAAAAAATGTATATGTCAGGCCAAAAGTATCTACAAGATGAAACTCAATGCTGCCCACATCCCCTACAAGATAATCATTGTGTGTGTGACATATGACCCTAAACCTAAATACCACACCCACACCATACAGCAGGAATGGATGTGTACGAGTGTCTGGATAATAACGTCACCTGGGAGTACAATTTCAAAAATCATAGGTGTGATTTATGTATACTGAACTTCATAAGATTATGACACCACTCATTTTATAAGGGTTCACATGAACATCAGGCTGCAGGCAGATGACCCACAGTGCCAAAGATTCCAGCACAGGACTCAAACGATGACAGCTTTAAAATCACACCTACCTCTACAATAAATGGGAACCATAGTCACCTTGAGTTCAAGGGACGGCAGATGCATAGACATGTAGCTTTGTTGTAGCTGCCAATGTGACAGCTCATTTGGAAGTGGGAATATCCATGTCAAGAATGGGATGTGGATGCAGGATGGAACACACAGGCAAACACAAATTTGACACTGTACACTCATGCAAAGGCCCAGATCCCCAAGCATATGACACATACTGTAAAGGAGTCCATAATACGTTATTATATATATATGAAAGGAAACTTAAACTATGTCAAACACCTATACTAACCTAACCTATCCTAACTATACATTACCCACAACTGGCCCTAACTACCCTATGCTAAACTTAATTACCACATGGAACTAAACACTCTAAGCATCAACCCCCCAACCCCCTATATGAGGGAACACATGTAGGACAACATATACTAACCTAAACACATACAACTAATCCTAAACAAATATATATTTTTTTATCTTTTATTATATATATATATATATATATATATATATATATATATATATATATTTTTTATACACATAGACCCCCAACATCAACACCCACCCACCCACAAACCAACATGTAATACTATAACTCCCCCTACCCCCCAACCCACTTATCCTAACTAAACTAATAGCCTACTCTAACCTATCACTAAACCCACTAGAAAACAGTATGAGGAAAGAGGAGGGAGGGGGCGGAATTAGGGGTGAGGAAAAATGTACTCAGAGGTTTGCCCTCCTCAGAATCTTTTTGATAGACTTCAGTCTCCTGCTGTTGCGGGGCACCTCTTGCTGGAAACTGTCCATGTGCCTCATCATCTTTTGCATGTCCCGTTTTAGGTGGCGCAATGCTGCCAGGTCCATAACACCTGCTGTGGTAGTTTGTGCTGCACTTGATGTGTCAGGTGCTAGTGCTGAGGTGGGAGGTGGTGGTACAGATGGTGCAGCAGTTGTGGCTTGTGCTGATGATGTTGAGGGTCCAGCTGGAGTGGCTGATATCCCAGTGTCCACTGTGCCTGCAGTCGTTGTGGTGGTGCCTGTTGTGGCCAATGCTGCCCCCCCCTTGGCCAAAAGCTCTTCATGTACCTGTGGCTCTTGCTTGATGATACTGCCATCCCATCATGCGATACCCAGCCTCCACATCGAGGATGTGCCTGTACCGCACTGCCCGCCTCTGAAACTCACGAATTTCCTGGGCATTCATGTGGGCAGCAGTAAAAAAGAGACATGCAAACATTAGTGTCATCTTTGTGTGATACATGTACAGATGATAATCTAACACTTCCTCACAAATAGCACATGCAGGCCAGATCACAGTACAGATGATAGAATGTCCCTGAGGAATGAAATGCCAACGCAGCATACCCATCAACTATCTAACAGCAATGCACAACAAGGTGTGTACCAAATTAACTGACCTCTGCATATATGTAGTGCTATTGGTCATATTACAAATGCTGCAAATACTCAACATGTGCCAGGCCAACTAATCCCTATCTTCTGGACCAAATTCAAGGCACACAAGACCTGTGATTTGGAATTAGCAGGATGGTATGCAGTTGATAATCATGAGGGGTCATTGTAGTTTGGCACACATGAATGCTTGAATTACATTTCTGTCATCTGCACTGTGACCATCACACCTAGCTACATATCTTTTCTCCCCCTAACCCTGTGTCATGCAGTACATTTTTCAAACATCAAGGACAACCACGAAGCTTTGTCCAGCTGTACATGGATTTAGTCAGAGTGACACAGATAAGGAGTCAACCATTGGTCAATCACATCTACATTCATGTTTCCATTTGTGGACAACCATTAACATCAGATCACACTGACACATTTCCTAAATCAACCACATTGATGCAAGCACACATCTGGCCTTGACCTGCATGCACGCCTATAACATATCACTTAAGTGCCACATAAGCAATGTGTGGGTCTAGATGCAGGGGAACAGTCACCCATTCAGTCCTACATGCTCATTACATTACAGGGATGCGCAGGTTTGTGTGTAAAGCTGATGCATCACTGCTTTGTGTGAATTAGGGTATGACTTGCTGACTAAATTATGACACTGGCCACCTCCAAATCAATTGTGGGCATACATGTGGCTACAAATCACCTTGTTCACCTGCCCATGCCTATTGTGCAGTACTAGACTCCCAATAGATGACTCTCTGCCAGTGAATGTCTAACTCTTCCATGGAACACTATGTCAACCTCCTGTCAAGTCACATATCAGATCACGTGCCAGCGCATCATATCTTGCAATGAGTCCAGCACACAGGAGTCAATCACACAACAGCTGAAAAACACAACACAGGAGAAACATTTTCACACTTACTGGATACGTCTGGGTCCTCGAATGGAGCCACTTCACCTGTGGTGTAGGGGGCTGGTCCACCTGTAAAACATGGAAGGGTGATATGGGCTCAATGTCTGATCGCTGTACAAAAGTGGGAACAACAAATCACTGTGTGTGACATTTTATATGATAGAGCTGTACATCAGCCATAAAGACACGCCAACAGACACACCACTGCAAACATGCATTGACACTGTCACTCCAGTGAGGGATAGACACACATATGAACACATGCACTGGCCCTAACAATCATGTGGTGTCAAACCTGACTACACAATTATGTGGATAATACATTCCAGATGGTACCCCATTTCATAATTTGTTATTGGGAGACAAATGCAATGCCACATTCCTGGTGCACTGCAATGCCAGTGACTCAGGTATTGTGGCTTGTGTATCAAGAGACAATGAGTAACTGGGTGATGCACATGTGGGTGGATTTGCTTTCCGGAATCATTGTTCTTTCAGTGGTCCATAATAGGTGTGCCAGTGTTGTATGTAGGCTACATATGCCCCATTGGCAGTGTCCCCTAAGCCGTATATGCCCCCTATGACAACATGATGGCAGGGATCCTGTGTGTGAAATGATGACAATGTAGTGCTTAACATCGATTGGCCACTTTTCTGTTCCAAAACTGCAAAATAATGTATGCTGACAGTGTCTTAGTTGATCATCGTTGACAGAATGCATGGGCACAGGTGTAGTCATTGCACCTGAAATGTGTCACTCAGGGCCATGTGTACCGATATCAGGTATTGTGAATCACACATTGCAAGATTCAGCAATTAGCAAGTTGGGTGATCAGAGGTAGTACACCCGAAATGACACTGTTTGCAAATGAAAAATGGGGTAGCAAATGTCATACTTCTTTAATCATGATGAGGTAGGTTTCTATCTGAAAACCCCTTGGGAATGGCGGCACTCACAGGAATGCTGGCCTGCTGAGATCAGCAGACCACCATGTATGTGACTGCTTTCATACTGAGATGTTTACATATGTAGAAATGCTGCAATATTTCAGCAGGGGTGTACAGAAAATAATTTAACAACCTATTTCTTCACAAAAATAGTATTATGGAAGCAGTCAGTGGTCCCTTGCACAACTTCATGCTCAGAAATAGTTTGTGACCATGCATTCACAAAGAGGAGGTATCCCATGCTGACCCTTTCACTTTTGAAAATGGGTTGGCACCAATGTAACACAGATGGTAACTGCAATAGCTCAGTTCCGGCAATTGTGCCCAAGCAAAATATGTCATAGGGGCCTGCTACTCAATGATACGATTTCAACGCCTAATCCGAAATGCCACTAGAAGAACCTGTTTTGAGATAGTGCAATCTGGTAGCATAATGGCCAATTTGGGTTAGGGCATGCAAATGATTATTTGTCCTGATGTAAACACACGGATACAGTGAACTTAGGCCCAGATGTATATTTTATTTAGTGCCACATTTGCTTTATTTTTTGAGGTGCCCACAAACACTGCATGCAGCATGTCAAAACATCTGCTACTGTCACTCCAGAGCATTGTACTGTACACATTTGTCAATTTGGTACTCACCAACAGGGCCACCAATCACCACACCCAGGTGGTCCAGCAGGTCCTGCTCTCGGGCCACCAGGTCTACCCAGCGATGCTTTAGCTGGTGATCATTACGTTGCATGTTGAAAATCCTCCTCAGATGGAACAGCACCTTTGCCCACCACAGCCGTCTTGCCTCCATGTGATACCCCTGTGTCACACGGACCCCAGTCTCCACCATCATGGGAAGGAAGTGGCACACCAGCCACATAAATGCCCCCAGCTCTTCCTCACCCATGCGCCCCAGTCGTGCCCTCCCCGAAATCATACAAAACACTATTTCCAAAGTAAACCAGGGAAAGGAGGTAGAAAAAGGAAACTTATCTAATCCAATGAAAGCAACAAGCCACCCCAACTAATCCTACCCACAAACAGACTCCCTACAGTACAAATACAAATCTAACTACAATTAAAGACACAAAAACACTTACACAGGTACAAAATACAATTACTAAACACCAAAAGACAAAATGTAGACCACACAGGAGACAAAATCACAAAATCCACAGAGAAACAATCCAACACACAGCCACACAGTCTAGAAACATCACAGACTGCAAAGTGAAAGTGAAAGTACACCCACTGTACCATTTCAGTAAATAGGATATCCTTTTACATCACTCCCTGTCTCATTTGCGGCCCTTTTTTGTCTTGCGTGTACATTTTTTACACTCACATAGTGTGCGTCAAAATCCCACGCATTCATGGATCAATACATTTTCAATGGATATCCTCATGCCTGGGGTGCGCTGGTGGAATTAATGCTAGGGACCCATTGATGTATATTGTGCGTTTGTGTCATTTTTTGACGCGTTTGCGTCAATATTTCTGACTCAAACTGTGTTTCATTTCATTTTTCAAATTTTAACATGAATGCAGCCTATAACTAGACAAAGATAGGATGGTATGACCTGCAGTGTGTCTTCTAGTGTTTGGGGACATGTGGCAGACCATGCTACTGCGGCCCACAATACTCATATTGTTGTGCAGGATTAGCTTTCTTAACTGACGCAACAACAGCGCAAACTTTGGAAATTAAAGTGGAATTTTTAAGTTTGCGCATCAATAGAGGACAGGAAGGCTACGCTACAAAAATAGGAATCATGGCCTGTGTGTTTTGTGTGTGAATTGACTGTTAAAAATAATTGTGTGCCTCCGTTGGAACGGCATGCAATACATTTGGCGTAATGTTCATGTATGAATGTGTTACAAATTGGCATCTGATGGTGATACCCATCAATGAGGTACAACAGTCATGATATGTGTTTGTAATATCTGTTGCCTCTTTTGCTGTGTGTAGTTGTTTGACTTTGGGAACAATACATTCCCCATGACAAATAATACACAGGAAAGATCGAGGATGGCTGATGAGGGCTATGTAAGATATGTTAGCACTCACATGTCATGAAATGTTGGCTACCACTTCATGGTCACTTGTGTGTATACTACCCATGTTTGTGACACAGAGCCTCAAATCCAATCATAACATTGTTATGTACACCACAGTTTGACTAATGTAAATGACCTATGTTTCTCCTGTGGCTGTGGTGGACCAGCAGCCCAGGCTGCATGTGTTCACATATTTCCATTGGTTCATTGCATAAAAAGTGTCCAGTTCAAGTGTGTTGCCATGTGTACCCTGTGTCAGTATTGGCCTCCATGGTGTAACGGTTACGTGCAGGCCTAGTCAGGAGTCTGTGGAGCCAACCCTTGAATTAACAGAGTATCCTTGAAAGCAGATTTGACCTAAAGCCAAAGATCAGCTAAAGGCATACAAGGGGATAGGGCAGCTATGGTACAGCAGAAATTGCAGAAGGGTGACGATAGAGCAACCTTGTTGTGGTCAAATACGTTATGGATCAGTAATAGACAGAAAGGCAGGTTTCATCACTACATTTGTACACGGGGTAGGGCTCTGAACTTCCCACAGCAACAGGGAAAATCAGTGCCTCTGTGCAGATTAATCTCACAGCTAGTCACCACGCAAGCCCCATTGAAAGTTGGTGGCAGAAGTGAATCTGTGTCTGGACCGTAAGGACACAAACATGGATTGTCCTTACATACACATTAGCAGCCCTTGTATGTTGGGCTGGAGGCACAGTACCAAATCCAGGAATACAGCAATAGCACACTGTCACTGTTTGGCACTAATGAATGCATGCAAAACAAGACAAAGGATGGGGGCTAGATTCACCCCCTGGAAAACATGTCTCGGTACAAAAAAAAAAAAAGAAAATAAATTAAACCATTCTATACAGTTGAGGACTGATCGTAGACTTACCAGACACAATACCCGAAGAGGAAACAGAGGGCATGAAACCAACTAGGAGGCAAATGTGGGCACAGGGAATGTCTCTGGTTAACGCAAAGACTGGAACCAGTCTGGCTAACAGGAAGCAGGCTCTGTCAGGTACAAACACGAACAAGGCAGAAAAACAGGGAGCAGAGTCTGACTGGAACAAGCAGGAACAACACTATGGAAACAAACAGCAGTTGCAGGTGTACTCAGCACTGTAACACAATCCAACAAGGGCTCTGAAACACAAATTAACTGTACTCCAATGCACAACAAGGATCTTCAGGGAAAGGCAGCTTCTAAGCAGTTCTAGGCAGCAGCTAGGGCAAGGCAGAGTCAAATGGCTGGGCTGCATGAGAGTGCTCAGAGGTATGTGCAGCTTCAGTCTCTCACAAGTTCTGGAGTTGAGAATCCAGTATAAGGGGCCAAGCGAACTTTTCCCATGAGAAGCAATAACCAGCAGATTACAGGTCTTACCGACTACCAGGCAGTGCATTATGGGACCTGAAGTCCATGCAGGCTGATGAAGTAGAACTATGGCATGCAGGGTACAGATAGTCCATTTACAGCGCCCCCTAGAGAAGGGTAGGCAGAGACTTAACACATGGCAGTGGCAGGACTTATTACCTGGGATGGACTGCGCAGGGCATGTCATGTGAGCATTGCTTGTCATACTTGGGACACTCGTGCTATCCATTTTCCGTATTGATGCTCCACTTGTCACCCTAGCTCCCTCACAGGTGTGTGCAGCTTCAGTCTCTCACAAGTGCTGGTGTTCAGGATTCAGCATAAGGGGCCAACCACACTTTTCACATAGGAAGCAATGGACAGCAGATTACAGGTCTTAACGACTACCAGTAAGTGCATTATGGGACCTGAAGTCCATGCAGGATGATGAAGTAGAACTATGGCATGCCATACTGAAAAGGGAAGCACACAGGAGTCAGAATGGGAGTCTGGGTGAGTGTAGATGATGATTCCCAAGGTACAGATCATCCATTTATAACACCACCTACAGAAGGGTGGGCAGAGACTTAAAACATGGCAGTGGCAGGACTTATTACCTGGGATGGACTGCTCAGGGCATATCTTGTGAGCATTGCTTGTCATACCTGGGGCACTCGTGCTATCCATTTTCAGGTTTGATGCACTTCTTGTTACACATGCTCCTTGTAGAGATAGCTAATGTCACACTTACTGATGTCAAGGGTCTGGTCATATACGTTCCTGTGAACAATGCTATTTCACATCCACTGCCTCATGAATGATGGCCTTTTTTACCTTATGATTGATGGTGTCATAGTTGGGTGTCATATGCTGCAATGGACCATGTTGGCAACATGGATGTGTCTCATAGCTGTGGTCCTTTGAATTTGCCCTTCAAATGTGAAATAGACAAGATGTTTTTCATACAAACTGTGTGTGATGTTTGCAGTACATTCATTCCCATCAATGTTATGTGGCATTTGTCTTTCTGCAATGCTCCCTGAGGTAGTACTCTGATTCCTAGAGATCATGTGATGCATAAATAATTACCCATAGCATGATTGAGTGATAAAGTGAGCTGTTTAATTCCATATTGTAACGAAGTGGTGATAGTGACTATTGTTGGGAAAAAAAAAGTACTATAAGTTGTCTGCAACGCATTCCTGAAGCTGTGTTAGGATGTTCCCCCTCATTTTCCCGGACAGCATCCTCCTCCTCTTCAGGCAGTTGTTGTTCAGGTTCATATAGGGGAATGTTCCTCCTAACACAAATGTTGTGCAGGATGGCACAGGTCAAAATGACCTTGCAGACCATTTCTGGGGAATATAGGAGGCTGCCTCCGGTGATGTCCAGGCACCTGAATCTGGACCTCAGGATGCCAAAAGTCTGTTCAACTATGGTGCGTATCCTCCGATGTGCCTCATTATAGGCACACTCTGCTGCTGTGCATGGGTTGGAAAATGGGGTTATTATCCATGGCTGGATCCAGTAACCCTGATCAGCTGAAAGAGAAAAGAGGGATAAGTATTTTGTTGTTGCTTGCACCAAGAATATAATTTTGCATGGCAGTTCTTATCTTGTGTCGTCTGTGACTCATACGTGTTTGTGGTATTGTGTGGGATCCTAGGCTTCTGTGAGGATGTTTCTGCATAGGATTGTTTGACTTGAAAAACCTGTGTTTGGCTAATTGTTCTGATATCTCTCCTATATTTTAAAACTTGCAGTTCAGTATGTATCTCCCATGCGTTATGTCGTGAGCAAGATGTTTTTGTGTGCATTCACTGGAGGTGACATGATACTTCCACACACACAATAGATTCCACTGTGGTGATAACATGGTTGCACTACATGGCCTGGACATCCCAAACAATAAGATATATGTAATTGCAGATGAAATGCAACAGTGAGGCCTTTTGATTTGGCTGGGTGACAATGCACAACACATGTCCAAAAGTTGGCAGCACTGAGGTGTTCAGTATTGACAATGCACAATTGTCCCATGTGTGACTAGTTTTATGCAAACCTGTTTTTGTTCCCTCACCCAGTTGGATCATGTGCAACTTGCTCCAGGTGAGCTGGCTAACTTGGTTGTGGTGGTGGATGTATTTGTGTAGGAAGGTCCATCTCCCTGTACATCTGTTTTGTAGATGGGGAATTGTCTCTTTCAGTATGTGTAGCAGTGTGCACTTTGCATTAGTGTCACATCAACATGTTTTCATAGCTCAGTCCACTTCCTGATTGCTAGCTGGCAATGTCACCCCAGGAGTGATGTGAGATGTTGGTACTGCCTCAGTAATTCAGTGTCGCCTTCATTTGAGTCAGCGTCATCATGCTATGTGTCTCATGGTGTTTGACCTGCAGCAACACACATTGTACACCCCTTACACAGTACATATTGCTTGGAAGGGTGTGGGATTGACTATGTGGCCTTATGTGATATTGTTGCGTAAGCTCTCATTATCCTAATGAGACTACTGAATTTTTGGGCAGCAGGATCGTTCACAGTGTGGGGGACTAAGTCTAACCCACGGCGAAGGACCCTTGTCACCCTCAATCCGGTTTTGCTCTGGCTAACTAGCAGTGCCTCATCTCTCCCTGAGGGAAGAGATGATTGGGCAGCCGAGCGCATGATATCTTAGTGCTTCCCAGGGAATTCGTGGTCACTCAGATCCCAACCAGTTCTCTCATACACAGTGCGGTCTCATATATAAATGACAAAGGCAGTTTGAGTTTTAAAGATTGGTTTAATAAAACAACTGCATTTTAGATAACAAAGCGTGAGCCGCAATAACCAGAACCATACAACACAGTAGGATTGAAATAGTAACGAGTAGAGTGAAACATAAGAATAACGCTATCATAGTGCTACTAGATTACGTTTTCTCTTCTAAGTTCTATTTTGAGCACAGCATGCTAAGCTCTAAGCCTGCCTTTTAGGTTCCCCCGGGAGGACATCAACCCTCATACCTGAGCAAAGGCCTGTGATTTGGATCAGCATCTGCAACAGGGCAGTCAGCGTCTAGTTGTGGTTCCCTGGTCGGAATCTCCCTCTTACGTGTACCAGGACTAGGAAGTGTTTTTATAATTAACACGCTGGTGTTCTAAGAAACGTCCCTACGTAAGAATGGGTGCTTTCTACGAACCCTAAAGACTAAACTCCTACCACGTCTATCGGCAATGTACCAGACTGTATCCTTGACTGAAGCACAGAGCGAGCAAGAATGTATTGTTTGAGAACTCCGGTGCTGAAGTAAGCTAAACAGTGTGATAGAAGAAAATAAAACAAGACCGTGAAACTGGTTATTGAAAAATAACAGTGCGAGGCTGAATAAAATGCATCTAGAACAAAGCGCACAGAGGCCTAATGCTTTAAGCAAATGCGCAAAAGCTATATTAAAAAATGGCTACACTACAATATTGTATGGTTTATCTTTCACGTTGTACTGCCAGTTAAAGCCATGTCATTGTCACTGTGTGGTTTTAAATTGGTCCCTTGTGGCTCTAGAGGGGCATCTATTGCTATTATCAGCCGTCATTTGTCCATAGGTGTGAATCCCATTGGGTCAGGATATCAAATATAACTACCAGTGTCACACCTCAGTGTCTTCCTGCCCACGTGTCAATGTAGTGGTGTATGTCTTGTGTGTCCTACAGGGTTGCTGTGCTGTGTGTATCACTAGGTTTCTGGACTTACCGACAAGAAGGTCATTGCCATATTGTCCATCCTGGAAGTGCCAATTGATGGTGCTGTGGCGGAAGATGAAGGAATCATGTACACTCCCAGGATACTTTGCATGATGTTGGTGAACAATCTCTAGTGATCAACAATGGCCTGCACATTGATGGAGTGGGTGTGTTTTCTATTGTGGTATAGGTGCTCTGTTGCAGCAGGTGGCACAATCCGGACATGTGTGCAGTCAATGGCACCAAGCACTTGCGGGAAGCCATTAATTTGGTAAAACCCCTGTTTGACTCCTGCTGCTTCTGCTGTGTGTTGGGGAAGCTGATGTGGCGGGGTGTGAGGGAGATGATGGCATCAAGAACCTTGGGAAGGAAGACAGAGAATGAGGGCTGTGAGACCCCAGCAACCAGGGCACCGGTAGCTTGAAATGAGCCACTTGCTAACATGTGCAGGACAGCTAGCAGCTTGGTCTCCAGTGGAATAATGTGGGGTGTCTGCAGGCTGGCTGTTAACTGTGGCTCAATTTGGCACAGCAGCTGCTGTATGGCTTGCCAGTTGAGTCTGTACCTCTGGATGATATAATGTTCCCCGAGGCCCTGGAGGGTTGTCCTGGTCCTGAATAGCCTCTCCTGCCTTCCCCGTTGCCTTTGGGGTCAACGTTGGTGTGGTGGTAGCTGCAGCTGTTGGTCCTGTGCTCTGCGTCGCCTGGCCTGCTGCATGAGTAGCACCTCCATGTCGTCCTTCTTGAGCAATGATATTGCTTGTGTGAGTTTTCCTTAAGTAGTGGTGTGTTTACCCCATTTTAACGCCTGCCCTGACCCAGGCGTTAAAATTTGATGCAAATCGGGATTTCCATCATTTTCTGGATCCGCTTCCCAGCCGTGCTTTATTTTTGCCTGGTTGGATAAATATGGCGCACGGGTGTTTGAGTCATTTTTTGGACGGGAACGCCTACCTTGCATCTCATTGACGCAAGGCGGTTTCACGCATCCAGAAAATGACGCAGACTCTGAAATTTTGACACTAGACGGAACTAGCGTCAAAATATAAATATAGTGTTAAATTTGCATGGGATTAGCATAAAAAAATTATGCTTATCCGGCGCAAAGGGAGGACAAATATGGGCCTTAGACTGCAGGCTGATGGTGCCCTGGCTGTTTGTTTGCTGAGAACCACCGGATATGGTGAGCTTATCTGCAAAGTAAGCAGGGGTGCTGGTTCAGATGGCTTTGAAATGATGCAGCTAGTTCTGAAGATGGTGCAGGCTTTCTTTAGAGGAGAGAGTTGGTACCAGGACGTGTTTTGTTTTTTAGCAGTGTATTCCTTGAGGTAGAGGTTGTGTCCAGTGTGAATTAGTGATTTGGAATGCAGTGGGAGTTTGGGTTCAAACCTGTCAAAGTGTATGTTATAGAGCCAGGTTTGTACTGTATATTATTTGTTATTCTTGTGGAACAATAGGAATTCTGTTTTTTGGGTAGAGCTTCAGGGAGGCGCTGGACATGGAAGTCTGGATGATGTGCATGTTCTGTTTGGGATGTTGGATGTATGAAGCAGAGGAGACTTTCAAGTCAAGTTTGTGATGGAGTAGACATGCCTTTTCTGAATGAGGTGCTGAATGACAGAGGAGCAGAATAACACTTAATTTAGTTGGCTTTAGCAGGGTACAATAACTCCAGTGAAAAAATCTGTGTCAATGGGCAAGACTACCAAGTGGTGAGGATGGAGTAGTAGCACCACTATTAGATACTTGGTGATAAACCTTGAGCCCACCAATACAGCAATTTACAATTCAGACTTCCTGCCACCAATGAGAGAAATAAAGAGATCTACAAAGCTAGTCTGAGGTTTCTCTCTCACGCCAGGGAAGTATAACCTCTATTAAGATGAATGTGTTGCCAAAAGTGTTGTTTATTTTCCAACCAATTCCCCTTAAATTTGACACGGATGTCCTGAGAAAGCTACAACAGGCATGTCTAGATTTCATAGATAGGGGTACAACATCTAGAATGGCAGCAAAGCACACCCACAGGCATGTGACAAAGGGATGGTTGAAGATACCGAGTTTTAAGACCTATGATCAAGCAACACATCTGAACTTCCTATTAGAATGGCATAATTCGGGATAAAAGCACCAATGGTGCTGTATTGTCCATCATTTGGCAGGGTGCTGCCGCTGGGAAAGTCTGTGGCAAAAACGAAAATGTAGGGCCACCAACTTAACACCCTCCCCCATAACTAGAGCAAATTGCAAATACTGGACATAATAGGAGAAAAAGTTGGGGTTATGAAACATTTAGCCTCCTTTGGGTGTAGAAGGCCGATAGGCATTGTAATGGTATAAAATCCTTTGAACAAGTAAAGAGAGACTTTGCTTTAGGAGAAAACGACCAGTACAGACCCCCTCAGATTAGAGATTGAGTTCTGCCGAAAGGGATCATGAGCCAGCTGCCCACCCACGTACAGACTTTGAAAAGCTACTGAGAGTAACAAAAGATACCCATGTGATTTCACTGATATGGAAAGTACTAGTAAAGGGCCAGTGGGGGAAAGTAATGAGGTAGATATTACACAAGAACAATGGAACACCATCTTCAGCAATGCTTACACAGACATCATATGTGCAGATCAGGGAAGCAGCTAGTAAAATTCTGCTCTATTACCATTATACCCACATATGCTTCATCTGATAAATGCAAACACTTCAAATCTTTACGGAGGGGTTGTAACCAGATTGGGTGGATAAAACACATAATGCGGGCTGCCCGAAGGTGACAATGTTCTTGTAAAATATCCTGAATGATACAGACTAGATAATTAATACTAAAGTCTCCATGTACCTAGTCAGCATGCTACTGGATTGTATGTCAAATCTGAAATGCCATAAGTAGGTAATGAGAAAATGCTAGGTAAATGCTCTATAACTGACTGCTAAAAAGATATCCTCTCTATGTGAGATAAAATACTTATCCCTCCAAAGAAGACTTGTACCAGACTGTGAAAAGATCACCTCAGTGTTACACTGCGAAGATCAGACGTCTGTGAAAACCTAGGACCCTGTCCTGCACTTCTTATCTAAACACTAGAAAGACTTGACATGCTCCAGGGCTCTTAGAGCTCTACAGATATTTACACTTTGTTTGTAGCCCAGCTGGAAGGAGTAGTACACAAGTACTGTCATGGAAGATATCCGCCAGACAGTTTTTATTCTTTAAGAATTTTGCAATAAAAAAAATAAAACACAAAATTGATGAGCTTGTCTTCAGCAGCCAGTCATTCAGGTACACGAATACAGAAATACAGGGACTCCTGATCAAGAACCATGCGCAGGTACCACTGCCATCACTTTCATTAGCATTAATGAAGTGCTGATAAGGCTAATGGGAAGCATTCTAGAATTGCAGTTTCCCATGGGCCCTGCGTCCTATTTTCCCCGAATTTCACACCCAAGGAGTCAGTAATAAAGGCGGACCTGCATTCCCTACAAAGTGACAAGTCGCAAAAATGGAAGAGGCAGCATTACCTGCTTGGAGCCCGGAATACTGTTACAATCTTCTCTGAGCATAAAAATCTTCCATTTTTAAAGGCTGCCAGAGCACTTACCCCCACACCAAATGAGGGAGATGCTGTTTTTCAGTGAATTCAAATTTGTGATTGCATTCCAACGAGGAGTTAAGAAGGTAAAATTTGACACTCTGTCCAGTATAGGGATGTGAAATCTAGAAGAATACCAACAGGATCTACCCAAAATCATTCTAGAAGATAAGATTTGACGCTAATTGTTTTTGACACTTTCTACACTCAAAGAAAGCAAGATAAACTTTACCCAATGGCTAAAAAGTAATTATTATTTGTATCCATAACTGAACTACAGGAAATTGTACTACATTGGTGCCACTCCACCATTCTAGCTGGGCACTAAAAAATTACTGAAACTAATCTGGTGACACTAAGCACGAATTGAGCCTTAAGCAACAGGAATATAGAGATCTGGTGATGGACGGGGCTAAAACCAGTCACCGAGCAACACAACACTGCATATATAAAATTGCTGACAAGACAGGAAAACTTCTTGCATGGTTAGATAAAAGGGAGAGGGCAAGCCGATGAGTAAAATACCTTTGTTCTGATGTGGGAGAATCCCTTAAGGATCCCCAAGATACTGCAGATACATCTGTGGCCTACTATGCACACCTTTATTCTCCTGCATGTACGACTACTACGGACGATTCTCCTCCTAGACTTGCAATTCCCGACTCTCTCCACTGAGGACAAAATATCTATGGAAAGCGATCCCACTTGGGAGGAAAAAGCTTTGGCGATTTGTAGCATTAAATCTGGAACGGCAATGGAGCCCAATGGACTCCCAATAGAACTCTAGAAACTTATTGCACCCACGATAACGTCTTATTTACTGAGGATGTATATGGAGAGTTGTGAGAGAGGAGTACTCCCCAGAGTACAGAGATTGGCCTCAACATCTGTAACTCATAAATAGGGTAGACAGGCAGAGAAATGTTCTTCCTACAGACTGATCTCACTCACTCATAAATGCAGAGGCTAAAATCCTGGCTAAACTACTGGCTCTGCGACTCATACAAATAATCACCAAACTAGTACATCCTAAACAATCCGGCTTCATGCCAGGCAGAAACACGGCCCTGAATCTAGGGTGACTCTACAGAGTAGTGGGACAAACAGATAAGATCCAGGAATATGAAATAATCCTATCGCTTGATGGCCATACCTTTTTGCAGTGCTGGAGCGAATGTGCTTTGGCCCCAAATTTCTATCTTGGGTGTGACTCCTGTATGCCGATCCCCTGGGTCAGGTGGTCGTGAATGCTAAAACTTCTCATGTGTTTCTCCTCCAGCGAGGAACCAGACAGGGCTGCCCTCTCTCGCTGCTTAGGTTTTCTTTGATCTTGGAACCATTAGCAGTCTGGGTCCACGCGGATCCCCTGATCCGTGGCTTGCATTGGACAGAACAATGGGAAGACAGAATATCTCTATATGCTGATGATATTTTACCATATGTCCCGTCTCTGCATTCCTTCTTCTATAGAAAATTGGACATATTTACCAACTTTAGTAAATATTCAGGCTACACTATTAATTGGTCTAAATCCACAGTGTATGTTCTTCACGGTGGGGCTCCAGACATGCTGGCAGGGTTAGGGGCGTGTGTACAGTGCAACAGTTTCTGTTACCTTGGCATCTATGTTACTACTGATCCAGATCTATTCCACATCAATAATCTTCAAGGCCCCTTACAGTGACTCAAGGGAGACGTTTATCATTGGAGGTCTCTCCCTTTCTCCAAGTTCAAATGAGTGGCATTGTTAAAATGATGGCACTGCCATGATTTTTCTACGTGCTACAAAACATGCCTTTCCCAGTTCCCGCAACCTATTTTAAAACAATAGCCGGAAAAGTTAGAGCCTTGTGGTGGGAGGGGGGGAACCCCTGGTATAACTCATAATAAACTAACATGAGACTGGTATGATGGAGGAATAGCTGTACTGAATATCCAAAAGTATTACTGGGTGGCACAACTGGCAGTCATTAACCAATGCATTCATCAGCCCGCAAATGAACCGAGTACTGTATGGACCATTATACCTTGCGACTTGGTGGCTATACATGAGAGCTATACACTACTCCGAAGCACCTATCCCTTACCAGCCCGACAGCACTTACACTCCAGATTTGGTATACCACACTCAAAACACTGGGTTGGGGAGTTAGGATTATCAAGGACACACCATTGTAGGACTCAGAGCAACTGGGAATGCTGTGATTGAGGCCAGGGTTTGATAAATGGGATCTGAGAGGCATTTCCAAGATAGGGAATCTCTGTTCCAATTGAGCAGTACTTCCATTCTCTGAACTGAGAGGGAATAGGACCTGGCTGCCACCAAGACCTTTTGTAATCTACAGGTCCAGCGTGCTCTCCAGGCAGCGATCCCTAGGGGTGAAAACCTTCAGAAATCATCAACATTGGAAGTTAGGCTATTAGATGACCACATGAGCCAGAAGGGGATTTCCCTGACCCTTAAGAAACTGACCAATAATTACCCAGATACACTCCTTCATTTACGGAGTCACTGGGAGGCTGACCTGGGAGACCTGACAGATGCAGATAAGCCGGAGGTCCTAACCTCCCTAAAGGAGGTAGCGATTAGAGCAAGACTTAGACTTGTGCAACTCAAAATACTACACAGAGTTTATTTATCCAGTAACACCATGGTCAATATAGGTAGGGCCCCTGATCCGGCCTGCAGGTCCACATTATGGGCGAGAGGGGTCCTTTTTTCATACTATATGGTATTGTTCAGTGTTTCAGGTTTTTTGGGGATCAGTAGTGGCTTGTATAAATAGTGTCTGTGGTGGAGACTTGACTCCTTCACCTAAGTGGTATCTCTTAAATGTGTGGTAAGCTACAGATTTGTGCCGCATGGAACAGATTTGGGTCACATTAGGCATGATGATTGGGAAACGTAAAATAGCCCGTTCATGGGGAGGGGGGTCAACATCTGCACCACTTCTCAGAGAATGGAAACGAGACATAGACTGGTGTATGGTGGCAGAGAAGGTGGTGTACGAGAGCAGGGGTTGCCCTGGCAAACGGGAAAGATCTGGAGAAAGTGGAATGTTTATAAAGGAAGTCCATATGCTGCTCCCATGATAATGTCCTTGGAGTCTGGCACCATAAGCAACATTACAATTGATGTACGTTGAGAGTGTTGTGATGCTGGGAATTTTCCTGTCTGAGACTGGCTAATATTGTATATGTTGGACATATTTGCCAAATTAACCTGCAGCTGCTGTGGTATCTTTATTTATCTGCCTTTTACTGTGTACCCAATACAAAGATGTTATAAAATAATTACGGAGACTGCTCAACTATATGTTTAACTAAAGATGCACACAAGTTCATCAAAATGATGCTTTACACTCACAATCTTCTGGACAATTACAGCTGATGCCATTACCCACTGTCCCTTCCATACAATCAATTTAGAATTTATTATGCATATGCCACCAACTCACGGGCACACTACAATCTTAGTTTTGGTAGATTCCCTGACCAAGATGACCACGTCATCGCCTCAAAGAAAATCCCATCTGCTAAAGAATTTGTTACTATCTTTGTAGCTAGCACCATAAAACTGCATGGTCTACCAATTATAATTTTCTCAGAACAGGGACCACTGTTTATAACTACGTTGTGGTGAGACTTATGTGCATCTTTAGAGATTGACACCTGCTTGTCCACAGCATACCACTCACAAATGTAAAGGGCAAACAGATGGCTCACATCAATCAAACAATATTCATTTTGTTTCGTTAGAACTCATAACCCCATAAAGATAGAGTAGATGAGCATCTCAGAATTTGCCTACAATAACAAGGTGCATTCCAAAGCAGGGTTTTCTTCATTTTTTGCCTAACTGGAATACACCCTAATATAATCCCATCTGACTGGAAACGTAAAACAATGTCTGTCCTAGCAGTAAAGGAACATCATGAACAGCTGGCCAAGATCCAACAAAAAGCCATAGGTCAGCTTTGAGAAGTAAACGAAAAAACTAAAGCAAGAGCTGAGCAACACTGTAGGAAGGTAACTAATTACCAAAAGAGAGACAAAGGATGGCTTTCAACCAAAAATCTATAATTGGAAGTGCTGCATAAATTACAGCCAAAGTTTGTCGGTCTAGTCAAAACTATCCAGGTCCTAAACCTAGTAACAGTAAAAGTGCAACTTTCAAAAGACTTAAAAATACATTTGTTATTTCATGTCTCCTTGATCAAGCTGCATGTTTCAGATACCCAATTTGAACCCCACCTCTTCCTCCAATTCTTATAGGAAAAAATGTTGACTATGAAGTAAGAAACATTCTAAAATCGAGAAAGGAAAACGTTTCTACCTTGTTGACTCCAAAGGCCTGAACACCAGTTTTGGGATCTCACAGGTCCCATGCATGTCCCCAAACTTGTGTGTGCTTTTCACTAAAAAAATCCCAACAAACAAAGACCAGTTATTTGGCCTTTGGGACATTACTGTTATGACCTGTGTGATTTGCAACCAGAGCTGCGTGGAACTACATTTCCCCCATGGACCCTGCTCCGTTTTTCCACGAATTTCCCATCTAATGAGTTAGTGGTAGAGGCTGCCCCTCATCCCAGCAAAGTGATGGGACCCAAGCTAAAAGACCTCCACCACTATGTAATAGTCATGACCTTATTGAAACTGTGGGCACACTGAGCCTCTAGAAAATATGCATTTTAGTAGCATTCTCCGACGATGGGTGGCTTGGGGATGGTGTTAACCTTGAGTCACCAGGCTTGTGTCCAAGAAACAAGGCTCAAAATAGCAGTTAGTTCTAGGGCGGAATTAAAAAAAACACGAAGGGTTATTACAAAACGTAAAAATACAGTATTGAAATAGTAAATGCAAATGCAGCATAGTCTCATTTAAAAACATAAAATCACTGCCTGGAAAGCTCTTAGTAATAGAAACAATACAGAAGCAGAGGCATATCAATAATAGACTAAGTTCAAAATGTGCAGCAAAATCAGTAAGAAACTGCATCACCCCTAGGAGTGATGCAAAAAGTTGTGGCTCACACCCAAATTCACTGGTTTACATAGCCATTTTCTCCATAAAAAAGCAACGAAACTGCAAAGCCACCATGGCGTGAGAGACGAATTACATTTCTAACAAATCACTTTATGGCGCTATGAATTGTCATGTAACCCTATTATTTCAGTATTAACTCACTACTTGAATGTTGATCTGGCCCCTCCACCCTAATATCATCCGGTGGTGTCAAAGCAAGCTGGTTACATAACAGTGAACCATTGCGAATTAATGCAATGCCATGTGCAAGCCAAAGCTCCTTGAAAATGTATAAAAAAGCTTCAAGCCCTCTTCGAGAACCCATTCAACAATACAAAAAAATCACATCTAGCTGTATGTAGCGTCAGCCAGAAATATAAACATAGAATAAATGTGATTTAGCATCCATTTTGGACAGGATGACATGAATGCCTAATTGAGGCCAAATTAGCTTCAGCAAGAAAAATACACTTCACCATGTTGTAATAAATTAGTTTCAACTGGATTATCTCCTTGTCAATATAAACACCTGAATTCAAGGGTCGATTAATTGTTCTGCATACAATAGATTTAAAAGAGCAAAAGCGCCTTTACCCCTAATAGGTTCCCAGCTTGCCTCAAGCTCATGGTCTTGTCTGATTCACAGTCTGACCCCAGACGAAGTGAGAGGAGGAGATCTTGCGGGATGTCATGGAGTCACAGGGTGCCGTTGCCATCTTGGATCCTGATCTTATTCAAATTACGCCCAGTGCATGTGTACTTTACTTTGCTTTAGCATTCAGCAGACGGAGGTTTCCTGAGTTGCTGCTACTGAACTCACTTGATCATCTTGGAGAAGTCTTCTTTTTCGGCAAAGATACCCAGTGGAATTGTTTAATCTGCAAATCAAAGAAAAGAGAAGGATGAGGTTAGTAAAAAGAAAAAACACAAATGTTCTTGGAAAAAATCGATGATTTTGTAAAAGCACCATATTTCGAGAATATTTTCTTGAAAAAATGCAAAAGACAAGATAATTGTGATTTTCAATGACAATAGTGGGAAGTGTAAATCGAAAGTAGGCAAGAGCCAGTAGAAAGCACAAGCCTTGAAAAGGTAACTGAAAAGGCTTGAGAACAGTTCAATACTGAGTGGTAAAAAGGAATTTCATCTTGTCACGTCCAGGGACAATCAATTCTTGGCTGCGTAATCTTGTGGGAACGAGATGTGAATATCAGAGGCTGACTACCAGTGCCACCAAAACCCTGCTACCACCTGACATCTGATGAACCTCCAGGCAGTAACAGCACCCAAGGGGAAAAGGGAAATGGAGAAAGGAAAATTGTAATAGTGTCCAGGGGTTCCTTCAAGGTGACTGCACCAGTATTCAGCACTGAAGATTCTTTCAGTGTTTTAGCATTGTGGTACATTTATACTAACATAATGAGGATTTTAGGACTTTCACCTTTTTCAACATGAAACATGGATATATATAGAACAGAGCAGGTAGGCATAAGCTGTTACCTAATACCTCCCCTTTCCCACTTTAAATCTAGCAAATGGAATCCCCAAAAATCCAGTGAAAATCCGGAGAAAAAATAAACAAATACAACAGACTAAGTACATAAACGGTTAGAAAGAATATAACAATTACATAACACCCCTTGAAGCCCAGTATTGACATATATCATAAAAACAAGAGGTTCTACTGAAACCAGAAAAAGAAAATAATAGTATTTTCCTTCTCTTGTGCAGTATGAATATAACAATCCACAAGGTTCATGGATTGGCAGCACAAGACGGTGAGAACATATGCGAAAGTATTTTAAAACCTTGATCCTTACCAACACAGAAGAGTAGCCAACTGTTTGTAAAACGTTATCACCCTTTAAATCTCTGCAGGTTCTACAAAGGCAATTGAAGCAGGGATATCACAAGGGCACATTGCCACCTCCTCTGTAGAATTTCCATTAAAACATTTGTTTTAGTCTCATGGAGGGCAGCTGTAATTGTAGTATTTTGGCTGCATTTTCTTTCACTGATGGTACATGTGGAGGGTCAAATTCTGTCTTATGAGTGGTATCAAGCCTACTGTCATTTTTTTTACACCAAGGCCCAGATTTATACTCTGTTTGCGATGAATTAGCAGCATTTGTTTTATGCTAATTCAGAGCAAACTTAACGCCATATTTATATTTTGAAGCTAGACTAGTCTAACGTCAAAATATTAGAGTTAAAATCATTTTTGGATGCGTGAAATCTCCTTGCATCAATGCGATGCAAGGTGGGCATTCCCATCCAAAAACTGACTCTAAGGCCCTAGCGCCTTATTTACCCTCCTGTGCAAAAATGGTGTGCGGGAGGGAGGCGGGACAAAATAATGGAACTAAGCCTGCTTAGCATCATTATTTAACACCTGGGTATGGGCAGGAGTTAGGAGACCTGTGGACCCATTTCCATGGTCAAACACCATGGAAAGAGCCCACAGGTGCCCTCCTGAAGCCCCAGGAACACCCCCACCCACACCAGAGGGACACCACAGGATGGGGGACCCCATACCAGGTAAGTAGGGTAAGTATTTTAAATTTGTTTTTAAAGTGCCATTGGGGCCCTTTCCCCCACGGAATGGACAGGAGTGGAGGAGATCCAGGGGCAGAACACGGGTGTCCCTGTTGTCCTGTGGGGGCCTGCGCCCTAGGACAAGGTTGTGGCCTCACTATGAGTTGCTAGGGGCATTTGAGGTCATTGTCTCTGCCTTAGGGATGTCGCACTCTATGTGCATTCATAACTTGCCAAATATTTTCTCACACCCCTATTATGGGCATTCATGAGCGTATGTTCAGTAGGTTATTCTTTAGTAATGTGTTTACTGTGATATTATGCCTTTCTGGTAATGAGTTTTCACCATGATAAGTACATTGGCCTAGTAATGTTTTCCTGACTACTGCTTATACTGCAGAATGATAAGTAACCTGTGTGTTATATGTGTCTACTGCTGATCTCTGCAGAGTAATAGTATTATGTAACGTTCTGCCAACTGTTTAGGCAGTAGGGTATTACTGACATGATATGTTTGGTCTAATTATGTTTTGTGCAATACAGATTATTTTTACATAACTTGGTGTTGTGTTCCTTCTGGTGTATTTATTGTGTCACGTGTGTTGTGTGTGTTGTGCAAAAACGTTACACATTGCCTCTGGGTTAGGCCTGACTGCTAGTTCCAAGCTACCAAGGTTGTGAGCAGGGGTTATCTTGGACTTGTAACTCCCTTGCCCTGACTAGAGTGGGTGGGTTCTTCCTGCTTAGGTGCATACCCTAGCCAACCAGAAACCCCATTTCTAATAATAATAAACCTCAGTTTTCAGGATCCCATCTTCAGGGTATATCCGCAAATCCAGAAACTGTATTTCTGTCTTACTGCTACTCATGGTGAATCTAAGGAAAGGGTCAAAGCTATTCACGCACACATTAAATTCAAAAGCTTCCTCTTGGGTACCCCTCCAGATCATCAGGATATCATCGATTTATCTCTTCCACAGTCTCATGTTGTTCATGAAAGGGTTGTTCCCGATATATAGAAATTCTGTCTCAAAATTATGCACATAAAGGCAGGGAAGTAGTGAAGCAGAAGTAATGCCCATGGAGGTGCCATGCTTTTGCAGAAAGTAGTCTCTCTCATAATTAAACACATTTCTGGTTAAGACCAGGTGTGCACAGTCAAGTATGAAGTCGTCTGGTGTCATTTCATTTCCTTGTCTGAATCTCAGTAATTACCTCTGATGTGGATTCCTGCGGCATATTAGTGTATCACAATTCTACATCTAGAGTGAGCAGCAGTTCTGCCTCTGGGTCAAAGGGTATATCCCTAAGTTTATTTAAAATGTCTTTTGTGTCTTTCAGATATGAGGGCATCCTGCTCACCTGTGGTTTTAAGAAGAAGTCACAAAATTGTGATTATGGTTCCAATGATGAGCCTATCCCTGATACTATGGGACGTCCAGAGGGTGTATGTATATTTTTGTGGACTTTGGACAGTATATAAACATATTGTGCTTTTGATTGTTTTTCTTTAAAAAATCTGCCTCTTTTTCAGTTATCCACCCGTTATCTAGAGGTTTTTCACCATAAAAGAGATCTCTCCCACGATTTCAGGAGTAGGATCTTTACTCAGTTTTTAGTAATGTAGCTCATTCCCCATGAGTCTAAGGCATCTAAATGATGAAGAGTAGCAAGGAAATAACTTTTTAGTTCACAGAAGCTTAATATTGGACAGGTTGGTGACCGTGGGGTCTATCTCACCTGGTGTCTGGGAAATGCTTTGGGGCACATGCTGGGATGTCTGCTGTGCAGCTGCTCCCTTGCAACTGAACTGAATGTGGTTTTAGGGGAGGGCTCTGTTCGATTGAGAAGATGAATCCTCCCAGAGGTTGCACATTTTCAGTTCACTTACAGCTCTACTTCGGAGAGACTTTGGGCCCATGGAACTGCAATGGCTCCAGTAGCATTACAGCAGGTGGGTCCCTACCTGCAGCTGGTGGGTCCCTGCCTTCAACTGTCTGTCTCCTTGGAAACTTGGGCCCGTACCAACTCTGCACGGATTTCCACTGCAGCTTAACAAACCATGCCTGTTCTAGCCACCTCAATGAGGTGCTGATGCCATAGATGCCAGAGAATGAGCAAGAGCGGATGCCCTTGTTGGATCCTGAGTTAATGTTGTTTCAAGCTCGACCTACAGCGCACTATGACATTTAAAAGGTGTGACATTTTGCCTTGTATCTTGACTCTAATCATGTTCCTCGATCCCATAGCAACTATCCACCCCCTCTACCTCTCCTGGTGCGTACGGAGCACATCCCGAGCCCTCTGAGGCTTCCGGGCAGCTCTGAGTCAACTTACCGGGTCACGATGGTGATGCACCAGAGGAGGTGCTTGCTGGTAGCCCTGGGGCATGCTATGACGGGTTCCTGTCCCCCAGGGATACCAATGAAGAGTGCGCTTCGTGCTCTAGGCACTGCCAGTGATCCAACTGGGTCACGGTGATGATTTCTTTTCTCAGACCAAGCACTCCCCAGATGCTAGCCTGGCAACATAGGTAGTGCTCAGGACACATTTGGCAGGAACGATGAAGGCGCTCTTCCAACGCTTCAGGAAATCGACATACGGCGTCCTCCAGGCTCTATGGAAATATGTAGAGCGCTACTCCCGGCGCTATGATAGGACAAAGAGAAGTGCTCTTCAGACACTGTGTTCCACTACAGGAGCTTTTAGGTGCAGTGCTCCTTGCGCTGAGAAACAAATGGTTGCAGGGGACAGGGGCCACAGCACCCAGCTCCTGGAGACACCAATGAGGCACAAGGCGGCAGGGCCCAGCAACAGGCCAGCACAAGAGGGATGTAGTCAGTGGCCGTTTATCCCAGTGACCCAGCAGGTCACAGGTCAGCACAGCAGCAGCAGTCCAAGGCAGTTCCTGGTGAGTCCTTCCAGCAGCATTCAGTCCAGTTCAATAGTCCATTAATATCTAAATTGTGGGATAAAATCGCCTGTACTTATACCGAGTTTTACAAAGCATTTCCAATGAAGAGGAGAGGGTGTTTCAACCAGCCACAGCTGGTTCAGGTGGTGTCCCCTCTCTCCTCCAGCACAGGCTCCAAACATCAGTTGGGGGTAAACAACCCTTTTGTGCAAGGCCAGGGCACAGCTTTACAGATATATATGTGTGCCTCGCCTCCCCCTTCTCTCAGCCCAGGAAGACCATTCAAAATGCAGATGCACCTCTGTGACACCTCCACCCTTCCTGTGTACAGGCTGTCTGAAAAGTATGCACAAAGCCTAGCTGTCACTCTGCCGAGACATGGTATGGAGTCAAGCTGCAAAACACCAGAGTCATAAGCACAGAGAAATGCTCACTTTCTAGAAGTGGCATTTCTCTAATAGTAATGCAAAATCAACCTACACCAGTAAGCAGTATTTCTCACTACCATTACAACCATACCAAACATGCCTACGCTGACCCTCATAAATCAGACAATGCCCCCTAGACATAAGTCAGGGCATTTCCAATGCAATCCTATGAGAGGGCATAAGGCAGGACATTTCCATTGCAATCCTATGAGAGGGCAACACTCACAGCAGTGAGAAACCAAATAGGCTGTTTGTCACTACCAGGACAGGCCACGCTACTAAGCACATGTCCTGCCTTCCACATACATTGCACCCTGCCCATAGGGCTAGCTAGAGCTTACCTTAGGGGTGACTTACATGTAGTAAAAGGTAAGTTCTGGGCCTGGCAAGTAGATTTAGATGCCAGGACCCTGTGGCAGTAAACCGTGCATGCAGGTCCTGCGCTAGCAGGCCTGAGACAGGTTTGAAAGGCTACTAAAGTGGGTGGCACAAGCAGCGTTGCAGGCCCACTAGTAGCATTTAATTTACAGGCCCTGGGTATAGGGATACCACTGTACGAGGGACTTACAGGTAAATTAACTGTGCCAATCAGGTATAAGCCAATCATACCAAGTTTACAAGGGAGAGCACATGCACTTTAGCACTGATAAGCAGTGATAAAGTGCCCAGAGTCATAACGTCAGCCAAAAAGGGTCAGAAAAATTAGGAGGAGAAGGCAAAAAGTTTGGGGAATGACCCTGTAGAAAGGGCCAAGTCCAACAATTATAAACCCACAGACAAGAATAGTCTCTTATGATTCAATAGTTTTCATCCTAGTTCCTTGAGAGAGGACTTGCCCATTGGACAATTCCTGAGACCGTGACACAATTGTACTGAAATATCCACCTATCAGGAGCATTCGAGGAAACTGAGCAATAACTCGGAGAAAAGAACTACCCTGAAATAATTTTCTTGAGTGCCAAGAAGAGAGCTAGGAATAAAAATAGGGAAGCCCTCCTTGGCACCTTCAAAAGATGACTGACTCCCAGGCTTATGTGTGCAACTACCTTTAGTCCAAGCTCCAACTTGTTAAAAAAACAGATAGGGAAACATTGGAACATTCAACATTCAGGGAAACTAAGAACTTGAACTTCCAATGTTCTCATACAAGAGAAGCCAAAACGTGTGAGACGTGCTAGTGCATACACGCCTCAAAAACAAGTAATCAGTACTCAAATAATGTTATGGAATGCACATGTCTGCAAAGGGCACCAACCTTGTGGAAATTGCGGGGTACGTAGTTTTACCAAAAAGTGTAAAGAAATTGATTTGGGACTTACAACACCCTGGGAGTTAAAACAGCTCACAACCTGTAACTCCAACAACGTCATCTATGTTCTGAGATGCCCTTGTAATTTGTTATATATTGGTATGATAACAAGGAGGATACGTGTAAGGATAATGGAACACAGAAGTACGATTAGATGCAGAAAGGATAACACCAAACTCACTAGACACTTCAGTTAACACGGTCATACCTCTGATGACACTGAGTGGTATATAATAGAAAAATTTGTATAAAGAAGTGTCAACATGAATAAAGCACTGTTAGAATATGAGCAATGATGGGTATTTAGGTTACACACAGACATCTGTGGCCTAAATGATGAGATCCCTTGGGGCCAGTTGGGGAGTTAACAACAAGAGCCTCTTTGACGGATGATATTAAATAGCCCTTAAGAAGGACTCTGGTTTTTGCACTCTTACACATGTATGTGAGGTGCGCAGGAGAGATGTACATATGACAAGCATAACCAGGGTGTTTTTTTACTCCTTTGCATGGTTGGGCATTCGTTACCTATAATCAAAAGACTATGGTTTCTGCACTCTTGCACATATAGTTAAGGTGCTCAGGGGAAATGTACACATGGCAAGCATGAACTTGTTTGGTCTGACTCTATTGCTGGGTCCTACCTATAAACCAAAAATATGAACACATTAGTGCTAACTTAATTATCAATGTTTGTGTTGATGTTATGAAGACACAAAATAAAATTACAAGGGAATTGACCAAATGGTTTCTTCTATTCTTTTATTGACACTCCTTGTATATCATTTTGGTTTTCTGAAGTAGGAGCTAGGACTCCAATTCCCACCCCTCTTAGCCTACTTATCAGCAGGACCAGACGCGTGGTATATTCCCTGAGGAGGGGTGGGACATCGCTGTACACGTAGTGATGCCCCGCCTTATTTCAATCCCATATGGCGGGGTTTGAACTTGGAACCGAGCCCTGGCATGTGGCTGGTTTACTTGACGAGCGCGTATCACAAGGCACGGGGGGTGTTGGTGGAGGCATGCCCACAGGTGTGACACAGCACCCTCAGGACTATCGTAACTCACAGCGGAGGACAAGATTGCTCATCTGAGGCTGCTGACACCCTGTGCACCCAGGGCTTGTAGTGAGTGCAGGTGTATACCGCTGGACCATGATTAGAGGTGGCACTTTGCACTGCTATAAAATGCCTGCATTTTACTCTGTAACCTCAGTACGACATGGCTGTACAATGAGGCAGATTAGGATTTCAGAGGGTGACTGTCCTTGATGAAGTAAGTGATCAGTTCCATCTTTACAAATGTATATTCTCTCCCTGATACTTATGAGGTGAGCTCCTCCCAGAGACGGACATTATGAGATGGGTCGTTTCTTTTCCTATATCACATTGGTTTGTGTAGTACATGAAAAGTGAACTAGGCATAAGCTATGTTTTCTGCATTCTATGGCAAACACATTTTTTGCAAAAAGCTTATTTTTTAGTGTGTGACTACAGGAGGCACCCAACCCTCTACAGACCAGGTGGCATGGGGTTCAAATAAACTAGGTAATGCGGAGTGAGTCACAAAGCAATACAGCATAATTTTATTCTTCGTGTGACTCTTGCTCACATTTTGCAGCATGTTGTGTGAGAATGTTTTTACTATCATGTGTGTCACTTGTGTTATCTTCACTTACAATGTACCTGCTATAAAACGTTGTTGTGCAGAGAATTGAAGTGTGCACTTTAGAAAAGTACCGACAGCCTATCTATAATTTACTTTTATCCTCTATTAGGTAAATTACCTGGCAAGAAAGAGTAGGGTAGCAGTCCTATCAAAACTATCACAGCACTTCCCAATGTAGGGTATGTAAAAACAAATCAAAGCAAGTATGTAGTGTACTCCATGGATTACGGACACTATGTTACCAGATACTGAAAAACACATGTAAGAAAATTCTCACACATCAAAGATACATAAATACAACCAGAGCACAACAAATGTCCAATGATGGTCTGCTACATAAAGGAGGTCCAATTTATTAGTGAAAAGATGATGAAGATGACTGATCCAATAACAAGTTGCATTTCCAGTATCAGAAGACAGTCATTATATTTCCAATCACAAGAAGACAACCGACACGTGTTTAATCTTAGACAACTTTTTCAAGGCTTGAAGTTAAAAGTTTGCAAACCATCAGTCAGTTTTTGATAAACAAATTATTTGAGAACAATCCAATATTAAATCAACGGTTAATTGTGAAGTTCATGTGCGACCCTCGTACCAAGATAACATCAAACAAAATTGGGTGAAAGTTGAAAAACAGGCCACAATTGTGAATTAAGGGCCAGATGTAGCAAAGGATTTGCGCGTCGCAAACAGCGAAAATCGCCGTTTGCGAGGCGCAAATGCCTCTTTGCTATGCAGAAATGCATATTGCGAGTCGGGACCGACTCGCAATATGCATTTCAGAATCGCAAATAGGAAGGGGTGTTCCCTTCCTATTTGCGATTCGGAGTGGCATGCAATACCATTTGCGACCGCATATGCGGTCGCAAATGGTATCGCAGTTACCATCCACTTCAACTGGATGGTAACCCACTCGCAAATTGGAAGGGGTCCCCATGGGACCCCTTCCTCTTTGCGAATGGACCCAAAACAATTTTTTCAGGGCAGGTAGTGGTCCAAGGGACCACTACCTGCCCTGAAAAAAGACCGAAACTAAAGGTTTCGTTTTTTTTTTTAAGTGCAGCTCGTTTTCCTTTAAGGAAAACGGGCTACACTTAAAAAAAAAAAAATGCTTTATTGAGAAAGCAGTCACGAACATGGAGGTCTTCTGACGACAGCAGGCCTCCATGTTTGCGAGTGCCTAGACTCGCTATGGGGCCGCAATTTGCGACCCACCTCATTAATATTAATGAGGTGGGTCATTGCGACCCCATAGCGACTCGCAGACGGTGTCTGAGACACCGTACTGCATACCAATTTGCGAGTTGCAAATTGCGAGTCGCATGGACACGCAATTTGCAACTCGCAAATTTTCTTTTTGCTACATCTGGCCCTAAGTGAGCAAAACAAGAAGTGCAAAAAACTGACTGATGGTTTTTAAACGTTTAACTTCCAGTTTTGAAAAAGTCATCTAAGGTAAATTACCTGTTGTGGGATCATGAAAGGAAGGTAATTTCCTTTATTATTCACAATACTAGCAAACTAGACCAGATAGACCTGTAGAATGCCTGAGGCCTGATAAGGCTTATTAAAAGGGCAGAAACATGTCGGTGTAAAAGAGGTACACACGTGCCATAATACCTAGTGTTGTCCTCTCATGAATGCTTTTTAGTATTGTTAACTAGACCAAGGGTACCATTGAATAAAGGAAAGTCTTGTGGTTTATCCTAAGCTATTTTTAAAGAATATAACTAGGTCCCAGTAAATTATACAGATTAATTATCGATAAGAACCCCCTCAAGTGAGTCCCACCCTTGAAGTTGAGTCCGCCTAGGTAGTACTATCTTACTAGGGTGGGAAGAGGTGGACGATGATGAAGCATGTCACATTACGTGAGTGAGCCCACCTCATCCAATTCTTGTAATTGCCTGGATTTATAATAAAATAAAAAATATAGGTAGACTGTATGCCCCAAAACAATTTGGTACACAAGGAATGTTAAGGTAGCTGACCTGGCTGTTACCGCATCCTTTTGTGATGTGATGTTTCAAACAACTCAAATTAATTTTTTACAAATCCTAAAAAATAAAGTAGACGATGAGACTGGCCTTACCACCTGCCACTACTTGAAAACTTACCTGCAAGTTCTTTTAAAAACATTAATTAACTTTTTCTACTCTTTGTGGCCACATATGAATAGGAGACTTACTTGTCGGAAATGGTATGCAAACCCCCTTCTTTGAAAATATGTACGCCCCCTTTTTTCAGTTGTAAAAACTATTTTTGAAGATAAATGTATATCAAATCATAAAACAGAAAACAAATACATATATGTCTCTTTCATACAGAGAGGGGACTGGGGACACTTAAGTCCTGATGAAGACCTTGTTGAATTATTTCCATACTGGCACCAAGGTCCAAAGCATCCATATCACAATAACTAAATGACTCTTGTGATTGACAGTAACACTTTGAACACAGATAAATAAGTAGACATCTGTACAGTGTAACCAAGCTGCTACCACTGACATGTTCTAGAAAGACTTTGTAGAATGCTTAACAAGGGGCACAAAGTTAATGAAATTATGTATCAAAGGCTGTTCGTCCTTGCTGATCCTCATTGTACCTCCATTGCATAATATACGCTTGTTAGTGTATTAAGAGGAAATAACTGCTCTTTTGAGTCTAATACCTTCCTGTATATGAATTAAGTGAATCACTGAACTAATCAGCCTTCACACATTTTGGGCTAAGGGACTTTCCTTCCACACTTTTTCACTTATTAGTTTATGAATATACCTTCACCCAAAAATTATGCATGTTGTTTGTACAGTTAATGAATACTATTTGTCTCACCAAACAATACAATTGTTTAATGTCATTTTAGGAGCCATTGTCTGGTGTTTTTTTCCTATTTTACGTCAAATCAGTGTTGGGTAATGTAAAATAAAAAAAATGATGTGATATATTGACTTACACATCTATTACAAATTACCATTCTGTGATCTATGGATAGTGGGACACTACAAACCCTTCAATAGTGAAAATTTGCAGCAGGTCTCTTTGAAGGCCTCAATCTGCTTCAGAGCTGAAAATGGCCTGGGAAACTCAGGGTGCCTCAGAACCAACCGAGGTATCAGTTCTGTTGGTGGTGCCCTTGGTGGAGTACGACTTACGTCTTGACTTCCTTGCACCTTCCCTTTGGAGTCAGAGTGCTGTGGGGGAGTTTTGCTTTGCTTTCATATGTTTGAGCTTCGACTGGGACTTACTGGAGGACTTTGAGTGGTAAATGGAGCTGTGAACTACCCTGAGAACAGGCCCATAACTTGGAGCGGAAGTAGGACCAACATAAATGCTGTGACTTCTCATGTTCAGCGATATACAGCGTTGCCTCCTTGTCTTTAATTGCCTCTGGGTGCATTAGGGTGCATGTGTCACACAGCTTTGAGTCGTGGTCAGAGCCTAGTGTCCTCATGCACATTTCACGAGGGTCCATAACCAACATCTGCTTCCTACAATCGGGGCTACCTTAATATAAGAGGCTGTACTAGGCATAAGACCAAGGGAGACAGCTTGTTTCAATGGTGATGCTAACAAATCTGTGCACGTTCACCAGCTGCAAGGGAAGATGACTTTGGAAAGATCTGTGTTTAAGGATGAAGGAGAAGTAGCATTAGCTTTTGTAGCTTCCATATTCCTCATCAGAGGGACAGTGTCCGCAGCTTTTTGTAGCAAAGCGTAAACAGAGGATGATGGACCCCTTCTCGCTCCATAAGATACCATTGGCCACAAAGCTATAAAAGATAATGATGCAATGGCAGGTTTAGACGCATCGCCTGGTTGCTGAGGGGAAATCCTAAATGGCTAAATTATCACTGCCGACCCGATGACAGCCTAGGGTAAGCAGGGGAATTATACGTGGCTTGACATAATAACGCTTAGTGTATAATACAACCATTCATTCATCTTGGATAGATAAAACGGTTACAGACTCATTGGGTAGGGAAAAGACTAATCAGTTATTGATGTTGATGAAATATGATTAGGGCCTTTTTAACTTTCCCTTAATTTGTATATTATCTGTAAAGTTGTTTACAGTAATGGTGATAATTCTTACAAGTAGAAGTACTACATAATACGAAATAATCATAGTATTGTGAAATACTAATCATTGGCTGTGTATTTATTCGAGATACAAGGGCAGGGCTCTACTTTGCCATCACCTTCAGATAAGAGATTCTCTGATAGGACTGCCTGACTTCTGACTTCTAACACTCCCCGTCTAATCGAGCGTAAGTTGCTGCTGGAGTTACAGACACCTTTCAGTTCGATTTTTTTTTTTAAAGAGCATATTTCCTTTTTTGGGTTACAAGGTTGTACAGGGACTGTACTAAAAAATACTGGGGCGAACACAATAAATCACAACAAACACACACATATGGTAACGATGAGCGTTTGATGTTTCCATATAGGGACACAGCAATGCATGGACAATACATGGGCCATGGCATTCTTTGCTGTCCAAAGCACAAGTGAAAGCCACTCAAGTACGTAATACCAACTGGGAATGTTATGGCACACAATTTCAACTGAGTGGAAGTGCTCGTTTGAAGAAGGGCCTTTATGATGTTAGGGAACACAGCGTTGAGACATCAGGACACAGACCACAAGCAAGAATCAAAAGACATCTTGAAACACAGGAGCTTAGGAAGAGTGATTCTGCAATGGATACAAAGCAGAGGGTGGAAAGCACTTCATTCTGAAGTAGATGATTAGGTGGTAGGGCATTGTGAAGTCCAGCTCACAAGTCCTGGCAAAGAGGTTCCACAATGGTGGTCAAACTGGATGCAGAGTAAAAGATGTATGCAACTGCAGGACTGAAGCCCAAAGGAGAACATTTTAGTTAGGCTGAAGATGGAAACTATAGGACAAGAAACTAGATCATGTTTTTAAGGTCTTTTTAGAATATCTACTAATATGGAAATAGCTTAACTATTGTGCATGTCACAGCACTATGTGCTCTATTATTTGCACTTCATTACTACAACCTTTGCATGACTGACAGTCTTATATGAGGACATCGACCAAGTCACGTTTTATAGCACTCTTTAGTTTGGCATATCTGTTGGAATATTGCTATATTCAAGTAATACAGTGTTGTCATTCTACAACCTAACAGCTTAAGTCTCTACTTAAGAATAAGAAAATCCCTTTTAAGAGATGCCACATGTTGGATGATTTTCCTTAATTATCCTTTTGATTTGCGTATGAATGTTTTGATCAACTGTACTGAAGACTGACATAACAATAATATATCACTACTGACTGATCCAAGAATAAAAGGTGAAAACGGGAAGGCACCAAAATATATATTATGGATATTTATTTTTACTTTTTCGTAATGCAGCTGATGCCATACTTTTGTAATGTGAAGAAGGCTATCACAGTGGAAGAGCCAAAGATTGCGCGGTTGGAGATCAGGGTAAACAAGTGGTATCTATAGTTAAGATGCCGACAAGCCCCCGAAATCTTTCTTGCTGAAGCCAAAATGAACACTAGCCCCTGAGAAGTTAAGCCTCACCCACCACTTCTAAAAGTGTCGCTGATGTTGGACCTGTCAACATATTCAAGATCAGGGCCGCTGAGGTGAGTCCACAGAGCACTGCAGCTTCAGTAAACAATGCAGGAAACACCACCGGTAAGAATGGATCTGCGCAACCTCAAGAGCGAGATGTTGGTTCAGCTCTACTGGACTTCACAAATGGTGCTCCAGGTGTCTCATCGCATACTAACTGAAGAGCAGGTTTGAGATATTGGACAATAGGAGGAGGGTGGTAAATCCAAGAATGTTGGGGTTCCCATAGCCCCTGTAGGGGAGGATGTTCTTGCAGCAGTCATGGTTTTTTGGTGCTCATTTTACTGTGCTCGACTGTCCTTCGGTGGTGGAGGCTGTGTGCAGGCTCTAGATATGGAAGAGGTCTGGTGATCTGAATTACACAGGTGGTACTGCATTGGTGACACTTGATTATTCCTCATTGTGGGAGACGTTGCTGAAGAGGACCACCACTTTTGCAGGACGATTAGAAATTGCTGGACAGCTTGTTCTGATATACCCAGACTTCAGTTCCCAGAATCCTCTCATGGGGCAACAGCTCCAATAATTTGAGTGAGACATTTCGATTATGGGGTGTCCGCTTCACCTGGAGCCCTGCTTGACGCAGGGTAGTGAATGGAGAAAGGCAGTAGATATTTATTAATCCAGAGGACAAATCTTATTAGGCTAGCATTTCTTGTAAGTCTAAAATTCTGTAACTGTCCCTTGTCCTATCTTATAATTGCCACACTTAGTAGTGGCAAGGGGCACTGGGATATTTTTTACACTTTTACGGTTCTTTCTTGTATACTTTGGGTAAAGTGTTTTCTTTCCTCCATGTGCTCTCGTATAACTCATCAACACGATATAACGTACCTGTTGCGTGCCTCCTTGTAAATTATTGTTTAGTAACTTGGATTTGTGCCCCTGCTCAATGTTCCATTGCTTCCTTGTTACGTCTGTACTATACAAGTACCTCTACAAGCATACAAAGTCCTAAAGTGTGTATGGGCATACCCTCTCACTTAGGAAGACATTCTGAGACAGCAAAAAATGATGGCTGGAAATACTTGACTTTTCAAATTAATCTCTTTATTCATTTTATAAGTAATACAAACAATAGCCGATGAAGCATCAGCGGGAGACCCCTAATGGAATACACCAAAGCAGTTCAAGTCAATATTGCATATAGAAACAAGTAAATTGCAGGAACATAATTACAGTTCTGGTCGATTCTTCATGGCAAGTAGATTAGGGAGATATGTTATCCCGAACTTTGGGACTTTCGAAACTCTCCTCTCCTAGCCCTGATCAATCAATCAATCAATCATAGCATTTGTGGAGCACACTACTCACTTGTGAGGGTCTCAAGGTGTGGGGAGCTGCTACTGCTCGAACAGCCAGGTATCGAGGTGTCTCCTGAAGGTTAGCAGGTCCTGTGTTTGTCGCAGGTGGATAGGAAGAGTGTTCCAAGTCTTGGCGGCGAGGTGGGAGAACGACCTGCCACCGGCAGTCGTTTTGTGGATCCGTGGAACTGTGGTGAGGGCAAGGTCAACGGAGCGAGGCTGGTGGGTCTGGGTGTAGAAGGAGAGTTGTTTGTTGAGATATTCTGGTCTGGTGTTGTGCAGTGCTTTGTGAGCGTGGGTAAGAATATGATTGCCACCGAGACCAGACCTCTCTCCATTTTTTGGGGCATCCTCTGCCTAAATATACAGTTTTAGGCAAGCATGTGCCATTCCATATCGCACTCCCACCCAGTTAAAGCTGGTGTTTCACGAGCTCCCCACATATGTGCTATATTTCTTTTTGCCACCACTAAGCACAATGATAGCCACAATTTGTTGTATCTTGATGGTGGGTCCTCCCCCCACGTATGTAGGAGGCATGTCTTGGGTGAATCTGGTACTGTTATGTTTAGGACCTCTGCTGTCAGTCTTTGCACCTGTGCCAAAAGGAACAGATCAAGGGACAGGCCCAGATAGTGTGAAAAAAGGTGTCTCTCTCTCTCCGTAACCTTGGAGGCAGTGATCTGAAGGGCAACGACGCATGGCATGGACAGCTGTGTGAGTGCAGTAGGAGTGGTGCAGTATGCGTAATTGGATTAGGCGGAATCCTGTTTTTATGGCCACCTCGCAGACAGCTCCAGTGGCTTACTCCCATTCGCCCTCACCAAACTGCCCAATGTCTGTCTCCCATTTAGATCATAGTGTAGAGAGGGCATCAGGGGAGTTGTTCACTATTTTTTTGTATATAGGGAGATGGCCTTTTATGGTTGTGGTTCTGTGAGTACGTGGTCCTCTAAAGGAGAGGACTCTACGATTGTGATGGGCTTAGGAATATGTCAGGAGAGCATGTCGTAGTTGGATGTATTAGTAGGTTTCCCATGTGCTTAATTATTGATCTTGCATCTCAGCTAGGGTGAGCATGGAGTCCCCTTTCCTAACATCTACCAGGATAGATCAGATCAGATTCCATTTGGAAAAGCCCTGGAGATTCCCTACCTCTTCTAGGGTGCCACTAGACCAGAGTGGTGTCATTTCTGTTGGTATCCCCTTCCATCCCAAGAAGGACATTGCCGCCCTCCATAGCTAAGCCACCATTTGGATCTGGGGCAAAAGCCCAGTGTGGGTCTTTGATTTATGAAGCATCTCTAGATAGCCTGCACTACCCCTCGAGATTCGCTCCAATCGGAGCAATGGTTCTTCCCAGGCGGCAAATCCCCAAGTTGTTGACCACTGTGAGCTGTGAGGCCCAGTAGTATGTCCTGATGTCTGGGAGGCCAATCCCCCCATCATACACTCTGTGCATGAGTTTATGGAGGGCAATTCAGAGCGGACTACCATTCCATTGTAGCAGATGGAGCAAAGATCCTGTTTTGTTGAAAGATTCCTCAGGTCTGCGGTACAGCGTATTCTGGAGGGCATAGAGCATGTGAGGCGGCGTCATCATTTTGAACGTTGCTGCTCTGCCCAATAGGAAATACTTGACTTAATCATAACCTTTAGCTGTTCTTATGGGTTACTCAGAAAGTTTATCCTTCAGCAGCTTGGTGCTGTGACATATATTCGACTGCTGTGAGAAAGTGAAAGTGCTTCTTGCATGTCATGATTCAGTGATGAGGACAACATGCCATCACAGGCAAGGGGAAAAGAGTCTGCCCTGTTCTCCTTTAGTAATATTCATTTCAACAGTGATGTGATGCCTCTCACTAGATGTAATGGGAACAATCCACATATTTCTGGGCCTCATCCACTGACACTACTGTGCAAACCCGGTACTTCCGGTTTCCACTGGGCAGGTCTCGCGGCGAGAGATCCAACAGACGTGCCTGGCACATTTGACCCTGCTGCCCCTTTAACTGCTATTCAAGTTAAGGTGGAAAATCAACTACAGTAAGTAGTGTTATGCGTCAGGTTTTTGCAGGAACTCAGTGTTCTGTGAGATATGCCAATGGAAATACAATTGTTGCATTCTAAATTTGATAAAGTGTTTCCAGGTCTCCTTTAAATTCAAGTCAGGTCAGGGATGGAGGTTATCCACAGCAGGAAGCTGGAGGTTATTTCATCACGCCGAGTTCAGCTGACAAGGAATCATTTTCAAATTTAAATGGCGGGACTTCAGAGTCAAGAGTAGAAGCTGCCGTACGAAACCTCCTGCACTAACTCTGGTTCCAGGCAAAATTCCACATTGTTTTGGCTTATTGGCTGCTGCTTAATTCGTCACTGACTTTTAAATCTCTGTACTTTCTCCTTTTCCGAGCCTTCTGAACGTACCTTTTTACTGCTTACATGGACTGGCTTGCTGCATTTTTAACTTTCATTGCGAATCTGATTAAGGGTGATCAAAACTTTCTCTCCATCCTGGGGCTCCGGTTCTGGTTCCAGGGGAGACGGGGAGCTCATTATAATTTCTCTAAGCCAAGAAGCAATGGTTCTGTGAAGGTCCTGAGCCGATATCCAGCACCTGTGCTTCTTTAGTGTCTCCCGTGTCTTTCACTACTCCATTTTTAGGGTCGAGCCTGGGTCGCATGCGCTTGCGCATGCGTTTCGCTAAGCGAGATGCTTTAGGAATTCAAAAGGGCTCGGAGCCCTGCCCACGTCACGCCAGTGTCTTTTATTGGCTCGTGGGATTGCCTGTTAGAATCTGCTTGATTTCATTAGTGGAAGGCATGCATACGTCATGCCTTTTTTTCCGGTGGATAGCCCTCCTCGAACGCATCAACCAAGTACAGAAAACATGTGAGGCTCGCTGTTTTCCATCCGGCTTGTGGACTACTTTTTCTCTATTTTCCCAGCGCGATCTCGCTTGGCAGAAGTCGAGCGTTTTACATAATATCGACTCTGTTACACAGTTCATTGCACTTTTTCCGGTTAGGTTTCATTACCAGTGAAAAGTCCAGTTAGGAGTTTACAACGCTATCAGCTCTAACACGAGGAAACGCGAGACCCGTTGCATTGCAAATGCTTGTTCTCCTTGTTCCTAATTGATATGCTTTCATTGATAATTTCAATTAGAAACGGTGGAGGAGTGGGATTTTTGGCAGGACCCTTTTTGTTTTTGTAAAGCCTCCTCCTAATTCCAGACAGTATTTTTGGCCTTGTGGTGATCAGTGTGGCTATGCCTGTACACATGAGAGCAGTAAACAAAAACACTAGAATGGCTGTAGTGCTACATCCTCCAGCTCTGTAGGGAACCGCCTGTTCAAGTCAGTTTGGGATCTGTTTGTGCAACGGTTGCAACAGACCTGATCTCCTGTGGTGATATTGAGGTATCTGTCTGGATCTCTTTGATTCATTTTGGTGCATCCAGGGCCGGCTTTTGGGGGGTGCGACCGCCCAGGGCTCTGACCTCTGGGGGGCGCTGTGTTTAGCAATAACTTCCGAAACCTGCGATTTAAAAGCACCTGCTGAAAAGTTGCTTGTGCGTTTAGCCTTCAAGAAACAATTAAAATGTCAAGATACCTCTTGTGATTGTTGGAGTGTGTCTTTTAAAAGCAATATTAACATGAAGAAGCTTGCAATATATTGTGCGATGAAGCTGCATAGAAAATGTGTTAACATAGAAATTAATGCACACGTTTGAAATGTGCCCACAGGGAGTGGCTACCAATGTATACGAAAACTAATGAAAGCTTGTTAATTCTGAATTTTATGCAATATTGTTTTGAATCTGTATTAGCATATCATAATTAGAATTATGTAGTAGAAGTTGCTTATTAACTGATAGGCCTTAGCTTAGCAAGGGTCTGGGCCTAGCTGCCTGGTCCACATTTTCTAACGTGCAATGTGCTGTTTTCTTGAAGGACATGAAGCTGTACTTTTCCAGAAGTTATGTGTGTAGCCGAAGTAAATTCTTTCTCATGAGGACCGACTTGCTCAAGGAGACGTTCTTGCTGAATGCAACAGTGTAATTTGTAACAGATGCATGGTTAGCTGTAGTAAGAGAAAACAATGGAGACACTGACTAGATCGTAAACTGTAACTTTTTCTACCTGACATTCCAACCGATGAAGACGTCAATAACATGGACCAATCTGCAACATGAGAACTGTGGTTTGTGGAAAATTCTGGAAAGTTGTGAAGAATTATTGGACAGAGATAATGATGCACCAATTATTATCCAATAGGGAGTTATGGGCTAATTAGACAGTTTTGATTTAACGGTGTGACCCAAGGAGAAACAGAGCTCAGAAGAGAAACTTCACTCTCTCACAGAGACTTTCCACTCTTTTGCTTTGTCCTGATACTCTAAACCATCCTATACCCATTCTTTGCTTGATGCTAACTGCTCCTCCATATGAGGGACGAGAGTTCATTCCGTAGCTATGCTATATTGAGACTTTGCCTCGTCCTATCTCTGCTGATGGTGAATCGACTGATGTCTTGAGGACGAAGACTGACACTGTTTGCTGATCTGTTGGATTGGTAACTATCTGATGCAAATTTGTAATTGTCTGTTTGCCTTTCTTTCTAGGTACCAACTGCTATTTTTGATAGAGGCCATAGTTTAGATGTTTTCTAAATTTGTGTTTCTAAATGTTTTGCATGAAGCCCAACATGCTAATGAAAGATCACGGTTTGATAACAGTTTTAGTAGTAGTGCGGATTGTTTGTCCCTTTAGAGGCCCAGTACAAGGGACTACGGTTGGACAGACTGTTGCTAGAAAAGGTGTCGGGTTTTGGTAGAAATTGATGAGCGTGGTTTGGAAGAAAGCAAGGTGTATCGGAAAAAAACTGAGTTGGAAAAATTATTCTTTTTCAAGGATGCAAATTGGAGAGATGATGTGCCCCTAAACCTCAAATTACTTTCCCGGAATCTTGGAGCTTGCTGAAGGAAGTTTGAGTATGGTCTCGGCGTTCCAGTGATAGTGTGAATTAAGTAGATTTTGCACTTGCACAGCTTATGCATACTGCAGGTGAATTGTGAAGTTTGTGAGGATTTTAGGCCAGATGATGATGTTTTAGTAGGAGTGTGCGTACTCCATAGTATGAGAGTAGGGAAGTCGACGAACTTCATGTGACTGTGGCGCTTTGTGCTCACAAATTGTCCACATGGTTGTTGATGATGTACGGACCCTGCGTGGTCTAAGACTCCGGAGTATATTGTGTATGAGACACTTGGTTTATGTTGTAATTTGTGCAGTTTAATAGGTCGATGGTGAAGTCGACAAGTTGAGTATGAGTCAAGGTGAGTGAATGAAAACTTTGATGGAGATTTGGTGAGTTCTGAAGTGCACTAGAACAATAATCCATTGACAAGTCGATAGTAAAATTTGCGGGTCAAATTTTGCTTGCGAGTGCAGGATCTCAGAAGGACAGAGTAGTGGCCGAGGCTAAGCGAAATCTCTGTAAAGTTCTGAAGTCATTGTGTTACCCTTTCCTGTAGTAAACCGGCAAATTTTGAGTTTTATTTGGTTGGTGCTCGCAATATATTGCATTAGTGTGTGTGAATCGAGAGTGGGAAGACAAGCCGCAAGACTTTGTCAGCCGCAGTGTGTGTGAGTGTGATGTAATCGGAGCTGCGCTGGGATAGGTTAGTTAGTGAGAAGGGTCGCAAACGGATTGGCAGCCATCCACGAGAGGCAATTGGTTGGGAAGGTAGGCGAAGAGAGCTCTGGGAATTAATGTCACTTCCTGATTTGATTGTGAACAAAATAAAAGACGTAAAAATGAAGTTTTTCAAGGCTTTAAAAAGTGCCTTGAGGGTAGATGTATATATTACCGCAAGTGTAGGGGAGGTTACACCGCCAGAGGATACACCAGCTTATGATGTAATGGAGGAAAAGGGGGGTCGCGCCATGTCTTTGGCTAAAGCAATGGTGCAAAGCTACAGAGAAAGAGGGGTGCTTAGCGTTTCCGGAGCACGGAACGTTCAATTTGAGGATTTTGGAAAAGAGAAACAATAGATGGAGTCAGGCTGTTTCCAGCAATAGCTCAAGAAGGTGAAGACAATGGGGGAAAAGCCACTTGTAAGACTGACAAAAGTCCTTCCAAAGACAAAAAGGCTAGGAAGCCCTGGTCAGAGGTAGAGGACTCAGACGATGATGAGTTCCTTAATCAGTTACTGAATGATCGATCACCCCCATATGCGATAGATGATAATAGACCGAGTACTAGTACATGTCCTGCAGGTTCGACCCAAGAGAAGGTGACAACGAATCCGATACAGGTTAGTCCTGTCTCGACACCAGTCCCGGTGCTGAGTAGTTTTGGCGTGTCCACTACCCACGGAATGCAATCTCAGTTGCAACCACCACAGGTTCAGAGACTTTACCCCGATGTCCCAATTTTAGAGACTACCACAAATCTGATGGTACCAACAGAGCCAATATATGGAAGACCCAAGTTGATTCAGACTGAGCCAATTCCACCTTTACTGCCACAGGTACACGGGTCGCAATCAAACATGGCACCAGTGATGAGCCAGAATATGGGAGTTAGTCCTTCACAGGTTTTGGGGAACAGGCAGACGCAAGCCGCCATATCTTTGCCTATTACAGTTGGCTCACCAGTACCATTGTATGCACAGGCGGAGCCTAGTGTTTTTTTGATCAAGGGGTAATGACTCAAGAGATGACAAGAGGAGGGTTCGTAGGAAGTTCCCAAGGAACGACTCCAGTGGAATGGACATTTGAAGGACCTACATCCCTGTTAGACTTCAGCCCGATTGGGGCTCCTCCAGAGGCAATGAGGCACACTCTGCAGATCTCAAATGTGAATATGCCACAGACACCTTTAGTGCAGGCAGGAAATATCTCATTACAGGGTTTAACAGCACAGCAGCTGACTGACTGGCTAGACAAGCTTAATACTCCACAGACTGCTCCTGTAGCCGCAGGGAGAACGGAAAGAGAAGAATACCTGAATTTTGTGAGGTTGGGCATGGAGGCAAATGAGCTTGTTGAAGGGAGCATGGGAGTGAACAGGTTAGAGTCATACACGGAAGCAGAACTGAGATACTTGTGTCCAAAGATAACTAGAGAAGTGAGCAGGGTGCACCAGAGGTTGGCAAATTTGGCAGATAAGTACGGCATAGATTTAGAAAATACCAAACATCTGAATAGAAGTTATAGGTTAGATTTTGAGCCTAAGGATTTTGAACACATGAGGTCTACTGGGATGAAGGCACACCTCCAGGAGATACTGCAGAGTGCACAAGTTTGGGGAGCTTTAGAAAAGTGGGAAGGCAGATGGGCGAAGAAAAGAGACAAGAGGAAAGGTGACTACATAGAGCAGCCAACAAGAACATTACCGGATACCGGTACGGTAAAGATGTTACCAATGAGAGAGACTGCCGGAGGGGTTCTCGTCCATGCACCGTGGACTAGAGGTGATATTCTATCATTTACGAATGACTTTCCCAGGCTGAGGGAGAAGCCGATAGAGTGGTATCAGCAGACAGACAGATTTGTGAAGCTTGCAAAATGCCTTTGGGAAGACCTGAATACTCTTTTTGAGATCATAGTTCCAGATGATTTGTGGCTTGAGTGCAAGAGGTGCGTGGATTGGCCGACCGAGAAACCAGCAAGGGACAGGATCACAGGAGCACCATCTCCTGAGGTGATGAAGTATTACTATAAGGTGATTGAGTTTCTGAAATCGAGAGTTTCGCCGAAGAATATTGATTGGCAAAAGATTGATCGAACGGCTCAGGAAGCCAAGGAGTCGATACATGCCTACTATGAGAGGTTCTTGAAGGCGTTCAAGCACTACAGTGGTACAGAGGTTGTTGAGGCGAAGGATATGAATCACCTTGTGTTTAGATTTGTTGAAGGTTTGAGGCCTGAGATTAGCCAGATGATTAAGAGTCACTTGATTTGCTGGCAAGCAAAGCCGATTGACGAGGTGTTCCAGTATGCGAAGTACTGTAGTGACGAAATTGAGTTGAAGCAGAGAAAGTTGAAAGAGAAAGCGATGGTGATGCAAATTAAGGCAGCACAGTCAGGGATGCAGGGAGGTTGCCTACAGCAGATGGTGCAACAGCCGCAAGGCAACGGGATGTTTCAGGCAGAAGTGAGAGGTAGAGGTCGAGGAGGTTTTGTGAACCGAAGTCCAGATTTGAACACTGTAGTGGTTCAAAACAATGTGCAGGGAATGAAAAAGATGTTACCTTGTCATGCTTGCGGGGTCGTTGGGCATTGGAAATAGGAGTGCACGATGATGGTGCAGGAGGGTGTTGTTCAACAAAGCAATGAGATCAGTTCATTTCAAAATGTGAGAGGACCAAGACTGAAGGGTCCAAATCCAAATTTCTAGAATAATGTAAATCAAAGGCAAGGGTTTCAATCCATGCAGCAGGTGGAGATGCCACGTATACAGCTGATGCAGTTACAGCAAATGCAACAGCAGGTTCCTATGGTACCTAGACAGTAAATGCAAGTGCCATTAGCGCCAATGGAACAGCAACAGGTGATGCTTCCTCAACAGGTCACAGGTCAAAGAATGAGTCAAAATAACAAAGTGCAACAGTACCCATTGCGTGGTGAGAATGGAATAAACTATGAATGGTCGGATGAGAGTTCAGATAGAGAAGAGTGTAGGCTTGCAGCGTCATTGGAGGTAGATCAGAAAGGGCCCTATGTTCAGGGGAAGATAATGGATCATAAGGTTTCATTCTTGGTTGACACAGGAGCTACACTCTCTACAGTCAGAAGTGCAGAGGTTCCGAAACTGCCCCTTTCGGGAAGGACAGTCAAGGTAGTGGGAGTAGCAAACCAACTCCTGACTAACCCGATCACAGATCCGGTTCAGGTTGAGCTTGGCACTTTCCAAGGATTGCACAGATTTGTGGTTTGCGATTCAAGTCCCGTATCCTTACTGAGAAGAGACTTACTGTGCAAGACGAGGTGTTCCATCACCTGTTCCAATGAAGGGATTGAGGTTCTGACGAACAGCGATGATGAAGGGGAGGAACAGGCTTCAGAGCCTGAAATGGAGACCACAGACGAGGAGTATCCTCTGATTAATTTCTTCCTGATGTTTACTGTGGCTGATCTCCCGGCAGACTTGCAGGGAACAGTCGAAGAGAAGGTGTGGGACTTAACAGGGAATGAAGTAGGACTGATAAAAGGAGTAGAGCCAGTTAAAGTCAGTGTGAAGCCAAATGCTGCGTTCCCCCAGGTACCGCAGTATCATATGGCACAAGATGTCCTTATAAAGGTTGCACAATTAATTGCAGACTTTGTAAAGCAGGGAGTCTTAAAAGAAGTGATGAGCAGTCCATGTAATTCACTGATAATGGGACTGAGAAAGCCGTGTGGGAAGGTTCGGATTGTCAAAGATTTGAGAAAAATCAATGACATAGTGGTGAAATGCTGCCCAGTGGAGCCAAATCCAGCTGTGATTATGTTTCAGATTCCATACGATGCAGAATGGTTCACAGTAATTGATCTGTCCCAAGCGTTCTTTTCTGTGCCTCTTCATGGGGACAGCCAATTTCCCTTCAGTTTTAAATTCCTGGAATAGGTCTCCAGTTGGTGTTGAATTCCTCAAGGGTTTTCGGAATCGCCTTCCATATTCAATCAGATACTGAAGAAAGATCTGGAGTCATTGGAGCTGCCTTTCCAATCGACTCTAGTGCAGTACATTGATGATTTGTTGATCGCATCCAAGACAAGGGATGAGTGCAAGTATGATTCGATTGCCTTACTGAATCACCTGGGAAAGAACGGACACAAAGTGTCCACAAAGAAGTTGCAATATTTCCAGAAAGAAGTGAAGTACTTGGGTCATCAAATTGAGAAAGGGTTGAAGAAGTTATCCCGGGAAAGAGTAAGCGCACTATTACAGATGAATCCCCCAACAACACGGAGAGATGTTAGGATGTTTTTAGGAATGGTGGGTTACTGTCGTCAGTGGATCCCGAATTTCTCAGTCATCTCCAAGCCGTTGGTGAGACTGAAGGTCAAAGAGGGGCCAGATGTCATAGTTTTGGGAGAGAAGGAAATGAAAGCGTTTACAGAGTTAAGAGAAAGCATGTGCAGGGCTCCAGCTTTCGGTATGCCTGATTACATGAAGCCTTTTGTTCTGTTTTGTCATGAACGTGATGCATGTTCATTGTCTGTCTTGACACAGGTCCATGGAGGTGTAAACCGACCAGTAGCATATTTTTCAGCTACTTTGGACCCAGTTGCAGCAGCCTTACTGGGTTGTCTGCGTGCAGTAGCAGCAGTTGGACAAAGCCTCACACAGTGTGAAGGTATAGTGATGGGACATCCAATAACGTTCATGGTTCCTCATAGATGTAGAACAGGATTGTCTTGAGGTAACCGAAATGTGTACCAAACCGAGGCCTGATATTAAAGATACTCAATTGGAAGAAAATGACCACATAATTTTTGTCGATGGCTCATGTTTGAGAGACTCAGTAGGAGTGCTGAGAGCTGGATATGCTGTATGTACAATTTCTGGTATCCTAGAAGCGTCTTGGCTTCAAGAAGTGTATTCTGCTCAGGTAGCTGAACTGGTTGCTCTTACTAGAGCTTGCCATGCCTCTGTCCAGTTGAGAGTGACTATCTATACTGGTAGCCGGTACGGATTCGGAATTGTCCATGATTTTGGCCAATTGTGGTCACAGAGGGGTTTCTTGACCTCCTCTGGTTCGATGAAGGGAAAATGGTCATGCCAAACAGTCTTTTGTCACAATTTGCAAGGTTTTACCATGGTCAAGCACATATTGGGAGAGATGCCATGATCAGGTTATTTAAAATTGACTGGTTTAACCCGAAGTTCAGACCAGCTGCAGAAATAATTTGCCACAGGTGTATCATCTGCCAACAGATGAATGCGGGGAAAGGGACAGTGGTGAATTTGAGCCACATTGGAAGAGCTGGAGGTCCATTTAGCAGAATGTAATTGGATTTTATTGAGATGCCCGTGTGTGGAGGTTTGAGATATGTGCTGGTGATTGTATGCATCTTTAGCCATTGGATTGAAGCGTACCCTACGTGCAGGAATGACTGCTTAGGGAATTGATACAACGTTTCGGGTTTCCGATCTCTTTAGAATCAGATAGGGGAAGTCACTTCAACAACGAGGTGGTTAAGTTGCTGTGTGCAGCACTGAACATTGAGCGGAAGTTGCATTGTAGTTACTGCCCTGAAGCATCAGGACTAGTGGAACAGATGAATGCTACCCTGAAGTCGAGAATGGCGAAAATTTGTGCAGCCACGAATTTGAAATGGCCCAATGCATTACCTTTGGTGTTAATGTCAATGAGAAATACAGGTAACAAGAAAACAGGACTGTCCCCTCATGAGATTCTCATGGGCAGAGCTATGAGACTGCCTGCATTGCCTACGAATGCTCTTGTGAATATCACAGATGATATGGTGTTGGACTACTGCAAGCGTCTGGCTGATGTGGTCCGCTCTTTTTCTCACCAGGTGGAAGCTACCACCCTGCCACCGATAAATGATCCAGGACACAACCGGAAAAGCTGGTGATTGAGTTGTCATCAAGAAACATGTAAGGAAGACGTGTTTGGAGCCACGTTGGAATGGGCCATATCAAGTGATACTAACGACTACTACTGCTGCGAAGTGTGCTGGAGTTCCGAACTGGATCCACGCCAGTCATACGAAAAAGGTGACGTGTCCGACTGATGAGGAAGTTGAGTTGTTGAAAGTACCAACAACAGAGAAGGAAGTCTCAGGGCCGGAGAGTGATCGGAGGGGAACTGAGACAGAAGGAGAGCCCGTTGAGGATGGCTTGGTCACTCCAGTAAGAGACGAAGGAGAAGAGATCCAGAAGGGTGACGGTGAGCCTATCTCAACTGAGGCAGCTAGTCAGAGGGAGGTTCTCCCAGAAGCAGACGGTTATGGGAATGAGCTAGAGCATCTGACAGACCTAGAAGGCAAAGGAGTTGAGGTGGAAGAGAGTCAGAGTGTCCAAACTCCTCCTGAGCAGATTGCAGGTCCATCAAGAGAAAACACCATAGAGCCAAGAGAGGGCGAAGGGTTGCCACAGGAAAGATCAAAGACCAGAGAGATACTGAAAGGAGACAAGTGGCTAGAATTGCAAGTGAAAAAGGGAGAAGTGGTTGTCGAAGATGCAATAGAGGAAGAAGTTGATACAACAAGGAGAGAAGATCTAAGTGAAGGAGAGTTGCAAGGTGATCGCAAGTTGAAGAGAAAGAGAATAGCAAACAGAAGGTACGTGGGTCCTGAATGGGCATATGCAACAACAGCTGAATGGCAACAAGAGTTCTTGCCATTTTGCTTTGATCAAGAGATTCCAGGTCAGTACTTTGGCACCTGAGTCTGGCTGAAGAGACTGAATTGGTGTAAAGATTGAATTAAAGAAAAAAATTGAGAAAAGAGACTGAGAATTTACCGGATGAGACTTTAAAACCTGAATTGACTTTGAACCTGATTTTGACAAGCTGCTAACCTGAATTGACAAGGATCCTGGGAGTTAAACTGAAAGCTGTAAATAATTGCTGAAGGAAGACTTTTGCTTGTTTGACTTTGCTGCAAGAAAAAAAAAAGGAGAAAAATGTGTTCTAACTATCCTCTGTTGTTGTCTGAATTAACCATTCTTCACTTTCTGATTCTTTACAGATCATGGCTAACACTAGGCAGGATAATAGAGGGAATGGGCATTATAAATATTTGGGTGTTAGTTTAAGTGTTGTGTGTGTGATATTCATTATAGTTGTGGTTGTGGGTATGACACTAATGGATAAGAGTTGGGCTAACAATGCTACAATTCCTGAGACTACCACTGCACTGACAGCTTGGGAGAGGTTTGAGCTGGATACAAGATATTTGCATGAGGTAACTAATGCAAAAGGGGAACTCTCAACTAACATTTTCTATCGCTTGCTGAGTGAGTATGTTGACACAATGGATGCGAAGGATTGCTTTGTGTGCACACAGATTCCTGTTTCGGTCCAAGAGGGGGTTACCTATCATAGTCTGCCACTAACTTATGGGATACATTGTAGCCTGTTACTAACAAGATTCTATAACCAGGAAGAGATTCATTATTTCTATTTGAATTATGACCTTGTGTTTTCTTATGTGCCTATAATAGAGGATTTGAGTGGGGTAACTAGATACTATACTATAAAGTTAGTTAAAGGATTCTTTGAGTCGACATTGACGATTAGTACATCTTATGCACACCGTAATAATTTGACATGCTTGCTTACACCGGTAGAGAAGAGCTTTCTAGATCACATGGAAGATAGAAGAAGGGCATTAAAGGGCAGATTAGAAAAAGGATTGCAGCAGCAGGTTTTTGCTAGTAGTGAAGGGTATGGTGCAATTAGGGAACAAGGGAAGCTAGCTTTAGATGCATTTCACATAGGGAAGCTTTGGATATCTAGGCCGAAATCATATTATGACAATGTGTTTGTGGGAATGAGTGAATGTAAGCATGTGTTTTTTGTTTCAGAGTAAATGGACGTTCATGTTAAATGGACAGGATCCAGCGATCCCAGGGATCTATTACATATGTGGACTTAATGCTTATTACTGTCTTCCAAAGGGATGGTATGGGACATGTTATTTGGGGATAGTTTTCCCAAAGATATATCAACTTGACGATTTGAAAAGGTTAGCAAAATTATCTGAACTACATCGTACTAGACAGAAGAGAGAAACTGCTGCTGGTGTAGTAGGAGACATATTTGGGGCGATAATTCCCTCAGTGGGAGTTATCTTGAACTCCATAAAGATTAGAAAGTTGTCTACTATTGTGGATAACATGCTGACAAACTTTTCAGGGGCTATACTCTTGATGGATACTGAACTTGCTGCGGAGAGGTCTGTGACTCTTCAAAACAGGCTTGCTTTAGACATTCTTTTAGCGAAAAATGGAGTTTGTAGAATGCTTAATGAGCATCATTGTTGCACATATATACCAGATAATAGTAATGAGATTCGAAGTATGCTTACTAACTTGACTAGGGATAGTACAGACTTACAGGAGTTGAAAGAACCAGGTGTCTGGGAGAAGGTTGGGAAAGGATTTGCTTCAGTGGGAAATTGGCTTAGTAACATTTGGCATGGTATATTGTCTAAAATAGTAAAGGGGATATTGATTGTTATAGCTTGCCTATTTGGATTGTGGGTGGCATGTTAAATTAGCAAAAGAATAAAATTGAAAATGGCGAAAAATAATAAGAGGAGAGAAGAAAAACAAAGGGAAAAATTGTATAGGGAAAAATCAAAGAGGAAGCCAATAAGAGAGGAGATAGAGTTGAAAGAATTTTAGGATGTAAAATTTTGGGGGAAAGTTTTGTGTGATGACAAGAGTCATCAGAGGAGGGATTGTTGGAGTGTGTCTTTTAAAAGCAATATTAACATGAGAAGCTTGCAATATATTGTGCGATGAAGCTGCATAGAAAATGTGTTAACATAGAAATTAATGCACACGTTTCAAATGTGCCCACGGGGAGGGGCTACCAATGTATACGAAAACTAATTAAATCTTGTTAATTCTGAATTTTATGTAATATTGTTTTGAATCTGTATTAGCATATCATAATTAGAGTTATGTAGTAAGAAGTTGCTTATTAATTGATAGGCCTTAGCTTAGCGAGGGTCTGGGCCTAGCTGCCTGGTTTCGTATTAAACTGCATTTTCTAACGTGCAATGTGCTGTTTTCTTGAAGGACATGAAGCTGTACTTTTCCAGAAGTTATGTGTGTAGCCGTAGTAAATTCTTTCTCATGAGAACCGACTTGCTCAAGGGGACGTTATTGCTGAATGCAACAGTGTAATTTGTAACAGATGCAAGGTTAGCTGTAGTAAGAGAAAACAATGGAGACACTGACTGGAGCGTAAACTGTAACTTTTTCTACCTGACATTTCAACCGATGAAGATGTCAAAACATGGACCAATCCGCAACATGAGAACTGTGGTTTGTGGAAAATTCTGGCAAGTTGTGAAGAATTATTGGACAGAGATAATGATGCACCAATTATTATCCAATAGGGAGTTATGGACTAATTAGACAGTTTTGATTTAACGGAGTGACCCAAGGAGAAACAGAGCTCAGAAGAGAAACTTCACTCACTCACAGAGACTTTCCACTCTTTTGCTTTGTCCTGATACTCTAAACCATCCTCTACCCATTCTTTGCTTGATGCTAACTTCTCCTCCATATGAGGGAAGAGAGTTCATTCCGTAGCTATGCTATATTGAGACTTTGCCTCGTCCTATCTCTGCTGATGGTGAATCGACTGATGTCTTGAGGACGAAGACTGATTGCTGTTTGCTTTTTGCTGATCTGTTGGATTGGTGACTATCCGACGCAAATTTGTAATTGTCTGTTTGCCTTTCTTTCTAGGTACCAACTGCTATTTTTGATAGAGGCCATAGTTTAGATGTTTTCTAAATTTGAGTTTCTAAATGTTTTGCATGAAGCCCAACATGCTAATGTTAATTTGAGGTTAGTTAAGGAATTCACAAATATCTTGTGGAAATAGACAAATGACTGAGTTCATGCTTTGTTGAATCATGTATTACTGAGACTTTGCTAAGTTGCTTCATAATAATGACTTGTCTAAATACTGAATGAATATTCTTTATGCTTTGATTAATTGTGTTCTAAATTGCTAATTATAAGAGTTCTAATGAGGTTTTATTGCTAATGAGATTAATCGAGATGATATTAGATTGTAACCAATAGGGAAATAAATATCCTAACACTTAACTAGTTTGTTGTGGTTATTCGTGACTGAAAGGGCATGGTGTGTTCCACTATTGATTCTTATTAAATGTTATTGATTAGCTCGTTGATCAGTTACTATGACTATTGATTGGGTTATTGATCTGTTGATTTGTGATGCCAAAAAGACATCTCGTACTGGAAAGTCCCTGAACGCGGTCCAATGGTTCGTCGACCTAGGCGTGTCTCCTTATAAATTTACTTATCAAGGCTCAGACGCACTAACACGATTAATGTTCCTGCTAGAGAGAGAGTTGGGAGTTTTGCCAAGTGGCAGCTTTCACTCAACATAAAGTAGCATAGAGGGTTAATATGCCTGCTGCACAAAACAGAACTATGGGGCATATCGTGCAGCGCCACTTTTGTTGCACCCCTTAACACACCCCTAACGCCACTATGTGTGTGTCATATTTAAAATACGGTGCATCATGGCAGTAGTTAGGGGACTGGCGTCAGAATTTTTGACGCTAGTCCGGCGCTTTGCAGGATTAGCGTAAAAAATGTTGACACTAATCTTGCAAAGCACCCAGAGGCCTATTGTAACCAATGGAAGCCTCCTTTTAATTCCTGCTCCGAGCAGGCGTTAACAGTGCCTGAAAAGCATGACACAAAGAAATCTGACAGATTTCTTTGCTTCAATTTTTGGCCCCCCCATCAGGTGGTTGCCCCCTTTGCATACATTATGCCTGGCACAGGCATAATGTGTTGCAAAGTGTTACAAAGTGGTGCAATGCATGCATTGCACCTCTTTGTAAATATGCCGCAGCGTGTTTGGACTTCTAACGCCACATTAGTGTAAAAAATTACAGTAATGTGGTGTTAGAATGACACTAGGGGCTCCTAAATAGGCCCCTATGGCAGTGCTCAATTTGTGCTTGTTGTTTCCGGTGTGGAGCACCGGCTCTTATTTTTGAGGGCCGGCACCTTTTTTTTTTGCCTCAAGCATTTACTGTGAGAAAAAGACACATATGGGAAAGACGGAGGAAGAGAAAAAAAAAAGCATCACAATGGGAAAAAGCAGAAATCTGCAAGAGTGAGCTGAAGGGACAGGGAGTGCCTGTAAATGGATTAAAGAGGTCCGAGATGGCTTCAGGATTACGCTGCCTCTGTATTCTGTGTTCACACATTTAATTGCAGCAGCCGCATGTTTAAGACGAGGGCTATGGGCACCGGCACCTTTTTATTTACAAATTAAGCACTTCCCAATGGGACATATTTGAAAAAAGTGGCGCTGCACACAGAACTGCGCCACTTTTCTTGCACCCTCAGCACCCCCCTAATGCCACCATGTGTGATTCATATTTAAAATACGGCGTACCATGGTGGTAGTTAGGGGACTAGCGTCAGAAATCTTTTATGCTAGTCAGGCGCTTTGCAGGATTAGAATAAAAAATGTTGATGCTACTCCTGCAAAAGCACCCAGAGGCCCATTGTAACCAATGGAAGCCTCCATTTAATGACTGCTCTGAGCAGGTGTTAAAAGTGCAGGAAAAAATTACACAAAGAAACCTGTCACATTTCTTTGCGCCATTTTTTGGGCCCCCCTAACGGGGGGAGGCCCCCTTTGCAAACAATGGGGGTTATTACAACTTTGGAGGAGGTGTTAATCCATCCCAAATGTGACGGATATACCACCAGCCGTATTACGAGTTCCATAGGATATAATGGACTCGTAATACGGCTGGTGGTATATCCGTCACTTTACCGTCACTTTTGGGACGGATTAACACCTCCTCCAAAGTTGTAATAACCCCCAATATGCCTGCTGCGGGAATAATGTAGTGCAAAGGGTTACAAAGTGGCGCAATGCATGCATTGCTCCACTTTGTAAATATGGTGCAACGTTTTTTGCCTTCTAACGCCACATTAGCGTAAAAAAAAAAGACGCTATTATGGCGTTAAAATGGCGCTAGGGGTTCTTAAATATGCCCCTATATTTTAAGTGGATGGATTAGTAAAGCCAGCCTTTAAAAGTGCTTTAAAACACATGAATGTATGTGAAAGGGGAGCAATGGAGAGATGAGGGACACATTTGCCGGGTGGTAGTGAGTGAAACCGAGGAGGAGGTCATGGGGTAGGGGGGCGCCACAATAAACTGTCACACAGGGCGCCACCAGTCCTAAACCCGGCCCTGGGTGCATCCTCCTAGAGGGCGTCCTTTGTTGTAAAAGCACCGACAGATCCTTATTTATAGCAATATATTTGTTTTGAAGCATGAGGCATCCCATCAGTAGGTCACCTACGTCAACTGGATTCACTTTGCTAAGAATGTATCTACTGTTATGCGGATGTGGGTAGCAATGTTCTCAGCTAGTTTACTTAGTAAGAAACAATATTTATTTCCTGTTCTTTGTACAATGCCTGCACATATACTGGTGTTGGGATGGGAATGTCGACTCCACGGATCGAATAGGCACCCTCGCCCTAAGTTCCCTATGTAAAGTTTCTGTATGCTTTTCTTAATTTCTGACCTTAGCACAAACAAGAATCATGCATTTATGCAGAAGGCATCTGACATGGATTTCCACACAGAACAGGGCTCTATGTTCAGGAGGGGCACATCAAATGCACCCATCCGTTGTTGGAAGTGACTACTTCTAAAAACGGAGTCATGGCAAAAACTGATATCTGATATAGGCACCTGCATTGAGACAGTGGCATACCGGCCTCTCCTGAGTTTCTGCAGTTCATTTCATCCGGGTTGTTCTCTCCTCCTGTAAGAAGCATGAGTGTCAAATATACCATGAAATGTCACAGGTGCCTATCCCCATTCCCATGAGGATCTGGTCCTAGGCATAATTAGCTGCCAATTCCAACTCATTCTTCAGAACATTGCCACTCAGAATTCCGTTTATACAGGATGATAGAAGTCATGCCACCCAGGACTGTGAATGCCATATGTGTCCTGTCCACTCGTTACAATGCCCCATTATCAGCACATTCAATTCTGTCCCATGCAAGCTCCTGAAAAACTATGAGTGTATGCTGCGTCTGAATGGCAGGCTACAGTGGGATTAAGGGATCTACTGCAGTATTCAAGGATCCTGGGATTTGATGGTCGACTGAAGAGTTCAAAGATCATTATTTGAGGATCTGCTCTTGACTTAGAGGACCCTGTGCTCTATAAAGGCCAAACCCAGGGCATGGCCAAGTGTTTGGTTTACCTCCCTGTTGGAAAGAAGACTCTGCTTTGTTTATTCTCTTAATCTGTGTTATTCTGCTCGGGGTCTGTTCTTTGCCTGTGTTTCTGGCTCTTCAGTCAAGATTATTTTTAGATCTGAAATCAAGAACATCTTTCCATAAGTTTTCTGTTTGCAGCATTTCTTGAAATTCTTTCTGCATTATCACCTCAAAGACATTCCTTGTATCTTTGGAATGATTTGTTCTCTCCAAGTGCTGTCTTCAGAGGCCTCAGGTTAGAGACAGCTAGAGGGAGTTAAACATTACTTGTTTGGATTGTGGGACTCTAGTAGGAGGACCCTGTAATGTTCCTCACCTACATACTGGAATTTGGTCACACCCTCAACGTTGGGTTGTTATGATTATTGCCTCTTGGGACTCCAAGGTCTTATATGCAGATCCTGAGTGAACTTTTGTTTTTGATTGGTATCTAAAGTTGTGGACCGTATATAACTATTATAGGACAATGGAACAAGACCAACCTCAATACAAATCTTTTAGCTCTAACAAGTTGAAGGTACTGTGCCAGTGATATGTTGAAAGTTTTGCCATAGCACATCAGTTAGAGTTCCTAAAGTAAAGCTTGTGTATGTCATTTTCTATGGAATGTTAAATGAAAAAACTGCTTGTGTAGTTTAAGTTGAAATAAGAGCAGAGAATAACAGTAGTCTTATGTTTTGCATAGCCTAGAAAAGCAGTCACTCGTAAGATAATTCATAGAATAGAAGGGAAAGTCCATGACAGGACCTGCATGAGTACAAACCAACAAACTCTCTTGTGTACCCGCCTCATATCACTATCCCACTTCTCCTTCTGTTGCATAGGCTCATTATTCTAATGAGACTACTGGATTTGAGCCGCAGAATCGCCTGCGGTGTTGGAGACTGAGTCTAACCCACTACAGGTGACACCTGTCGCCCCAATCAAGGTTAACTAGCAGTGCCTCATCTCTACCCAAGAGCAGGGATGATTGGGCAGCCGAGCGCATGACAGAATTGATTCCTCAGGGGAATCGTCGTCACTCAGATCGCATCTGTTTCTCTCAGTTACATTAGTCTCACTTATACAAGGACAAGCAGAGGCAGTATATGTTTCAATAGGGTTTTAATGAAGCAACTGCATCTTGGATAATACAGCATGTACTGCAATAACCAGGACGATAAAGCATTACAGGATTAAAATTGTGACAAGGAGAGTAAAGCATGGAAATAACACTACCATACTATCACTAGAGTCAATAGACTAATTCCTACCTTGGCTACATTAGAGCACAGCATTTTAAGCTCTAGTTCTGCCCTTCAGGTTCCCCTGGTAAGACATCATCTGCCATACCTGAGCAAAGGCCTGAAGTCTACCTAAGCAGCTATAGCGAAGCGTTCAGCAATCATCAAACAGTCGTGGTCATCTGGCTGGAATCTCCCTCTAACATATATGGGACAGGAAAGTGTTTTTATAGTAAAACAACTGATGTTCTGAGAAAATGTCCCTACATAAGGATGTGTATGTTTCTATGAATACCAGAGACAAAGCATTACCACATTTTACCGGCAACCTATCTCACTGCAGCCTTGAGAGAAGCACAGAGTGCTTGTTTAAGAACACAGTGCTGACCTAAGCAAAGAACAGCTAGCTAGAGAGAAATAAAACAAGACCGCAAATGTGGCTATTGTTAAAATAATGAACAAAGCTGAATAAAATATATCTAGGTTAAAGTGCACAGCAGCAGGCCTAGTGTTCTAAAATAATGTGCATGGAGCTATAACTAAAATGGCTACACAACACCCTCCCCTTGCTGGTTTAAAAGTGGTTCAAAGCCTAATTAGATATAAAAGCTAGTAATATCTAACCTAAGATAAATATTAAAAATGTCAATAATGACAAGTTAAAAAGACACTTGAGCAAATATAAAAGGACAATTTAAAATGTTAACTGTGGCGTAAAAAGGCCGAATTTCAAGAGTCAGAGTCATTTTGGAAGTTGCCAATTGAATCCAGGATAATTGAAGACAGGAAATCTTCCACTTCGGCAGGTAGTAAAATAGGAAACTCATTGCCAAGAAGATCCAAGGAGCATTCGTGTTCCATAGCCTGAGCTTCAGCCAAGGCAGCAGCATTCCCGGGTGTGCCCAATAATGAGATCAAAGCCGCATCCTCAATGAAGGGCAACTCATAAGCAGCTTCACATAGCAAACACACCCTCAACGTGCATGTCTGGTGATGAGCCCTCAGTGAGAACATCAGCAGATCATTGTCCAATGAAAGCAAGCGCTGCATAGAAAGGCAAAGCTTCAGTGCATGTTCGAATGAGCACCAGAGGCACCGAAACAAGGGCTGCACACATTTCAAAACTGGTCTGAATAACAAAGACCAGTCACACTCCAATTGCTCCGGGAGTGTTGCTCTGAAGTACTGCATCATGCGTTCACAACACAGGTGCGCTGGTGGAAGCGCTTTCATTCCTCCTTGTTGCTGCGGGACAGCCATTGAGCAGAAAAAGTAGGAATAGCAAAATACCACCTATTATAGCCAAAGTTATTGGAAAGCCCCCGAAAATACTGGAGAATATTGAGTGGATGGCTGATGGTATTAAACCGAATGTAGAGGAGAAGGTGTGAACGAAACCAGAACCAACAGCCTTAAAGAAATGTGCGATTCCAGTAGTACTAGACACATTAAAAATTCGTCCCACAAGCTCACAAAAGTGTCTTGGAAAGTTGGTACTTAAAAGGGACTCTATCACTGCTGATGACCTTGCCACCTGACGTGCATAGGTCTCACGTGCAGATGTGAGAGGCACATGTTTTTGGAACAATAAAGCCTTGAGTCTGCTCAGCTTGTCAAAATTCACATCAGAAGTAGCAATATGGGGCCAAATGTCAGCTACCTCTCTTTGACTAGTAGGAGGAAAGAGTACGTTCCTGCAGCATGTAACAATCTTAGAGAAAGAAACAACATAAACTATTCTGGCTCACATCCCACAACAGTCTTCACTGTTGAGGAGAACATAGCTACCATTTGAAAGCACCTGGAACGCAGGTCTAATTAAGGGGACTGGAACTACCTTCAGATAACAAGCCAAGTTCGCTGCCTAAGCATTACACACCCCATGCAAGGACAGCTGTTTACATACCATTGAATGGCTGACAGAAGTTTTGCATTCATTACCACTAAGAAAGACCTCTTTCATGCCACTGAGACATTTGCACGAGAAGGGCAGCTCCCACACCTCATGGATAAAACTATCTCCCAGCCTTTCATATATGCCTGCTGGAATGTGTTTTAAACAGGACGTGAATTGGAGTGTTGAAATAGGCAGATTAATGATCCTGTGTATTAACCACTAAGCAGATGGTATTTCAGCCATAGTAAAAGGCAACTTTTCTAACTTTTCGATGTTTAACATAGGTCACTTCTTTCTTAGCCATTAGTTGTTGTTGTAGCATTAAATTAAATGTAGAAAATATATCCCTTGCGCTAACGTGTTGCCAGGGAACGCGACCTGCCTTCAATGTTTGAAGCGTCCAACCCAACTGCATAATGGACCTTAGTTGACTTTGTCCATGGTGTGACGAGGGCATATCCCTTTGTATTATGTCTATTGCAAAAGAGCCAATGTAATTTAAGGTGTATATCCAGTCAGACAGGGTGTTAATCCCATTATCTACAACAGCTAATGCCTTTTGTAAGTTTTCCTGGTCTATTTGCCTTAACCGGGCAGCAGCTTCTTGGTGGGAAAGCTTCCAAAGTTCATTATATACTGCTTATAAGAAGTGTTGTCTGCGTTGTTTTCTGGGGCTTAACAGGAAGTCCTGTAAGTCAGTATTATTAGATAGGAGACTGAGGTGATCTCTAACAGCATCTAGTAAGGAACTCTTCAACCATTGCTGGCATAGTTTCCCTACACTGTATGTTTTTACTATACCCGCATGTTCGGATGGCACAAAGTGAGGGTCCGGCCTACTAGTTCTAAAACCCCCTGTGGAGTTATAAAACGTTTATTACACCCATTGGTATCTATTGGCCACAATAACCACCTGCCAGGACGTGACCCTGAAGCCTTAAATGTGCCATTCTGGACCCATTCATCGAGCTGATCTTCTGTTATATTTATATATTTTTGCCATTTGTAAAATTTTGCAGGGACAGGAATACAGGGCGCATTCAATTCCTTAATTTTCGCTAAGCCTAAACAACTTGTCTGCTGTACAGTTTCATTTAAAAATATCATGTGAACAGGTATCAGGCATGCTCTAAATAAAGCTTCCTTACCCCTTATTTGCCAATTTCCAGTTCCCCACAGACTTTTTAAGTCAATCGACTTCAACCGATATTCATAGCCTTCTATAGCCAACCGGGAAACAAAGGAATCCGAATAAATGAATTTCGTATCTGTCAATAATATATGTACATTTTCCATTGATGGCAATTTAAAATAATATGACTCAGCATTTTTAACATTGTGCCCAGAAAAATATGCAAACTTTTCTGAGGATGTTTCAGAACTCCCTTGTGGTAGAGTTGGACAATGTTCCCATTGTGTGTAATTAAAAATTGTCTTTGGGGGTAGTTGCACTGTGAATGAAATGGTGCCCATAATAGTTATAGCAAAACATATTACCATAATTCTCTTTGGATTAATAGACATCTTCACTTTCAAATACAGTATAATATTGCAATTCAGTCATCATAGAATCAACTGTTTTCACATCACAGTCATCAGAAACACCTCCGGGTATTATTACATCATTCATTGAAAGTTTAAACACATATCGTATTTAAATGACCTTTGTCGGGCCGTATATATCAAATGTTACTTTCTCCCAAACAATCGCATCAAGAATTGGTATAGCAGAAATGTTCACGAAAGACAAGTCCCTACGAACCTTGTGAGAGGAAAATTGGGTTTTAGGACCTCATCCACCAGTTCAACTGTTGATCTTTCAGGAATAAAAATGACCACATTTTAATAAAAAGAATGTTATGACAAAACCAATCCAAAGGAGGAATGCTAGTATAGTCAAAGAAAGTGACAGATAGTTCCATGGAAGAATAAAGTAATTTGTTTTAAGCCAGTTTATCAGCTTATGTATTTTTGACAGTTCAGATGTAGAATAGGTGAATGACTTCAAGAAGGTGTCATTGAAGTCGGCGAAGTATCCAGAAGCAGTTTGTGCAAAAGCTGGAGCCGTGTTTGTAGGTGGAGAACCGGTGGGGGTCTCCCGCAGTGGCTCACAATAAATGATGCCATCCGTCTGTGTTGAAGTTGTGTCAGATCGATCAGTTATTTCTGTATTGTTTGTTGGAACAGATGTTAGTGGAACTAATGCAAAATCATTTTCCACCCTCCCCAAGCTCGGAGAGGTGTCCGTGTTGCTGCTCACAACTTGTAGAGGGACTTCCTGACCAGTAGTGAGAGGGATTCGGGAACTACTGGCTGTTCCTCTTGTTCTGCTGTGCAGGATCCGCCACATGGTGTAACTTGACATTGTCGATAGATACAAAGCGGTTATCTTTAGCACCAGCCAATGGACAGTTCTGGTACTGTGTATTCCCAAGACTGGGACCAGTGCATGTTAAAAAGGACCAAACTCCTTTTCCACAGCAACCTTTTCACGTACTAGATCCCCAACTTTAGGAATCCAGCTGGTGGGTGTTATTGGTACATCCTTAATTCCTGTTGAGGCAGCACTGTCAGCATTGTCATCACAGAACTGTTGTAATTCCTGCAAGTCAGTGACACTTTCATTTATGTCAAAGGGTGTTTCTGCCGCCTCCACGCCAGGACCATCAAGATCTGGAACATACATTTGAGTTCCGAACAGGCACTCATATGAAGTTCGACCCCCCCAGGGACCATCTAGGCAGATTGTTAAATGCTCTTTGGACTCCATACAGGTGGTTAAGCCACTACAACCCGTACCTATGACTCTGGCTGTTAAGGACTGCTTTAAATCATGGTTTAATTGCTCCATGACACTATTTCCCTCGAGATGAAATGGAGACGAGTACTGGAGTTGGACTCCCAACGAAGCCATGGCGTCCCTGAATGCCCTTTAGGCGAAACAGGGCCCTCGTCCGAGTGGAAAGCCGCAACTGCATATGTACAGATAAAGACTCGCAAATCTTTAATAACAGTCTGAGAATCAGCTGAGCGTTGTGGCCACACCCATAGAAATCTGGAGCAGGAATCAACAGCAACTAGAATGTATTTGTCAGCACTATTCGGTGTTAGGGGACCACAATGGTCCAAGTAAACACATATCAATGGTTTGTTGGAAATTAGGAGGGGTGTCTGCGGTGGGCGTTTGGCGGTGGAACCCTTAATTTGTTAGCAGATGTCACAACAAAGGACATACTGCTTGGCCTGTTTGTATAGACCTGGCCACCAATAACGTGCTTGCAACAATGATATTGTAGCCGCCACACCAGCATGGGCAGAAGCTACCCCCTTCATGCACTTCTTTAATTAACACTTATCTTATGTCTTTGTTGGGAATCACTCGAACCCCTATGCCTGATACTACTACTTCAGCGTCTAGGAAGCCTCCCATTCGGTAGGAATATTTGGCAGGAAATGCTTTTGGATAAGGCGTGCCTTCAGCCATAGCTTTAAAGGCAGCCCATGTGTCATCGTCCAATTTCATTCCTGAGCATATTACTGCAGCAACAGTAGCCGTAGCTACAGCTGATTTTGCAGCTTCATCAGCCAGTGTATTTCCAGCAACGTACATTCCAATGCGCCGGTGTCTAAGTGTAAGTACAACATGGACATTTGGTAGCATTTACTTCAGATCCGCTACTTTCCCCGACAAAAGTCTGTGTTTAATGGTGTTACCTTTGGAATCTCTGAACCCATTCTGGCGCCAGTAATGCAGGTATTCCTTGAAGGACGGAATACAATAGTATGAATCACAAACAACCAGTGTTAGCTGTGCAGGATCCGTGTGTTCCAGTGCCGTTACCAGATACTTTAGCTGTGCTAATTGTGCTGTGCAATCCCCTAGGGTTTGAGTGTATGTATGCTGGGGACAAAATGCATTATCCTCCTTGTACCCACTTACAAATGCGCAAGCAGCGGAGTATTGATGTTTTGTGCCTACTGCAGGTTGTGCTGAGTCATCGGTGTACATGACTCCTTGATAATTATCAATAGGCAGTGTGTTTGCTGGAACTGGGTATTATAGTTCATATTGCAAAAATTCTTGAGTTTGTAATTTTGGGTCAAAAATGTAGTCTACATCAGTGGCTGTCAAAGACGTTGCCCATTGAGTCAACGTGGATGTAATGCTTTAGTGTTTGGAACGCTGGCTTTAGTGACAACCTCAAGGGCCGGAATTGGGGAAATGACAATAATGCGTTTGCCCTGGGCTAGAGGTCTTTCTTTAATGGACGGCCATCTGAACAGCAGTGAGAATTTTCTCAGTGGGAGCAAAGCGTTGTTCTGCTGCTGAATACAAATGTGATTTGTATGCAGTCAGGACTGTCTCACCCTCTTTGAAAGTTACATAGGTAAAACCTATCGCACCAGCAATTACTCTGATGACCAGATGTTTTTTGTTGTGCTGCAAGCATGTCTATTTGCAAAGCTCTGAGAATGGGTGTGTTCAACTGTCCAAAATTTACTTGAAAAGTCAAGACGTATTAAGTCATATAAAGGTTTTATGCGTGTTGCATAATCAGGAATGTAAGTTCTGCCAACATTTAGGAAACCCAATAGGGATTGGAGTTTTTTAAATTGTATTTGGAGGTTGTAACTGTGTGCATTTTTCCAAGAATTGTGGGGCTGGGCTCTTTCCTTAACTTGATAGCTCATATCCCAGAAACAGGACGCTAAGGAAGGCTATTTTTGTTTTTTTTAAATTGAATTTGTAGCCAAACTAGGCAAATCCCACAACAATGCGGGCTACCCATCTTAAATGTTGCAGCAATTAATTGTCCGTGAGATAAATATCATCTACATAGGACAATGCTTCAGGGTCAATGCCATGCAATATTGAAGCTACACGGGCTGCGCACAGTCCTGGACTGTTCTTATACCCCAGGGGCAAACAACAGATTTTTTTCTGGGAGCTTAGTGCACTGAAACTTGTTAAGTCTCTATTCTCAGGGGCTATATTTTGGCAGAAGAAACCATTGGAAATGTCCAGGGCTGTTTTGTATTTTTTTACGCACTATGTTCATGAGTGCTGTGCTATGTGAGTTTTGTATAGCGTATGTGCCTGTATGACTGTTTAAATGTCTGTAGTCGAAGACTATTCTGTATGAATGGTCTTGTTTAGCTACTGGAATAATGGATTATTCGCCACATCCGGAGCAAGATGGTGTCGGCATAGCGGAGAGGCTCGGAAAGCCCCGCCCACCGGAACCAAGCACCGAGTTGCTGCTGCCTCCCTTGCTTCGGAGGAACGCCGTGTTGCGGCAGCTAGGACTCCCCTCGCCAGAGGAGCCCAGCCGCTGCTGTTTTGAATAAGGATCTCCCCTGCTCCACTGCCGGAGATCGCGGGGACGCGGGGGCGCCTTGCTTTTTTGGACCGCTTTAGGGATTCGAGAGACGCATCAGACGCGGTCAGCACTCAGCGCTCTCAAGGCTGAACCACGTTTGGAAAGGACTTGGAACTGCCGCGCTCCGGTAAGAGGGGAAGACGCGAATGGGCACCGAGAGTGCAGCACAGTGATTTATTGTGCTGGAGGCACACGGTGATCCTGAACTTTGCTGCTGCCCCCGGAGGACTTTTTGGAAAAAAAAAAAAAAAAAAAAAGACTCTCTTTCTTTTGTTTGTATTCGCACTTAAGGGAAAGAAAGGGCTCAGGTAGACTGTGGTATCTTTTGGGCTCCTTGAAAATTTGACTATTTTTCGGTTGCTGAAGGCACCAGGCACATGGAGGACGGAATGGTCATTCTTAAAAACTAAAAAAAAAGGACTGTAGAATTAGTAACTAATCTCTGAGAAAGAGAGGGGGGAGTGAAAAATATTCTTTGCAGCACTGAGGTAACTGTATAAACAGTGAGCATTAATGGTTGGCGGTCCTCTCTGACTATTATTTCTGAAGACAGGACTATGATTATTAACTAAATGGAACAGATTCCCACACTCGACAAAGCTCTCAGGGAAAATTGAGGAGTGAGGCTAAAATAATTAAAGTTTTAGGAGGGGTAATTGAAAAACTGAGAGCCTCAGGTGTGTATGGAGTGCAATGTAATGCATCTTGGTATCAGTATACCCCCTCATGGCTCTTTAAAGAGTGTTTTCGAACGAACAATATCGGACGTACTAATTGCGGTAGCCGGAGTCACAAGACTTATCAGATTATTATGTTATGCTATTAAAACAAATATGGTGCCTAAAACCATCCGGAATCTTGGAGATAAGAGTGGGGGGGCTAAGATGACACGTATCAGTAAGGATAAAGGGGAGGCAGCAGGGGCAAATAAACGTTTGACCTCAATAACTGGCAAAGCGGCTGGTAACAACGCGTCCGGATCATCGAGAGATGCCAAGACGGGTGATAGCAATACCCCTCCATTGGAAACAAGGCCAATAGGCAAAAACCAGTCAACTATCACGGCCTTTCTTGCAAGCGGGGTGCAAAATAGTCTTCCTGCACATATAAACCCCCCCTTGGAACGCAAAGAGTCAGGGGTGGAAATCCCTCTTCCATGTGCCGGTATGGACGCTGAAGACAGTAATAAAGAGATAAGTGAGAAAATATCCGGCCTCTCTGGGTTCAGGCAATCCCAAAGACAACAACCTGATCAAAATGAGGAGCATCAAAATAAGGAGGGAGCAATAAAAGCATCAAGACCCGCATTAGAAAAGGATGACCTAGCTATCCCTCTAGGAAATGGGAAACAATGGGATAAAGTAGTTGGAAAAGACCCCCAACTTATGGACTGGGGTAAAAACTGTAGTGATAAATTCTACTCTTTAACAGAAGAGTCCGATCTCAGCAGTGTTGACCACAGTTTTAGTGAATCAGAAGGGAGTGAGACATCTGGGGCTGACAACAAATCTCCAAGCTATGAAATTACAGTGCGGCAATACCGACAACGGAAAATGGTTAGAATACGCCCTGGGTCTCAGGAGGGTGTTGAAAATGCAGCATCTATGAGTGGCAGGACTTTAAAGTGGGACTATTCTGGTATTGGTTTGATAGATCTTCCTACCAGTGGCCCCCAGGGTCTGCATAATGAGAAAACAGGAATTGGAGCCTCTGCAGGCAGCCCTGGCAACGCATCTACGTTGGGCACTGAGGCCGGGATCCTGCAGTCAATATATAACTCAATTAAAGAATTGCAAACTGAGACCAGGATCGAAAGCCGGCGGGCAAGGATCGCTACTAAGAGATTGCAGGGGACGGTTCGTAAAGTTGCAAAATCTTGCACAGAGATCGAAGCCAAGCTATGCTCAATGGAAGAAAGGATTGTGGCGGTCGAGGAGGATGTGGACACTCTGAAAGAGCAGAACGCTGAGAGAGATGGGCAATTGACGGATGTGATGTGGAAAATGGAAGATTTGGAAAATAGACAGAGAAGGAACAATCTTCGATTTCTGGGCATACCGGAGGGGTTAGAAGGAAATAATATACAGGCGTATATGGTCGATCTCCTACGTGGGGCTTTCCCAGAGCTGGGGAACTGGGATTGGCATAATGAGTTACAACGGGTCCATAGGTTCCCAATAACCCAACGGGAGGGGGGCCAGCGAGCAAAATCGAAATATCCAAGAGCGATCTTGGTCTATTTTGGGAATTATTTGCTACGTCAGGAGATAGCTGACAAAACCCGTCCTAATACCCCACGTTCTTTGGATGGGGTTACTTTCTTTACCCGCCCCGATTTTTGCCATGCCACCGTGGAGCGGAGATGGCGGCTGCGACAACTTATTAAACCATTCTCAGACAAAGGAGGGGAAGCTTATTTGTTGGCCCCTGCTAGACTTAAAACAATAATGAATGGAAAAGTAAAAGTCTTCACCTCAGAAATTAAGGCAAAAGAATATCTGATGGGGGACCAGCAATAGAATATAGAAATATAGGGACGAAGTGGTGCTTGGGAGACGGATGGGTGGGTGAGCCGCTGTATGCACGACACCAATATCCAGGCCATAGGTGGTCTGATTGCTCAACAAGGTGGGGGGCAGTCCCGGGGGTGGGAAGGAGATGAGGTGGGGGAGGGCGGAGACTGGCCCAGGGAGGTGGAGGGGGGGCACGGGGGGGAACAGGGAGGAGGGGAAGGGCAAAGGGGGAGTGAGGGGGGAAAAACGAGGGGAGAAAATGGAAAGGAAAGGTTCAAGAGAAGCGAGAGAAATGGAGTGGGAAAACTAGAAGTGTCGAGCAGTTGGAATGGAGAATTCAAGAGAAAATTAAGCTAAATGTAAGGATCCTAGTGAGCAGAAGGAGGGGAAGGGGAAGGAGGAAAAAGGGAGAAAGAAAGAAAAAAAAGAGGGGGGAAACAACCAAAGTAATGAATGGCTAGGCTGAGAATTGTCTCAATTAATATATGTGGACTAAACGACCCTCGTAAAAGAAGGGGTGTGGCCAAGGAATTGAAAACTTTTAAGGCAGATATTTTTTGCTTGCAAGAGACACATGTGGAATATAAAAATTCTGGGATCCTTGGCTCGCTTGGTATGAAAGTGATCGCCCGGACAGAACAAGAAGCTAGAACCAAAGGAGTAGCAATATTAGACCGGACTAATAAACTAAATATTACTCGGCAGAAGGTAGATATGGGTGGAAGATGGGTAATAGTAGAATGTTGCTACGGGCATAGTAGTTTTACATTATGCTCTCTGTACGGGGTGGTTACGGACGATCCAGTAGTGGTAGATACTTTTGCCATTAAGCTAACAGATTGGGCCCCACCCTATATTATATGTGGGGACTTCAACTTCAATGGATCTTGGGAGGGATTGCAGGATTTACTAGCACCTACAACTAAGAAGTATCAGGGGCGCAAACCTCGGGTATATAAGGCAATGGTCGCTATCCAGCAAGAATTAGGATTAGTGGATGCTTGGGTGAAGTTGCGTAAACCAGACCCTAGATATACTTATTATTCATTCCCTCATGCGAAACTAGCACGACTAGATTATTTTTTAATCTCTCCCGTACTTCAGAAGCAGGGTAAGATTGAGCTATATTCACGGATTATATCAGATCATAATCCTTTAGTTCTAGATTTAGAACTGAGTGGGTTAGAGCCAAAGGTTAGTAGATGGACATTTGAACGGGGGCTCCTTAAGGACCCAGAGTATTGTGAGCATATGAGAAAGTGGTTAGTGGAATTTTTGGGGTTTAACCAGGGGTCAGCTTCAGTAGAGATAATCTGGGACACTTTGAAAGCAGGAATTCGAGGCGAAACATTGAGTTTCAGTATCAAAAGACAGAAGGATATTCAAGGGAGAATAAAAGAGCTCCAAGTAAAGCTGCAGGAGGCAGAGAGGCAATTGATAATAGCTATAGAAGCTGGAGCCGATGTAAGGAGGGCTCAAGAGGAGGTTGCTATAGTAAAAGCAGCAATGAACATGGATACGGCCCAAAGAATAGCGGAGAAATATTTAGCACAGCGTGCACAAGGGTTTGAGTATGGAGAAAAAGTCGGGCGACTGCTAGCGATACGGGCAAGCCAGAAAATAGCATCTGGGGTCATCAGAGAGATTAACGACTGGCAAGGCCAGACAGTAACTGAAGTAGATGGAATTAGGAAGGTGTTCCATAGATACTATCAGGAATTATATAATGACATATCTGGACATCCAGAGGAAGAGATGTCGGAGTTTTTACACCCCATTAAGGTTGAGAAATTAGCCAAGAGTGACATATTACGCTTGGGGGAGCGGATAGATATTTCAGAAATTGATAGGGCAATGAGCGATTTACCCACCGGGAAAGCGACAGGGCCTGATTCGATTCCTTTAGAATTCTTCAAAGTTTTTAAAGCATTATTATTCCCTGTGATGGCAGAGCTGTTTATCCAGGTTCAGAACGGAGGGGAAATTCCCCCATCTTGGGATCTGGCCAATATAGTTATATTTTTGAAGAAGGGGAAACCTTCATCAAACCCGGCCTCATATCGCCCGATCACATTAATAAATAGTGATGTTAAAATATACTCAAAGATACTGGCTGCACGATTATTGCGGGTGATCAAGGAGCTTGTTTCCCCTAGGCAGCATGGGTTTGTCCCAGGAAGAGACACTACTAACCATATCCAGAGAGCCATAGCACTCTTGGATGCTACGGAAGTAGCAAAGGAGCCTATGGCGGTTGCTTTATTAGACGCAGAAAAGGCATTTGACCGGGTAAATTGGAATTATCTGTGGTATGTTATGGAATACTGTGGGTTAGGGAAGAAATTTATTACAGCGGTAAGGGCTCTATATAGATCACCGGTCGTGAAAATACAGTTAATGGGAGGACAATCCGAAAATATTATGATTAGGAGAGGCACTAGGCAGGGATGCCCATGCTCCCCCCTCTTGTTTGCATTGTATATAGACCCTTTGCTCAGACAGTTGGAGGCAAATAGCAAGATTCCACCAGTACATAGGCTGGGATGGGACACAAAAGTATTAGCATATGCAGATGATATAGCCATTTTAACGCCCTCCCCCGACTCAGCACTGAGAGAGGTTGAAGAGGTGACGACAAAATTTGGAAAGTTCTCTGGATACTTGTTAAATAGTGCTAAAACGCAGCTGCTGGCTAATCAATACACAAATACCGAAGACAGTCGGAGGGTGGATCAGGCGATATATTTAGGTATCAATATTACACCAATGATAAATGAAATTGTTAATCTGAATATAGATCCTATACTGAAGAAAACCAGAGAAGATATGTGCAGATGGAATAATTTACATCTGACTATTGTGGGGAGGTGTAATATGGTGAAAATGATCCTCCTTCCTAAACTGTTGTATCTTTTTCGGGCCATACCATTGAGCTTTAATAATCTTAGCTTCAAGGAGATAGAAAGAGTGATTATGAGATTTATTTGGGCATATGGTAAGTGTAGAAGAGCAAGCAAATTTTTGTCTCTCTCTCAAGAAAGGGGGGGGTGGTCGTTACCAAATATAAAATTATATCAAATTGCAGCAGCTTTTCAGTACATGCGTCCATTATGGGGTCCCAAGAAAGAAGGAAGTACGGAGGTAGACTGCCCTAGTATTTATGAGCTACAGATAGGATTAGATGCCAATGGGTGTCTGGTAACGTATCATGAGCCTGGATATTATAAGAAAACCAGATTTAAGGTTTTGGGAGCAGCATATAAGTGTTGGCGAGTATGGTATAAGAAGAAAGGACTCGGTAGATATAATCATTATACCATGATTGAGAAGAATCCACTGCTCCCTGAGATTTTTCAGGATAAATACATGGCAAACTGGGTCTCCTTAGGCATTAGCAGGCTAGGGAATCTCTTTGATAATTTCGGGGTGAAGGCATTTGGAGATTTACAGGAGCAGTACGGTCTTGAGCAAAGGGACCTTTTTAAATATTTACAGATGCAGGATTTTTTATGGAAAAAAACAGGAGGTGTGCAGGGATTCAGAAGTAATCAACTGTTGAACGATATCCTGGCCAATCCTAATATAACCATCAGATCAATTTATCCTTTAATGCTGGCGGATCAGCCAGATGATCTAGAGAAGTATAAGGAGAAGTGGAATAAACTACTGGTGGATGGAAGTAATAACTTTATGAGGTCATTGGAGCTGGGATGTACCATCTTATTATCTTCCTCCTTGCAAGCGCAGCATTATAAAACTATATTTGATCTGTATCATACTCCAGCTCACCTTGCCAAATGGGGGTGTACTGCAGGAACAAATTGTCCAAGATGTGGGAGGTATGGTACGGATATCGTACATATGATGGCTACATGTGGGGAACTGGAGGCCTCAAGGGAAGGTATTCAATCGGTCTTGAAGGAGGTTTTGGGATGTGATTTCATCCTCACTCCCGAGATTATGGTTCTCGGGGTAGCTGGTGATTTGGATGGTTCACATAGAGCATTTATTTTTGTAGCCATGGCAGTGTATCGAATATGTACAACATCCGCATGGTTGAACGTACGACCCCCGTCTTGGCAGCAATGGTTGGCCAGGTTGCTTGCTGTATATCATCTGGAGATGGCATTATATGAACGCAAGGGGAAACATGCCAGGAGGAAAGGGAAGGCAATATGGGAGCTATTTCAGGTCTGGATTCGGACTCACAATGAATAGCGTATAAATGAATAAACCCCCCCCCCTTATCTATTTTTTCTCTCTCCCCTGTTTGGTTCTCCGCTATCGGCTTAGAATGATATGTTCTCAGTGTGAAGTGATGTAAGAACATATTTGCTGTATGATCCTTTCCAATTAAAAAATAAAAATAAAAAAATAAAGGAATAATGGATTATTCATGGGTGAGACACAGGGTCCGATTATGCCCTGGTACTCTAGTTGTGTGAGGATTTCCCTCACGGGTGCTTTAGCATCATGTTTTATCGGATATTGGGGTTGAGGTTGGGGTTGATTTTTAATAGGGATTACATGGTAGGGGGAATCTTTATCCCATCCTACATGGTTGCGATATAACTCTGGTGCCTGCGCCAATGCCCAATCGATGGCATAGGATTCTGTGAGCTCCTTGGGAACAAGGGGCGAGAAAGAAGGTTTAATAACATCTTCCCCATTTGGGCATGGAGGCCAATCCCTTTCGGCAAGTAGAATATCATATATGTTTACGGCGCAGTCCCAAAAGTTTGCATCAATGTCTCCTTCTAACTGTAAAGTTACTTTATACACCCTATCATGTGTGGAGACATGCACATCCGCAGTTTCTACTTTTAGGAAGTCATCAGTTGCTTTCACCTCTAGATGCTCTAGAAGATTCCGGCGAACTATTGTGACCTCTGTCGCGCTGTCTAATAGCGTTAGTGCCCACCTCTTGTTCTTCAAGAGAGCCCTCTTCTTGAGTGGCATGTCAAACTGTAACTGCTGCCACCTTTTTCTTTTTCGATTGTTTTTTTTTGTTGGGGAAGTTTCTCTTCTTTTTTAACAGAAACGTCTGTTGAGCATTGTGGTTCCTCTCCCAGTTTGACGTACTCGGTTCTTCGCTCTGACCACCCACCTCTCTCACTGCATTTCTCTGATGAGTCCTGAAAGGAACGAGATTGGCGTGTATCACTATATTGATATCTGTGAGGCATTTTAATATTGTCTCTATTTCTGAGATTATATCTATTCTGTGGGGTCTCCATATGCAGAGAGTCTCCCCTTTCTTTCTTAGGTGTTTGTTGTTTTTTTCTTCCAGCGTTTCTTAGTACCCTCAGGTGCTTGCTTGGTAGAATCTTTATTAGATTTACCATGAAATTGTGGTTTTGTGGGTCTGGCCCCCAGACTATCTTGACCAATGCTACAGTAGGTCCCTGCAATAATCTTTGGCAGCTCACGTTCTTGATCATGTGGGGGAACGTCCTGGAGCCACATGCGCACAGCTAGTGCGACTGCCTCCCCTTTAAGGTTTTTTTTTTTGTATAATCGAGGGTTCTGTGGCAAAATTGCCCATTAGTTGCATCCCCAAATACAGGGCCGGGGCAACCCTGTATTTATCTTGAATTTGTTTCAACACTTCCAGTAAATTGGCAAGTGTCGGTATACAATGTGCAGTAGTATAGAGCATGGCAAATACCATGCCCAGTGTATCACAGTTGTCTAGAGTGGGAAACATCCCAAATGGCAAGCACATTGTTAATATTCTGTGTTTATCCTGAGGTCCCGTATGGGGAAATACTGCTTCCAGTGCGTTTATTTTTGGACCTAACCAAAACGGAATTTCTTCTCGTTTGGCGGGTACTTTACCTATGATTGACTGTACATTTGCAGGATTAATGCCTGCCATTACTGCATGTGGTTGTGCCGGAGCAGCACATGCTGGATTTGTGTTTAAATTTAATTTTAATGTTTAATGTTTGCATTACAAACTGTACTAATCGTCTATATATTTCCATCAGCTCAGAGTATAAGTGGCGGACTTCAGCTACTGTTAGGTTCGCTGCAGCAGGGTGAGGTGTATAAGTGGCCAATAAAGGCCAGGTAGGACCATCATTACTTAGAGGACCTAACCTAATATGTAAAATTGTGTGGGGTAGGGCGCCATCAAGCCAATTATTATGTTCTTGATAAGATAGAGGTCTTTCTAGATAAGCATATGCTCTGTATTGTGCAGGTACGTTTGTAGGTGTATAGTGATGAAATGTATTTGTGTTCCCATCAGCTGCTGGAAATGTGACCCAAGAATAAAAAAGTTCTGTTCTGTAGGCTGGGTGAGCCACAACAACAAATGTGACTGGAGCCCCCTGGGCCGTTAGGCCATGTGCCAGTAAATGTGCAGTAGGTGGTGGTCTCATTTTGAGTGCAATTGCTACCTCTTGTGGATTCACCATAATGAATTGTAAGTTTTGGTCAGAGATAAGCATGCCAAATGGGGATGATCCTTTTAATGATTCAATCTTGAACAACCCCCAGCGTTAGTTAGGTACTCCCTACTTAGCTGAGGAGGAAAATCCTCAATACCACTGACGTCTCCGTCTATAGTACTGAGGTGTCCTTGTATGTAGTGAGACAGAGATACTCAGGAGGACCCGAAAATTAGAGCCTGACCAAACATTGGCTGCACCATGTCGTGTAGGCTCTCATTATTCTAATGAGACTACTGGATTTGAACAGCAGAATTGCCAGCGGTGTGGGAGACTGAGTCTAGCCCACTACAGGTGACACCTGTCGCCCCAGTCCGGGTTTTGCTCCGGCTAACTAGCAGTGCCTCATCTCTACCCAAGAGCAGGGATGATTGGGTAACGGAGCGCATGACACAATTGATTCCTCAGGGAAATTGTGGTCACTCAGATCTCATACGTTTCTCTAAGTTACATTAGTCTCACGTATACAAGGACAAGCAGAGGCAGTATGTTTCAATAAGGTCTTAATGAATTGGGACAAGGACAGTAAAGCATAGAAATAACGCTACCATATTGTCACTAGACTCAATAGACTAATTTCTACCTAGGCTATATTAGAGCACAGCATGTTAAGCTCTAGTTCTGCCCTTCAGGCTCCCCTGGGAAGACATCACCCCCCATACCTCAGCAAAGGCCTGGAATCTACCTAAGCAGCTGTAGTGAAGCGTTCAGTAATCGGCATACAGTTGTGGTCATCTAGCTGGAATCTCCCTCTAACATGTATGGGACAGGAAAGTGTTTTTATAATAAAACAACTGATGTTCTGAGAAAATGTCCCTACGTAAGGATGTGTATGTTTCTATGAATAGCAGAGACAAAGCATTACCACGTTTTACTGGCAACCTATCTCACTGCAGCCTTGAGAGAAGCACAGAGTGCTTGTTTAAGAACGTAGTGCTGGCCTAAGCAAAGAACAGCTAGATAGAGAAAAATAAAACAAGACCGCAAATGTGGCTATTGTTAAAATAATAAACAAAGCTGAATAAAATATATCTGGTTAAGGTGCACAGCGGCAGGCCTAGTGTGATAAAATAATGTGCATGGAGCTATAACTAAAATGGCTACACAAAACTTTCTTCGCCATCAGCACTGAGTGCATTCTTTTTTTCAAATGTTTTTTATTGCATTTTTTAAAGGTAAACATAGGGGGCGCCAACTGGCACTCCTGTTAAACATAAAAACATGGCAATCGGACAATGATACAGTCAGAGCATTTAGGGTTTAGCAGCAAAGTTGTGCGGGAGATCTTCAATACAGTCATAATTATCTATAATGGAGTTTGCAGTGTGGTTACAGGAGGGGCATAGAAACGTCGTAATCATTTAAAATGAGTCCATAATATGCAATCCAGCTTCCCCATATTTTACTAAATTTATGTGGGCAACACCTACTTTTATATATCACTCTTTCCACTGCCATGAATAAATCCATTCCTCTCCTCCACTCCCCAATGGTTGGCACCTCGGGAGCACCCAAACACCTAGCTAGGTCTTGTTTGGCCACTACCAACCCCATATTACACAGCAATAATTTAATCCGCTGTAGATCCATATCATTAGGTATCCATTGGAGAACATATTTGGGGTCAGCTGGAAACTGGATCTCTAGTATAGCATTAAGTTCTGAGAGTACTCTGTGTCAGTATGATTGCAGGGCTGAGCATGTCCATAGTGTGTGAATAAAGTCACCCTGGTTCCTCCCACAACGCAGGCAGTCTGGTGAGGTTGCTCTGCCCATTCTATGGAGGCGGACCCTATCATATTAAATCCTATGTAGGATTTTAAATTGGATGAGGCATAGCCGGGGTCTAAAGGCTCCTTCTCACAGGAACATCAATGCGGCCTCCCAGTCTAAGTCATCAAATGTGCTGATATCAGTTTCCCATGTAGCCCTCAGTTTTAGGATGGTGTCTGGCATATTGTTATTAATAGTTTTGTAGGTGTAAGATAATGCTTTTTCCTATGATTCCTCCATCAGGATCCTACCCTCCAGGGGAGGCATATTCATGGAGGTCTGGGGGGATGTTTTCAGCTTTCCATGCATGAGCGAGTTCCAAATATTTATAAAACTGTTGGTCATGGAGTTGGAATTCCCTCTGAAGAGAGGAAAATGGCATTAAGGCACCCCCCTCTAACAGATTGCCTACCTTGGAAATGCCTATGCGGTGCCAGGATGCGAAGCCTTTTAATTTAGTTATTTCTTTCAGATTTCTGCCCAACCATAGTGGGGTTTCCTGGGTGATTTTCTGATTCCATTCCATACTGGAGTTTGGTTTATCCAATGCCTCTAGGGTTAGTTTGGTAGCAGGTAAGAGGCCACATCTTCCCCCTATCTCCGTAGAGGTAGTGTTGATATGGGTGTAGTTGAACTTGTGCCTTTTATAAAGCATAAGTAGGGTGGTCACTGTCCATATATCCCCAGTCACTGAGTGCTAATAGGTGGGATTCCCAAAAATAGGCCAAGACCTCTAGGAGAGCTATGCCTCCATTGTAGGAGTTACGTTGTAGCCTGTAGAGGGCTATCCTGGGATGGCCATCATTCCATAACATTTTTCTAAGGTTGTTCTTGACTCTAGTGAAAATGTCATCTGGGACTTTGTAATATGTATTTTGTAGGGCGTAGAGAAATGTTGGGAGAGTTATAATTTTATTTTAAATAGTGCTGCTTTACCCAAAATTGATAAGGGAAGTTATTTCCAGTGGTCTGAATCTGCCTGAAAGTCAGTCAAAAGCGTCTTGACAATTTCTTCCACACTTCTGTCAGAGTCTATTGTGGCAGAGATCACAAAGTACTGGTATCCCTCCCTAATTATTTTGAGTTTATCGGAGAGGTCAGTCAAGTCACAGAGCCCTCCAATGGGGAAAAGTACAGATTGTTCCCAATTTATCGTGTATCCGGAGTGAGCTCTGTAGTGTTCAAATGTACAGAGGACTGCGGGAAGCGAGCCTTTTTGTTAGGGTAAATAAAGCAGAATGTCATGTGCATATAAGGAGATCTTTTCTTCTGGGATTGGGGAGCCCTTAATATGGAAAACTCTGAATTCGAGGTGGGCACGGAACAAACATGATAGTGGCTTCAGGTTCGGGGCAAAGAGGAGTGGGGAAAAAGGGCAGCCCTGTCGAGTTCGTCTGCTGATGGGTAGTCGGGGATAACATGCTGTTTACTCTTACGGCAGCCATCTGCTCCGTGTAGGGTAGATTTACCCATTTCCTGAAGTGTGGTCCAAACCCCAGTTTCTTCCGAGTCTGGGTCATGAAAGACACCAGTGGATTCCATTAAAGGCTCTCTCAACGTCAAGTGAAACAAGTAGGTGGGGATATTGTCTGTTTAGGGCCCTCGACATCCAATTGTGGATCCTGCTTAGATTCGCCATTACTGCTCTCATGCAACCTGCTTGGATGATGTACAGCCTTGTAAAGACATTGTAAGGATCTATATTTAGTTCTTTCTTGTGATATATTCCATCTATTTGTCAGCGTGCCCCCTTTTAGTCTCTTTCAAATTAAGAATGTATTGTACTAAGTATTGGCTTCCCATCTGGGACAACGAGTATGAATTTTAGAATAGTAATATCCAGCTAGTGAATCTCCAGCCGGTGCCACCCTATCAACGCGATGTGAAGAATGTAGACTGTTCGGTGCACACTTCAACATGTCGCCTCTATGAAGGTACCTTTGCTCATGTTCCGGTTCTACGTCCTAGTCAGTGCTTCACTATGGTACTCCACCCTTTGAAGTTATTGACAAACAGAATGGTATTGTTTAGTCTAGGTAGGCTCTAATGTGTGATTGGTGTTAATGAGGACTAAGGGGGTCATTCCAACCCTGGCGGTCGGTGTTAAAGCGGCGGCTAACCCGCCAACAGGCTGGCGGTTAAAAAAATGGAATTCTGACCCTGGCGGAAACCGGCAACATAGACCGCCACTTTAAAACTCCGACCGCCATGGCAGGACAAACAAACAGCGCGGCGGTCACCGGCAACAGACAGGCGGGAGCCAATGTACCGCCCACCCTATCACAACCCACCAATCCGCCACCTTTTCCGGGGCGGTAGCCCCGCCAATAAAAAAACGGCGGAAACAGACATTTCAAACGGAAAACGCTCACCTCCATACACCCCACGGGGAATCTGGACAGCATTGAACCCGAATTACACATCCTACCAGCTATTGTATTCCTGCTCCTCTACCAGGAGCACGAACGCCGGCGCAGAAGACAACGTGAGTACTGCACCTACGACACAGGGGAGGGGGGAGGAGAAAATATTACGGGGACACACATACGCGACACACCCACCCCCACCCCCACCCACTACAACACACACATCAATGCATAGCAATACATCACTGTTACAACCCCCAAACCCCCCGAAAGAATGCAAAGACAAAAGGAAATGATCATAAACAGTCGAAAATATTGTATTATTGGCTTATAAAAATATCACACATTTAAAACTAATATATACATAAATATTAAAAGTCCGATAATTTTAGCTGTCATTGTCCGTGGACCACTGGGCCCAAATCACATGGGCAAGGCCCACACAAGATACCTGACACCAACGGAGAGAACACTGCAGGGGCATCAGATAGAAAAACTACAGGCACCTCAGGGGGAAGGGAAGGGGGGCACCTCAGCCACATGAGTACACGACGCCAGATCCACAAGGGGCCTCCATGGCCACTGTCCCATCCTGGGGAGTGCAAAGCCACAGTCTCTCAAGTCCAGACAGTAGGTGGGTTGCCCACTGTACCATCCTGGGGAGTGCAAAGCCACAGTCTCTCAAGTCTCTAAAGTGGGTGGGTTGCCCACTGTCATATCCTGGGGAGTGCAAAGCCACAGTCTCTCAAGTCTCTACAGTGGGTGGGTTGCCCACTGTACCATCCTGGGGAGTGCAAAGCCACAGTCTCTCAAGTCTCTACAGTGGGTGGGTTGCCCACTGTACCATCCTGGGGAGTGCAAAGCCACAGTCTCTCAAGTGGATGACAGTGTCCACTGGTTCTGGAGGGGGACTGGTGCCCAGAGTGCTTCGTGCAGCCCAGCACAGATGCGGCACTGCCCCTTCCGCCAATGGGCCAGCGGTGCTTGAGACGGCGGTGCCCAGTTCAGCGGTGCTTGTTTGAAAGGGCCCAGTTCAGCGGTGCTTGAGACGGCGGTGCCCAGTTCATCGGTGCTTGAGACGGCGGTGCCCTGTTCAGCGGTGCTTGAGACGGCGGTGCCCTGTTCAGCGGTGCTTGAGATGGCGGTGCCCAGTTCAGCGGTGCTTGCTTGAAAGGGCCCAGTTCAGCGGTGCTTGAGACGGTGGTGCCCTGTTCAGCGGTGCTTGAGACGGCGGTGCCCTGTTCAGCGGTGCTTGAGACGGCGGTGCTTGAGATGGTGGTGCCCAGTTCAGCGGTGCTTGTTTGAAAGGGCCCAGTTCAGCGGTGCTTGAGACGGCGGTGCCCTGTTCAGCGGTGCTTGTTTGAAAGGGCCCAGTTCAGCGGTGCTTGAGACGGCGGTGCCCAGTTCAGCGGTGCTTGAGACGGCGGTGCCCGGTTCAGCGGTGCCCGGTTCAGCGGTGCTTGAGACAGCGGTGCCCTGTTCAGCGGTGCTTGAGATGGCAGTGCCCAGTTCAGCGGTGCTTGTTTGAAAGGGCCCAGTTCAGCGGTGCTTGAGACGGCGGTGCCCAGTTCAGCGGTGCTTGAGACGGCGGTGCCCTGTTCAGCGGTGCTTGAGTGAAAGAGCCCAGTTCAGCGGTGCTTGAGACGGCGGTGCCCAGTTCAGCGGTGCTTGAGATGGCGGTGCCCAGTTCAGCGGTGCTTGTTTGAAAGGGCCCAGTTCAGCGGTGCTTGAGATGGCGGTGCCCTGTTTAGCGGTGCTTGAGACGGCGGTGCCCTGTTCAGCTGTGCTTGAGATGGCGGTGCCCAGTTCAGCGGTGCTTGAGTGAAAGGGCCCAGTTCAGCGGTGCTTGAGACGGCGGTGCCCTGTTCAGCGGTGCTTGAGTGAAAGGGCCCAGTTCAGCGGTGCTTGAGACGGCGGTGCCCAGTTCAGCGGTGCTTGAGACGGCGGTGCCCTGTTCAGCGGTGCTTGAGACGGCGGTGCCCTGTTCAGCGGTGCTTGAGATGGCGGTGCCCAGTTCAGCGGTGCTTGTTTGAAAGGGCCCAGTTCAGCGGTGCTTGAGACGGCGGTGCCCTGTTCAGCGGTGCTTGAGACGGCGGTGCCCTGTTCAGCGGTGCTTGTTTGAAAGGGCCCAGTTCAGCGGTGCTTGAGACGGCGGTGCCCAGTTCAGCGGTGCTTGAGATGGCGGTGCCCAGTTCAGCGGTGCTTGTTTGAAAGGGCCCAGTTCAGCGGTGCTTGAGACGGCGGTGCCCTGTTCAGCGGTGCTTGAGACCGCGGTGCCCAGTTCAGCGGTGCTTGAGACGGCGGTGCCCAGTTCAGCGGTGCTTGAGACGGCGGTGCCCTGTTCAGCGGTGCTTGAGTGAAAGGGCCCAGTTCAGCGGTGCTTGAGACGGCGGTGCCCAGTTCAGCGGTGCTTGAGACGGCGGTGCCCTGTTCAGTGGTGCTTGAGACGGCGGTGCCCTGTTCAGCGGTGCTTGAGACGGCGGTGCCCTGTTCAGCGGTGCTTGAGATGGCGGTGCCCAGTTCAGCGGTGCTTGAGTGAAAGGGCCCAGTTCAGCGGTGCTTTAGACGGCGGTGCCCAGTTCAGCGGTGCTTGAGACGGCGGTGCCCTGTTCAGCGGTGCTTGATTGAAAGGGCCCAGTTCAGCGGTGCTTGAGTGAAAGGGCCCAGTTCAGCGGTGCTTGAGTGAAAGGGCCCAGTTCAGCGGTGCTTGAGACGGTGGTGCCCAGTTCAGCGGTGCTTGAGACGGCGGTGCCCTGTTCAGCGGTGCTTGATTGAAAAGGCCCAGTTCAGCGGTGCTTGAGTGAAAGGGCCCAGTTCAGCGGTGCTTGAGTGAAAGGGCCCAGTTCAGCGGTGCTTGAGTGAAAGGGCCCAGTTCAGCGGTGCTTGAGACGGCGGTGCCCAGTTCAGCGGTGCTTGAGACGGCGGTGCCCAGTTCAGCGGTGCCCAGTTCAGCGGTGCTTGAGACGGCGGTGCCCAGTTCAGCGGTGCTTGAGATGGCGGTGCCCAGTTCAGCGGTGCTTGAGACGGCGGTGCCCTGTTCAGCGGTGCTTGATTGAAAGGGCCCAGTTCAGCGGTGCTTGAGTGAAAGGGCCCAGTTCAGCGGTGCTTGAGTGAAAGGGCCCAGTTCAGCGGTGCTTGAGACGGTGGTGCCCAGTTCAGCGGTGCTTGAGACGGCGGTGCCCTGTTCAGCGGTGCTTGATTGAAAGGGCCCAGTTCAGCGGTGCTTGAGTGAAAGGGCCCAGTTCAGCGGTGCTTGAGTGAAAGGGCCCAGTTCAGCGGTGCTTGAGTGAAAGGGCCCAGTTCAGCGGTGCTTGAGACGGCGGTGCCCAGTTCAGCGGTGCTTGAGACGGCGGTGCCCAGTTCAGCGGTGCTTGAGACGGCGGTGCCCTGTTCAGTGGGGCTTGATTGAAAAAGGGCCCAGTTCAGCGGTGCTTGAGTGAAAGGGCCCAGTTCAGCGGTGCTTGAGTGAAAGGGCCCAGTTCAGCGGTGCTTGAGTGAAAGGGCCCAGTTCAGCGGTGCTTGAGACGGCGGTGCCCAGTTCAGCGGTGCTTGAGACGGCGGTGCCCTGTTCAGCGGTGCTTGATTGAAAGGGCCCAGTTCAGCGGTGCTTGAGTGAAAGGGCCCAGTTCAGCGGTGCTTGAGACGGCGGTGCCCAGTTCAGCGGTGCTTGAGACGGCGGTGCCCAGTTCAGCGGTGCTTGAGACGGCGGTGCCCAGTTCAGGGGTGCTTGAGACGGCGGTGCCCAGTTCAGGGGTGCTTGAGACGGCGGTGCCCTGTTCAGCGGTGCTTGATTGAAAGGGCCCAGTTCAGCGGTGCTTGAGTGAAAGGGCCCAGTTCAGCGGTGCTTGAGTGAAAGGGCCCAGTTCAGCGGTGCTTGAGACGGCGGTTCCCAGTTCAGCGGTGCTTGAGACGGCGGTGCCCAGTTCAGCGGTGCTTGAGACGGCGGTGCCCTGTTCAGCGGTGCTTGAGACGGCGGTGCCCTGTTCAGCGGTGCTTGATTGAAAGGGCCCAGTTCAGCGGTGCTTGAGTGAAAGGCCCCAGTTCAGCGGTGCTTGAGTGAAAGGGCCCAGTTCAGGGGTGCTTGAGTGAAAGGGCCCAGTTCAGCGGTGCTTGAGACGGTGGTGCCCAGTTCAGCGGTGCTTGAGACGGCGGTGCCCTGTTCAGCGGTGCTTGATTGAAAAGGCCCAGTTCAGCGGTGCTTGAGTGAAAGGGCCCAGTTCAGCGGTGCTTGAGTGAAAGGGCCCAGTTCAGCGGTGCTTGAGTGAAAGGGCCCAGTTCAGCGGTGCTTGAGACGGCGGTGCCCAGTTCAGCGGTGCTTGAGACGGCGGTGCCCAGTTCAGCGGTGCCCAGTTCAGCGGTGCTTGAGACGGCGGTGCCCAGTTCAGCGGTGCTTGAGATGGCGGTGCCCAGTTCAGCGGTGCTTGAGACGGCGGTGCCCTGTTCAGCGGTGCTTGATTGAAAGGGCCCAGTTCAGCGGTGCTTGAGTGAAAGGGCCCAGTTCAGCGGTGCTTGAGACGGTGGTGCCCAGTTCAGCGGTGCTTGAGACGGCGGTGCCCTGTTCAGCAGTGCTTGATTGAAAGGGCCCAGTTCAGCGGTGCTTGAGTGAAAGGGCCCAGTTCAGCGGTGCTTGAGTGAAAGGGCCCAGTTCAGCGGTGCTTGAGTGAAAGGGCCCAGTTCAGCGGTGCTTGAGTGAAAGGGCCCAGTTCAGCGGTGCTTGAGTGAAAGGGCCCAGTTCAGCGGTGCTTGAGTGAAAGGGCCCAGTTCAGCGGTGCTTGAGTGAAAGGGCCCAGTTCAGCGGTGCTTGAGACGGCGGTGCCCAGTTCAGCGGTGCTTGAGACGGCGGTGCCCAGTTCAGCGGTGCTTGAGACGGCGGTGCCCTGTTCAGTGGGGCTTGATTGAAAAAGGGCCCAGTTCAGCGGTGCTTGAGTGAAAGGGCCCAGTTCAGCGGTGCTTGAGTGAAAGGGCCCAGTTCAGCGGTGCTTGAGTTAAAGGGCCCAGTTCAGCGGTGCTTGAGACGGCGGTGCCCAGTTCAGCGGTGCTTGAGACGGCGGTGCCCTGTTCAGCGGTGCTTGAGTGAAAGGGCCCAGTTCAGCGGTGCTTGAGTGAAAGGGCCCAGTTCAGGGGCAATCTTTATCCCATCCTACATGGTTGCGATATAACTCTGGTGCCTGCGCCAATGCCCAATCGATGGCATAGGATTCTGTGAGCTCCTTGGGAACAAGGGGCGAGAAAGAAGGTTTAATAACATCTTCCCCATTTGGGCATGGAGGCCAATCCCTTTCGGCAAGTAGAATATCATATATGTTTACGGCGCAGTCCCAAAAGTTTGCATCAATGTCTCCTTCTAACTGTAAAGTTACTTTATACACCCTATCATGTGTGGAGACATGCACATCCGCAGTTTCTACTTTTAGGAAGTCATCAGTTGCTTTCACCTCTAGATGCTCTAGAAGATTCCGGCGAACTATTGTGACCTCTGTCGCGCTGTCTAATAGCGTTAGTGCCCACCTCTTGTTCTTCAAGAGAGCCCTCTTCTTGAGTGGCATGTCAAACTGTAACTGCTGCCACCTTTTTCTTTTTCGATTGTTTTTTTTTGTTGGGGAAGTTTCTCTTCTTTTTTAACAGAAACGTCTGTTGAGCATTGTGGTTCCTCTCCCAGTTTGACGTACTCGGTTCTTCGCTCTGACCACCCACCTCTCTCACTGCATTTCTCTGATGAGTCCTGAAAGGAACGAGATTGGCGTGTATCACTATATTGATATCTGTGAGGCATTTTAATATTGTCTCTATTTCTGAGATTATATCTATTCTGTGGGGTCTCCATATGCAGAGAGTCTCCCCTTTCTTTCTTAGGTGTTTGTTGTTTTTTTCTTCCAGCGTTTCTTAGTACCCTCAGGTGCTTGCTTGGTAGAATCTTTATTAGATTTACCATGAAATTGTGGTTTTGTGGGTCTGGCCCCCAGACTATCTTGACCAATGCTACAGTAGGTCCCTGCAATAATCTTTGGCAGCTCACGTTCTTGATCATGTGGGGGAACGTCCTGGAGCCACATGCGCACAGCTAGTGCGACTGCCTCCCCTTTAAGGTTTTTTTTTTTGTATAATCGAGGGTTCTGTGGCAAAATTGCCCATTAGTTGCATCCCCAAATACAGGGCCGGGGCAACCCTGTATTTATCTTGAATTTGTTTCAACACTTCCAGTAAATTGGCAAGTGTCGGTATACAATGTGCAGTAGTATAGAGCATGGCAAATACCATGCCCAGTGTATCACAGTTGTCTAGAGTGGGAAACATCCCAAATGGCAAGCACATTGTTAATATTCTGTGTTTATCCTGAGGTCCCGTATGGGGAAATACTGCTTCCAGTGCGTTTATTTTTGGACCTAACCAAAACGGAATTTCTTCTCGTTTGGCGGGTACTTTACCTATGATTGACTGTACATTTGCAGGATTAATGCCTGCCATTACTGCATGTGGTTGTGCCGGAGCAGCACATGCTGGATTTGTGTTTAAATTTAATTTTAATGTTTAATGTTTGCATTACAAACTGTACTAATCGTCTATATATTTCCATCAGCTCAGAGTATAAGTGGCGGACTTCAGCTACTGTTAGGTTCGCTGCAGCAGGGTGAGGTGTATAAGTGGCCAATAAAGGCCAGGTAGGACCATCATTACTTAGAGGACCTAACCTAATATGTAAAATTGTGTGGGGTAGGGCGCCATCAAGCCAATTATTATGTTCTTGATAAGATAGAGGTCTTTCTAGATAAGCATATGCTCTGTATTGTGCAGGTACGTTTGTAGGTGTATAGTGATGAAATGTATTTGTGTTCCCATCAGCTGCTGGAAATGTGACCCAAGAATAAAAAAGTTCTGTTCTGTAGGCTGGGTGAGCCACAACAACAAATGTGACTGGAGCCCCCTGGGCCGTTAGGCCATGTGCCAGTAAATGTGCAGTAGGTGGTGGTCTCATTTTGAGTGCAATTGCTACCTCTTGTGGATTCACCATAATGAATTGTAAGTTTTGGTCAGAGATAAGCATGCCAAATGGGGATGATCCTTTTAATGATTCAATCTTGAACAACCCCCAGCGTTAGTTAGGTACTCCCTACTTAGCTGAGGAGGAAAATCCTCAATACCACTGACGTCTCCGTCTATAGTACTGAGGTGTCCTTGTATGTAGTGAGACAGAGATACTCAGGAGGACCCGAAAATTAGAGCCTGACCAAACATTGGCTGCACCATGTCGTGTAGGCTCTCATTATTCTAATGAGACTACTGGATTTGAACAGCAGAATTGCCAGCGGTGTGGGAGACTGAGTCTAGCCCACTACAGGTGACACCTGTCGCCCCAGTCCGGGTTTTGCTCCGGCTAACTAGCAGTGCCTCATCTCTACCCAAGAGCAGGGATGATTGGGTAACCGAGCGCATGACACAATTGATTCCTCAGGGAAATTGTGGTCACTCAGATCTCATACGTTTCTCTAAGTTACATTAGTCTCACGTATACAAGGACAAGCAGAGGCAGTATGTTTCAATAAGGTCTTAATGAATTGGGACAAGGACAGTAAAGCATAGAAATAACGCTACCATATTGTCACTAGACTCAATAGACTAATTTCTACCTAGGCTATATTAGAGCACAGCATGTTAAGCTCTAGTTCTGCCCTTCAGGCTCCCCTGGGAAGACATCACCCCCCATACCTCAGCAAAGGCCTGGAATCTACCTAAGCAGCTGTAGTGAAGCGTTCAGTAATCGGCATACAGTTGTGGTCATCTAGCTGGAATCTCCCTCTAACATGTATGGGACAGGAAAGTGTTTTTATAATAAAACAACTGATGTTCTGAGAAAATGTCCCTACGTAAGGATGTGTATGTTTCTATGAATAGCAGAGACAAAGCATTACCACGTTTTACTGGCAACCTATCTCACTGCAGCCTTGAGAGAAGCACAGAGTGCTTGTTTAAGAACGTAGTGCTGGCCTAAGCAAAGAACAGCTAGATAGAGAAAAATAAAACAAGACCGCAAATGTGGCTATTGTTAAAATAATAAACAAAGCTGAATAAAATATATCTGGTTAAGGTGCACAGCGGCAGGCCTAGTGTGATAAAATAATGTGCATGGAGCTATAACTAAAATGGCTACACAAAACTTTCTTCGCCATCAGCACTGAGTGCATTCTTTTTTTCAAATGTTTTTTATTGCATTTTTTAAAGGTAAACATAGGGGGCGCCAACTGGCACTCCTGTTAAACATAAAAACATGGCAATCGGACAATGATACAGTCAGAGCATTTAGGGTTTAGCAGCAAAGTTGTGCGGGAGATCTTCAATACAGTCATAATTATCTATAATGGAGTTTGCAGTGTGGTTACAGGAGGGGCATAGAAACGTCGTAATCATTTAAAATGAGTCCATAATATGCAATCCAGCTTCCCCATATTTTACTAAATTTATGTGGGCAACACCTACTTTTATATATCACTCTTTCCACTGCCATGAATAAATCCATTCCTCTCCTCCACTCCCCAATGGTTGGCACCTCGGGAGCACCCAAACACCTAGCTAGGTCTTGTTTGGCCACTACCAACCCCATATTACACAGCAATAATTTAATCCGCTGTAGATCCATATCATTAGGTATCCATTGGAGAACATATTTGGGGTCAGCTGGAAACTGGATCTCTAGTATAGCATTAAGTTCTGAGAGTACTCTGTGTCAGTATGATTGCAGGGCTGAGCATGTCCATAGTGTGTGAATAAAGTCACCCTGGTTCCTCCCACAACGCAGGCAGTCTGGTGAGGTTGCTCTGCCCATTCTATGGAGGCGGACCCTATCATATTAAATCCTATGTAGGATTTTAAATTGGATGAGGCATAGCCGGGGTCTAAAGGCTCCTTCTCACAGGAACATCAATGCGGCCTCCCAGTCTAAGTCATCAAATGTGCTGATATCAGTTTCCCATGTAGCCCTCAGTTTTAGGATGGTGTCTGGCATATTGTTATTAATAGTTTTGTAGGTGTAAGATAATGCTTTTTCCTATGATTCCTCCATCAGGATCCTACCCTCCAGGGGAGGCATATTCATGGAGGTCTGGGGGGATGTTTTCAGCTTTCCATGCATGAGCGAGTTCCAAATATTTATAAAACTGTTGGTCATGGAGTTGGAATTCCCTCTGAAGAGAGGAAAATGGCATTAAGGCACCCCCCTCTAACAGATTGCCTACCTTGGAAATGCCTATGCGGTGCCAGGATGCGAAGCCTTTTAATTTAGTTATTTCTTTCAGATTTCTGCCCAACCATAGTGGGGTTTCCTGGGTGATTTTCTGATTCCATTCCATACTGGAGTTTGGTTTATCCAATGCCTCTAGGGTTAGTTTGGTAGCAGGTAAGAGGCCACATCTTCCCCCTATCTCCGTAGAGGTAGTGTTGATATGGGTGTAGTTGAACTTGTGCCTTTTATAAAGCATAAGTAGGGTGGTCACTGTCCATATATCCCCAGTCACTGAGTGCTAATAGGTGGGATTCCCAAAAATAGGCCAAGACCTCTAGGAGAGCTATGCCTCCATTGTAGGAGTTACGTTGTAGCCTGTAGAGGGCTATCCTGGGATGGCCATCATTCCATAACATTTTTCTAAGGTTGTTCTTGACTCTAGTGAAAATGTCATCTGGGACTTTGTAATATGTATTTTGTAGGGCGTAGAGAAATGTTGGGAGAGTTATAATTTTATTTTAAATAGTGCTGCTTTACCCAAAATTGATAAGGGAAGTTATTTCCAGTGGTCTGAATCTGCCTGAAAGTCAGTCAAAAGCGTCTTGACAATTTCTTCCACACTTCTGTCAGAGTCTATTGTGGCAGAGATCACAAAGTACTGGTATCCCTCCCTAATTATTTTGAGTTTATCGGAGAGGTCAGTCAAGTCACAGAGCCCTCCAATGGGGAAAAGTACAGATTGTTCCCAATTTATCGTGTATCCGGAGTGAGCTCTGTAGTGTTCAAATGTACAGAGGACTGCGGGAAGCGAGCCTTTTTGTTAGGGTAAATAAAGCAGAATGTCATGTGCATATAAGGAGATCTTTTCTTCTGGGATTGGGGAGCCCTTAATATGGAAAACTCTGAATTCGAGGTGGGCACGGAACAAACATGATAGTGGCTTCAGGTTCGGGGCAAAGAGGAGTGGGGAAAAAGGGCAGCCCTGTCGAGTTCGTCTGCTGATGGGTAGTCGGGGATAACATGCTGTTTACTCTTACGGCAGCCATCTGCTCCGTGTAGGGTAGATTTACCCATTTCCTGAAGTGTGGTCCAAACCCCAGTTTCTTCCGAGTCTGGGTCATGAAAGACACCAGTGGATTCCATTAAAGGCTCTCTCAACGTCAAGTGAAACAAGTAGGTGGGGATATTGTCTGTTTAGGGCCCTCGACATCCAATTGTGGATCCTGCTTAGATTCGCCATTACTGCTCTCATGCAACCTGCTTGGATGATGTACAGCCTTGTAAAGACATTGTAAGGATCTATATTTAGTTCTTTCTTGTGATATATTCCATCTATTTGTCAGCGTGCCCCCTTTTAGTCTCTTTCAAATTAAGAATGTATTGTACTAAGTACTGGCTTCCCATCTGGGACAACGAGTATGAATTTTAGAATAGTAATATCCAGCTAGTGAATCTCCAGCCGGTGCCACCCTATCAACGCGATGTGAAGAATGTAGACTGTTCGGTGCACACTTCAACATGTCGCCTCTATGAAGGTACCTTTGCTCATGTTCCGGTTCTACGTCCTAGTCAGTGCTTCACTATGGTACTCCACCCTTTGAAGTTATTGACAAACAGAATGGTATTGTTTAGTCTAGGTAGGCTCTAATGTGTGATTGGTGTTAATGAGGACTAAGGGGGTCATTCCAACCCTGGCGGTCGGTGTTAAAGCGGCGGCTAACCCGCCAACAGGCTGGCGGTTAAAAAAATGGAATTCTGACCCTGGCGGAAACCGGCAACATAGACCGCCACTTTAAAACTCCGACCGCCATGGCAGGACAAACAAACAGCGCGGCGGTCACCGGCAACAGACAGGCGGGAGCCAATGTACCGCCCACCCTATCACAACCCACCAATCCGCCACCTTTTCCGGGGCGGTAGCCCCGCCAATAAAAAAACGGCGGAAACAGACATTTCAAACGGAAAACGCTCACCTCCATACACCCCACGGGGAATCTGGACAGCATTGAACCCGAATTACACATCCTACCAGCTATTGTATTCCTGCTCCTCTACCAGGAGCACGAACGCCGGCGCAGAAGACAACGTGAGTACTGCACCTACGACACAGGGGAGGGGGGAGGAGAAAATATTACGGGGACACACATACGCGACACACCCACCCCCACCCACTACAACACACACATCAATGCATAGCAATACATCACTGTTACAACCCCCAAACCCCCCGAAAGAATGCAAAGACAAAAGGAAATGATCATAAACAGTCGAAAATATTGTATTATTGGCTTATAAAAATATCACACATTTAAAACTAATATATACATAAATATTAAAAGTCCGATAATTTTAGCTGTCATTGTCCGTGGACCACTGGGCCCAAATCACATGGGCAAGGCCCACACAAGATACCTGACACCAACGGAGAGAACACTGCAGGGGCATCAGATAGAAAAACTACAGGCACCTCAGGGGGAAGGGAAGGGGGGCACCTCAGCCACATGAGTACACGACGCCAGATCCACAAGGGGCCTCCATGGCCACTGTCCCATCCTGGGGAGTGCAAAGCCACAGTCTCTCAAGTCCAGACAGTAGGTGGGTTGCCCACTGTACCATCCTGGGGAGTGCAAAGCCACAGTCTCTCAAGTCTCTAAAGTGGGTGGGTTGCCCACTGTCATATCCTGGGGAGTGCAAAGCCACAGTCTCTCAAGTCTCTACAGTGGGTGGGTTGCCCACTGTACCATCCTGGGGAGTGCAAAGCCACAGTCTCTCAAGTCTCTACAGTGGGTGGGTTGCCCACTGTACCATCCTGGGGAGTGCAAAGCCACAGTCTCTCAAGTGGATGACAGTGTCCACTGGTTCTGGAGGGGGACTGGTGCCCAGAGTGCTTCGTGCAGCCCAGCACAGATGCGGCACTGCCCCTTCCGCCAATGGGCCAGCGGTGCTTGAGACGGCGGTGCCCAGTTCAGCGGTGCTTGTTTGAAAGGGCCCAGTTCAGCGGTGCTTGAGACGGCGGTGCCCAGTTCATCGGTGCTTGAGACGGCGGTGCCCTGTTCAGCGGTGCTTGAGACGGCGGTGCCCTGTTCAGCGGTGCTTGAGATGGCGGTGCCCAGTTCAGCGGTGCTTGCTTGAAAGGGCCCAGTTCAGCGGTGCTTGAGACGGTGGTGCCCTGTTCAGCGGTGCTTGAGACGGCGGTGCCCTGTTCAGCGGTGCTTGAGACGGCGGTGCTTGAGATGGTGGTGCCCAGTTCAGCGGTGCTTGTTTGAAAGGGCCCAGTTCAGCGGTGCTTGAGACGGCGGTGCCCTGTTCAGCGGTGCTTGTTTGAAAGGGCCCAGTTCAGCGGTGCTTGAGACGGCGGTGCCCAGTTCAGCGGTGCTTGAGACGGCGGTGCCCGGTTCAGCGGTGCCCGGTTCAGCGGTGCTTGAGACAGCGGTGCCCGGTTCAGCGGTGCTTGAGATGGCAGTGCCCAGTTCAGCGGTGCTTGTTTGAAAGGGCCCAGTTCAGCGGTGCTTGAGACGGCGGTGCCCAGTTCAGCGGTGCTTGAGACGGCGGTGCCCTGTTCAGCGGTGCTTGAGTGAAAGAGCCCAGTTCAGCGGTGCTTGAGACGGCGGTGCCCAGTTCAGCGGTGCTTGAGATGGCGGTGCCCAGTTCAGCGGTGCTTGTTTGAAAGGGCCCAGTTCAGCGGTGCTTGAGATGGCGGTGCCCTGTTTAGCGGTGCTTGAGACGGCGGTGCCCTGTTCAGCTGTGCTTGAGATGGCGGTGCCCAGTTCAGCGGTGCTTGAGTGAAAGGGCCCAGTTCAGCGGTGCTTGAGACGGCGGTGCCCTGTTCAGCGGTGCTTGAGTGAAAGGGCCCAGTTCAGCGGTGCTTGAGACGGCGGTGCCCAGTTCAGCGGTGCTTGAGACGGCGGTGCCCTGTTCAGCGGTGCTTGAGACGGCGGTGCCCTGTTCAGCGGTGCTTGAGATGGCGGTGCCCAGTTCAGCGGTGCTTGTTTGAAAGGGCCCAGTTCAGCGGTGCTTGAGACGGCGGTGCCCTGTTCAGCGGTGCTTGAGACGGCGGTGCCCTGTTCAGCGGTGCTTGTTTGAAAGGGCCCAGTTCAGCGGTGCTTGAGACGGCGGTGCCCAGTTCAGCGGTGCTTGAGATGGCGGTGCCCAGTTCAGCGGTGCTTGTTTGAAAGGGCCCAGTTCAGCGGTGCTTGAGACGGCGGTGCCCTGTTCAGCGGTGCTTGAGACCGCGGTGCCCAGTTCAGCGGTGCTTGAGACGGCGGTGCCCAGTTCAGCGGTGCTTGAGACGGCGGTGCCCTGTTCAGCGGTGCTTGAGTGAAAGGGCCCAGTTCAGCGGTGCTTGAGACGGCGGTGCCCAGTTCAGCGGTGCTTGAGACGGCGGTGCCCTGTTCAGTGGTGCTTGAGACGGCGGTGCCCTGTTCAGCGGTGCTTGAGACGGCGGTGCCCTGTTCAGCGGTGCTTGAGATGGCGGTGCCCAGTTCAGCGGTGCTTGAGTGAAAGGGCCCAGTTCAGCGGTGCTTTAGACGGCGGTGCCCAGTTCAGCGGTGCTTGAGACGGCGGTGCCCTGTTCAGCGGTGCTTGATTGAAAGGGCCCAGTTCAGCGGTGCTTGAGTGAAAGGGCCCAGTTCAGCGGTGCTTGAGTGAAAGGGCCCAGTTCAGCGGTGCTTGAGACGGTGGTGCCCAGTTCAGCGGTGCTTGAGACGGCGGTGCCCTGTTCAGCGGTGCTTGATTGAAAAGGCCCAGTTCAGCGGTGCTTGAGTGAAAGGGCCCAGTTCAGCGGTGCTTGAGTGAAAGGGCCCAGTTCAGCGGTGCTTGAGTGAAAGGGCCCAGTTCAGCGGTGCTTGAGACGGCGGTGCCCAGTTCAGCGGTGCTTGAGACGGCGGTGCCCAGTTCAGCGGTGCCCAGTTCAGCGGTGCTTGAGACGGCGGTGCCCAGTTCAGCGGTGCTTGAGATGGCGGTGCCCAGTTCAGCGGTGCTTGAGACGGCGGTGCCCTGTTCAGCGGTGCTTGATTGAAAGGGCCCAGTTCAGCGGTGCTTGAGTGAAAGGGCCCAGTTCAGCGGTGCTTGAGTGAAAGGGCCCAGTTCAGCGGTGCTTGAGACGGTGGTGCCCAGTTCAGCGGTGCTTGAGACGGCGGTGCCCTGTTCAGCGGTGCTTGATTGAAAGGGCCCAGTTCAGCGGTGCTTGAGTGAAAGGGCCCAGTTCAGCGGTGCTTGAGTGAAAGGGCCCAGTTCAGCGGTGCTTGAGTGAAAGGGCCCAGTTCAGCGGTGCTTGAGTGAAAGGGCCCAGTTCAGCGGTGCTTGAGACGGCGGTGCCCAGTTCAGCGGTGCTTGAGACGGCGGTGCCCAGTTCAGCGGTGCTTGAGACGGCGGTGCCCTGTTCAGTGGGGCTTGATTGAAAAAGGGCCCAGTTCAGCGGTGCTTGAGTGAAAGGGCCCAGTTCAGCGGTGCTTGAGTGAAAGGGCCCAGTTCAGCGGTGCTTGAGTGAAAGGGCCCAGTTCAGCGGTGCTTGAGACGGCGGTGCCCAGTTCAGCGGTGCTTGAGACGGCGGTGCCCTGTTCAGCGGTGCTTGATTGAAAGGGCCCAGTTCAGCGGTGCTTGAGTGAAAGGGCCCAGTTCAGCGGTGCTTGAGACGGCGGTGCCCAGTTCAGCGGTGCTTGAGACGGCGGTGCCCAGTTCAGCGGTGCTTGAGACGGCGGTGCCCAGTTCAGGGGTGCTTGAGACGGCGGTGCCCAGTTCAGGGGTGCTTGAGACGGCGGTGCCCTGTTCAGCGGTGCTTGATTGAAAGGGCCCAGTTCAGCGGTGCTTGAGTGAAAGGGCCCAGTTCAGCGGTGCTTGAGTGAAAGGGCCCAGTTCAGCGGTGCTTGAGACGGCGGTTCCCAGTTCAGCGGTGCTTGAGACGGCGGTGCCCAGTTCAGCGGTGCTTGAGACGGCGGTGCCCTGTTCAGCGGTGCTTGAGACGGCGGTGCCCTGTTCAGCGGTGCTTGATTGAAAGGGCCCAGTTCAGCGGTGCTTGAGTGAAAGGCCCCAGTTCAGCGGTGCTTGAGTGAAAGGGCCCAGTTCAGGGGTGCTTGAGTGAAAGGGCCCAGTTCAGCGGTGCTTGAGACGGTGGTGCCCAGTTCAGCGGTGCTTGAGACGGCGGTGCCCTGTTCAGCGGTGCTTGATTGAAAAGGCCCAGTTCAGCGGTGCTTGAGTGAAAGGGCCCAGTTCAGCGGTGCTTGAGTGAAAGGGCCCAGTTCAGCGGTGCTTGAGTGAAAGGGCCCAGTTCAGCGGTGCTTGAGACGGCGGTGCCCAGTTCAGCGGTGCTTGAGACGGCGGTGCCCAGTTCAGCGGTGCCCAGTTCAGCGGTGCTTGAGACGGCGGTGCCCAGTTCAGCGGTGCTTGAGATGGCGGTGCCCAGTTCAGCGGTGCTTGAGACGGCGGTGCCCTGTTCAGCGGTGCTTGATTGAAAGGGCCCAGTTCAGCGGTGCTTGAGTGAAAGGGCCCAGTTCAGCGGTGCTTGAGACGGTGGTGCCCAGTTCAGCGGTGCTTGAGACGGCGGTGCCCTGTTCAGCAGTGCTTGATTGAAAGGGCCCAGTTCAGCGGTGCTTGAGTGAAAGGGCCCAGTTCAGCGGTGCTTGAGTGAAAGGGCCCAGTTCAGCGGTGCTTGAGTGAAAGGGCCCAGTTCAGCGGTGCTTGAGTGAAAGGGCCCAGTTCAGCGGTGCTTGAGTGAAAGGGCCCAGTTCAGCGGTGCTTGAGACGGCGGTGCCCAGTTCAGCGGTGCTTGAGACGGCGGTGCCCAGTTCAGCGGTGCTTGAGACGGCGGTGCCCTGTTCAGTGGGGCTTGATTGAAAAAGGGCCCAGTTCAGCGGTGCTTGAGTGAAAGGGCCCAGTTCAGCGGTGCTTGAGTGAAAGGGCCCAGTTCAGCGGTGCTTGAGTTAAAGGGCCCAGTTCAGCGGTGCTTGAGACGGCGGTGCCCAGTTCAGCGGTGCTTGAGACGGCGGTGCCCTGTTCAGCGGTGCTTGAGTGAAAGGGCCCAGTTCAGCGGTGCTTGAGTGAAAGGGCCCAGTTCAGCGGTGCTTGAGACGGCGGTGCCCAGTTCAGCGGTGCTTGAGACGGCGGTGCCCAGTTCAGCGGTGCTTGAGACGGCGGTGCCCAGTTCAGGGGTGCTTGAGACGGCGGTGCCCAGTTCAGGGGTGCTTGAGACGGCGGTGCCCTGTTCAGCGGTGCTTGATTGAAAGGGCCCAGTTCAGCGGTGCTTGAGTGAAAGGGCCCAGTTCAGCGGTGCTTGAGTGAAAGGGCCCAGTTCAGCGGTGCTTGAGACGGCGGTTCCCAGTTCAGCGGTGCTTGAGACGCCGGTGCCCTGTTCAGCGGTGCTTGAGACGGCGGTGCCCTGTTCAGCGGTGCTTGATTGAAAGGGCCCAGTTCAGCGGTGCTTGAGTGAAAGGCCCCAGTTCAGCGGTGCTTGAGTGAAAGGGCCCAGTTCAGCGGTGCTTGAGACGGCGGTGCCCAGTTCAGCGGTGCTTGAGACGGCGGTGCCCAGTTCAGCGGTGCTTGAGACGGCGGTGCCCTGTTCAGTGGGGCTTGATTGAAAAAGGGCCCAGTTCAGCGGTGCTTGAGTGAAAGGGCCCAGTTCAGCGGTGCTTGAGTGAAAGGGCCCAGTTCAGCGGTGCTTGAGTTAAAGGGCCCAGTTCAGCGGTGCTTGAGTTAAAGGGCCCAGTTCAGCGGTGCTTGAGACGGCGGTGCCCAGTTCAGCGGTGCTTGAGACGGCGGTGCCCAGTTCAGCGGTGCTTGAGACGGCGGTGCCCTGTTCAGCGGTGCTTGATTGAAAAGGCCCAGTTCAGCGGTGCTTGAGTGAAAGGGCCCAGTTCAGCGGTGCTTGAGACGGCGGTGCCCAGTTCAGCGGTGCTTGAGACGGCGGTGCCCAGTTCAGCGGTGCTTGAGACGGCGGTGCCCAGTTCAGGGGTGCTTGAGACGGCGGTGCCCAGTTCAGGGGTGCTTGAGACGGCGGTGCCCTGTTCAGCGGTGCTTGATTGAAAGGGCCCAGTTCAGCGGTGCTTGAGTGAAAGGGCCCAGTTCAGCGGTGCTTGAGTGAAAGGGCCCAGTTCAGCGGTGCTTGAGACGGCGGTTCCCAGTTCAGCGGTGCTTGAGACGGCGGTGCCCAGTTCAGCGGTGCTTGAGACGGCGGTGCCCTGTTCAGCGGTGCTTGAGACGGCGGTGCCCTGTTCAGCGGTGCTTGATTGAAAGGGCCCAGTTCAGCGGTGCTTGAGTGAAAGGCCCCAGTTCAGCGGTGCTTGAGTGAAAGGGCCCAGTTCAGCGGTGCTTGAGATGAGTGTCCAGTGCCGCGGTTCCGGCCCAGGCATGGGTGTCACTCGCGACCTGACATGTGGCTGGCGGGGCCTTCCTGCCCATCTGTCCGTTGGCTTGCGGGGCCCTCCTGGGCTGCCGTACCGGGCCTCTGGGTGTCCTCCTGCACACCTGGGAAGGGGCTGGAGGGGCACTCCTGGGCAGCTGGCCTTCTGCCGGACTTGTCGGGCGTGCTGCCCTTCCCACCCTTCCCTGGTCGTCTGTGGCCCTTTCCCACCTTTGGCGGTGTGCCAGGTGGCACCCCACTTCCAGACGGAGCCAGGGTAGGGATTTTGGTCCCTGGTGTCCGTGGCCTTTCGCGCCGGGCACTGCTAATTTTTGGGTACTTTTCCGGGGGTGGGCTGGCCGTGCCTTGGCTCCTAGCCGGAGTAGTTGCCCTTGAGGGTGGGGGACTCCACAGTCCTTGGACAACAGTCCTGATAGGTCCTGGTTTGGTGGTGGCTGAGGTGCTGATTGCAGTCTTATGAGATGGACGGGGTGGGGGAGTTGTAGGAAAGAGGTCAAGTTTGGAAAAGAAAAGCAATTTGGAAAGAGAGGGACGGGTAGGTGTAGTGGGTATGGGAGTGGAGGAAGAGGATGTGGTTGTAGGAGTGTGAAGTCTGGTGTCTTTGGGTGCAGGTGCTTGGGCTGGAGGCTGTCGTGAGGTGGATGGCTGTTGGGTGGGTGGCTGCTTGCGTTTGTGTGGTTTGGAAGAGGGGGTGACAGACACACTGGGAGAGGACACAGGGGACGTGTAAATGGTAGTGGGGGTGGTGACTGCACGTGTGCGGAGTGTTCGGGTGGGTGTGCTGGTGATGGACGTAGTGGCTGAAGATGTTGTGCATGCAAGTGTGAGTGAAGACGTCACAGGGAGGGAGGAGGGAGACAAGGAGGAGGGGGACACAGTGGAGGCAGTGACTGTTGGTGTGTCTGCATGTGGATGTTGCTTGTGTGAATGCTTGTGTGATGTGTGGTGCTTATGTCTGGATGAGCTTCCCTTGGGTGTTGAGGTGTGTGCAGGCTGGTCTGATGGTGTGTCTGGGATAGGCAGAGGTATTGGGAATTGGGTCTGGGTGGAGGAAGTTGGAGGGGGGAGGCTAGAGACAGGGACAATTGCTGCCGTCAGTGCTGAGGCCAGAGCGTTGAACGATCACTGATGGGCAGCCTGACCCGAATGAATTCCCTCCAGGTATGCATTACTCCGGTGCACCTCCCTTTCTACACCCTGGATGGCATTCAAAAGGGTAGACTGCCCAACAATGATGGTCCTCAGGAGGTCAATGACCTCCTCACTGAGGGCAGCAGGGGTGACAGGGGCAGGGCCTGAGGTGCCTGGGGCGAAGGAGATGCCCACCTTCCTGGGTGAGCGGGCACGGGGCAAACGCTGAGGGGCTGCTGGGAGGGCGGTGCTGGTGAGCTGGGTGGCGGCTGTACCTGTTGTTGCGGGGGGCACGGATGTTGCCGCCACAACACAAGGGAGCTCCCTTCAGAGGACGAGTCGCTGCCCGCGTTGGAGCTCCCCTCGCCCTCCGTCCCACTGGTGTACTCCGAGTCTGTTGCATGGCCCTCCAGGGCCATGTGGGATGCAGCTCCCTCGTGCTCCGATGCCACTTCTCCTCCGCCTGATGATGCTGATGCACACATGAACAGGAAGACCACAAAAAAGGGGGGGGGGAGAAATAAAGACATGTTGAGTGCATGGATTACCGCTACCGTTGGCGGACAAGACAGACACAGAAGCCCCCTGCACTACGCCCCGCACTTGGGGTCCACTACTCAATCAGTGGGACATGGCCTACAAGCCTATGGACGACAACTGCACACATAGATGACACAGGGCCATGGATACCTGAACTTGGCACCCTTCAGAGGTGGGGGGCGGGGGCACAGGGCCATGCCTTACGGAGGGGCCTAGCCTACAGAAATCGCCCTGGCCTAGGGAGACCCACAGCCCTCCTCCCCCACCCAGACACCTCCACTGCGCGCAGTCACCAGAATGAGAGTGTACTCACCCCCTTGTGTCTGCTGTGATGTCCTCACGCGCCCATCCAAATCGGGGTAGGCCACCGCCAGGATCCGGGACATCAGGGGTGTCAATTGACGACTGGCACCCCTCCTACGTTGGGAGGCCATCCCCAGCAGAGCCTCAGCCGTCTTTCTGCTCCCGCGGCGGATGTCCTCCCACCTCTTCCGGCAGTGGGTGCCCCGTCTGTTGTACCCCCAGGGTCCGGACATCCTTGGCGATGGCACGCCAAACCGCGATTTTCTGGTGGGCGCTGACCTATCTGACATGTACAGGGAGAGAAAAATTGTCATCACCTTCTGCATGCTCGATGTGAGTGGCCCACCATCCCCACCCTTGCCATGTGGCACATGCTCTCATCTGTCGTCTGATGCATGCCTCAATCGCTCCCCTCCCCACCATCTTTCATCCACCCGACTCAACCCAGGCATTGCCCACATAGCATGCTCCCAGTGTACTTACCTGTTGGTCTGGAGGACCGTAGAGTAGCGCATACTGGGGGAGAACCCCATCCACGAGTTTCTCCAATTCTTCAGAAGTGAAGGCGGGGGCCCTTTCCCCAGTCGCAGCAGCCATTGTCTCTTCCAGACCGAGGTCACAGCAGCAGTGTAGGTCCTCTCCTGTGGAAGATCAGGTATCGAGTGATTAAGTTGATAGAAAATGGCGGTCACGCCCGCGGCGGTGCGTACCGTGACCGCCAGCACACATCGTCATTGGCTCCTGAAACCCATAGGTTTCAATGTTAACCAATGCGGCTTTGCGCCGCGGTCTTCGACCGCCTACCGCCACGGTGTGCCACGCCAGCGCATTGACCTCACATCCCATTGTCACACTTCACAGGTCAGGCAGCCGCCATTTCAAGGGCCCACATGGCTTAATTTCTACTGCGTCACACATACCTAGGCCTTTTCTCAACACTCATACAAACCATTCAATGCATAGTGAATTGTGTTGTGTGCAAGCTGTGGGAACGTACCTGTGGGTTGATTGACTCTGTGCTCGCTGCTGTCCTTCCTAGGCACCGTCCGCTGGGCAATGCGAGGAGATGGAGGAATCTTCCCGTGTACAGACCGCTGGTGGACCTGTCGACAATGGAGGAACGACATGTCATTCTGACATACAGGTTTGACCGAGCCACTATACATGAACTGTGTGCCCAGCTGGAGGCAGACCTGATGTCACCCATCCGCCAACCCACAGGGATCCCACCTCTAGTGCAGGTGCTGTCAGTACTCCATTTCTTAGCAAGTGGGTCATTTCAAACAACAGTGGCCATATCATCAGGGATGTCTCAACCTATGTTTTCCAAGGTGTTGTCCAGAGTGTTGTCTGCCCTGCTCAAACACATGCAGAGCTACATCGTTTTCCCTGAGGTGGGGGATTTGCTTACAGTGAAGGGTGATTTCTATGCCCTTGGACATATCCCCAACATCATAGGTGCCATTGATGGGACACATGTGGCTTTGGTACCCCCCAGAAGGAGTGAACAGGTGTACAAGAACAGGAAAAGTTATCATTCGATGAATGTACAGATGGTCTGTTTGGCAGACCAGTACATCTCCCATGTTAATGCCAAGTTCCCTGGCTCTGTGCATGACGCCTACATCCTGCGGAATAGCAGCATCCCGTATGTGATGGGTCAACTCCAGAGGCACCGGGTGTGGCTATTAGGGGACTCTGGTTACCCCAACCTGTCCTGGCTACTGACCCCAGTGAGGAATCCCAGGACCAGGGCAGAGGAACGCTACAATGAGGCCCATGGGCGGACTAGGAGGGTGATCAAACGCACCTTTGGCCTCCTGAAGGCCAGGTTCAGGTGCCTCCATATGACAGGTGGATCCCTAATGTACTCACCAAAGAAGGTGTGCCAGATCATCGTGGCCTGCTATATGCTTCACAACCTGGCTTTGCGCCGCCAGGTGCCTTTTCTGCAGCAGGATGGTCCAGATGGTGGTGTTGTAGCAGCTGTGGAGCCTGTGGAGAGTGAAGAAGAGGAAGCCGAAGAGGACGACATAGACAACAGGAACACAGTAATAGAGCAATACTTTCAGTGACACACAGGTAAGAGTACACACCGGCATATTACATTTACTTAAAGACTCCTACCTCTCTACTGTCTGACTTTTTCCCCCAGTGTATGGTAACTGTGTTGTGACTTTCCCTTCCGTTTTCAGAGCTGTGGGCCCCACTGCGTGACATCTGCTTTGTTTCCCCATGGACTACAGCTGTGTGACAGCGGTTTGTTGGCATCACAATGTGAAGAAAAATGTTGCCACTGTCATGTCTAATACATTTGTTAAAATCACAGACAGACTCCAGATTGTTTATGTGCAATAAGTGTGTTTATTCAAGTGCTCTAATTTGGATAGGTGGTTGCAAATCGGTGAGGGGTGATGGTGGAGGATTGTCCATGGCAGAGTCCAGACTATCAGGTTCACAGGTGCATTGTCCAAATGCATGTGGGAAGTGGAGCAGGGGCAGTTTAAGGTTGGACAGGGTGACAATGTGGGACAGTGGGATGACAATCAGGGCGGTATCCTTTGCTGGCGGGGGTCTTGACATGTTACTCTGTCTTCTTCCTGGATCTCAGGGCCCGATTGCGGGGTGGTTCTCCTTCTGCAGGGGGTGGGGTTCTGGTGGCCTGTTGGTGTTGTGTCGGGCCTCCTGTCCACTAGCGCCGGCAGAGGTGGTAGCCAGTTCTTGGTCCATGCTATTGACAGGGGCCCTTCGAGGTGCCACAGTGTTCCGCAATGTGGTGATTAACTCATTCAGGGCCACTACGATGGTACCCATGACGGAACTGATGTTTCCGAGTTCCTCCCTGAACCCCATATACTGTTGCTCCTGCAGAAGCTGGATTTCCTGAAACCTGGCCAGGACTGTCGCCATCGTCTCCTGGGAGCGGTGGTATGCTCCCATGATGGAGGAGAGGGCCTCGTGGAGAGTGGTTTCCCTTGGCCTGTCCCCCCCCTGTCGCACAGCAGCCCTCCCAGTTCCCCGGTTTCCCTGAGCCTCCGTCCCCTGGACTGTGTGCCCACTACCACTGCCCCCAGGTCCCTGTTGTTGTTGGGGTGGTGGGTTAACCTGGGTTCCCTGTAGTGGTGGACACACCGCTGATTGACGTGTCCTGGGGACAGAGGTATGGGCCCGCTGGGTGGGTGCTGTGCTGGTGTTCCCAGAGGGGGGAAGGTCTGCTGTGGCCTGTGACTGTCTGAGGGGAACCGACTGTCCTGAGGTCCCCGATGGACCGGGCTGGTCATCAAGATCCAGGGAGACAGAGCTGCTGTCATCACTGTGGGCCTCTTCTGGGGGTGGAGTGGACATTTGTGGACCCTCCTGCGCGGTGACCTGGCGTTCGGGTCCTGCAGGGGTATAAAAGTATGGTTATTGCTTCTGTGTGTGCCAATGGCGTGCAATGGGTGGGTGCCCGTGTACCCCAGTGCTGGCATTGCTTTGTGGGGGCTGTTGTGACGGTGTTTTAGGGGGGGGTGATGGGTATGTGCATTGGGCATGCTTTGGTGATGGGTGTCCATGCTTTGTGGCCGCATGCAGGGCTAAGTTTTGGGATGGGTGGGTTGTGATGGTGAGACATTTGCAAGGGGTAGTTGTGATGGGGGTGAGGGTGGGGGTATGAGTTGGCATGCAGGTGGGGTGGGGGGGATGAAGTAGTGAAGATGAGACTTACCAGAGTCCATTCCTCCACCGACTCCTGCGAGGCCCTCAGGATGCAGGATGTTCAAGACTTGCACCTCCCATGTTGTAAATTCGGGGGGAGGAGGTGGGGGTCCGCCGCCAGTCCGCTGTACCGCGATGTTGTGCCTTGATACCATGGAACGCACCTTCCCCCGTAGGTCGTTCCACCTCTTCCTGATGTCGTCCCGATTTCTTGGGTGCTGTCCCACAGCGTTGACCCTGTCGACTATTCTGCTCCATAGCTCCATCTTCCTGGCAATGGTGGTGTGCTGCACCTGTGTCCCGAACAGCTGGGGCTCTACTCGTACGATTTCCTCCACCATGACCCTGAGTTCATCATCTGAGAACCTGGGGTGTCTTTGAGGTGCCATGGGGTGGTGTGGATGATGTGTGGGGTGGAGTGTGTAGTGATAGGTGGGGTGCTATTTAGTGGTGTGTTGTGTGAGGTGCGTGGAAGTTCTGTGGGTATTGGTATTGTGTGCCTGTGGATGCTTGGTAGTTGACTGTGGTGTCTCTCTCTGGTCTTCGTTCTGAATTTTTGGTCGTAGGGGTTTGTGGGTGATGTGGGTGTGTGTTTTATATTGTATTGGGTGTGTGGGAGTGGTGTGTGTATGTGTATCAGGTGTGTGTATTTCGAATTGTCCAATGTGGTAGTGTTTTATACGAGTATGTGTATTTCGACCGCGGCGGTGTGTACCGCCAATAGAATACTGCAGTTGAAAGACCGCCGCGTGGATTCGTGGGTCGTAATGGCATGGGCGTATTTCTGTTGCCGTGACGGTGGAGGTTTGGTCATCGCCAGTTTATCGCTGACCTTTGGTGTGGCGGACTTTTGTGGATGGCGGTATTTTGGCGGTTTGCCTAGTGTGGGTCAGAATGACCGTGGCGGTTTACCGCGACCGCGGCGGTGTTATGGCGGTCTTCTGTCTGGCGGTAAGCGCCTTTTACCGCCGAGGTTGGAATGACCACCTAAGTGTACGAGAGAGGACGTGTATGATGTCCTTAAGGATGGAACAGAAAATGAACATTACGATGTCCTGTTTAGCTTGAAAAGATAGCTGGAAAAAATATTACCATTTAAAACTACTGAATGTTAAGAAACAAGCTAGATATTAATCATCTAGGCACACCGTTATGCACACGTTATAGGTGCTAACGCGTCCTTCTATGTTAATTTATACACATCGGGACTCGTTTTAGGCCGATGAATCTTTGGACCCAGTGGTGAGACACCGTAAGACGAGATAACTGATTAATATACCCATCAATATGTCAATAATACTGTCAACATATATCACCACAATATATTTCACTTTAGACATTAGTAAACCTTCGGCGCAACCATGACCTTTCAGTCATAAATAACCACACCTTATTGAAGTTTTGTGAATTTTATTCCCTATTGATTACAATCTAATAGCAAATGTATTAATCTCAAAACCAAGAAGCAAAAGAGCATAGTCACAATGCGGCAACTATGATAAGGTTTCAACAATGCAATGATCACAAACATAAGATAGTAATAAGGAGGTAAACAAGTCAAAATGCATAGAACCTCTTATATGTCTTAGTTCAGCATAGCACCACGTCAGTCAAATCAACTACGTCAGTCAAAGTGAATGCCTCATCTAGCCACTAATTAGCCTCAGCATGTTGGGCTTCATGCAAAACTATTTAGAACATCAATTTGGAAAACATCTAACTAAGGTCTCTTATCAAAAATACACAGCAGTTGGTACCTAGAAAGAAAAGGCAAACAAATGAATTTCCATAAGCAACAGTATAATTACCCTCCTCGAAATAGGTCAGCATACAGGATCAGACTTCGTCTTCAGGACATCAGTTAGATCGCTGTCAATCTATCTAATCGAATAGCAGGGGACACTTCCCTCATAAGGAATAAAGTGTAATGGGCAGTCTATGGGTGAGGATGGTTTTGTCTAAGTCTCAAATCACCAAATAGAGTGACAGAGTTTCTGGATGCAATTGATATCATTCCCTACCTAATGCTCTCGAGTCTCCTGTGTCATGAGTTTTTATCCCTTTTTCGTAATACATTCCCCCAAAATTCTATTGGACAATCACTACACCCCACTATCTGTAACCTATCAAATTATACATTAAGTAATGCATTTGTCATTCTATGATAATTTTCATTCTTCTAATTGGTCTTCATAATTGACGTTTTTCGTAGGTGGCACATCCGGGGTTACTTCATTTTCTGGCACACTCTTCGGGTCAAGAGTTCTCTTTTCCGCGATTTAATGTCCTTGAAAGTGTCCATATTTGTTGCAAAGCCTATAATTTTTATACTAAAGCTGCTAGCATGCGGATGGGAACATAACTGTTAATGATACAATAAGCGGAGAAAAGAACAAATGCTGGGTCATGGCCTTTTGCGAATCAGCACACTGAAGAAACAGAAAAATATGCTTTAATATGAGAGCTACATAGCTAGTTTTCGACTCACACTAACTTAAGATGTATGAATTCTAATGCAATCTTTATATGTGTTAATATTTTCAGTTAGTCATAATACAAGCAATTAATTCTTACAGTCGACATTAGTTTATGCATGTGAAAAATTCTCCACGTTTAAAATACGTTTCAATGAATAATATTATTAATGCAGCATTGTTAAATATAAGCATTTCACATCTAAAATAGGTAATGTTTAAACTACGCTCTCTCAGTCCCTCCTCTGATGACGCTCGTCATCACTCAATCTTTTTCTTCTGATTTTAATTTTTCACCTTGCGCATAATACGCATTTCAACATCTTGCCCTTTATGTGAGCTTTCCCATATTTCATTGAACATTTTCTCTCTTTCACTTTCTTCATTTCTTCTGGTTCTTTTAGTCCAATTTCTTTTTATTTTGTCATTAATTTTACATGCCCCCCATAATCCTAATAGACAAATTAAAACAATTAATAGACCCATCATAATTTTTGCAAGTACCCCACTCCAAATGTTGGTAAACCAGCTTCCCACTCGGGCAATTCCTTTCCCAAATTTCTCCCAAACACCAAGTTCTTTCAGATCCTTCAAATCTGTACTATCTCTGGTAAGGTTAGTAAGCATGTTTCTAATTTTCTTACTGTTATCTGGAATAAATGAGCAACAATGACGCTCATTAAGCATTTTGCAAACACCTCCACTCTTTGCTAAAAGAATGTCTAAAGCAAGCCAATTTTGAAGAGTCATAGCTCATTCTGCAGCAAGTTCAGTATCCATCAGGAGTATAGCTCCTGTCAAATTTGTCAGCATGTTATCCACAATAGTAGACAACTTTTGAATTTTCATAGAATTCAAGATAACCCCTACTGATGGGATTATGGCTCCAAATATATCACCAATGACAGCCGCCACTGATTCTCGTTTTTGTCTAGGATGTTATAATTCAGACGTTTTAGGTATTTGTTTCAAGTCATCAATCTGGTATATCTTTGGAAATACTATTCCCAAATAACATGTCCCATACCATCCCTTAGGGAGACGGTAATATGCATTCAGTCCACAAATATAATAGATTCCAGGGATTGCTGGATCTTGTCCATTTAACATAAAGGTCCATTTACTCTGAAACAAAAACACATGCCTACATTCACTTGTACCCACAAACAAATTGTCTTGATCGGATTTTGGTCTATATATACAGAGCCTACCTACGTGTAATGCATCTATAGCTAATTTGCCTTGTGTTTTGATTGCAGTATAAGCATAATCATTTGCATAAGTACGTTTTTCTAGGCCTTTTTCTAACCTTTCTTTCAGTGCTTTGCGTCTATCATCTGTGTGATCTAAAAAGCTTTTCTCTACAGGAGACAATAAGCAAGTCAAATTGTTGCGATGTGCATAAGCAGTTCCAAATGTAAGTGTTGGCTCAAAGAATCCTCTAACTATTTTAATATCATGCTCTTTAGCTAATTTATTTAGGAATTCAATCACAGGCACAAAAAAAAACACAACATCCAAATTTGAATAAAAGTATTGCACATGCTCTTGATTATAGAATCTTGTTAATAGCAAGCTGCAACTAATTCCATAAATAAGAGGGAGGCTATGATAAGTAACTCCCTCCTGCACAGATGAAGGAATTTTAGTACATACATAACAATCTTTCGCATCCATACTTTCCACATACTCATTTAATAAGCGATAGAAGACATTAGTAGAAAGTTCCCCTTTTGCATTAGTTCCCTCATGCATATGTCTTGCGTCTTGCTCAAATCTCTCCCACGGTGATAGTTTAGTAGTGGTAGTTTCAGGTTTCGAAGTTGCATTAATAGTTTCTTTCTCTCTCCATGGCATTCCCACAATCACTCCCACAATCATTACTGCACATATAACACCTATTATAAGACCTAACCAACCACACACCTTACTTCCTTTGCTACTGTAAGCCATGTTTGTATAGAATCAGAATAGCAGATCAACAATCAACTTGAGAAGAAAACTCTTTTTGCGTATGTTACAGCGTCTTCACTCACTCCAGGACCCTTTTCGTCAATTCAGGTTAGCAGCTTGTCGTAATCAGGTTTCTTTAAAGTCAAATCCAGGTTTAGTGTCACTTTCCAGTAGTTTCTAAAGTCTCTTTCTCTTTTCAGTTTTCACGAATTCAATTTTAGCCGAGTTTCCCTTTGAATATCTTCAGGTACCGTAGTATTGGCCTGGTACTTCTCGATCAAAACAGAATGCTAAGAATTCTTGTTGCCATTCAGAGGTTGTAGCATATGCCCATTCAGGACCTGTATATCTTCTGTTTGCTATTCTTTTTCTTTTTAGCCTTCGTTCACCTTGTTGTTCTCCTTCACTCAGATCATCTGCTTGTAAAGTATCACTTTCTTCTCTTATTGTCTCATTCGATATCTCTCTTATTTTAGGATGTGACTTGTCTGGCCAATTATCGCCTCTATGTGTCTTGGTTCGGTGTTTTCCTTCAGGACGTTGGACAGCACCCTCCTCTTGTGATATGGTGTTTCCTCTTGACGGACCTGCAACTGGTTCAAGAGACTCTGACACGTTTTGATTTGTATCTACAATTTCTTCTTCTCTTTCGTCTTCTGGTTCTATGCTGAGTTCGGACTCTAATCCGTATTCGTCTACTTCTGGGAGAACCTCTCCTTGATTTAGTTCTCCTGCTGCCTCAACTGAGATAGGCACTCTGTCACCTCTCTCGAACTCATTGACAGTTTGAGGGAGAAGGCTGTTCTCAGTGGGCTCTCCAGTAGTCTCAGTTCCTTCTTGACTGATCTCTGACTCTGAGATTTCTCTTCCTGAAGTTGCTGTACCGGAAACTTCAAGTTCCTCTTCAACAGGACACGTTACCTTTTTTGTGTGACTGGCATGTATCCAGTTGGGAACCCCGGCACACTTCACAGCAGTGGTGGTCGTCAATATTACTTGATACGGCCCCTTCCAACGCGGCTCAAGACACGATTTTCTCACGTGCTTCTTGACAACCACCCAATCTCCAGCTTGCAGAGAGTGACCTGGTTCGCCAATTGGTGGCAACGCGTTAGCTTCCACCTGGTGAGAGAAAGAGCGAATCACGTCAGCCAAACCTTTGTAGTAATCCAACACCATATCATCTGTAATATTCACTAGTGCATTTGCAGGTACCGCTGGTAATCTCATTGCTCTGCCCATGAGGATTTCATGGGGGGACAGTCCCGTTTTCTTATCTGGGGTGTTTCTCATAGACATCAGTACTAGAGGTAAAGCATCTGGCCATTTCATGTTTGTTGCAGCACACATTTTTGCTATTCTTGATTTTAAGGTACCATTCATCTGTTCAACTAGTCCTGATACTTCAGGGCGATAGCTACAATGCAACTTTTGTTCAATGTTGAGTGCGGCACAAAGAAGTTTAATCACCTCATTGTCGAAGTGTCTCCCCCTATCTGATTCTATAGAAACCGGAAACCCGAATCTTGGTATCAGTTCTCTGAGTAGTAGTTTTGCAACTGTAAGACTGTCATTCCTACATGTGGGATATGCCTCAATCCAATGACTGAAAACACACACAATCACCAACACGTACTTCAATCCTCCACAAACAGGCATTTCGATAAAATCCATTTGCATTTTGTTGAATGGACCTCCAGCTCTCCCAATGTGGCTCAAAGTTACCACAGTCCCTTTTCCAGCATTCATCTGTTGACAGATGACGCACCTGTGGCAAGTGATTTCTGCGGCATGTCTGAATTTTGGATTGAACCAATCAATCTTAAAGGATCTAATCATGGCGTCTCTTCCTAGATGGGCCTGCCCATGGTATAACCGGGCAAACTGTGACAAAAGACTATTTGGCAGAACCAGTTTTCCCTCTTCTGAAACCCACAAATCATCTGCCCTTTGTACACACTGCATTCTCTGCCAGGAACGTTTTTCTTCTTTGCTAGCACGACTTTGTAATGTCTTTAGTTCGTCTAAGGTATCAACCACTCGTAATGCTAGACTTAAACTCATGTCGTTTTCAGGTTGTGGTAACAATTCCCACTGCTCTTTAAATGATATACAATTTAATGCACAAAATCTTGCGACCTGATCTGCATAGCTGTTTCCCATTGACACAAAATCTTGTGATCTGGTGTGGGCACTGCACTTCACCACGGCAATTTCAAGAGGTAACTGAATCGCATGTAACAAATCTCTTATTTGTTCGCCATTTTTCACAGGAGAACCAGAGGAGGTCATGAAACCCCTCTGTGACCAGAGTTGGCCAAAATCATGCACAATTCCAAATCCATATCTGCTGTCAGTATAGATAGTGACTTTCAAATTTACAGCTGCGTGGCATGCTTTTGTAAGGGCTATTAATTCTGCCACCTGTGCGGAAAACACTTTCTCGAGCCAGGAGGCTTCGACAATGCCAGTTATGGTACATACTGCGTAACCGGCTCTCAATGTTCCTGCTGAATCTCTTAGACAGGACCCATCAACAAACTTAATGCAATCGTTTTCTTTTAACTGGGTTTCCTGTATGTCTGGGCGAGGTTTGGTACAGAGCTCAGTCACCTCAAGACAATCATGCTCAAATTCTTCCCCATCTTTGATTTCTGTATTTTCATTGGGAAGTAAGGTTGCCGGGTTCAGCACAGTGCATCTCTTTAGTGTGACATTTGGTGACCCCAGTATAATCGTCTCATATCTAGTGAGTCGTGCATTTGTCATGTGATGTGTCTTAGTTCGTGTCAAGAGAATTTCAACTGAATGTGGAACCATTACTGTCAGGGGGTATCCCATGACTATGCCTTCACAGTGTGAAAGGCTTTGACCAACTGCTGCAACTGCTCGCAAACAACCCGGTAAGGCTGCTGCGACAGGGTCCAAGGTAGCTGAAAAATATGCTACAGGGCGATTTGCATCTCCGTGGACCTGTGTTAAAACAGACAAAGAACAAGCATCACGTTGATGACAGAACAACAGAAAAGGTTTTTCATAATCAGGCATTCCTAATGCTGGTGCCCTGCACATGCATTCCTTCAATTCTAGAAATGATTCAAGCTCCTCTTTTGTCAAAGTTATTGTATATGGTTCGTCCTTGACTTCTTTTCCTGTCAATTTTATTAAAGATTTTGAGATGATCGAGAAGTTGGGTATCCACTGGCGACAGTAGCCCACCATTCGCAAAAAAATCCTGACATCTCTTTTTGTTGTTGAGGGATTCATCTGCAAAACAGCTGTTATTCTTTCCTTTGATATTCTTCGGGACCCTTTCTCAATCAGATGTCCCAAGTATTTCACTTCTTTTTGACAGTATTGCAACTTTCTGGGTGACACATTGTGTCCATTCTTTCCCAGATGATTCAACAATGCAATGGTATCATATTTACAACTGTCTCTGGTTTTAGATGCAATCAGCAAATCGTCAATGTACTGCACAAGAGTCGAATTAAAAGGCAGCAAAAGAGGTTCCAAATCCTTTTTCAGTATCTGTTTGAAGATGGATGGTGACTCAGAAAACCCCTGAGGAATTCTGCACCAACTGTACACCTTATCCAGGAATTTGAAACTGAACAAAAATTTACTATCTTCATGAAGAGGTATCGAGAAAAATGCTTGTGATAGGTCTACTACAGTAACCCATTCAGCATCACAAGGAACCTGGAACATTATTACTGCTGGGTTAGGTACCACAGGGCAGCATTTTATCACAATTTCGTTTATTTTTCTCAAATCCTGCACAATTCGAACCTTCCCACAGGGCTTCTTCAAACCCATAATTGGAGAGTTGCACGGACTGCTCAAAACTTCTTTCAGGACTCCCTGTCTGAGAAAATCTGCAATTATTTGTGATACCTCAATGAGGACATCCTGGGTCATGTGGTATTGCGGTACTTGTGGGAACACTGCATTCGGCTTTATCTGAACCTTGACTGGTTCTACTCCCTTTATCAACCCTACTTCTTTCCCAGTCAAATCCCACACTTTCTCTGTTACGGTTCCTTGTAAATCAACAGGTAGGTCGATCAAAGTATGCATTGGGAATAAAGTAATCAAAGGGTAGTCTTCATTTGTCTCTCCTCCTTCCTCTATGCATTGACTCTCATCTCCCTCATCGTCACTGTTTGTTTGTACTTCTATTCCATCATTGGAACAGGTAATCGAACATTTTGTCTTACATAGTAAGTCCCTTCCTAATAAGGATACTGGGCTTGAATCACATACAACAAATCTATGCAGGCCTTGGAAATTACCAATTTCAACCTGCACCGGATCAGTAATCGGATTAGTCAGGTACTGGTTTGCCACACCAACCACTCGTATAGTATGCCCTGAGAGAGGTAATCTCGGGACTTCTGCACTTCGAACTATAGAGCGTGTAGCTCCTGTGTCGACCAAAAATGAAACCTTATAGCCCATTACTTTTCCCTCTACATATGGGCCTCTCTGATCCACCTCTAAAGATGCTGCAAGCCTGCACTCTTCACTATCTGAGCTGTCATCTGACCAATCCTCATTCATGCCACTTTCACCTCGTAATGGGAATTGTTGCACAGTGTTGTTTTGGTTGGTTACCTGGCCTGTGACCTGCTGAGGAAGCATCACCTGTTGCTGTCCCATCGGAGCCATGGGTAATTGCATTTGCTGTCTAGGCACCATAGGAATCTGCTGCTGCACTGGTTGCATTGACACTGACTGAAAACGCGGCATTTGCATCTGCTGCATGGGTTGTACCCCTGGCATTTGTACCAAATTATTCTGAAAATTTGGGTTTTGATGTCTCATTTTTGGACCTCGTGGATTTTGTAATGTACCGACATTAATGCTTTGCTGAACTGCACCATCCTGCATCATATTCGGACAATCCAGTTTCCAATGCCCCATGCCCCCGCACGCATGACATGGTGACATCTTTTTCATTCCCTGACCGTCGTTTTGAATAACAACATTATTCATGTCCGAACCGCGGTTCACAAACCCTCGACCTCTGCCTCTCGGCTGTACCTGAAACACACCATTCATTTGCGGTTGTTGCTGTATCATTTGCTGAACTCCATTCCCCTGTATTCCAGCTTGTGCAGCCCTTATCTGCATCAGCATCACTTTCTCCTTCAACTTTTTCTGCTTCAACTCAATCTCATCACTACAGTATTTTGCATACTGCAACACTTCATCAATCGGTTTAGCTTGCCAACAAATCAAATGATTCTTAATCATCTGGCTGACCTCCGGCCTCAGCCCTTCGACGAACCTAAACACAAGGTGATTCGATAGTCTCAGTACCACTGTAATGTTTGAACGCTTTTAATAATCTCTCGTAATACGCATGTATTGACTCCTTAACCTCTTGAGAGGTCCGGTCGATTTTCTGCCAATCGGTCACCTTTGGCGACACCTTTTGTTTCAAGAACTCAATTACTTTATGATAATATTTCATCACCTCTTCTGAAGGTGCTCCAGTCACCGTATCTCTTGCCGGCTCCTTCGTGGGCCAATCTACCTCTCTCTTGCACTCAAGCCACAAATCTGGCGGAACAATAATCTCAAATAAAGTATTCAAGTCTTCCCAGAGACACTTTGCAAGCTTCACGAACCTATCCGTCTGTTGATACCACTCGATCGGCTTTTCTCTTAGCCTAGGATAATCATTCGTAAAGGATAAAATGTCTCCTCTAGTCCATGGCACGTGTACCAAAACACCACCAGCTGTCTCTCTCATAGGTAAGATTTTTACTGAATCTAGATTAGGTGCGGTCCCAACTTTATTGGACCCTGGGCTATCTCCCTTTCCCTTATCTCTTTTCTTTGCCCATCGGCCTTCCCATTTCTCTAATGCACCCCAAATCTGTGCACTTTGCAACAATTCTCTCAGGTGTGCCTTCATGCCTGCAGATCTCATGTGTTCAAAATCTTTGGAGTCAAAATCTAATCTGTAACTTCTTTTCAAATGTTTAGTGTTTCCGATATCAATATTGTATTTGTCTGCCAAAATTCGCTAATCTCTGATGTACTTTGCCTACCTCTTTGGTAATCTTGGGGCATAAGTACCTCAATTCTGCCTCAGTGTATGATTCCAACCTATTTACTCCCATTGTTCCTTCTACTAACTCGGCAGCTTCTGCCCCTAGTCGTACAAAATTCAAGTATTCATCTTGTTTTTCTTTATCAGGTTCGACTGTGGTCACTGTAGTCTTTTGTGAGGTACAAGTTTTTTCTAACCACTCATTTAGCTGTTGTACTGTAAAACCCTGCAGTGAAATGTTCCCTGCATGTATCATTGGAGAGTGTGTAGTATTTGTACTCATGGTTTGGGGAGTCAAAACTCCCAACCCTGCTTGACGCATTGCTTCGAGAGGTGCCCCTACTGGACTAAGGTCCATTAAAGATCTCTGTGGCTCATTGGCTTGCTCTCCAGGGGCCATTATCTGTGGAGTCCCCATAGGCCCTCCTCTTATCGCTTCCTGTGTCATCACTCCCTGTTCACACACCCCTGTTTTACCTTGTGCATATAACGGCACTGGGGGACCAACAGTAATAGGTAGTGATATAGCAGCAGGTGTCTGACCTGGACCCAGACTCCTTGGAGCAGCAACACCATAGGTCTGCTCCAGTGTACCCGGTACAGGTACTAACGGTGGTCCTGCTACAGGGTTATACCCAGATATCAGCTGTGGCGGTTGAGACACTAGTTTCGGGGTCGATTCAATCTGTATTAACTTTGGCTTTGTGTATATCGGGTCTGGCGGCACTATCAAGTTTGTAGTAGTCTCAAGCACTGGGACATCAGGGTAAATTCTTTTTATCTGTGGTGGAGGCTGCAACTGTATCGGCAAGTCTGGTGCAGTGGGTACACTGACACCATTCTGTATCAAAGCCGTATCGCTAGTCTGTACTGTATCAGTAACTCCCTTCTCCTGCGTCTGGTTCTCAGGGTCCAAGCTAGTACTTGGAGCACTGTCACTCACCGCATATGGTGGCGGACGATCATGTAACAATCTATCCATGAATTCCTCATCATCTGAATCATCTTCCTCTTCCCAGGACCTTTTATTTTCTTTAGTTTTGCCTGAATCTCTGTCGGTTTTACAAGAGGCTTTCTTTCCCTGTGTCTCTTCTCCCTGGGTTATTGCTGGGAATAACTTCAACCCATCTACGATTCCCCTTCCCCACATTTTGCTCTCGTTGTCCCACCTAGCCTCGGCATATGATTTTTCTGCCCTTTTCAACCTTCTCTGAAACCTTTCTTGTCTATGTTTAAGGGCCATCAAGTCCCAAATCGCCAAAGCCTTGTACTGTGCCGGTCTCGGAGGTGGCTTCTGTGAGCTTAACATCCACCTCAGGTTTTCTAATACCTTTGGATTAAACGTCCCATGTTCTGGGAACGCTAAATACCCTTCTTTTTCTGTTAATTTGCGCCACTGTTTCATCCATAAACAAGGTGCGACACCTTTTTCTTCCATCACTATGTAAGCCGGAGTACCCTCAGGTGGTGTAGTTTCACCATCAGTTGCTACAATATATACATCTCCTTTTAGAGCGCTTTTGAATGCCTTGACAAAATTCATTTTTGCAATTCTTTATTTCGTATTTAATTAGAAATGGCTTAGTTCCCAGGATACTCTTCACCTGCCCTTTCTCAACCTATTGCCTCTCACGGACGGCAGCCAATCCGTGCGCGACCCCTCTCGGCATCTGACCTATCTCAGCGCGGCACCACTGACGTCACACTCACACACACTGCAGCTGACAAAGTCTTGCGGCTCGCCCACTCTTCACTGACCCCTTACAACTCATACAAACTAATGCAAATTATTGCGAGCACCTTAAAATGACAACACAAATCTGTCGGTTTACTACAGGGAGGGTAACACATTTGCTTCAGAATTTTACAGAGATTTCACTTGAAGCCTCGGCCGCTACTCTCTCCTTCTCAGTTCCCACATACGCAAGCAGAATTCGACCTGCAAATCCTACTCTCGACTTGTCAATGACTCCTTCTAGTGCACTTTAGAATTTGTCAAATCTCCATTGAAGGTTTCACACATACATCATAACTCAAACTCGACTTGTCAACCACGCCCGATTGACCTATTAAACCGCACAGATTACAACATAAACCACATTTATCATCATACTCCGGAGTCTTAGACCTCAACAGGTCCGTACACGATAGTCAACCACGTGGATAATTTTGAGCAACAAGCGCTACAGTCACATGAAGTATGCCAACTTCCCTACTCTCATACTGTGGAGTAAGCCTACTCCTGCTAAACAACACTTAATTTGGCCTAAATACACACAAATTTTCACAATCACCTGCAAGATGCATAAGCTTAAGCAAGCGCAAAGACCCTAACCACACATACCATGGCGCCGAGAACATTCCCAACTCATTTAGGCAAGCTCCGAGATCCCGGGAAAACCATGGCGAACCTAGCAACCCATCATCTCTCCAAATTGCATTATCACAGAAAAACAAATTAAACAATGAAACTCCGTCCCAGGGCCCCCAAGGGCCAAACCGTCGCTCTGCTACCAGAACTGCTAACGCGTCCTTCTATGTTAATTTATACACATCGGGACTCGTTTTAGGCCGATGAATCTTTGGGCCCAGTGGTGAGACACCGTAAGACGAGATAACTGATTAATATACCAATCAATATGTCAATAATACTGTCAACATATATCACCACAATATATTTCACTTTAGACATTAGTAAACCTTCGGCGCAACCATGACCTTTCAGTCATAAATAACCACACCTTATTGAAGTTTTGTGAATTTTATTCCCTATTGATTACAATCTAATAGCAAATGTATTAATCTCAAAACCAAGAAGCAAAAGAGCATAGTCACAATGCGGCAATTATGATAAGGTTTCAACAATGCAATGATCACAAACATAAGATAGTAATAAGGAGGTAAACAAGTCAAAATGCATAGAACCTCTTATATGTCTTAGTTCAGCATAGCACCACGTCAGTCAAATCAACTACGTCAGTCAAAGTGAATGCCTCATCTAGCCACTAATTAGCCTCAGCATGTTGGGCTTCATGCAAAACTATTTAGAACATCAATTTGGAAAACATCTAACTAAGGTCTCTTATCAAAAATACACAGCAGTTGGTACCTAGAAAGAAAAGGCAAACAAATGAATTTCCATAAGCAACAGTATAATTACCCTCCTCGAAATAGGTCAGCATACAGGATCAGACTTCGTCTTCAGGACATCAGTTAGATCGTCATCAATCTATCTAATCGAATAGCAGGGGACACTTCCCTCATAAGGAAGAATGTGTAATGGGCAGTCTATGGGTGAGGATGGTTTTGTCTAAGTCTCAAATCACCAAATAGAGTGACAGAGTTTCTGGATGCAATTGATATCATTCCCTACCTAATGCTCTCGAGTCTCCTGTGTCATGAGTTTTTATCCCTTTTTCGTAATACATTCCCCCAAAATTCTATTGGACAATCACTACACCCCACTATCTGTAACCTATCAAATTATACATTAAGTAATGCATTTGTCATTCTATGATAATTTTCATTCTTCTAATTGGTCTTCATAATTGACGTTTTTCGTAGGTGGCACATCCGGGGTTACTTCATTTTCTGGCACACTCTTCGGGTCAAGAGTTCTCTTTTCCGCGATTTAATGTCCTTGGAAGTGTCCATATTTGTTGCAAAGCCTATAGTTTTTATACTAAAGCTGCTAGCATGCGGATGGGAACATAACTGTTAATGATACAATAAGCGGAGAAAAGAACAAATGCTGGGTCATGTCCTTTTGCGAGTCAGCACACTGAAGAAACAGAAAAATATGCTTTAATATGAGAGCTACATAGATAGTTTTCGACTCGCGCTAACTTAAGATGTATGAATTCTAATGCAATCTTTATACGTGTTAATATTTTCAGTTAGTCATAATACAAGCAATTAATTCTTACAGTCGACATTCGTTTATGCATGTGAAAAATTCTCCACGTTTAAAATACGTTTCAATGAATAATATTATTAATGCAGCATTGTTAAATATAAGCATTTCACATCTAAAATAGGTAATGTTTAAACTACGCTCTCTCATAGGTATCTTCCTGTTTAGGTAGCCGCTACAACATGGTGGCTTATAGTGATATCTAGTATGTTAAGCCTACTCTTAGTTGCAGCGTCCTATCACGATATCTGGAGTGCGTTGTCCGTACGTCGCTTCATAAAGGACCTCATGACCTAGGTTTGGTGTCCTACTTCTTGAAGCCATAACAGAGAGCCTGTAGGTTTGATTTACTGTTTCCCTCCCTGTTGCCGTCACAAGAAGCTTGATTGATCTGAGGACCAAGGTTTTTCATTATTAGGTAAGATCACCTTTTGAGAGCGGGAGTTGACTTGCGGCCAAAACGGTATTTCTACACAGTAGTATATGTCTACGTGGTGTGATCTATTAGGCTAGCGATACCTAGGGCCGTGCCATCTTAGTGTCACGTATATCATGCGATAGAGAGCTTTTTCGAAGCTAGCTAAACATGGCCCATCCATCTTGTACTTGGACGAGTGGCATTTTGTTTTGTTTATTTTCTTGTGTTTCAGCTAGAGATAATTTGTCTGTTTTACTACATGGCTAGAACTGCTTTTTATTGAGCACAGGGACCTGAGGTACACACTGGGGACTGGAGCCAGCCGGCAGGTTTTCTAATCTGTATGCCATAGCTACGATTCGCCCGGATAATGACCCGTCATAGATGAAGTGCGAATCATATTGCGGTACGTTATCTGTCTGACAGGCTCCTTTAAACCTTATGTCTGCTATGCGATATGCATCGGCAAGGACCCAGTTATTCGATATCATGGCAGGAGGAGGGAAAATTAGCTGACCAATTTAGATGCTAAATGAAGGTGTTGCGCAGAGGCAGGCAGAATCGTAGCACTAATATAGTAACATGTATAACGATACTGGATACCAGTACTCGATCAGGTGCCTGTGAATCGACACTAGGAGAGATAACCTGAGTTTGTGTTGTAATACAGCATAGGGATAGCAATAACTCACTCAGAAACCTCAGTGTTTCAGGCTTGAAGAGGAGGCCTTTGTTTTTACCCATATTGAGGCCTCTAAAGTACTGTCTGGAGGCACCCGTCCATAGTTCGTAGCAAAAGCCATTGTCTTGTAGTTGTATGACAATTTCTCTCTGATGTTTTACCATGTATAGGATACACTAAAGACGCAACCAAGTAATGCTGGACATATTCCAAAGGATAACACTATCCTCCAAATAGGAGGTTTGAACGTAATAAGCACCTTCCAATTCCATTCTGACGGGTATAGTTTAGGTGTAATTAATTTTGTGTATTCTGCGCAGCTAATCACCATTCGTTGTTGGATTCTCCTAAATATACTCATGTTGCTTACATCCCTAGCTACCATTATAGGACATATACTTTGACAACAGTATCCTGGAAGGCCTTCGAAATAGAGGACGCATCGTTATACCATCATAGCACAGGAATGTTTCAGTCCCCACGATTCAGGTTGTTTATATTTTCATATATAGATTCTAGTTAGACTTTTACACATGCATGTAAGAGAAAGGTCACTGTGTTTACCTATTTTCCCAGCATGTGATTGGCACTTAGGGGAAAAAAGGTGAATTGGACTTTTTTTCCTCTCTCTCCTTTGTATTTTGTGGGTTTTCAGGCGCTATACATCTTTTTTATTCAGTATCATTTGTGGCTAAGGGGTAGAGGCTTTTTTATATCTTTTCTGTGCAGGATTCATTTTTGGGATTTCTTCCTTCTTAAAATTTGATTTTTGATTAACAACATATGGTTGGTTTGACTAAAGTTTCTTATATCCCTTTTTTTATATATGCATTTTCTGCAGCTATCCCCTACATAGTCACCGTCTTTGATCTGTAATAGCAGGTGGTCCTGAAGAAGGTAGACATTTAACTACAAATTCCCCTGAAACGTGTGTTGACTAGTTCCATGCAAGACTTCAGCCTGCAACACAACAACATTGAAATAGGAGTGCTTTTTCCGTTGTATTTTTTAGTGTATGTGATGAATGGCTGTGTCTGGTAAGAATGGGATATGGGAGTGAATGAATGTTTAAGTGTGTAAGGAGAAAGTGGAGTGTGTTGCTTTATTGTGGGGGCCAAAAAACGTATATCTGCAAAGGATATTCACATCTGTACAGTCTGCTATATATCAAATATGTATGATTTTGTTTATGATGTAATGTGATTTTAAAGGACATGATGTAAAAAAACACTGAATCAATTGAATAGCAGAATGAGATGCATTATATGGCGAAAAAGAAATTGTTTTGAGTATGAATGTTTTTTTTTTAAACAGTAATAAATCAATGTAATAAGGGTAATTTGGATTTATAATGTTATGGTGTGTGGTCAGACCATTGAGCTTGTAGTAGCCATAAGTGAGTAAATAAAGGTCAAGGGGTTATTTGCATGTATATTGATCTGGTATGTGTCACCAGCATGATGTATGAGGCCATGAGGCCCAGCAACCGGAGTCATTCCCACCAAAATCCAGGTTAGAGGTTGAAACATCGGTATCATAGCCTGGGTATCATAGACTCACCGCTTGGGAGGATAAGCCTGAAACTGCACTCTGCCAGAACAGCTCTGATGAAATTGTGTTTGACAGAGGGAGTCAGGTGTGCCTTTAGCTCGTTTATAGTGAACCCCAGCGAATGCAGGAAGTCCGCTGTAGTCTGGAGGTGGGAGATGACAGCCTGGGGCATGCCCGCCTTTGAAAGCCAGTAATTGAGATAGGGGAAGACTGAAACCCCTGATCTGCACAGATGAGCTGTGACGACTGCCATCACCTTGGTTAAAATGCCAGAGGGGCCGCCGGTAAGGCCAAAAGGGAGCATGGTGAACTGAAATCTGTAAATTTTCAATGTTTTCTGACTAGATTACAGTCACAAAACAATGATACATCTCATACTGATTTGGAAAGGACGCCCATAACAGGACCCTTCCAAATTGCAAATTGATATCCATTTGCAATCCCATTTTAAAAGTCAGGCAAAGTTTACTGACTCCTAAAATAGGTTTAGTTCTTTGTAAAACCTTACAAAGGCATCTATTTACAGAATTGCAAAAATTTGAAACTCAATAATAGGCTTGTAAGTCAGGACCATGGTTCTGAAATGAAAAATGGGGACCTCAAGTTCCAGAATAAAATATAATAGAATGGGTTGTAAAAGAAATGCTTAAACAGAAAACCTGTTCTTCTTGTGACATAGTGTCGTTTGTGCATTCTGTAATAACTGGATGCTTAGACCATATCACTAACATTAATTGCAAAAGCTTCACATGCGATATAGCCCTAAAGGAGTGGATCCTAACCTGTGGTTCGGGAGCCCTGTTAGTCCGCGAAGCCTCCTCCGGGGGTCTGTGAATGTTTATAAAATTAACCAAGATTTGCAGGTTAACAAAGTGTATATAAATAAAGTGTCTATATGTCAGTTGAAAAATATAAAACGTACTGTAAATGTAAAGGGATTTGAAATTGAAGGCTAAAGTACCCGCAAATTGATTTGTGGGAGCACTGCAGGTGCATCAAACAGAATATAGTATAGATGATGTGTGACTTCTATTGCATTTAGAAAAGATCCAATCTTCCTATTAATTTTATTTTTATTTTTATTTCATTTGTTTGCAGATTAAATAAAATCTGATATCCTTTGTGTATGTTTGATGAAATGCTTGTTTCTGTATTTTGTGTACACTGTTTTGCCGAGATTCAGCTAATGATTCATTGGGGGTCCCCTGGTTCCAGCAATGACAAAGTGTGGGGTCCACAGAAGTAAAAAGGTTGGGAACCACAGGCACTAAAGGAAAATTTGGATGCATCAAGCCTCAAAGCACTGCATATGACAAACCTGCCTATGTGGCTGAAAAGTAGATTTTATATCTTGAGAATGAGGCAGTACAATATGAAAATCACATTATTACTGTACCAGCAAAAGTAACTCTCTTGTAACTCCCAAGGTGACTTTCATTTAAAAGCTGAAAGCCTTCTCGCTTCCCTAATGAGGCTTCTCTGGTCTCCCTTTGGGTAGCCTTCCACTATTTTTATACTGTGAGCATCTGTATTTTCTTAATCTTTTCTCCTGATTACCCTTCACTCTAGCATCTTTTATTTTTTTGTCGCCTGCTGTCTAACCAGGCTGCATCCAAGTGTGTTTTTAGGTCGAACGTAAGCGTTCAACCTCATGTATACTTTTAGTATACTTCTTATGGCTTAAAGCGAATTTCATTTGTTGGTTGCAATGTCCTTTAAAAATTCTTGCTCGCTAGTGGTCAGTTTTGCCTTTTTCTCTCTCCTATTTCTGTTTCAGAGCAGTGACCAACTACTGTATTATTCCACGTTGGTTTCTGTTAGAAATGGGGTCTTTGGTTGGCAGTTAGGTTACCCCTGGTCCAAGCAAAGACCCTCACTCTAGTCAGGGTAAGTCACACACAATCCAAATTATACTGTGCCCACCCTCTGGTAGCTTGGCACTGAGCAGTCAGGCTTAACTTAGAAGGCAATGTGTAAAGTATTTGTGCAATAAATCATACAATATCACCATATAGCACCACAAAAATACACCACACAGTGTTTAGAAAAATATATAATATTTATCTGGTTAAATGCAGGTCAAAACGATCAAAGATGCAATAAGTAAATGTAGAGATATCACTGAAAAGTGATATAAAGTGTCTTAAGTCTTTTTAAAGCAAACAAAGGCCCTCATTATAACCCGCTGTGCTGACGGCCGGCAACATACCGTGACCTCAGCGGTATTCTGCTACGGGTATTATGACCCACACTGAGAATTCCACCACTATACAGACACCCACACAAGTCCGCCAGCCCAAAGGTCAGTGATAAACTGGCGATAGCAAAACCCACACCATTACAGCAAGAGGAATACGCCCACAGCATCACAACCCACGAATCACCGCAGCGGTCTTTCAAACGCAGTAAACCATTGGCGGTACACACCGCTGAGCTCAAAATACACACACATTTAAAAAACGACACCACATCGGACAATTAAAACTACACACACCTGACACATATACACACACACCACACCCACACCACTATAAAACACCCACCCGCATTACCCACAACACTTTCTACGAAAAAAGATAGCAAACAGAGAGAGACAAGCCAGGAGCACCCACTCAATCAGAGGCACAGAACACCATCCACGCACATCACAGCATACACCCCAACACATCATCCCACACATCCTCACACATATCACTCACACCACATCCATGGCACCCCAAAGACACCCCAGGATTTCAGAGGAGGAGCTAAGGGTCATGGTGGCGGAAATCATCCAGGTAGAGGCACAGCTATTCGGATCACATGTGCAGCAGACGTCTATTGCAAGGAAGATGGAGCTATTGTGGAGAATCGTGGACAGGGTCAACACCGTGGGACAGCACCCCAGAACAAGGGATGACATCAGGAAGAGGTGGAACGACCTACCGGGAAGGTGCGTTCCGTGGTTGCAAGACACCAGGTACCAGTACAGAGGACTGGCAGTGGATCCCCACCTCCTCCCCCACAACTAACAACATGGGAGGAGTAAGTCTTGGCAATAATGCAACTTGAGGGCCTCGCAGGTGTAGCAGGAGGACTGGACTCTGGTAAAGTCAAATCTTTACTGATTTATATCCCCCACCCTATCTGTATGCCATCACAAACTCCTACCCCTACCCTCACCCCCATCACTCCACCACCTCAAATATACCCCACCATCACAACCCACCCATCCCAATACCAAGCCCTGCATGTAACACCAATGCATGGACCCCCAACACGGACCTGCATGGATACCCATCACCACAGCATGCCCAGTAGAGAGGCTCACCCAGCCCACAAAATCACCCCTCACAGAAGGCCAAGCTGACGGGTAAATCACAATCATACAGGGAAACACACCCATGCACAAGATGGCACACGCAGATACAATAACACTGCATTTGCATCCCCACACGACCCATACTCAACGTCACCGGAGAGGAGGTGCCTGCTACATCCAGTCCCGCCCCTGAAGAGGCCCACAGTGACGACAGCAGCTCTGCACACCTGGATCAGGATGAGACCAACCTGCCCCATCCGAGACCTCTGGACAGTCGGATCCCCTGTCACAGTCCCAACCCACCACAGACACTCCCCCCCAAAAAAACACCACCACAGCACCCACCCAGTGGGCCCATGCCACTATCCCCAGGACACCTCAATCAGTAGTGTGTCCACCACTACAGGGACCCCAGGCAACCCCACAAACCCAGGACGATCAGGGACCTGGGGTCAGTGGTAGTGGGCACACGGTTCAGGGGACAGAGGCACAGGACAACAGGGAAGCTGGGAGGACTGCTCTGCGACAGGGGGAGGACAGGCCCAGGGAACCCACTCTCCACAAGGCACTCTCCAACATCCTGGCAGCATACCACCATTCCCCGGAGACGATGGGCCAGATACTGGCCAAGTTGTAGGAGTCCCAGCGCCTGATGGAGGGACAGTACCTGGGGATTAGGGAGGACCTATAAACCATCTACCACCATCCTGGTCACCATTATAGGGGTGCTGGCTGACATGGGCAAGACCATCAGGGAGGTAGTGGCACACCAAGGGGTCCCTGACACTAGCCACACCGAAGAACAGCCCTCCACCTCTGCCGGTGCTAGTGGACAGGAGGCCCCGCCACAGAAACAACAGGCCACCAGCACCCCACCCCCTGCAGAAGGAGAACCACTCCGCAAACGGTCCCTGCAATCCAGGCAGAAGCCAGAGAACAATGCCAAGACCCCCACCAGGAAATAGGACTCTCCTGATTGTCACCCTTCTGTCCCACTTGGTCACCCTGTCCACCTTGAACTGCCATTACTCCCCTTCCTATGCCCCATTGGACAATGCACCTGTGATACCAAGAGACAGGACTCTACCCTGGACTTTCCTCCACTATCAGCCCAGCCCATTGCGCATACCCCTCTACTGATGAGCACTTAAATAAACATCCTTTGAACAAATTGTACTCTGGAGTCTGTCAAATGATTCACATGTGTATTAGTACAACACTATCAAAGCATTGCAACTCAAATGTACAGTGAAATATACTTTGAAATGGCCTTTGGTGGGCAGCAGTACACATAGCAGGAGCCAGAGTGGGGCACAGAGATCTGAAATTAGAGATGCCAAAGGGTGCAGTCAGTGGCCATAGACATAGGGAAACAGGCTGCCATGTACAATGTCCAACAGAAAACTGAAATGTAAAGTGAAGTTACAGTGTCTTACCTGTGTGTCACTTGAAGTACTGCTGAATTATATTGCTTCTGTTGTCAACATCTTCTTCCTCTGCCTCCTCTTCCTCACTGTCCACAGGCTCCACCGCTGCCACAAGACCATCTAGACCGCTGCCACAGGCACATCCTCCAGCAGAAAAGGCACCTGGCCTCTCAAGGCCACGTTGTGCAACATGCAACGATGATCTGGCACACCTTCTTGGCTGAGTAGTACAGGGAGCACCTGTCAGATGGAGGCACCGGAACCTGGCATTCAGGAGGCCGAAGGTCCTTTAAATAATCCTCCTTGTAAGCCCATGTGCCTCATTATAACGTTCCTCTGCCCTTGTCCTGGCATTCCTCACTGGGGTCAGTAGCCATGAGAGGTTGGGGTAACCAGAGTCACCTGCAAATATCGAGGGACAACTGTTAGACACACACTAACCCTTAGGGACAACCCCATACCCAGACACCTACTCATACTGTGTGGGGACCTTGGGCTCACCTATTAGCCACACCCGGTGCCTCTGGAATTAGCCCATCACATATAGGATGCTGCTATTCCGCAAGATAAAGGCGTCATGCACAGAGCCAGGATATTTGGCATTCACATGGGAGATGTACTGGTCCGCCAAACACACCATCAGCACATACATAGAGTGATAGCTTTTTCTATTCCTGAACACTTGTTCATTTCTCTGGGGGGGGTGGGGGGGGAACAAATGCCACATGTGTACCATCAATGGCACCAATGATGTTAGGGATATGTCCCAGGGCATAAAAGCCAGCTTTCACTATGGCCAAATCCTCCACCTGGGGGAACACGATGTAGCTGCGCATGTGTTTCAGCAGGCTCGACAACACTCTGGTCAACAAGTTGGAGAACATTGGGTGGGTCATTCCTGATGCCATGGCCACTGTTGTTTGGAAGGAACCACTTGCCAGGAAATGGAGCACTGATAGGACCTGTACTAGAGGGGGATACCTGTGGGCTGGCGGATAGCTGACATCAGGTCTGGCTCCAGTTGGGCACACAGTTCTAGGATTGTGGCACAATCAAGTCTAGGTTTTGATAATGTGTCTGTTCTCCATTGTCGCAAGGTCCACCAGGGGTCTGTACACCGGAGGATGCCGCCATCTCATATTCAGCCTCAGCAGTTGAAGCCTATGGAAGAAAAAGGTGAGCAGAGGGTCATATTCACACACCTATTGCACTAATGATGATTTGTTTACTTTACAGAAACAAGATGTGAATCCGACAATCAGTTGTTGTGCCAATGTCTGCTGTGAGGCAGTTAGGTGCCATGCCCTGTGCCCCCCTGAAATGACAGCTGCCTGACCTGTGAAGAGGGACAGGTGTAAATGAGGTAATTGCACTGGCGTTGTGCGCTGTCGCGGTAGGCAGTCGAAGACCGCTGCGCAACTTCGCATTGGTTATCATTGGGTCCTATGGGTTCCAGGAGCCAATGGTGATGTACACCGCGGTGACGGTATGCACCGCTGCGGACGTCACCGCCATTTTCTATCTCCTCACTCACTTGCTACCTGACCTTCAACAGGAGAGGACCTACACTGTAAGTGCTGCTGTGACCTGTGTCTAGAAGCAACAATGGCTCATGTGTCTGGGGAAAGGGCCTCTGCCTTCACTGCGGAGGAGTTGGAGAAACTGGTTGATGGGGTCCTACCTCAGTACACGTTACTCTACGGTCCTCCAGACAAACAGGTGAGTACACTGTGAGCATAATGCGTGGGCCATGAATGTATGGAGTGCTGTGTATGTAACCTACGTGTAGGGGGGGGCAGAGGTGTCCTAGCCAGAGTGCTGCATGTAGGGTGGTCAATGTATGTGCGTCTGGGGATGGGAGGGATATGGTGGGCCATTACTGTGACGGTCCGGATGGTTGAATAATTCCCTTTTCTGCTGTCTTTTCCATGCAAATCAGCGGCCACCAGAAAAAGGGCATTTGGCGTGCCATCGCCAAGGAGGTGCAGACCCTGGGGGCCTTTGACAGGCGGCGCACCCACTGCCGCAAGATGGCCTCACAACGAGGAAGGGGTGCCCGTCGCACCATGACCCCCATGATGTTCCACATCCGCACCCGATGTTCCGGATAGGCAGTGGCCTATCCGGAGTTGCTTGGGCGCTTGAAGGCATCACAGCAGCCACAAGGGGGTGAGTACAGATTCTGAATCCTGACTTTGAGCTCGTTAAGAGGTACCTTGGTGGCGGATGTGGGCTTTGGGTGCCCCTAGACCAGGGCGAAGATGGCAGGGTAGGTCCCTTGTTAGGCAGGCTCTGAAGCACTCCTACCCCAATAGTGTTAGTGGGCATCTACTACTGGGCAGGGTCCTGTGGGTTTCAGGTGTGCAGCTAATGGCGTTGTGGCGAGCGTGTTTCCCGTGCCCGCTCACCCAGGAAGGTGGGCATCTCCTTTGCCCCAGGCACCTCACGCCCTGCCCTAGTCAGCTCTGCTGCCCTCGGTGAGGAGGCTATTGACCTCCTGAGATCCCTCACATTTGGGCAGTCAACCATTCTGACTGCCATCCAGGGTGTCGAGAGGCATTTGCAACAAACAAATGCATACCTAGAGGGCATTCACTCTGGCGTGGCGGCCCAACGGAGAGCATTTCAGGCTCTGGCCTCCGCACTGATGGCAGCCATTGTCCCTTTCTCTAGCCTCCCCCTCCAAATTCCTCTGCCCTGTCCCAATCCCCTCAACCCCAGCCTATCCCAAGCACACCTTCAGACCAGCATTCACCCAAATCACCACATAGAAGTGGCTCAGGCAAACACAAGCACCACACATCATTCCATAGGCACTCACATAAACACCATCCCCAAACAGACACAACAACATCCACTGTCTCCACTGTGTCCCCCTCCTCCTCTTTGTCCACCTCCCTCCCAGTATCGTCTCCACTCACACCTGCATGCACTATATCCTCATCCACTACCTCCATCACCAGCACGCCCATCACTACTCATCCCTCAATGGCAGTCACCACCCCCACATCCATGCACACCTCTCCTGTGTCCTCTCCCAGTGTGTCTGTGACCCTCCTCCCAAAGTACCCAAACGCAAGCACCCACCCACCCAACAGCCACCCATCTCACAACAGCATCCAGCCCATGCACATTCACCCAAACTCAGCCGACAGACACCTCCTACAACCACCCCCTCTTCCTCCACTCCAAAACCCTCTCCCTCTTCCCGTCCCAGTGTGTCTAAAAAGCTTTTCCTGACAAACATGACCTCTTCCCTATCCCCCCATCCTTCCCCTCGGGCCAGGGTGTCCAGAACCCAGGCCAACACCTTAGTCACCAAGTCGGCATCCGCTGTGGTACCTGCAACTCACAGAGGCTCAAAAGGGGCACCTGTCAGCCCAGCCAGTATACCACCAACCCCTGCAAAGGACAAAACCGTTCCGCCACCTGCCAAGGTGAAGAAGGGGACAGCATGCAGCAAGGGCAAGGAGCATGACCCACCCAGCAAGGCCTCCTCCAAAACTCCAGCTGCCAGAGCCAAGGTCACAACAGCATTTGCTAAGGTGAGGAAGGGGCAGAAAACCAAAGGCAAGGCACTTCAGCCGTCGGAGGCTGCAGGTGAAGGCCTGGTGCCCACCAGCTCAACCGCCAGCCCCGCCACCTGCACCATGGGCAGAAACCGCCAGCAGCCCCGCCGCAAGCACCGCCACCTGCACCGCCACTAGCACTACTACTGTCAGCAGCAGCATCCCCAGTGGGCAGCCGTTGAGGCTGCAGGAGAAGGGCTGGAGCCTCCTTCCACGACTGGCAGCAACAGCACCTGCACCACGGCCAGCACCGCCAGCAGCCCTGCCGCAAGCACCACCACCTGCACCGCTGACAGTAGGACCACTACCAGCAGCAGTAGCCCCAGTGGGCAGCCGTCTGAGGCTGCAGGAGACGGGCTGGAGCCTCCCACCACCACTGACAGCACCCCCACCATCCCCAGCTCTACCACCAGTTTCCATCCTTAGCAGCCGCAGGATGGAGTGTAGCCTCGCCTCCATGCACTATCATGCAACCTGGTCCCTGCAAATTTCGTGCCTCAGACACCCAGGTGAGGAAATGTGAACTGCCACACCCCAAGTGCTGCATCACTGGGCACAAGGCCCCCTCCAGAACCAGTGGAGATATGCATCCACTCACCCCCTCCTTGGCAGGATGAAGCACACTGGGCACATGCCCCCTCCAGAACCAGTGGAGCTATGCATCCGCTCACCCCCTCCTTGGCAGGATGAAGCACACTGGGCACATGCCCCCTCCAGAACCAGTGGAGATATGCATCCACTAGAGAGACTGTGGCCGTGCACTCCCCAGGACCAAACAGTGGGCAAACCACCCACTTGAGAGACTGTGGCCTTGCACTCCCCAGGACCAAGCAGTGGGCAAACCACCCACTAGAGAGACTGTGGCCTTGCACTCCTCAGGATCAAGCAGTGGGCAAACCACCCACTTGAGAGACTGTGCCCTTGCACTCCCCAGGACATTGCTGTGGGCATGGAGCTCCCTCCAGGAGCAGTGGAGTTGTCCCATCTTCCGGCTGAGGTGCCCCCCCTTCCCCATCCCCCTGAGGTGCCTGTGTTTTTTCGACCTGATGCCCCTGCAGTGTTCTCTCCGTATTGAGGCAGGAGTCAAGTGTGGGCTTGGCCCATGAATTTTGGGCCAGTGGCCCACGGACATTTGGAAAGGACAATGTGCGGCTTTATGTACATATTGTATATTTTTGTAAATACTGTTTTTCTATTTGTTATGTATATCTGCCTATTTCTAATATATCACTGATTTAACTCAATTCCTCTTGTCCTTGCGTTCATCCATGGGGTTACGGGGTGTAAATGTAATGTTGTTGCATGTGTTTGTGTATATGGTGTTTTGGGTGGGGGTGTTGCGTGTGTGTGTCACGCTCTTTTTTCACGCCTCCTCCCCTGTGTACTAGGTGCAGTACTCACCGTGGTCGTCGCCGCCGCCTTTGGTATTCCTGGTAGATGAGGCGGTAGAACACCCCAAGTGCTGCATCACTGGGCACAAGGCCCCCTCCAGAACCAGTGGAGATATGCATCCACTCACCCCCTCCTTGGCAGGATGAATCACACTGGGCACAAGGCCCCCCTCCAGAACCAGTGGAGATATGCATCAACTCAGCCCCTCCTTGGCAGGATGAAGCACACTGGGCACATGCCCCCTCCAGAACCAGTGGAGATATGCATCCACTAGAGAGACTGTGGCTGTCCACTCCCCAGGACAAAACAGTGGGCAAACCACCCACTTGAGAGACTGTGACCTTGCACTCCCCAGGACCAAGCAGTGGGCAAACCACCCACTTGAGAGACTGTGGCCTTGCACTCCTCAGGACCAAGCAGTGGGCAAAACACCCACTTGAGGGACTGTGCCCTTGCACTCCCCAGGACATTGCTGTGGGCATGGAACTCCCTCCAGGAGCAGTGGAGTTGTCCCATCTTCCGGCTGAGGTGCCCCCCCTTCCCCATCCCCTGAGGCGCCTGTGTTTTTTCGACCTGATGCCCCTGCAGTGTTCTCTCCGTATTGAGGCAGGAGTCAAGTGTGGGCTTGGCCCATGATTTTTGGGCCAGTGGCCCACAGACATTTGGAAAGGACAATATACGGCCTTATGTACATATTGTATATTTTTGTAAATACTGTTTTTTCTATTCGTTATGTATATCTGCCTATTTCTAATATATCACTGATTTAACTCAATTCCTCTTGTCCTTGCGTTCATCCAGGGGCTGCAGCAACTCCAGGCCAAGATTAAAACTATCAAGGCCTGGCAACCACCTAGAACACAGACTGAAGTGAGAGCCTTTTTAGGCCTCACTGGGTACTACCGCAGGTTTGTCAAGGCCTATGGTACCATTGTGTCATCCTTGACAGAACTTACTTCCAAAACGCAACCTAGGTTGGTGAATTGGACAGAGGCTTGTCAGAAAGCCTTTGATTCTCTGAAGGAAGCCATGTGCACACCCCCGTGCTCAAAGCCCCTGACCACTCCCAGAATTTATTGTGAAGACAGACGCTTCAGAGAATGGCGTAGGTGCTGTCCTAGCACAGGTAAATGTCTTTATTAGCAGGAGACTATTACCACGGGAACAGAGATGGAGTGCTATTGAGAGAGAAGAATTTGCTGTGGTCTGGGCACTGAAGAAGCTGAGACCATACCTGTTTGGGACTCACTTCCGGGTTCATACAGACCACAGGCCCCTCAGTTGGCTCATGCAGATGAGGGGTGCGAATCCTAACCTCTTGAGGTGACCACGCCATTGCTGATGGTCTATCCAGGTACTTCTGCCTTAGCGATGAGAGTTCCCAGGGAATGGGTAGCTCTCCCCACTTTCTGCTGGGGGGTACACATGTTAGACCTGACAGCCTTAGGGTGGTCACCCCTAACTTTTTGCCTGCCTCCCTCCACTTTTTAGATGATGTTTTTGCTGGTTTTAAGACTCTGCGCACTTTACCACTGCTAACCAGTGCTAAAGTGCATGTGCTCTCTCCCTTTAAACATGGAAACATTGGATTATACACAATTGGACTATTTAATTTAGTTATAAGTCCCTAGTAAGATGCACTATATGTGCCCAGAGCCTGTAGATTAAATGCTACTAGGGACCTGTAGCACTGATTGTGCCACCCACTTCAGTAGCCCCTTAACCTTGTCTCAGGCCTGCCACTGCAAGGCCTGTATGTGCAGTTTCACTGCTGATGGGACTTGGCGTTTAAAAGTAGTTGCCAGGCCTAAAACTCTCCTTTTTCTACATATAAGACACCCCTAATGTATGCCCTATGTAACCCATGGGGCAGGGTGCTGTGTAGGCAAAAGCCAGGACATGTACCTATGTAGTTTACATGTCCTGGTAGTGTAAAACACCTAAATTCATTTTTACACTGCTGTGAGGCATGCTTCCTTCATAGGCTAACATCGGGGCTGCCCTCATACATTGTTTGAGTGGTAGCTGCTGACCTGGAAGGAGTAGGAAGGTCATATTTACTATGGCCAGAATGGTGATATAAAATCCTGCTGACTGGTGAAGTTGGATTTAATATTACTATTTTAGAAATGCCACTTTTAGAAAGTGAGTGTTTCTCTGCACTTACATCTTTCTGTGCCTTATAATCCACATCTGGCTGAGTTTAGTTGACAGCTCCTTGTGCATTCACTCAGACACACCCCAAACACAGGATACTCAGCCTCACTTGCATACATCTGCATTTTGAATGGGTCTTCCTGGGCTGGGAGGGTGGAGGGCCTGCTCTCACACAAAGGACTACCACACCCGCTACTGGGACCCTGGCAGACAGGATTGAACTTAAAGGGGACCTGGTGCACTTCTAAGCCACTCTTTGAAGTCTCCCCCACTTCAAAGGTACAATTGGTTATATAAACAGGGCCTCTGCCCCTTCCAACTCAGACACTTTCTGGAGAAGAAACCTGTAACCAGAACCTGCATCCTGCCAAGAACTGCCTGGCTGCCCAAAGGACTTACCTGACTGCTTTCTGTGAAGGACTGCGGCCTTGCTGTTACTCTGCTGTCTTGCTGCTCTCTGATTGTAGTGAAGAAGTGCTCTCCAAGGGCTGGGATAGAGCTTGCCTCCTGTTCCCTGAAGTCTCAGGACCAAAATGACTTCATCTCTATAAGAAGGACTCCTTGTGTGGGGAAATTCTACGCACAGCCTGCCAGAAACGATGCACAGCCTGCACCGCAGTGAGAATTTAACTGCACGCCAAACTGGAACGATGCAGCCCGACTTCTCAATGAGAAGATCGATGCAGCACCAGCGGAAATTTGACGCACGGCCCACTGGATCGACGCACAGCCAAGCTGGAACAACGCAGCCTGATTTCCAGAGAGGAATCGATGCAGCACCTGCAGTGCGGTAGAAAATTAGACACAGCGCACGCCGGATCGACGCAGCCCCTGTGACTTCGTCCTGCCAGTGCAGGAAATCCATGCACCATTTCCGGGGCATCTGAAAACCCCCAACCCGAAGAGGATCCATGACCGAGCGCCTGAAATCGACGCACAGCCGTCCCTGCGTGAAAACTAAACGATGCATCGCCGTGTGCGGCCTGAGAAAATCTGCCCACACCCCTTTGTTTACATGATTCTCCTCCTCTGTGGTTCTTTGCGGAGACTTTTCATGCGAACCAGGTACTTTGTGCTTGAAAGAGACTTTGGCCCTCATTACATCTGTGGCAGTTGGTGTTAAAGCGGCAGTAATACCACCAACAGGCCAGCGGTAAAAAAATGGGATCACGACCATAGCGTAAACCGCCAACACAGACAGCCACTTTAACACTCCGACCGCCACGGCGGTAGCAAAAAACACCACGGAGGTCACCACCAGCAGACAGGCGGAAGACAATGTACTGCCCACCCCATCACAACCCGCCAATCTGCCAGCTTTTCTGGGGCGGTGCCATCAAAAGCACGGTGGAAACAGAACACTGAAAGGAAACCACTCACCTCTCGACACTCCACGAAGAACCAGGACGCCATGGAGCCCGAGTTACAGGTCCGCCCATGCTGGTCTACCTACCACATAACTTGGCACCACATTCTTGGGTATACAAACCTTTTTCTCCCAAACAGGTCCTGCATGTATGCTGCCACCATCACTGCTAGACTCAGACTGTCTCGCCTTGACCTCCAGTTCCTTGTGACTCAGTTCATGAGCCAGCAACAGTTTTTTCTCAGCCAAGGCTCTCTCAGCTGCAGCTTCAGCTCTCTCAGCTTCAATCTGTTTGGCTGCTCTTTCAGCCTCAGCTTGCCTGGCTTCTCTCTCTGCTCTCCTTTCCTCCTGTTGAACCTCAATTTTTAGCCTTGCATCTGTAATTGAAACGCTCTCCTTTCCTCTGCGGTCAGGCCTTGATCAGAGACACTGCTCCCTGGTTTGGCAGGGAGCACAATTGCAGTGGTAACATTATCCATGATGGCAAAAAATCCTCTGGGGAGCCATCTTCTGGCTCCTCCTCTTCAGCATCCTCCTCTGAATGGGCTTCTGCCTAGGCCCTCAGTGCCATTTGAAATTCCTCCTTTCTGGAGGCACCTTGGGTGGGTAGTTTTATATCCCTGCAGAACCCTTCCAGCTGTTTGACAGTATATGTCTCCAACAGGTCCAAATCTCCTGCTTGAGACCCAGCCTGAGACATGTTGAGTGAGGATTTAGTCAAAAATTGACAGGAAAAATCGAAATTGCAAAAGGAGATAAAAATCAAGTTGACCTTCAACTGTGGGTAGGTAGTGAAATACTTAGCTACTGTATGTCAGTGCACAAATACAAGTCCTATCCTCACCACTGATCACCAATGTTAGAAATGGGGTCTTTGGTTGGCAGTCAGGTTAACCCCTGTCCAAGCAAGGTCCCTCACTCTAGTCAGGGTAAGTCACACACAATCCAAATTATCCTATGCCCACCCTCTGGTAGCTTGGCACTGAGCAGTCAGGCTTAACTTAGAAGGCAATGTGTAAAGTATTCGTGCAATAAATCATACAATACCACCATATAGCACCACAAAAATACACCACACAGTGTTTAGAAAAGTATATAATATTGATCTGGTTAAATGCAGGTCAAAACGATCAAAGTTGCAATAAGTAAATGTAGAGATATCACTGAAAAGTGATATAAAGTGTCTTAATCTTTTTAAAGCAAACTATGGTGGTCATTACAACCCTGGCGGTCGGTGTTAAAGCGGCGGTAAATTTGCAATTACGACCGTGGCGGAAACCGCCAACAAAGACAGCCACTTTAACACTCCGACCGCCACGGCGGTACAAACAGTGCGACGGACACCGCCAACAGACAGGCGGAGAACAAAGTATCGCCCACAGTATCACAACAGGCCAATCCGCCACCTTTTCCGGGGCGGATTCACAGCAGATAAAAACACGGCGGAAACAGGATTCCGAAGGGAAAACGCTCACCTCTACACACCCCACGAGGAACTAGGACACAATGGAGCCGGAACTCCAAATTCTCCCTGCAATAGTCTTCCTGCTTCTCTACCAGGAGCACGAATGCCGGCGGCGAAAACCACGGTGAGTACTGCACCTACGACACAGGGGAGGGGGGAGGGAAAAAACAGGGACACACACACTCAACACCTCCACCCCCACCCTCTACAACACACACACTAATACATGCAAAGACAAAAGGAAATAAGTGTAACCATAGAAATATATTAAAATCAAGTATGCAAACATATATATATATATATATATATATATATATATATATATATATATATATATATATATATATATATATATATATACACACACACACCATCAGCAAAATATACACCAAGCATAGTAGTCCAGGTAGTGCTCCAATTAAGTCCGTGGAACACTGGGCCCACACGATATGGGCGAGGCCCACACAAGATCCCCGACCATGACAGAGAGAACACTGCAGGGGCATCAGAGAGCAAGAAAACAGGCACCTCAGGGGGAGGGAAAGGGGGGGCACCTCAGCCGGTTGAGTGCACAACGCCAAATCCAAGAGGGCCACATGCCCACTGTTCAATCCTGGGGAGTGCAAAGCCACAGTCTCTCAAGTCTCTACAGTGGGTGGGTTGCCCACAGTTCAATCCTGGGGAGTGCAAAGCCACAGTCTCTCAAGTGGATAACAGTCTCCACTGGTTCTGGAGGAGGCATTGTGCCCAGAGTGCTTCATCCTGCTAAGGACAGAGGTAGTAGATGGATCTCTCCACTGGTTCTGGAGGGGGCATGGTGCCCAGAGTGCTTCATCCTGCTAAGGACAGAGGTAGTGGATGTATCTCTCCACTGGTTCTGGAGGGGGCTTTGTGCCCAGAGTGCTTCATCCTGCTAAGGACAGAGGTAGTGGATGTATCCCTCCACTGGTTCTGGAGGGGGCTTTGTGCCCAGAGTGCTTCATTCTGCCCGTGACGGACTCAGTAGCGTCAGTGCCCTTGGCGCTCATGGGCCAGCGGTGCTTGAGGCGGCGGTGCCCTGTTCAGCGGTGCTTGGAGCGGCGGTGCCCTGTTCAGCTGTACTTGAGGCGGCGGTGCCCTGTTCAGTGGTGTTTGAGACAGCGGTGCCCTGTTCAGTGGTGTTTGAGACAGCGGTGCCCTGTTCAGCGGTGCTTGGAGCGGCGGTGCCCTGTACAGCGGTGCTTGGAGCGGCGGTGCCCTGTTCAGCGGTGCTTGGAGCGGCGGTGCCCTGTTCAGCGGTGCTTGAGACGGCGGTGCCCTGTTCAGCGGTGCTTGGAGCGGCAGGCTCCTTTGCAGTGACTCAGCTGATGGCGTTCCTCTCTAGCCCAGCGGGGCTTGTGCTGGCGGTCCTCTCTAGCCCAGCGGGGCTTGTGCTGGCGGTCCTCTCTAGCCCAGCGGGGCTTGTGCTGGTGGTCCTCTCTAGCCCAGCGGGGATTGTGCTGGCGGTCCACTCTGTCCCAGTGGGGCTTGTGCTGGCGGTCCTCTCTGGCCCAGCGGGACTTGTGCTGGCGGTCCTCTCTAGCCCAGCAGGGCGTGTGCTGGCGGTCCTCTCTGGCCCAGCAGGGCTTGTGCTGGTGGTCCTCTCTGGCCCAGCGGGGCTTGTGCTGGCCGTCCTCTCTGGCCCAGCGGGGCTTGTGCTGGCGGTCCTCTCTGGCCCAGCGGGGATGATGGCTGTGGCCACCTGGGCAGTGGGGATGATGGCTGTGGCCTCCTGGGCAGCGGGGATGATGGCGGTCTCCTCCGCCGTGCTGCTCTTTCCAGACTTTCCTGCTTTCTTGTGGCCCTTCCCCACCTTGGAAGGTGCTGACTCAACACTCCCACCGGGACCCCAGGGAGCGGCTTTGGTGGCTGGAGTCTTCCCCCTCTCCCGCCGGGCACTGGCCAACTTCTGATGCTTCACAGGTGGGGGACTGTCTGTGCTGTGGCTCCGTGCCACACTGGCTGCCCTGGTGGCCGGTGCACTCCAGATTCCGGTGACTACAGGCACAACTGGTCCCGGAGATGTTGTGGCTGAGGTGCTAGTTCGGGACCTAGGAGACGGACGGGGTGGGGGAGGTGTGGGAAAGAGGTCAAGGTTGGACAGGAAAAGTTTTTTTGACACACTGGGACGGGTAGCTGGAGGGGGTTTGGGAGTGGAGGAAGAGGTTGTGGTTTTAGGAGGTGTTCGTTTGGTGTCTTTGGGTGAAGGTGCATGCGCTGGAGGCTGTCGTGAGGTGGATGGCTGTTGGGTGGGTGTGTGCCTGCGTTTGTGTATCTTGGGAGGTGGCGTCACAGACACACTGGGAGAGGACACAGGGGACGTGTGAATGGTAATGGGGGTGGTGACTGCACGTGAGCGGGGTGTGTGGTGGTGGGTGTGCTGGTGATGGCAGTAGTGGCTGTAAATGTAGTGCATGCAGGTGTGAGTGGAGACGAAACTGGGAGGGAGGAGGGAGACGAGAAGGAGAGGGACACAGTGGAGGCAGTAGATGTTGGTGTGTCTGCATGTGTGTGATGCTTGCGTGAGTGCCTGTGGGATGTGTGGTGCTTATGTTTGCCAGAGCTTCCCTTGTGTGTTGACGTGTGTGCATGCTGGTCTGAAGGTGTGCTTGGGATAGGCTGGGATACAGGGGATTGGGTCTGGGTGGAGGAAGTTGGAGGGGGGAGGCTAGAGACGGGGACAATGGCTGCCATCAGTGCTGAGGCCAGAGTCTGAAAATCTCACTGACGGGCCGCCTGACCAGAATGAATGCCCTCCAGGAATACATTAGTTTGTTGCAACTGCCTTTCTACACCCTGGATGGCATTCAAAATGGTAGACTGCCCAACAGTGAGGGACCTGAGGAGGCCAATGGCCTCCTCACTGAGGGCAGCAGGGGTGAATGGGGCAGGGCCTGAGGTGCCTGGGGCAAAGGTGATGCCCACCCTCCCGGGTGAGCGGGCACTGGTCAAAGGCTGAGCTGCTGCTGGGAGGGCGGTGCTGGTAGGGGGGGTGGCGGCTGTACCTGTAGATGCGGGGGGCACAGATGTTGCCGCCACAACAAGGGAGCTCCCATCAGAGGACGAGTCTGTGTCGCTGATGTCAGCTCCTGTCCCTGCCGTGGAGCTCCCCTCGCCCTCTGTCTCACTGGTGAACTCCGAGTCCGTAGTTTTGCCCTCCAGGGCCATGTGGGATGCAGCTCCCTCCTGCTCCGGTGCCACTGCTCCTCCGCCTGATGATGCTAATGCACACAAGAACAGGGAGACCACAAAAAGGGGGGGGACGACAGAAGAAAGACATGTTGAGTGCATGCATTACCGCTACCATTGGCAGACACGACAGACACAGAAGCCCCCTGCACTACGCCGCGCTCTTGGGCTCCACTATTCAATTCCTGGCAAGTGGCCTACTAGGCTATGGACGACATCTGCACACATGGATGACACAGAGGCATGACTAGGTGTACTTGGCACTCTACAGAGGTGGGGTGGGGTGCCACATGGCCTGCCTTACGGAGGGACCTTGCCTACTAAAATCGCCCTGGCCTAGGGAAACCCACAGCCCACCTCCCCCACCCAGACACCTCCAATGCGCGCAAAATCAGCAGGATGAGAGTGTACTCACCCCCTTGTGGCTGCTGTGATGCCCTCAATCGCCCATCCAACTCCAGGTACGCCACCGCCAGAATCCTGAACATCAGGGGGGTCATGGTGCAACGGGCACCCCTCCCACGTTGGGAGGCCATCCCCAGCTGAGCCTCCGCCGTCTTCTTGCTCCAGCGGCGAATGTCCTCCCATCTTTTCCGGCAGTGGGTGCTCCATCTGTGGTAGACCCCCAGGGTCCGGACGTCCTTGGCAATGGCATGCCAAATATCTTTTTTTCTGGTGGGCGCTGACCTACATGATTTGTACAGGGGGAAGAGAAACTTATTACCAACTGCACCATCACAGTCATTGGCCACCATCCCTACCCTTGGCATGTGGCACATGCACTCACCGTTGTTTCATGCACGCCGCACTCTCCCCCCTTCCTTCTTACATCCACCCCTCTCCACACAGGCATAGCCCATACAGCATGCTCCCAGTGTACTTACCTGTTTGTCTGGAGGACCGTAGAGTAGCGTGTACTGGGGGAGGACCCCATCCACAGGTTTCTCCAACTCCTCCGATGTGAAGGCAGGGGCCCTTTCCCCAGACACTCGAGCCATTGTCTCTTTCAGACCGAGGTCATAGCAGCACTTGCAGTGTAGGTCCTCTCCTGTCGAAGATCAGGTATCGAGTGATTGAACAGATAGAAAATGGCGGTCACGTCCGCAGCGGTGCGTACCATCACCGCCAGCGTACATCGTCATTGGCTCCTGGGACCCATAGGGTCCAATGTTAACCAATGCAGCATTGCGTCAGGGTCTTCGACCACCTACTGCGACGGTGTACAATGTCAGCGCAGTTACCTCACATCCAATTGTCCCACTTTACAGGTCAGGCAGCCGCCATTTCAGGGGCCCACATGGCTTCATTTTTAACTGCATCACACATACCTAGGCCTGGACTCAACACACATACAGGCCACTTTTTGGATTAGGAATCGTGTTCTGTGTAAGCTGTGGGTACGTACCTCTGAGTTGTTTGACTCTGTGCTCGCTGTTGTCCTTCATAGGCACCATCCACTGGGACATGTGAGGAGATGGCGGCATCCTCCGGTGTACCGACCGTTGATGGACCTGTCGACAATGGAGGAAAGACATGTGATCATCACCTACAGGCTTGACCGTGCCACAGTCCAGGAACTGTGTACCCAGCTGGAGCCAGACCTGATGTCAGCTATCCGCCATCCCACAGGAATCCCCCTCAAGTGCAGGTGCTGTCAGTGCTCCATTTCCTTGCAAGTGGGTCATTTCAAACAACAGTGGCCATTGCATCAGGGATGTCCCAGCCTATGTTTTCCAACGTGTTGTACAGAGTGTTGTCTGCCCTGCTGAAACACATGCGGAGCTACATCGTTTTCCCCTCAGATGGAGGATTTGCCTACAGTGAAAGGTGATTTCTATGCCCTGGGACATATCCCCAACATCATAGGTGCCATTGATGGGACACATGTGGCTTTGGTCCCCCCCCCCAAGGAGTGAACAGGTGTACAGAAACCGGAAGAGTTATAATTCGATGAATGTACAGATGGTATGTTTGGCCGACCAGTACATCTCCCATGTGAATGCCAAGTTCCCTGGCTCAGTGCATGACGCCTACATCCTGCGTAATAGCAGCATCCCTTATGTGATGGGTCAACTCCAGAGGCACCGGGTGTGGCTATTAGGTGAGCACCTGGAAGCAAGACAGTGGGAATGATTGTCTGGGTCTGGGTATATCCCTCCAGGTTAGTGTGTGTCTAACAGTTGTCCCTCGCCATTTGCAGGTGACTCTGGTTACCCCAACCTGTCATTGCTACTGACCCCAGTGAGGAGTCCCAGGACAAGGGCAGAGGAACGCTACAATGAGGCCCATGGGCGAACTAGGAGGGTGATCGAACAGACCTTCGGCCTCCTGAAGGCCAGATTCAGGTGCCTCCATATGACAGGTGGATCCCTATTCTACTCACCAAAGAAGGTGTGCCAGATCATCGTGGCCTGCTGTATGCGTCACAACTTAGCTTTGCGACGACAGGAGGATGGTCCAGATGGTGGTGTTGTTGCAGCTGTGGAGCCTGTGGACAGTGAAGACGAGGAAGCAGTAGAAGAAGCCATGGACAACAGGGACTCAGTGATCCATCAATATTTCCAGTGAAACACAGGTAAGAATACAAACCTGCCTACTACATGTATGTCAACACTACTACCTCTCTCCTGTCTGTCGTTTTCACCCAGTGTATGGTCACTGAGTTGTCACTTCCCTTATGATTTCACAGATGTGGGTCCCAATGTGTGACATCTGCTTTGATTCCTCATGGACTAGAGCTGTGTGACATAGGTATGTTGACATTACAAATGAAAGAGCTTTTGCCACAGTAATTGCTAATACAGTATTCCGAAATCACAGACTGACTCCAGATTGTTTTGTGCTTTGAGGGTGTTTATTTTAGTGCTCAATATTGGAGGGGGTAGCAAAATGGTGAGGGGTGATGGCGGAGGAATGTCCATGGCAGAGTCCAGTCTATTAGTCTCACAGGTGCATTGCCCAAATGGGCATAGGAAGTGGAGCTGGGGCAGTTTAAGGATGGACAGTGTGACAAAGTGGGACAGTAGGATGACATTCAGGGTGGTCTCATTTCTTGGCGGGGGTCTTGGCATCGTTCTCTGTCTTTGTCCTGGATCTCAGGGACCATTTGCGATGTGGTTCTCCCTCTGCAGGGGGTGGGGTGCTGGTGTGGTGGTCCTGTTGCAGTGCCTCCTGTCCACTAGCGCCGGCAGAGGTGGTGGGCAGTTCATCGTCCAGGCTAGTGTCAGGGGCCCCTTGTAGTGCCACAGTGTCTCTCCTGGTGTTGAGTACTTCCTTCAACACCCCTACGATGGTGCCCAGGGTGTAATTGATGGCTCTGAGTTCCTCCCTGAAGCCCAAATACTGTTCCTCCTGCAGGCGCTGGTTCTCCTGAAACTTGGCCAGTACCGTTGCCATCATCTCCTGGGAGTGGTGGTAGGCTCCCATGATGTTGGAGAGGGCCTCGTGGAGAGTGGGTTCCCTGGGTTTGTCCGCCCCCTGTCGCAAAGCAGCCCTCCCAGTTCCCCTGTGTTCCTGGGCCTCCGTCCCCTGGACCGTGTGCCCACTACCACTGCCCCCAGGTCCCTGTTTTTGTTGGGGTGGTGGGTTAGCCTGGGTTCCCTGTAGTGGTGGACACACTGCTGATTGACGTGTCCTGGGGACGGAGGTATGGGCCCGCTGGGTGGGTGCTGTGCTGGTGTTTCCAGAGGGGGGGAAGCTCTGTGGTGGCCTGTGACTGGGTGAGGGGAACCAACTGTCCCGAGGTCCCCGATGGGTCAGGCTGGTCATCTAGATCCAGTTGGACAGAGGTGCTGTCATCACTGTGGGCCACTTCTGTTGGTGGTGTGGACATGTGTGGACCCTCCTGTCTGGTGACGTTGGGTAGGGGTCCTGCAGGGGTATAAGAGGATGTTTATTACACATGTGTGTGCCATGGTATGCAATGGGTGGGTGACCGTGTACCCCAGTGCTTGCATTCCTGTGTGGGACCTTGTGTGATGATGGTTTAGGGGGGTGTATGGGTATGTGCAGTGGCCATGCTTTAGTGATGGGTGTCCATGCTTTGTTGTTGCATGCAGGGCTTGGTGTTAGGATGTGTGGTTTGTGATGTTGGGACATTTGTGAGGAGTTAGAGTGATGGGGTGAGGGTGAGGGCGGGGGTATGTGCTGGCATGCAGGTAGGGTGGGGGATGTAATAGTTAAGACGTAACTTACCAGAGTCCATTCCTCCACCTACTCCTGCGAGGCCCTCAGGATGCAGAATCGCCAAGACCTGCTCCTCCCATGTTGTTTGTTGTGGGGGAGGAGGTGAGGGTCCGCCGCCAGTCCGCCGAACCACTAGGTGGTGTCTTGAGACCACGGAACGCACCTTCCCCCGTAGGTCGTTCCACCTCTTCCTGATGTCCTCCCGATTTCTTGGGTGCTGTCCCACTGCGTTGACCCTGTCCACTATTCTTCACCATAGCTCCATCTTCCTTGCAATGGAGGTGTGCTGCACCTGTGATCCGAATAGCTGTGGCTCTACCCGGATGATTTCCTCCACCATGACCCTGAGCTCCTCCTCTGAGAACCTGGGGTGTCTTTGCTGTGCTATGGGGTGTTGTAGGTGATGTGTGGGGTGGTGTGCTGATATGTAGTGATGTGTAGTGTGAGGTGCGTAGAAGTTATGTGGGTGATGGTGTTGTGTGCCTGTGGATGCTAGTATTGTTGATGGTGGTGTCTCTCTCTGGCCTTCTCTCAGTAATTGTGGTCGTAGGGGTTTGTGGGTGATGTGGGTGTGTGTTTTATATGTTTTATATTGTTTTGGGTGTGTGGGAGTGGTGTGTGTATGTGTATCAGGTGTGTGTATTTCGATTTGTCCAATGTGGCTGTGTTTTGTATGTGTGTGTGTATTTTGAGCGCGGCGGTGTGTACTGGCAATGGAATACCGCAGTTGAAAGACCGCCGCGTGGATTCGTGTGTCGTGATAATGTGAGCGTATTTCTGTTGGTGTGACGGTGGAGGTTTTGTTTTCGCCAGTTTATCACTCACCTTTGGTGTGGTGGACTTGTGTGGGTGTCTGAATATTGGCGGATTCTGTGCTGTGGGTCATAATAGCTGTGGTGGATTTCCGCGGCGGTGTGTTGGTGGTCTTCTGCACAGCAGTAAGCGGCTTTTACCGCCAGTGTTGTAATGACCGCCAAAGTCTCTTTCAAGCACAAATTACCTGGTTCATGTGAAAAATCTCCGCAAAGAACCACAGAGGAGAAGAAGCATGGAAACAAAGGGGTGTGCAGTGATTTCTCAGGCTGCACACAGCGATGCGTCATTTAGTTTTCACTACCGGAGCTCGTCGTGGATCCTCTTCGGGTTGCAGGATTTTCGAGATGCCCCGGGGACGGTGCTTGGATTTCCTGAGCTGGCAAGACGAAGTCACAGGGGCCGCGTCAATCCGGTGGGTTTTGCATCACATTTTCTACTGCACTGCAGGCGCTGCGTCGATTCCTCTCTGGAAGTTGGGCTCCATCGTTCCGGCTCTGCTGTGCGTTGATCCAGTGGGCTGTGTGTCAAATTACCGGTCACTACGCTGGCACTGCGTCGATCTTCTTGTTGCGAAGTCAGGCTGCGTCGTTCCGGTTTGGCGTGCAGTGAGATTTTCACCGCAGTGCAGGCTGTGCGTCGTTTCTGGCAGGCTGTGCATCAAATTTCACTGCACAAGGAGTCCTTCTTGTAGAGATGAAGCCTTTTTGGTCCTGAGACTTCAGGCAACAGGAGGCAAGCTCTATCCAAGCCCTTGGAGAGCACTTCTTCACCACAGCCAGAGAGCAGCAAGGCAGCAGGGCAACAGCAAGGCAGCAGTCCTTCACAGAAAGCAGTCAGGTGAGTCCTCTGGGCAGCCAGGCAGTTCTTCTTGGCAGGATGCAGGTTCTGGTTACTGGTTTCTTCTCCAGGAAGTGTCTGAGTTGGAAGGGGCAGAGGCCCTGTTTATATACCCAAATGTGCCTTTGAAGTGGGGGAGACATCCAAGAGTGGCTTCGAAGTGCACCAGGTCCCCTTTTAGTTTAATCCTGTATGCCAGGGTCCCAGTGGGAGGGGGGGGGGTGACAGTCCTTTGTGTGAGAGCAGGCCCTCCACTCTCCCAGCCCAGGAAGAACCATTCAAAATGCAGATGTATGCAAGTGAGGCTGAGTATCCTGTGTTTGAGGTGTGTCTGAGTGAATGCACAAGAAGCTGTCAACTAAACCCAGCCAGACGTGGATTGTAAGGCACAGAAAGATGTAAGTGCAGAGAAATACTCACTTTTTAAAAGTGGCATTTCTAAAATAGTAATATTAAATCCAACAATGTATGAGGGCAGCCCCGCTGTTAGCCTCTGAAGGGAGCAGGCCTCACAGCAGTGTAAAATCGAATTTGGGAGTTTTATACTACCAGGACATGTAGACTACATAGGTAGATGTCCTGCCTTTTGCTTACCCAGCACCCTGCCCTATGGGTTACCTAGGGCATCCCTTAGGGGGTGTCATATATTGAAAAAGGGACGTTTTAGGCTTTTCAAGTACTTTTAAATGCCAAGTCGAATTGGCAGTGAAACTGCACACTCGGGCCTTGCAATGGCAGGCCTGAGACATGGTTAAGGGGCTACTTAAGTGGGTGGCACAATCAGTGCTGCAGGACAACTAGTAGCATTTAATCTACAGGCCCTGGGCACATATAGTGCACTTTACTAGGGACTTATAGGTAAATTAAATAGTCCAATTGGGTATGATCCAGTGTTACCATGTTTAAAGGGAGAGAGCATATGCACTTTAGCATTGGTTAGCAGCAGTAAAGTGCGCAGTCTTAAAACCAGCAAAAACAGTACCTAAAAAGTGGAGGGAGGCAGGCAAAAAGTTAGGGGTGACCACCCTAAGGCTGTCAGGTCTAACAGTTTCTTTATCTGTTGCTGTGAAGTACTATTTTTGTTATTTCTCTGGTGCTCCTCTTTCACTGTGGGTCTTTTAGGCTGGTAGCTGCCTGCGTTTTATTGCAGCATTCCGTTCCCCCTATCTTCTCCAATGTAGCTGACATTTGTTTTGGTTTTATTCCAGTACTGTCCTCGTTTAGCTCTGGCTCCTAAAATAGGCTTATTTTACAAAAGAAACATCCAGTCGTTTAGCTTACTGCTAATGAAAGCCACAATATGCCCTTGATGGTAGAATGTAGCTAAACCTAGAAGCAATGTTGTGAATTTTGCTTAGCCTTGTATCGCATCTTGAGACTCTCTCCAGGCATTCCCCCACCCCCGCCAGCACTCAGGACATCACACACAGGGCATTGCTTATCTCCTTTATTGGGGCCGAAAATCTTCTCAGGCTGCTCTGCTCGTTGAAGTGCGAGGCAAGAATGCTTGCAAGACTTTTCATTCTGTTAAAATAAAAATAAAATACTTTTCCAGTCTTATTTTCCAATTTCTTTTCAGATGTTTACACAACGGCTTGTGATTTCTGATGTTAGTAGCTGCCAGTGACCACCAAAACATGGCAGGAAAAGACAAAATTATGACACAGGGTTGACCAAATGATGTGACAAGGAAAGTCCAGTTCTGAATTTACAATGCCAATAGCTCTAACTCAAGAAAATGGCAGACCTATTGCATTGCAAATACTTGTCTCTATGGTCTCCTATTTCGTAATGCCACTTTGACCCACAAGCCATAGGATCTTTCTTCCCTACAACTCTCTCACTTGCCGCCAAGAGTCCCTTCAGAAATGCCATACAGCCGCCAATCGTGTTTTCTATGATCCGGTGACATGGCAACCAGCCTATTTCATCTGTTAGATTGCAGCATTTGTTGCCTCGGCTCCATGTGCTTGACTGTGTCTCTTCTGCATCCTTGCTAATGCACTCGCAAGACAAACCTGAAAATCTCCCATATGAAAAAAAACAACTAATGAGACAAAGTTAAAAGGCAGAAAAACATTAGGCAGTACTTATTAGTGACAGGGAAGCCCCTGGCACTCGGACGGTGTCCAAAAGGGAATCCCTACTAAGAAATGCAATAATGATAAGGAAATATTAATACTATATTGCATTAATCTTTCCTTTTGTCAAAAACAGGGAAAAGCCAAGTAATTATTTTACAGATTAAGGGACAGGAAGGCTTTTAATACTCCATGCAGCACCACCATGCTGTACTTATCCTCAGCCCCACATGGCACCATCTACTTTTTGCATCATATCTACATGTCATGAAGACTTTAACAGGAACACTTCCCTGTCTCCTTCCCCTCTCAGCACCCGCTCCAGCAAGCAAATTATATCTGGTGTGCCCTTATTCAATCCTACTTTGATAAAGCCCTGGACAAACTCCCATGAACTTGGCACTTGTCCTTTGCTGGCAACCTCTCAAGATCGAAAAGCATCCCTGCCCTCCATAATCAATGTGCTTAGGCACTGCAAAGCTCTCTGCAAGAGCAAACACTTATATAGGGAATTTCCAGGGGAATAGGAAGTGTCGACTTGCAGCAGACTTCTCTGGCAGAAACCACAATGCTACATTGTTGGAGATAGTATGTGCACATGTTCACCCATATGGGTCTCTTGGTGCTGCAAACCACACCATAACCATAAGGCAAAAAAGAAAATAGACCATATTAGAGAACAGAGGAGAAAAACACTCCTCCAGATCGTTCCTAAACTTCTGAAGATTACGGTCTTGGGTTAAGGCAAGTAGAAGTGTATTACATTTGACAGTAGCCGCCATGGAAATGACTTGACCATCCACTGACTTCCAGTAAAACCGGGGAAGTTCGGCAAGTAATTGTCCAGTGGATCACAAAGAGAGCCAAGGGTTTTACTGTTTAAAATGTTAACATGGAGAAAGGGATCTATAAGCAAAAACAAAGGTGTACAGGGCACAGAGACTTAAACATAATGCATTCACTAGCTAGGCAACCACTGCAAGGGATGCCAGAGCTGGGGGCGGCACGGTGTCGTCACCTGAGATTTTCAAACTAATTTGCATGTCACTGCATACATTCAAAAAGTCCAAAACCAACCAACTTGATTAAATTAGCCAGTGAGATCATATAGAGATTGAAAAAAGGGGAGACAGCATGGAGCCCTGAGAGACTCCACAAGTTAGCTATCCAACTAAAAATGTAAAAGCAAATGGCCACCGCTGAGATCTATCAAATATAGAAAAAAATCTGAGCACCAAGCTAACACTAAGGGGCTCATTATGAACACAGCGGGATTCCCCATCGTGTTCATGCTGGTGGTCTATCGCCAGCCCCTAGAAGACCCGCGGACCCTATAATAGACATTCCACTAGGCCGGAGGGCGGAAAGAGTGTTTCTGCCTGCCGGCTGGCCGAACAGAATGCTGGGCCAGGACATTGCTGACGGCTCCACATGTTGTTGTCATCAATGCCGCAGTGCGGCGGGTGCAGCAGCACCCATCGCGCATATCACTGCCTGTAAATTGGGCAGTGACCTGCACGACGGGGCTGTGCACGGGTGCCCCTGCACTGCCCATGCCAAGTGCATTGGCAGTGCAGGGGCCCCCAGGGGGACCCTGGAACAGCTGCTTCCAGCAGCCCTTCCCTGGCAGGGGAAACCACCAGCGAAAGGCTGGAGGAACAAGGTTTCTCTATCCAGAAGGCGGCGCTGCTTGCCGCGCTGCCCTGTTGGATAGAGAAATCTCCCATCCTCAGGCTGCCTGTTGGTGGAAGCCTGGCGGTGGCGGAGTGCCACCTGTGGCGGTCTTCCCTTGTTTGCAATATGGCAGTCCAGACCACCATGCCGGTGGCGATAATTTCCACCGCCGGCATGGCAGTCTGGACTGCCATGTTCATAATGAGTCCCCTAAATCCTTGACAACAAAGTAAGGAAATATACCCTATATTTGTTGGTTCCTAGTGTCGAATGCTGCTGAAAGATAGAGTAGAATCAGAACAGTGGGAATTGTTAGTCAGCACAACAGAGCAGTTTGTCTAATGCGGTCACTGCTGCTATCGCTATACTATTGCCGGGGCCACAAACCAACATGTAAAAGCTGATTAGACTCCACATGATCAGTTAGATGAAAAAATACTGCTCTCTTCCAGAGCTTGGCCACATAGGGAAATTGAGACAATAGGTGGCTATATTATCAGGATCCAGTGAGGGATTCTTAGAAAGAGGTGTCACAAGCAAACTTAAGAATCTTGGGAACACATCCCAAAGTTAAAGATTCATAAATAGCATTCTTGGGCTGGGACTGTTCCAATAACTGTGCATTTATGTATCTTAAGTGGGAAAATGTCCAACGGAGACACCAAATGTTAGAGCTTAAAGGATTAAAAATGAGCTATAGACTTAGCATGACAGGCAAAGAAAGAACAGGAGAAAAGAAGAGAGCAGGGATTTGTGGCAAGACCGAGTAGAAGAAATTGCAGTCATTTTGTGCTCAAGGAAGTCAGCAATAAGGTTACATTGAAGATAACTCAGAACACTCAGACGGTGTTAGACCCCAAGGTGGCACTGTTGGGAATGACAAACCAATGGGTGGACTAAAAAGATCAGAAGGTAGTGGAAAGCCTTGGGTTCTTGGACACCAAAAGAGATGTAGCCTGCTGCTGGTGGCAGGTTTCCTGCAGTCATGGCGGATTGGATTTAGGGCATGGACTACTGCACTGCTGCGGATAAGGTGGTATATAAATGAAGTAGGAGTGCAGCAAAACACAAAAGGGTGTGGGGTCCATGACTCTGCAAACCAAAAGACATATGAGGCTCAGATGGATTTTATCTACATGGCTGCTCTCGCAATACTGATATAAGACTGGCTGTTTGGTGTGTGCTCTATATTGAATTCCCTCTGTGTCACTGGTATAGTTATGATGGCTGCACTGGTTTGCTAAAATTATATATATATATATATATATATATATATAAGCCCCCCTCCAAGGTCGAAACTAGGGAAGTCAACGAGGATATTTCTGATGGTGAGGCTAATGGACAAGTTACTTACCTTCGGTTAATGTCTTAATTGGTAGAGACTATGGCCCTCATTACAACCCTGGCGGTCAGTGTTAAAGCGGCGGTAATACTGCCAACAGGCCGGCGGCAAAAAAATGGAATCACGACCATGGCAGAAACCGGCAACACAGACAGCCTCTTTAACACACCAACGGCCACAGTGGTAGAAAACACCGCAGCATTAACCGGCAACAGACAGGCAGAAGACAATGTACCGCCCACTGTATTACAAGGCACCAATCCGCCAGCTTTTCCGGGGCGGTACCAACGCAAACAAAAGCACAGCAGAAACAGTACTTGGAACGGAAACCACTCACCTCTCGACACCCAACGAGGAACCAGGACACCATGGAACCTGAACTACAGGTGTTACCAATGTTGGTTTACCTCCTCTTCAACCAAGAACATCAAAGACGGTGGCGACGACCACAGTGAGTACTGCACCTAGCACAAAGGGGAGAGGAGGAGGAAAAGAGAGTGACACACACACGCAACACACAACACTCCCACCCTCACCCACAACACCATACACACAAATACATGCATCAACATAACATACACACCCCGTAACCCCCTGGAAGAACGCAAGGACCAAATGAAATGATTGTAACGAGTGTCATCATCGAAAATCCAGATAGGGCAACAGGTCTGTAAAAGATCAATATGTACAGCAACTACACAAGTCCGGATAGTGTTCCATTCATTGTCCGTGGATTAGTGGGCCCAAAATGCATGGGCGAAGCCCACACATGATACCTGCCTCAAAACGGAGAGAACACTGCAGGGGCATCAGGTTGAAAAAAAAAACAGGCACCTCAGGGGTAAGGGGGTAAGGGGCATCTCAGCCGGATGATGGCGCGACGATCAAAGCACTTCGGACCACATGAGTAAAGCACCCCTTAGCACAACAAGCAATGCGATTCAGGCCACACAAGTAAAGCGCCCTTGGCATGATAATCAAAGCGCTTCAGTCCACAGGAGTAAAACACCCTTGGCAAGACAATCAAAGGCGCTTCAGGCCACACGAGTAAAGCGCCCTTGGCACAACAATCAAAGCGTTTCAGGCCACATGAGTAAAGCGGTCTTGGCTCCAGGAATGAAACGCTTCAGGCCACATGAGTAAAGTGTCCCATAGCACAACGAGCGTAGCGCTTCACACAAAGTAAGTAAAAGTGCTCTCTGGCATAATGAACAAAGCGCTTCATGTATGATGATCAAAGCGCTTCATGAACAACAAACAAGGCGCTTCTGCCCAACGAACAAAGCGCTTCAAGTTCAATGAGTAAAACTTTCAAGGCCTTAGTAGTAAATGTGAAAACGTTTTAGGAGATAAGCAAATTATAGTTTTCATTGTTTTTTTGGGAAGCATAATATGTGAGATACATATTTAAGTCTTTGAGAATTTCTAGGCTGAGATCAAACGTTTATGTTATGAATGCATAGTTGTTACATGATTGATATTCAGAGCAGGACCATAGTCCAAAACTCTTGCCATCTCTAGGTTCAGAGGTTGCAGTTTTTTCTTGTTCCATGATTCAAAGAAGGGTCTACGCCCAATTCACAAAGGGTCTCAATCTGATATCACGGAGATGCCTTTATTCAAGAGTCTATTGGTGAGTTTATACGGTTATGAATGAATATATGCATATTTGTTCTAACCGTTTCTTTTCAGATCTCTCTCCCTGCAGTTCCCTACCCCAATTCCCTTCCCCCCGCCTGGCTTCATCATAACTCTGTGCTGTGATAGCTTTCTGAGTTGGTGACGTGGGGAGGTGGGCCTTTTTGTTCAGCAGCGTGCAGATCCCGAGGAAAGGGCACTGTGACAGAATAGTGAGCCCACAAGTTTATACTTTCCTCTTGGTCTGTACCCGAGCTGCGCAGGATGGCCACCTTAGACACCCCTATGCAAGTAGTCACTCAAATGCAAAGAGATTTGACAGACTCTAAAAATGTTACAGCCGATTTAGTTAACAAAGTAACTCAGTTACAGAGTAAGGTGGATGGTTCTGAATCTGAATCTCGTCCTACGCTTTCCACACCTAACGTAGCTATGAACATGCCGACACAGATTCCTCTGGCTGCACCAGAAAGGTTTTCAGGGGACCCCAAAAAGGTTCAAGTTTTTCTCACACAGGTGGAACTACATTTTACGTGTCGTCCCAGTGCCTTTCCGGACGCACAATCTAGAATTGCATTCCTTATATCCTATCTGAATGGTGATGCAGCTGCTTGGGCAGTGCTTTTAGTCCGATTAGACAGTCCCCTTTTGTATAACTGGTGTCCTTCTGTAGAAGAATTTGAAAAGGTATTTGACAGGCGCGCAATAACTATGTCTGCAGACAAAGAGTTACTAGAATTACGCAATGAAAACAAAGACTTGATAGCGTATTTATCCCACTTCAAACGATTAGTAGTGGAAACCGCTTGGCCAGAGGAAAAAAAGGTCAGCAGTATTTTACCAAGGGCTAAAAGATGAACTGAAAGAAGTATTGGCCCAAGTTGAACCGCAACCGGAAATTTGTACTGATTTAATTAATCTAACCCTGCGGCTAGATCATAGACTCTCAGAAAGAAAAAGAGTAAGGAAAAAATGTGAAAAACCCAACTGGCGAATGGAAAGGTCTAGACACCTTCAGTTGTCCTCAGATCCTATTACAGAACCGATGGATATCGGAAATGTTCACCCATCATTAACCAAAGAGGAGAAAGACATGCGGCGAAGAAATGGACAGGGTCTGTATTGTGGAAAAAAGGGTCATTTCGTAAAGGAATGTCATAAGAAACCCAAAGGTAAAATTGATCCAACATTTGTGACAAAGAAAAAGATAGCGATTGGTTTGGAAAATTCACAGGAAAAACTAAAGTGCCCAAGAAAAAACAAAGGGGACCTGCTGGGCAAATTGACAATCCCTTCAGTGTGTTCTTGCACAAATCGTTATGTCAAACATTTTCAAATTCTAGTACAACTGACTGTACAGGGAAAAAGACATAGGTGGTCATTCCAACCCTGGCGGTCGGTGTTAAAGCAGCGGCTAACCCACCAACAGGCTGGCGGTTAAAAAAAATGGAATTCTGACCCTGGCGGAAACCGCCAACAGAGACCGCCACTTGAACACTCCGACCGCCACGGCGGGACAAACAATCAGCGCGGCGGTCACCGCCAACAGACAGGCGGGAGTCAATGTACCGCCCACCCTATCACAACCCACCAATCCGCCACCTTTTCCAGGGCGGTAGCCCCGCCGATAAAAACACGGCGGAAACAGACATTTCAAACGGAAAACACTCACCTCCATACACCCCACGAGGAATCTGGACAGCATGGAACCCGAACTACACATCCTACCAGCTATTGTATTCCTGCTCCTCTACCAGGAGCACGAACGCCGGCGCAGAAGACTACGGTGAGTACTGCACCTACGACACAGGGGAGGGGGGAGGAGAAAATATTAAGGGCACTGTAGCCGGGCGCCTACGGACGCCGCGGCTTGGTCGGAGAAGACGGCTGCCGACGGATACCCCGGGGGCATCCCAGGAACTCCTGACGTGATGACGTCTAACGTCATCCGTCAGGAAGAAATACGGAAGCAGGAAGACGGACAACGAGGGGAACGAAGGAGAGAGAGAGACGCCGACACCACGAGGAGCACCTCCGAACGCAGCAACCTACTGAGTCCGGAGGAAAACCCCGCCGCAAGAGGAGAAGGACTCGCGAAGAGCGGAACACCCAGGGCGCCTCCCGCCCCTGCAGAAGACAAGCCGGGAGACTGTCTACAAGCCGGCCGCGTCCCTGGAGGGGCGTGGCCCAACCAGGTACGAGCGTACCAGGGGTGGAATTGGGGCTACGGGTGGCTGACTGGGCGGAAGGACGGCAAGAAGAGGGAGTTAAGGTCCTGCAAAGAGGGGGAGGTAGTATAGATGGGACCCCGGACTCTGCCTATAACTACAACCACGACCTAACCCAGAAACAGCAAGAAAAGCTAAGAGTAAAGGGGTCACCAAGAGGGCACTATAAGGAATTAAGAGACATAGCTTCACCTACCTCAGCCCCCTCCCCTCCCCACAATACCTCGTCCCTCACTTCCTACTAACTGTGAAGGAAACAGGAGATAAAGTATATTCCCCACTTACCTGTGCCTTATTTTTCTTTCTTCTTTATTTTGGGGAATCCGGTCCCACTGAGCGTCGGGGGAACAAGGTCTCTCTCCACACCGGACCCGGACATTCCCGGAACTCTCGGCCCTGAAAGAAAAGGGATTCATATTAGTTTCTGGACTCTGCCAACACGAAAGTTTTGCGACACGGGCTAGTGTCCCATCCGAGCAGATAGAAATAAAAAGTACTAACCCTTAAATATCCTGAGTCTGTCGCCTTCTTCCAATATCCTTTCGACTCGGGATAAAGAACCCACTACAGTGGTGTCAGAAGTGGGATTTTGGAATTGGCGACAAGGGCTTCAGAAAATGGAGGGACAGTGTAGCATGTCTGATATGATGCAACAGTTGGCCTCAGGACAAAGACACCTACAATTAGTGTGGGAAGAGCAACAAAAAGAGGCTAAGTTGGAAAGAGAGGCACTACAAAATGCACTTAAAAGCCAGGCTACTATAATGGCCAACAACCAGTTGGTTCATGAAACCGCCATTAAAAATCTCACTGATACCATAGCCGCTACTCGTGTGCACCCAAATGTGCCTAGTTCAGTCCTACAACGATATCAAGAAGGTGAAGACCCCGATGCCTTTTTCACCAATTTTGAACGAGTGGCTACTTCCGCTACCTGGCCACCGGAGCGCTGGGGCCAATATATCGCCCCCTTATTAACGGGAACACTCCAAGCCGCTTATCAGGCGGTAAACCCCGGGGGAACAACCCCATATAAGGATATTAAAAAGAGCATCTTGGAACGGGTGGGATTTGACTCTGAACATTATTGTGTCCGATTTAGAAAATCTAAATGGGGACCCTGCGAGAATCCCCGGGCTCTATACTTTAGGATTAAAGATCTGGGTCTCAAATGGTTGGGCCCCATAGGGACTAATCGGGAAGACATTATTGAGATTGTGCTCCTAGAACAGTACCTAGACGCTCTACCGCCTTCTACGCGTAACTGGATCAAGCAACATCCAAACCTGTGCTTTTCATCGCTCCCTCGTATTCAAAGTCACAACCCCTCGATCCACGCCTAGTCCCCTGCGTCAAGGTTCTGGGATATCTTCCTCAGGGGGCCGAAGAATCAATGAGGAAATAGGGAAACCACGGGGTCTTGAAAGGCCATACATACAACAACCTCAGTGTTTTAGCTGCGGAGAATGGGGTCACATCGCTCGCGGTTGCCCCCTGAAAACAGAGAAACCAGAACCCATGGAAATAGGGGTCACGAGGGGAAGGGTCTTTTACACTGGGAGAAGGGCAACCCCTTACAAAAAGACACTGCTTATCAATGGGAAACCCACGGTGGCCCTTATTGACTCAGGGTGTAGCCAGTCAGTAGTCAGGGCTGATTTATTCAATAAGAATCTCCACACGTCAGGATTTACGGTATCAATCTGCTGTTTTCACGGAGAAACCAGAGAATACCCACTGATCTGGACAACCCTCATCTGGGAAGGAAAAGAAAACCCCATAAGGATGGGGTTAGTAGAACAGCTGGTTGAAGAAGCCATTATAGGGACTGACTTTTCGGAGTTTTCTAAACTCTTGGAGAGTGTTCGCCCGGTCGAAGAACCGAATACCTGGTGGAAAGATGCTCCTTTTTCCACCATTCCTCTGTCACCTCCGACGGTGCGACCCAAACTCTCCCGGAAGGAGAAAAGAAGGATCAAGAAAACCTACAACTCAGACAACCCCAGTCCCGCGAGGGTAATTACAGAGGTTCTTGCCCTCACTACTCTTCCCCCCTTCCGGACCTCTCAAAGAGAAGACCCCAGTCTAATTCATGCCTGGGGAAGCGCACGACCACGGACCCCACAGGACAAGGGTCCCTCGTTCACTGTAATTAAGGATCTATTATATCGAGTCACTAATCAGAACCAAGAAAAAAAAAAAGCAGTTGATAGTTCCCGAACCTTACAGACAACAAGTCCTACACTTAGCACACAGCCAGCCAGGGGGTGGCCATTATGGAAGGGAGAAAACAGAAGAATATTTGTTGAGGAAGTTTTATTGGCCGGGGGTTTTTTCACAGATTAGGAGGTTCTGTCAACAATGTCCAAAATGCCAATTGATTGATCCAGGCTCACGGAGAAAGGCCCCTTTGCAACCTCTTCCCATCATTGATGTTCCCTTCTCCAGAATAGGGATGGACCTGGTTGGCCCCCTTTTGCCCTCGTCCAGAGGTTATCGTTATATATTGGTATTAGTGGACTACGCCACTAGATATCCTGAGGCTATTCCCCTCTCTAGTATTAACACCAAGAGTGTCGCCCACGCTATGATTGGGTTCTTTTCCCGAATCGGGTTTCCTCGGGAGATCTTAACAGATCAAGGCACCCAATTTATGTCCAACTTGATGACACAAATATGTCAATTATTAGGGATTAAACAATTGCGGACGTCGGTCTATCATCCTCAAACCGATGGTTTGGTGGAGAGATATAACCGCACCCTAAAGACACTACTAAAAAAATCCATCTCAGAGACAGGTAAGGACTGGGATAGAAAACTTCCCTTAGTCTTATACGCAATCAGGACCCACGAACAAGCATCTACAGGCCATAGTCCTTTTGAGTTGTTATTTGGGCGACAACCCAGGACCCTACTAGACATGGCCGCGGAAATGTGGGAAGAGGAAGAAGGAGAAAAGACCCTTCTAAACTATGCCCGAGACTTAAAAACTCACCTACACACAGTATGGGAAAGCGTTAGGGAACACATGGAGAGGGCCCAGGACAAACAGAAAAGGAATTATGATCGGAATACCCAATTAAGGTCTTTTGCCATAGGAGATAAAGTATTAATACTTCTCCCCAGTTCAGACAACAAATTGTTAGCAAAATGGCAGGGACCATACCTTATAACAGGCATAGTAACACCCGTAACCTACAAAATTCAGCTCAACGAAAATCCTAATAGGTCACAGATCTTCCATGTTAATTTGTTAAAACGATGGGAAGAACCCCCGACCGAACCAAGGCCAGGTTGTCTAGTTAACACCGTTAAGGAATTGGAGATAGGATGGTGTCCCACTGATCCACCTGGCGAAAGGGAAATTCCTGTCATAAATACAGACCTCTCTTTTCAACAAAATAGACAGTTAGGCAAACTCCTCTATAACCATATCCGGGTGTTCTCCTCGATGACCGGTAGGACCCGATTGGTATACGATCAAATCATCACACCCGCAGGGAAAAAAGTACGGTTAAGGCCTTATCGTATCCCTGAAGCTAGGAAAATCCTCGTAGAAAAGGAAATAGAAAAAATGTTAGACCTAGACATCATAGAGCCTTCCCAAAGCGCCTGGTGTTCACCAGTGGTATTGGTACCCAAGCCTGACGGGTCCGTACGCTTTTGTATTGACTTTAGACAAGTCAATTCCATATCCCAGTTTGACACATATCCTCTCCCAAGGATAGACTAATTATTGGAAAGGTTAGGAAAAGCAAAATACATGTCCACCCTCGACTTGACAAAAGGGTATTGGCAGATTCCGTTGGCCCCCGGTGATAGGGGAAAAACGGCTTTCGCTACTCCCTCAGGGTTATATCACTTTAAGGTACTTCCTTTTGGGTTACACGGCGCTCCTGCAACCTTCCAACGTCTCATTGATACCATATTACGACCTCATAACAGATACGCGGCAGCCTATCTGGATGACATCGTCATCTTCAGTGAGACCTGGGAGGATCATTTGGTCCACCTTGACAGAATCTTCTCGGCTTTAAGGAAGGCTGGACTAACGGCCAATCCCGCCAAGAGCCGACTAGTTTTTAACGAGATCTCCTACCTGGGATATCACATTGGTAAAGGCATACTACGTCCACAAATGAATAAAATCGAAGCCATCCTACACACCAAGACTCCCATCACGAAGAAGGAGGTTCGTTCCTTTTTAGGACTAGTGGGGTACTATCGAAGGTTTATTCCTCACTACTCCAGTTTGGCGGTCCCCTTGACAGACCTATTAAGGAAAGGGCAACCCAACAAAATCACGATCCTAAACCCGATCCAACTACATAGTTACCGTACTTTACAAAGGTGTCTCACCACTCAACCGATTTTAAGATGCCCTGAGTTTGATAGTCCCTTTCATCTCCAAACAGATGCCTCCGACGTCGGAGTAGGTGCCGTCCTTTTTCAAAAAGACGAAGACGGAATAAGCCACCCCGTTGTCTTCATTAGTCGTAAGTTACTTCCCAGGGAACAAAGGTATCCCATTATAGAGCGGGAGTGTCTTGCCATTAAATGGGCGATCGAAAGCCTCCAATATTACCTCTTGGGCCGACCTTTCATGTTATATACAGATCATGCACCACTTACCTGGCTCTCAAGGTATAAGGATACCAATAATCGAATATTAAGATGGTTCATAGAACTCCAACCTTTCTCCTTCCAGGTTTGCCATCTCCCTGGTGACCTTATGGGTCAGGCTGACTATTTATCCCGGTTCCCGGGTCTTGCGGGGCTCGAACAGCCCCCTTCGTGTGAGGGGATGTGTAGCCGGGCGCCTACGGACGCCGCGGCTTGGTCGGAGAAGACGGCCGCCGACGGATACCCCGGGGGCATCCCAGGAACTCCTGACGTGATGACGTCTAACGTCATCCGTCAGGAAGAAATACGGAAGCAGGAAGACGGACAACGAGGGGAACGAAGGAGAGAGAGAGACGCCGACACCACGAGGAGCACCTCCGAACGCAGCAACCTACTGAGTCCGGAGGAAAACCCCGCCGCGAGAGGAGAAGGACGCGCGAAGAGCGGAACACCCAGGGCGCCTCCCGCCCCTGCAGAAGACAAGCCGGGAGACTGTCTACAAGCCGGCCGCGTCCCTGGAGGGGCGTGGCCCAACCAGGTACGAGCGTACCAGGGGTGGAATTGGGGCTACGGGTGGCTGACTGGGCGGAAGGACGGCAAGAAGAGGGAGTTAAGGTCCTGCAAAGAGGGGGAGGTAGTATAGATGGGACCCCGGACCCTGCCTATAACTACAACCACGACCTAACCCAGAAACAGCAAGAAAAGCTAAGAGTAAAGGGGTCACCAAGAGGGCACTATAAGGAATTAAGAGACATAGCTTCACCTACCTCAGCCCCCTCCCCTCCCCACAATACCTCGTCCCTCACTTCCTACTAACTGTGAAGGAAACAGGAGATAAAGTATATTCCCCACTTACCTGTGCCTTATTTTTCTTTCTTCTTTATTTTGGGGAATCCGGTCCCACTGAGCGTCGGGGGAACAAGGTCTCTCTCCACACCGGACCCGGACATTCCCGGAACTCTCGGCCCTGAAAGAAAAGGGATTCATATTAGTTTCTGGACTTTGCCAACACGAAAGTTTTGCGACACGGGCTAGTGTCCCATCCGAGCAGATAGAAATAAAAAGTACTAACCCTTAAATATCCTGAGTCTGTCGCCTTCTTCCAATATCCTTTCGACTCGGGATAAAGAACCCACTACAGGCACACATACGCTACACACCCACCACCACCCTCACCCACTACAACACACACATCAATGCATAGCAATACATCACTGTTACAACCCCCAAACCCCCCGAAAGAATGCAAAGACAAAAGGAAATGATCATAAACAGTCGAATATATTGTATTATTGGCATATAAAAATATCACACATTTAAAACTAATATATACATAAATATTAAAAGTCCGATACTTTTAGCAGTCATTGTCCGTAGACCACTGGGCCCAAATCACATGGGCAAGGCCCACACAGGATACCTGACACCAACGGAGAGAACACTGCAGGGGCATCAGATAGAAAAACTACAGGCACCTCAGGGGGAAAGGAAGGGGGGGCACCTCAGCCACATGAGTACACGACGCCAGATCCACGAGGGGCCTCCATGGCCACTGTCCCATCCTGGGGAGTGCAAAGCCACAGTCTCTCAAGTCCATACAGTGGGTGGGTTGCCCACTGTACCATCCTGGGGAGTGCAAAGCCACAGTCTCTCAAGTCCATACAGTGGGTGGTTTGCCCACTGTACCATCCTGGGGAGTGCAAAGCCACAGTCTCTCAAGTCTCTACAGTGGGTGGTTTGCCCACTGTTACATCCTGGGGAGTGCAAAGCCACAGTCTCTCAAGTGGATGACAGTGTCCACTGGTTCTGGAGGGGGACTGGTGCCCAGAGTGCTTCGTGCAGCCCTGCCCGACACAGATGCGGCACTGCCCCTTCCGCCAATGGGCCAGCGGTGCTTGAGATGAAGGGCCCAGTTCAGCGGTGCTTGAGACGGCGGTGCCCAGTTCAGCGGTGCTTGAGACGGCTGTGCCCTGTTCAGCGGTGCTTGAGACGGCGGTGCCCAGCGGAGCAGTGCTTGAGATGAAGGGCCCAGTGCAGCAGTGCTTGAGACGGCGGTGCCCAGCGGAGCAGTGCTTGAGATGAAGGGCCCAGTGCAGCGGTGCTTGAGATGAAGGGCCCAGTGCAGCGGTGCTTGAGACGGCGGTGCCCTGTTCAGCAGTGCTTGAGACGGCGGTGCCCTGTTCAGCGGTGCTTGAGACGGCGGTGCCCAGTTCAGCGGTGCTTGAGACGGCGGTGCCCAGTTCAGCGGTGCTTGAGACGGCGGTGCCCAGTTCAGCGGTGCTTGAGACGGCGGTGCCCAGTTCAGCGGTGCTTGAGACGGCGGTGCCCAGTTCAGCGGTGCTTGAGACAGCGGTGCCCAGTTCAGCGGTGCTTGAGACGGCGGTGCCCTGTTCAGCAGTGCTTGAGTGAAAGGGCCCAGTTCAGCGGTGCTTGAGATGAGTGTCCAGTGCAGCGGTTCCGGCCCAGGCATGGATGTCACTCGCCACCTGTCGTGGCTGGCGGGGCCTTCCTGCCCATTTGTCTGTTGGCTTGCGGGGCCCTCCTGGGCTGCCGTACCAGGCCTCTGGGTGTCCTCCTGCACACCTGGGATGGGGCTGGTGGGGCCCTCCTGGGCAGCTGGCCTCCTGCCGGACTTGTTGGGCGTGCTGCCCTTCCCACCCTTCCCTGGTCGTCTGTGGCCCTTTCCCACCTTTGGCGGTGTGCCAGGTGGCACCCCACTTCCAGACGGAGCCAGGGTAGGGATTTTGGTCCCTGGTGTCCTTGGCCTCTCGCGCCGGGCACTGGTAATCTTTGGGTGCTTTTCCAGGGGTGGGCTGGCCGTGCCTTGGCTCCTAGCAGAACTAGTTGCCCTTGAGGGTGGGGGACTCCACAGTCCTTGGACAACAGTCCTGATAGGTCCTGGTTTGGTGGTGGCTGAGGTGCTGATTGCAGTCTTAGGAGATGGACGGGGTGGGGGAGTTGTTGGAAAGAGGTCAAGTTTGGAAAGAAAAATCAATTTGGAAAGAGAGGGACGGGTAGGTGTAGTGGGTATGGGAGTGGAGGAAGAGGATGTGGTTGTAGGAGTGTGAAGTCTGGTGTCTTTGGGTGCAGGTGCTTGGGCTGGAGGCTGTCGTGAGGTGGATGGCTGTTGGGTGGGTGGCTGCCTGCGTTTGTGTGGTTTGGAAGAGGGGGTGACAGACACACTGGGAGAGGACACAGGGGACGTGTAAATGGTAGTGGGGGTGGTGACTGCACGTGTGCGGAGTGTTCTGGTGGGTGTGCTGGTGATGGACGTAGTGGCTGAAGATGTTGTGCATGCAAGTGTGAGTGGAGACGTCACAGGGAGGGAGGAGGGAGACGAGGAGGAGGGGGACACAGTGGAGGCAGTGGGTGTTGGTGTGTCTGCATGTGGATGTTGCTTGTGTGAATGCTTGAGTGATGTGTGGTGCTTATGTCTGGATGAGCTTCCCTTGGGTGTTGAGGTGTGTGCAGGCTGGTCTGTAGGTGTGTCTGGGATAGGCAGAGGTACTGGGGATTGGGTCTGGGTGGAGGAAGTTGGAGGGGGGAGGCTAGAGACAGGGACAATTGCTGCCGTCAGTGCTGAGGCCAGAGCGTTGAACGATCGCTGATGGGCAGCCTGACCCGAATGAATGCCCTCCAGGTATGCATTACTCCGGTGCACCTCCCTTTCTGCACCCTGGATGGCATTCAAAAGGGTAGACTGCCCAACAATGATGGTCCTCAGGAGGTCAATGACCTCACTGAGGGCAGCAGGGGTGACAGGGGCAGGGCCTGAGGTGCCTGGGGCGAAGGAGATGCCCACCTTCCTGGGTGAGCGGGCACGGGGCAAACGCTGAGGGGCTGCTGGGAGGGCGGTGCTGGTGCGCTGGGTGGCGGCTGTACCTGTTGTTGCGGGGGCACGGATGTTGCCGCCACCACAAGGGAGCTCCCTTCAGAGGATGAGTCGCTGCCACTGACATCAGCACGAGTCCCCGCTGTGGAGCTCCCCTCGCCCTCCGTCCCACTGGTGTACTCAGAGTCCATTGCATGGCCCTCCAGGGCCATGTGGGATGCAGCTCCCTCGTGCTCCGATGCCACTTCTCCTCCGCCTGATGATGCTAATGCACACATGAACAGGAAGACCACAAAAAGGGGAGGGGAGAAAGAAAGACATGTTGAGTGCATGCATAGGCGACACCGTTGGCGGAGAGGACAGACACAGAAGTACCCTGCACTACGCTGCGCACTTGGGGTCCACTACTCAATCATTGGGACATGGCCTACAAGCCTATGGACGACAACTGCACACATAGATGACACAGGGCCATGAATAGCTGTACTTGGCACCCTACAGAGGTGGGGGGCGGGGGCACAGGGCCATGCCTTACGGAGGGGCCTAGCCTACAGAAATCGCCCTGGCCTAGGGATACCCACAGCCCACCTCCCCCACCCAGACACCTCCACTGCGCGCAAAGTCACCAGAATGAGAGTGTACTCACCCCCTTGTGTCTGCTGTGATGTCCTCACGCGCCCATCCAAATCGGGGTAAGCCACCGCCAGGATCCGGGACATCAGGGGGGTCAAAGTACGACTGGCACCCCTCCTACGTTGGAAGGCCATCCCCAGCTGAGCCTCCGCCTCTTCCTGCTCCAGCGTCGGATGTCCTCCCACCTCTTCCGGCAGTGGGTGCCCCGTCTGTTGTGGACTCCCAGGGTCCGGACGTCCTTGGCGATGGCACGCCAAATAGCGAATTTCTGGTGGGCGCTGACCTATGTGACATGTGCAGGGGGAGAAAAAAAATCATCACCTTCTGCATGCTCGATGTGAGTGGCCCCCCATCCGCACCCTTGGCATGTGGCACATGCTCTCATCTGTCGTCTGATGCATGCCTCAATCGCTCCCCTCCCCACCATCTTTCATCCACCCGACTCAACCCAGGCATTGGCCACAAAGCATGGTCCCAGTGTACTTACCTGTTGGTCTGGAGGACCGTAGAGTAGCGCATACTGGGGGAGGACCCCATCCACGAGTTTCTCCAATTCTTCAGAAGTGAAGGCAGGGGCCCTTTCCCCAGTCGCAGCAGCCATTGTCTCTTCCACACCGAGGTCACAGCAGCACTTGCAGTGTAGGTCCTCTCCTGTGGAAGATCAGGTATCGAGTGATTAAGTAGATAGAAAATGGCGGTCACGTCCGCGGCGGTGAGTACCGCGACCGCCGGCGCACATTGTCATTGGCTTGTGAAACCCATAGGGTTTAATGTTAACCAATGCGGCTTTGCGCCGCGGTCTTCGACCGCCTACCGCCACGGTGTGCCACACCAGCGCATTGACCTCACATCCCATTGTCACACTTCACAGGTCAGGCAGCCGCCATTTCAAGGGCCCACATGGCTTAATTTCTACTGCGTCACACATACCTAGGCCTTTCCTCAACACTCATATAAACCATTCAATGCATAGTGAATCGTGTTGTGTGCAAGCTGTGGGAACGTACCTGTGGGTTGATTGACTCTGTGCTCGCTGTTGTCCTTCCTAGGCACCGTCCGCTGGGCAATGCGAGGAGATGGAGGAATCTTCCCGTGTACAGACCGCTGGTAGACCTGTCGACAATGGAGGAACGACATGTCATTCTGACATACAGGCTTGACCGAGCCACTATACATGAATTGGGGGCCCAGCTGGAGGCAGACCTGATGTCACCCATCCGCCAACCCACAGGGATCCCCCCTCTAGTGCAGGTGCTGTCAGTACTCCATTTCTTAGCAAGTGGGTCATTTCAAACAACAGTGGCAATATCATCAGGGATATCTCAACCTATGTTTTCCAAGGTGTTGTCCAGAGTGTTGTCTGCCCTGCTCAAACACATGCGGAGCTACATCGTTTTCCCTGAGGTGGGGGATTTGCCTACAGTGAAGGGTGATTTCTATGCCCTTGGACATATCCCCAACATCATAGGTGCCATTGATGGGACACATGTGGCTTTGGTACCCCCCAGCAGGAGTGAACAGGTGTACAGGAACAGGAAAAGTTATAATTCGATGAATGTACAGATGGTCTGTTTGGCAGACCAGTACATCTCCCATGTTAATGCCAAGTTCCCTGACTCAGTGCATGACGCCTACATCCTGCGGAATAGCAGCATCCCGTATGTGATGGGTCAACTCCAGAGGCACCGTGTGTGGCTATTAGGGGACTCTGGTTACCCCAACCTGTCCTGGCTACTGACCCCAGTGAGGAATCCCAGGACCAGGGCAGAGGAACGCTACAATGAGGCCCATGGGCGGACTAGGAGGGTGATCGAATGCACCTTTGGCCTCCTGAAGGCCAGGTTCAGGTGCCTCCATATGACAGGTGGATCCCTAATGTACTCACCAAAGAAGGTGTGCCAGATCATCGTGGCCTGCTGTATGCTTCACAACCTGGCTTTGCGCCGCCAGGTGCCTTTTCTGCAGGAGGATGGTCCAGATGGTGGTGTTGTAGCAGCTGTGGAGCCTGTGGAGAGTGAAGAAGAGGAAGCCGAAGAGGACGACATAGACAACAGGAACACAGTAATAGAGCAATATTTTCAGTGACACACAGGTAAGAGTACACACCGGCATATTACATTTACTTAAAGACTCCTACCTCTCTACTGTCTGACTTTTTCCCCCAGTGTATGGTAACTGTGTAGTGACTTTCCCTTCCGTTTTCAGAGCTGTGGGCCCCACTGCGTGACATCTGCTTTGTTTCCCCATAGACTACAGCTGTGTGACAGCGGTTTGTTGGCATCACAATGTGAATAAAAATGTTGGCACTGTCATGTCTAATACATTTGTTAAAATCACAGGCAGACTCCAGATTGTTTATGTGCAATAAGTGTGTTTATTCAAGTGCTCTAATTTGGATGTGTGGTTGCAAATCGGTGAGGGGTGATGGTGGAGGATTGTCCATGGCAGAGTCCAGACTATCAGTATCACAGGTGCATTGTCCAAATGCCTGTGTAAAGTGGAGCATGGGCAGTATAAGAATGGACAGGGTGACAATGTGGGACAGTGGGATGACAATCAGGGCGGTATCCTTTGCTGGCGGGGGTCTTGACATCTTACTCTGTCTTCTTCCTGGATCTCAGGGCCCGCTTGCGGGGTGGTTCTCTTTCTGCAGGGGGTGGGGTTCTGGTGGCCTGTTGGTCTTGTGTCGGGGCCTCCTGTCCACTAGCGCCGGCAGAGGTGGTAGCCAGTTCTTGGTCCATGCTAGTGGCAGGGGCCCTTTGAGGTGCCACAGTGTTCCGCAATGTGGTGATTAACTCATTCAGGGCCACTACGATGGTACCCATGGCGGAACTGATGTTTCTTAGTTCCTCCCTGAACCCCATATATTGTTGCTCCTGCAGAAGCTGGATCTCCTGAAACCTGGCCAGGACCATCGCCATCGTCTCCTGGGAGCGGTGGTATGCTCCCATGATGGAGGAGAGGGCCTCGTGGAGAGTGGGTTCCCTTGGCCTGTCCCCCCCCTGTCGCACAGCAGCCCTCCCAGTTCCCTGTTTCCCTGGGCCTCTGTCTCCTGGACCGTGTGCCCACTACCACTGCCCCCAGGTCCCTGTTGTTGTTGGGGTGGTGGGTTAGCCTGGGTTCCCTGTAGTGGTGGACACACCGCTGATTGACGTGTCCTGGGGACAGAGGTATGGGCCCGCTGGGTGGGTGCTGTGCTGGTGTTCCCAGAGGGGGGAAGGTCTGCTGTGGCCTGTGACTGTCTGAGGGGAACCGACTGTCCCGAGGTCCCCGATGGACCGGGCTGGTCATCTAGATCCAGGGAGACAGAGCTGCTGTCATCACTGTGGGCCTCTTCTGGGGGTGGAGTGGACATTTGTGGACCCTCCTGCACGGTGACCTGGCGTTCGGATCCTGCAGGGGTATAAAAGTATGGTTATTGCTTCTGTGTGTGCCAATGGCGTGCAATGGGTGGGTGTCCGTGTACCCCAGTGCTGGCATTCCTTTGTGGGGGCTGTTGTGACAGTGTTTTGGGGTGGGGGGGTGATGGGGATGTGCATTGGGCATGCTTTGGTGATGGGTGTCCATGCTTTGGGGTCGCATGCAGGGCTAAGTTTTGGGATGGGTGGGTTGTGATGGTGAGACATTTGCAAGGGGTAGTTGTGATGGGGGTGGGGGTGAGGGTGGGGGTATGAGTTGGCATGCAGGTGGGGTGGGGGGGATGAAGTAGTGAAGATGAGACTTACCAGAGTCCATTCCTCCGCCTACTCCTGCGAGGCCCTCAGGATGCAGGATGTTCAAGACCTGCTCCTCACATGTTGTAAATTGTGGGGGAGTAGGTGGGGGTCCACCGTCAGTCCGCTGCACCGCGATGTTGTGCCTTGATACCATGGAACGCACCTTCCCCCGTAGGTCGTTCCACCTCTTCCTGATGTCGTCCCTATTTCTTGGGTGCTGTCCCACAGCGTTGACCCTGTCGACTATTCTGCTCCATAGCTCCATGTTCCTGGCAATGGTGGTGTGCTGCACCTGTGTCCCGAACAGCTGTGGCTCTACTCGTACAATTTCCTCCACCATGACCCTGAGTTCATCATCTGAGAACCTGGGGTGTCTTTAAGGTGCCATGTGGTGGTGTGGGTGATGTGTGGGATGGATTGTGTGGTGCTAAGTGTGGTGATGTGTATTGTTGTGTTGTGTGAAGTGCGTGCTAATATTGCAGGGTGACAGTGAATTGGGCATCTGGGTGCTCGGATGTCTTTTCTCGGTGCGTGTTCACAAATCTCTAGGAGTGGAAGTTTGTGGGTGATGTGGGTGTGTGTTTTATATTGTGTTGGGTGTGTGGGAGTGGTGTGTGTATGTGTATCAGGTATGGGTATTTCGAATTGTCCAATGTGGTAGTGTTTTGTATGAGTATGTGTATTTCGACCGCGGCGGTGTGTACTGCCAATAGAATACCGCGGTTGAAAGACCGCCGCGTGGATTCGTGGGTCGTAGTGGCATGGGTGTATTTCTGTTGGCGTGACGGTGGAGGTTTGGTCATCGCCAGTTTATCGCTGACCTTTGGTGTGGCGAACGTTTGTGGATGACGGTATTTTGGCGGTTTGCCTGTTGTGGGTCAGAATGACCGTGGCGGTTTACCGCGACCGCGGCGTTATGGCGGTCTTCTGTCTGGCGGTAAGCGCCTTTTACCGCCGAGGTTGGAATGACCCTCATAATGTACAAGTTCTAATTGATTCAGGGGCAATAGGAAATTTTGTGGACCAACATACTGCACTAGACTTGCATATACCCAGTGTCAAGAAAAAGATTCCTGAAGTTGTTTATGCAGTTGATGGTAGTTGTAAGGAAATGCCTTCTTGGCATGGTTACCCCCAAACATTTTGCCTTTGCTGGTGCTAAGTTATGATTTTAAAGTGTGCTGGGACCCTGCTAACCAGGCCCCAGCACCAGTGTTCTTTCCCTCAACTGTACCTTTGTCTCCACAACTGGCACAACTGTCAACATCAGGACAGTGCGCGCTCTACGGGCGACGTAATGCAAAAAGCCAATCCTGATGCAATGTAATAATTCATGCACTGTGTGTTAATTCAGTATGTTAAAAACACAAGGAGGAGGGACCGGGAGGTTAATGGTCCAGTGTATGGTCTCCCAAACCAATACAAATACAGCAGGTGTACACTGTTCCAAAATTAGCCGGACAATGCCTGTACCGTGGTCGAAAGGGCCATTTCGTCAAAGAATGTACAGTAAAACCAAAAAGCAAACAAATTCCCACCAAAAAAGTGGTAGCAAATGAACAAATCGAGCAGGAAAATTAGAACACCCAAGGCGTAAAGAAAGGTTGCTCTTGGGTGTAACTATGGACCCTTCACTGTCAAGACATCTAAAGTTAGACCTAGAAGTACTAGTGAAAAAGAAGAGTTATCTAAAGAAAGCCTTAGTAGACTCAGGGGCTTCTGGTAACTTTATTGATGCACAATTGGTTCAAACATGGGGGATCCCATGCAAGAAGAAGAAAACACTAGAAACTGTACAAGCCGTAGATGGAAAGCTCCTAGCTAGAGGTGACTCTACAGACCCTCCCCTTGTCTGTGATCTGTAAAGGGGGGAATGAAGATACCAAACACGTAGAAAAAATAATCTTTGATGTCATCCATGCTCCTCAATATGGGATCATCCTTAGATTGCCGTGGTTAAGTTGCCATAACCCTGTAATAAATTGGCAAGAAAGAAAAATAATGTTTTCTTCACTCCTGTATAAAGAAAAATGTCTCCAGACAGCGAGTGTCACAGTTCCTCACAAATATCACATAGCCACAGCCGCTGAAAAAGACATAACGCTGCCCTGGCAGTACTCATCCTTCTTAGACGTATTTGACGAAAAAGAAGCAGAAACCTTGCCACCTCACATTCCATATGACTGCCAAATTGATCTGACTCCTGGTGCTATCCTTCCTAGTTGTCATGTGTACGCCCTGTCAGAACATGAAAACCAGCACCTAAGAAAATACTTAGACCAATTTCTAGCTAATGGCTTTATTCGCCCCTCTAAGTCTTCTGCAGCATCTCCTCTTTTTTTTGTCCCCAAGGCTAATGGGGATCTTCGAACCTGTATAGACTACAGAGGATTTAATAAAATCACAGTAAAAAACAAATACCCATTACCTTTGATTCCTGTCGTGCTGGATCAAGTTAAAAGGCCAAAATCTACACCAAGTTAGACCTAAGAGGTGCTTACCACTTAGTCAGAATGAGAGAAGGCAACAAATGGAAAACTGCCTTTAAAACTCAATATGGTCTGTTTGAATACACAGTCATGCCCTTTGGACTTTGTAATGCACAGCAGCGTTCCAATTCTTTTTAAATGATGTCCTTAGAGAATTTTTAGATCCATTTGTAATAGTCTATATCGATGATATTCTAATCTATTCTGATAACAAAGTCGAACATGTGCAACATATCAAAAAGATTCTCACAGCTGTTTGAAAACATAATCTATTTTGCAAATTAACCGAATGTGAATTTCATGTTACCACCGTTGAAATTTTAGGGGTCATTCTTACCCCTAAAGGCATGGTCACGGCAGAAAGAAAAGTACAAGCAGTATCTAATTGGCCAATCCCAAAGACTGATCGAGATGTTCAATGCTTCCTAGGTTTTGCAAACTTCTATTGCAGGTTCATAGATCATTTCTCACACACAGTGGCACCAATCACTAAGTTGTTACGAAAGAAAGAACCATTTGTATGGTCTCCAGAAGCTGACAAAGCTTTTTCAACCTTAAAGGAAGCTTTCTCCACTGCCCCAGTCTTGACTCACCCAGATACTGAACGGCCGTTCGTAGTGGAAGCAGATGCTTCAGATGTGGCAATTGGCGCAGTATTATCACAACGCAGTAAAGATACTGGTCAGCTACACCCTGTAGCTTACATGTTGCGCAAACTGAACGAGGCTGAACAAAATTATGTCATCGCTGAGAAAGAGCTTCTAGGAATCCGTGATGCCTTCATAGAGTGGAGACACTATTTGCTAGACGCCAAGTACACTATGACAGTATACACAGATCATCGCAATCTCCAGTTCATGAGTTCAGCTAGACTTTTGACGCCTCGACAATTGCAGTGGATGTTGTTTTTTGCCAAGTTTGATTTTGTGGTAACCTTCCGTCCAGGTAAAGACAATCCCAAAGTGAATTCCTTGTCCAGACAAGATTCTACCATGTTTCCCACAATCCAGCCCCCACGAGCTATCCTTTGTATCATCAAAACAGATTACTTTTTTGAAGAAATTCATAACTATTTCACCATTGAAAAATGGCAGAAATGGGCTCAAGCAGATCCCAAAAGATCAAACAAACAAGGCCTACCTTTTCATGATGCATGTTTATTTGTTCCAACTACCAAGTTGCGTAAATTAGTGTTTCATTGGTTACACGTTATACCTACAGCAGGTCATCCAGGTATTCCTAAGACTCTTGAACTAATACAACAATACTTTTGGTGGCCAACTTTGACAAAAGACGTCAAGCAAATGGCAGCTAACTGCGAAGTTTGTGCTCGCATCAAGACAAGTCATTCAAAACCAAAAGGGTTGTTACATCCTCTCCCAACTCCACTCCGACCTTGGGAACACATCATTAGACTTTATTACAGGACTGCCAGTTGTTCAACTTCACTCAGTAATCCTTGTGGTGGTAGACAGTCTCACTAAATATGCACATTTCATTGCTTGCAGGAAATTGCCTACTTCCAGTGAATTGGCACCAATACTTATAAATCGAGTGGTCCGTTATCACGGATTACCAAAGTGATTCTCTCCGATCGAGGATCACAATTTAACCCTAAAGTCTGGAGAACGTGGTGCAAAACGCTACAAGTTACATCTACACTATTTACCAGTCACCATCCTCAAACTGATGGCCAAACTGAGAGACTGAATCAAACATTGAAACAATATCTGTGTGCCTACGCTGAGAAAGCACTTCATTCTTGGAAATCAATGCTTTGGTTAGCTGAACTGGCCTACAATAACTCGTATCATACTTCCACTGGCACAACGCCCTTTTTTGGTCTATTTGGCTATCATCCTGATACTTTGCCAATCACAATTTCACAAGAAAGTACACTTACACCAGCGGTGCCAGAAACCATACAACAACTCCATCAAACCAAGAAACAAATCCAGCAACATGTAGATAAAGCAAAATAAACGTACAAAAAACATTATGACAAAAAACATTGTGAAGGACCACAATATAAGCCAGGAGACAGAGTGTGGCTTTCCACATGCCATATTGATTTTAAGAAAAAACATATGTTTAATCCCAAATATATAGGTCCCTACACAGTCCTTCAACAGATCAATCCAGTAACCTATAAGCTTCAGTTACCAAAATCACTACATATTCATCCAGTGTTTCATACTTCTCTCCTGAAAAGAGCAGTCCAAACATTCCGCTCTTAACCAGCTCCAGTTCTAGTACAGGGAGAATTGGAATACGAAGTAAAACAGGTTCTGGATTCAAAATTTAAAGGTCGGAATCTCTGGTATCTAATATCTTGGAAAGGTTACGGTCCTGAGGACAACTCATGGGTCTCCGCATCTGACATTCATGTGCCACGACTAGTGTGGCGTTTTCATGGCCTAAACCCAGACAAGCCAGGCCCTAGAGCGCGTTCGGGAGGGGAGAGTACTATCAACATCAGGGCAGTGCGCGCTCTACGGGCGACGTAATGCAAAAAGCCAATCCTGATGCAATATAATAATTCATGCATTGTGTGTTAATGCAGTATCTTAACCTTTTACATTGCAGAGATTTATCTTGAAATGTCATCAATGATGTTTGCAATGTATTATTCATTTTCAAGACTTTGCTGCAGGATTACAGGGAGAGGTTAGAGTGTGGTCCCTATTCTGAGCCCTTCTAGAATCCTTTCCTGCAGTCTGGCTGGGTGTGGCACGTGGGCGGGGTCTGGGTCTATTTGAGGGACCCAGCCCAGCTCTACGTGCTCACTATTCAGAGATCCCGGTGCAGAGCAGCAGCATTTTCCTGAGCTCCTGTTCCGGAGACCTGACTAGGCTTTTCCAGGCCCTGTCCTCATTATCTTGGTGATCCTCAAGCAGGGCGGTAAGGCGGAGGTCGGGTTAGGCCCCCAACTCTGTTTTCAGAAATATTTTAGTTTTGGGCCTTTTGGTTAATCGCGTGTGCAATTGTTTTCATGGCATTTGAATCTTGATGTACGAATCGGCAACAGTGTGCGCAATTCATTCTTGGCATTAAACTCTTGCAGTATAGATCGGCAGAGTGTACGATCATTTCATGGCATTTGAATCTTGATGTACGAATCAACAACAGTGTGCGCGATTCATTCTTGGCATTCAACTCTTGTAGTACATATCGGCAGAGTATGCGATCATTTCTTGGCATTTGAATCTTGATGTATGAATCGGCAACAGTGAGCGCGATTCAATCTTGGTATTTAGCCCTTACAGTTCAGATCGGCAGAATGCGTGATCTTTTCTAAACATTTGATTTCTGATGGTTGAATCAACAGCAGTGTGTATGATTCATTCTTGGCATTTATCTCTTGTGTTTCAGATCAGCAGAGTGCGCGATCATTTCTAGGCATTGAAATCATGAATCATAACTTGCTATTAAAGTGCATAATAATTTCTAGACAATTGAATTCTGAAATTCAGAACAGAGTGTGACCTTGCAGTATCATTTATGAGTGTATTGAAGTTGATTCATGAAAACTAATGTGCTCATTGATTCTTGTTATAACGTAGTTGTTATTCCAAGAACTAAATTGAGAAAGTTCAATGTTCAGAACATAAGATGTTATTCTAAAAACGCTCATATGAAAGATTGCATAATCCTTCGTTATTTTCCAGGTACCCAGAGCCAATAAGGTCATGTCATAGAAAAGCCCTTGATCATTTATGTTATCAGTATGTAAATATTTGGAACAAAGTTTATGAAAGTCAATGTGAATAATCTTGCTATTGTGTTCTTAACTCTTGCTCCCACGGGTCTCCTTCCCCGCTGTTCCCAACCTAAAACCCCATCCCCCGCTTGGCCATTCTTTCACCCTATGCTATAATAGCTAGTAGAGTTTGGAGCTGGCAAGAGGTGGACATATTGGGAACAGGCGCAAACCCAGAGGATCCGGTCTCCCTGACAACAACCCTGGCAATCAGGTAAGTCCCTTGTGACTGGTACCCCTGGTACCAAGGGCCCTGATGCCAGGGAAGGTCTCTAAGGGCTGCAGCATGTCTTATGCCACCCTGGGAACCCCTCACTCAGCACATGCACACTGCCTCACAGCTTGTGTGTGCTGGTGGGGAGAAAATGACTAAGTCGACATGGCACTCCCCTCAGAGTGCCATGCCAACCTCACACTGCCTGTGGCATAGGTAAGTCACCCTTCTAGCAGGCCTTACAGCCCTAAAGCAGGGTGCACTATACTACAGGTGAGGGCATATGTGCATGAGCACTTTGCCCCTACAATGCCTAAGCAAAACCTTAGACATTGTAAGTGCAGGGTAGCCATAAGAGTATATGGTCTGGGAGTTTGTCAAACACAAACTCCACAGTTCCATAATGGCTACACTGAAAACTGGGAAGTTTGGTATCAAACTCCTAAGCACAATAAATGCACACTGATGCCAGTCGGCAATTTATTGTAACATACACCCAGAGGGCATCTTAGAGATGCCCCTTGAATACCAATTCAACTCCTAGTGTAGGCTGACCAGTTTCTGCCAGCCTGCCACACACCAGACATGTTGCTGGCCACATGGGGAGAGTGCCTTTGTCACTCTGTGGCCAGGAACAAAGCCTGCACTGGATGGAGGTGCTTCACACCTCCCCCCCTGCAGGAACTGTAACACCTGGCGGCGAGCCTCAAAGGCTCACCCCTTTTGTTACAGAACCCCAGGGCATCCCAGCTAGTGGAGATGCCCGCCCCTCCGGCCACTGCCCCCACTTTTGTCGGCAAGGCTGGAGGAGATAATGAGAAAAGCAAGGAGGAGTCACCCACCTGTCAGGACAGCCCCTAAGGTGTCCTGAGCTGAGGTGACCCCTGCCTTTAGAAATCCTCTATCTTAAGTTTGGAGGATTCCCCCAATAGGATTAGGGATGTGCCCTCCTCCCCACAGGGAGGAGGCACAAAGAGGGTGTAGCCATTGGCTACTGCCCTCCCAGACCTAAACACACCCCTAAATTCAGTATTTAGGGGCTCCCCAGATCCCAGGAAATCAGATTCCTCAACCTGAAGAAACAAGGACTGCTGACCTACAAGCCTGCAGAGAAGGAGGAAATCGACAACTGCTTTGGCCCCAGCTTTACCGGCCTATCTCCAATTTCGAAAACCTGCTCCAGCGACGCATGCGACAGGGACCAGCAACCTCTGAAGCCTCAGAGGACTGCCCTGGACTAAAGGACCAAGAAACTCCTGTGAACAGTGAGCCTGTTCAAAGCCAGCTACTTCTGTGCAGCAAAGAAGCAACTTTCAAAGACTGCACGTTTTCTGCCGGAAGCGTGAGACTTCACACTCTGCACCCGACGCCCCCGGCTCGAGATCCAGAGAACAAACACCTCAGAGAGGACTCCCCAGCGACTGCGAGCCCGTGAGTAACCAGAGATGACCCCCTGAGCCTCCACAGCGACGCCTGCTGAAGAATCCAGAGGCTCCCCCTGACCGCGACTGCCTGTAACAAGGGACCCGACGCTTGGAACCAACACTGCACCCGCAGTCCCCAGGACCTGAAGGAACCGAACTTCAACGCAGGAGTGACCCGGAGGCGACCCTCTGCCTAGCCCAGGTGGTGGCTGTCCCAAGAAGCCCCCTGTACCTGCCTGCACCGCTAGAGTGACCCCCGGGTCCCTCCATTGTTTCCTACCTGAAACCCAATGCCTGCTTTGCACACTGCACTCAGCCGCCCCTGTGCCGCTGAGGGTGTGTTTTGTGTGCCTACTTGTGTCCTCCCCAGTGCTCTACAAAACCCCCCTGGCCTGCCACCTAAGGACGCAGGTACTTACGTGGTGGCAGACTGGAACCGGAGCACCCCTGTTCTCCATAGGCGCCTATGTGTTTTGGGCACCTCTTTGACCTCTGCACCTGACCGGCCCTGAGCTGCTGGTGTGGTAACTTTGGGGTTTCCCTTGAACCCCCAATGGTGGGCTGCCTATGCCCCAGAACTGAGACTTGTAAGTGTTTTACTTACCTCCTAATCTAACCTTTACTTACCTCCCCCAGGAGCTGTTGATTTTTGCACTGTCCACTTTGAAAAATAGCTTATTGCCATTTTTACAAAGACTGTATATGATATTGCTTTTATTCAAAGTTCCTAAAGTAACTAAGTGAAGCGCCTTACATTTAAAGTGTTTCCTGTAAATCTGGAACCTGTGGTTCTTAAAATAAACTAAGAAAATATATTTTTCAATATAAAAACCTATTGACCTGGAGTAAGTCTTTGAGTGTGTGTTCCTCATTTATTGCCTGGGTGTGGTCAACAAATGCTTAACACTACCCTCTGATAAGCCTACTGCTCGACCACACTACCACAAAATAGAGCATTCGAATTATCTAATTTTGCCACTATCTTACCTCTAAGGGGAACCCTGGGACTCTGTGCACACTATTTCTTACTTTGAAATAGTATATACAGAGCCAACTTCCTACAGTAGTGCATTGCCAGGAGGCCCCATAACTAAAAAAAAAACCTCACGAATGCAAATGATTTTTAAAGATGATGGGAATCTGAACCACTGTGAGATAATTTGCTTCGATATAATCCAAGCACCCCAATATGGTTTTATTTTAGGAATGCTGTGGTTAATGTTACACAATCCATGCATAGACTGGCGCAACCAGGTTTTGCGTTTTTACTCTTCCTCTTGTTTAAAAAAATTTCTTCAACCAAGACGAGACAAAGAAGGATATCTTCAACACTCTATTGCTACTGCAGTCATGAAGGAAATTGATCTGCCACCACAGTATTCAGAATATACTGATGTTTTCTGTGAAGAGAAAGCGAGCTCCTTACCCGTACGACTGTCAGATCGACCTTGTACCCGGCGCCAATATACCAAATTGTAGAATCTATGCATTATCAGAGAAAGAAAATCAAGTCCTACGAGAATACCTTGATCAATGGTTAGCCAACAAGCTAATTCGGCCATCACGATCTCCAGCGGCTTCTCCGATATTTTTCGTACCCAAAGCTAATGGCGAATTGAGACCATGAATTGACTTTAGAGCGATAAACAAGATCAATGTTAAAAATAAATATCCACTACCTCTCATACCAGTCTTGTTAGACCAGGTGAAATCCGCTGTTATTTACACCAAACTTGACTTACGAGGTGTTTATCACCTAGTTTGAATTCGAGAGGGAGATGAGTGGAAAACGGCTTCTAAGACTCGTTATGGTCTCTCTGAGTATCTAGGGATGCCGTTTGGTCTATGTAATGCCCCAGCAGCTTTCCAATATTTCCTGAAGGATGTTCTGAGAGAATACCTAGACATTTTTGTCATCGTTTATATTGACGATATATTGATGTATTCAAACTCTGAAGAAATACATGAAGAACATGTAAAAACGGTATTACAAACTCAACGAAACCATCATTTGTTTTGCAAATTAAGTAAATGCGAATTCCATACCAAAGAGGTTGAATTTTTGGGAGTCATTTTAACACCTGAGGGCATGCAAATGACTGAAAGAAAAATTCACGCTGTATCAGAATGGCCCACACCAAAATCAGTACGTGACAACCAATGTTTTTGGGGGTTTGCGAATTTCTATCGACGCTTCTTCCATCACTTCTCCCAAAAGGTAGCACCAATTACCAAATTGCTAAGGAAAAAGGCCGTCTTCAACTGGTCACAAGAGACAGAGGAAGCATTCAAGACTTAAAAAAGGCCTTTACTTCAGCTCCCATTCTAGCTCATCCCAATGTGGAGGAACCATTCATTGTGGAAGCCGATGCATCCGATGTCGTTGTTGGGGCCATCCTATCCCAACGTCACCAAGAAACTGGACAATTGCACCCCATAGCATATGTGTCAAGAAAACTGAATGAAGCAGAACAGAATTACACCATAGCAGAAAAAGAATAACTAGCAATTTGCAAAGCTTTCAAAGGATGGAGACATTATCTATTGGGAGCAAAACACACCATAACTGTATACTCTGACCATAGAAACTTACAATTTATGAGCTCTGCCAGACTACTAACTCACAGGTAACTGAGATGGATGCTATTCATTGCAGAATTTGATTTCATTGTGACTTTTAGACCAGGAGTAGATAATCGTAAGGCTGATGCATTGTCTAGACAAGATTCTTCGATCACACATACTGAACAAAAACCCATGCCTATTATAACACCATCAAAAGTGTTGTGTTTAATAGCAGCCGAGAAGTTCTTTGATCTCATTCGTAATCATTTTCACATCACCAAGTGGCAAGAGTGGTTACAACATGACACCAACAGGTCCATTCAACAAGGCCTACCTTTACATTAATCTCAAGTATTTCTGCCTACTGAGGAGTTAAGAGAGACAGCATATCATTGGTTGCATAGTCATCCTCTGGCAGGTCATTCAGGTCCTCAAAAAACACTAGAACTCATGAAAAGGTATTTTTGGTGGCCTACATTTGTTCATGACTTAAAGCAAATGCTACAATCATGTGAAGTATGTGAAAGATGCAAAAGTGAACATAGCATGCCTAAAGGTCTATTGATACCTCTACCCGTTCCCAATCACCCATGGGAACATACCTCTATGGATCTTATTACTGGTCTTCCTCAAGTAAAGCAATTTACAACCATTTTAGTGGTGGTGAAAAGTCTTACCAAATATGCTCATTTCATTGCATGTAAAGGTCTCCCAACCTCAGACACCTTAGCAACTATCATCTTAGAAAACATTATTCGCCTTCATGGACTTCCAAGAGTCATCCTCTCTGATAGAGGACCACAATTTTCTGCACGTTTTTGGCAGCAATGGTGCAAGGCTTTACAAATTGATTCAACTTTATCCACTAGTTATCATCCACAAACGGATGGTCAAACAGAGAGACTAAACCAAAGTCTAAAACAATACTTACGATGTTATGCAGCAACGTCTCCTAAAACCTGGCTGGATCTCTTGTGGCTTGCAGAATTGGCTTATAACAACTCTCACCACTCTTCAATAAACTCAACTCCTTTCTATGGTTTATATGGGCATCATGTGCACATTTTGCCAGTTACGCTACCTGCTTCTACTCAAACCACTCCAGCAGTCATGGACATGTTAACACACATGAAAAAGGTACATTCACAATTGCAAACAAATCTACACCAAGCAAAGAAAAATACAAAATGCAATGTGACAAAAATCACCAGCCTGGTCCTCAGTATACAGACAAAGATAGAGTTTGGTTATCCACAAAAAACTTTGTATTCAAAAATAAAAATATGTTTCATCCAAAATTCATAGGGCCCTATGAAGTTCTGCAAAAAGAGAACCCTGTAACATATAAACTAAAATTGCCATTGTCCTTGAAAATGAATCCGGTGTTTCACACTTCACTTCTTAAACCTGCTTCGCCCTCAAGTGTCACACAACCTGCTCCTCCATTAGTCCAAGGTCATTGGGAGTATGAGGTGCGATCTATCCTAGACTTCAGATATCGTGGGTCTTCCCTTTGGTACTTAGTGTCCTGCAAGGGATACAGACCATAAAATGACTCATGGGAACCTGCAAGACATGTCCATGCACCACGTTTGGTGCGACACTTTCATCTCCTCCATCCTGATAAGCCAGGCCCTGGACCGTGCTTGGGGGAGGGGTGTAATGTCAGGAATAAGGATGTGCGCGGTCCAGGTCCCGCCTGAAACTCCGCTGGCGTATTTTAGGCGCTTCATGCGCACTACTTGTCAGCCCCTCTTGTTCTAGAAGTGGTCATTAGCATCTCCTGTACTGTGGTAAGCTCATGTAGCTGCAGGGTCAGGACATCAGTGGACAAGATGAACTTAGTGCTATTCTATGAATGGACTACAATTCCACGGTTTCTAGAGGCAGCGGCCATCTTGGGTTGTGGCAGGCCTATAAAGCCCAGCCACACCCAAGCACATTGCTCACTATTTTGAAGACTTCGATGCAGTCAGACCTCGTGGGGGTTCCTCTGAAGAAGGGCAGATTTCCTGCAAATCAGAGTATCCTTGTTTCCATGGTGAATTCGGATACAAGTAGGTTGTACTCGTAGCGTTAAGGTCTTGATAAGCCCAATCTTGAAGGGAGTTGTTACTTCCAAAAGTAAAGCACCCCTTAGCACAACGAGCAAATCGATTTCAGTCCAAAGAGTAAAGTGCTCCTGGCACGATGATAAAAGTGCTTCAGGCCAAACGAGTAAATCGGCCTTGGCGCGACGATCAAAGCGCTTCGGACCACATGAGTAAAGCTCCCCTTAGCACAACGAGCAATGCGCTTCAGGCCACACTAGTAAAGAGCCTTTGGCACGATAATCAAAGCGTTTCAGGCCACATGAGTAAAGCGGTCTTGGCTCCAGGAATGAAACGCTTCAGGCCACATGAGTAAAGCGTCCCTTAGCACAACGAGCGTAACGCTTCAGACAAAGCAAGTAAAAGTGCTCTCTGGCATAATGAACAAAGCGCTTCATGTATGATGATCAAAGCGCTTCATGAACAACAAACAAGACGCTTCTGCCCAACGAACAAAGCGCTTCAAGTTCAATGAGTAAAACTTTCAAGGCCTTAGTAGTAAATGTGAAACCGTTTTAGGAGATAAGCAAATTATAGTTTTCATTGTTTTTTTGGGAAGCATAATATGTGAGATACATATTTAAGTCTTTGAGAATTTCTAGGCTGAGATCAAACGTTTATGTTATGAATGTATAGTTGTTACATGATTGATATTCAGAGCATGACCATAGTCCAAAGCTCTTGCCATCTCTAGGTTCAGAGGTTGCAGTTTGCTCTTATTCCATGATTCAAAGAAAGGGGCTACGCCCAATTCACAGAGGTCTCAATCTGATATCACGGAGACCCCTTTATTCGAGAGCCTATTGGTGAGTTTATACTGTTATGAATGAGTATATGCATATTTGTTCTAACCGTTTCTTTTCAGATCTCTCTCCCTGCAGTTCCCTACCCTAATTCCCTTACCCCCGCCTGGCTTCATCATAACTCTGTGCTCTGATAGCTTTCTGAGTTGGTGACGCCGGGAGGTGGGCCTTTTTGTTCAGCAGCGTGCAGATCCAGAGGAAAGGGCACTGTGACACACAGTCTCTCTAGTGGATGCAGTTCTCAACTGGTTCTGGAGGGGGCTTTGTGCCCAGAGTGCTTCATCTTGCCAAGGACTGGGGTAGTGGATGCAGTTCTCCACTGGTTCTGGAGGGGGCTTTGTGCCGAGAATGCTTCATCCTGCCAAGGACTGGGCTAGTGGATGCAGTTCTCCACTGGTTCTGGAGGGGGCTTTGTGCCCAGAGTGCTTCATCCTGCCAAAGACTGGGGTAGTGCATGCAGTTCTCCACTGTTTCTGGAGGGGGCTTTCAGCCCCGAGTGATGCACATGGTGTATGGCAGTTCCCATTCCCTCACCTGGGTGTCAGAGCCACACGATTGTCTGGGAACAGGTAGCATGATACTCCATGGAGGTAGAGACACACTGAACCCTGCGGCGACTTTGCCCGCCAACTGCTGGTTCTGCCAGTGCTGGTTGTAGTGCCTCATGTAGTCTGTGCAGGGTTCAGGATGTCTCCTGCAGCCTCGGACGACTGCCCACTGAGGATGATGTTCTTGTCAGCTGTGGTGGCACTGTCTGAGCACGTCGTGGGGCAGGTGGCGGTGTCTGCGGCGGAGATGCTGCCGGTGGTGCATTTGTCAGCACCTGTGGAGGGAGACAGCAGGACGTCTCCTGCAGCCTCGGACGGCTGCCCACTGGGGATGATGCTGGGGACTGTAGCGGAGGCAGCAGATGTGCAGGTGGCAGTGCAGGTGGCGGTGGTTGCGACGGTGGCCACCGCCGTACATGTTGCTTTTCTGTCTTGCAAAGGGGTGACACCAGTCCCTCACCCGGAGGCTTCGTGCCCTGAGCTGACTTCCCTTTAGCCCTGTGTCCCTTCCCCACCTTGGAAGTCACTGCTGGGACCTTGGCACTGTCCTCTTTTGTCTTGGAGGAGGCCTTGATGGGTGGTTGGTGCGGCTTTCCCCTACGGCATGTGGGCCCCTTCTTCACCTTGGCAGGTGGCGAAATAGGGTGATCCTTAGCCTCACTAGGTGGCACACTGGCAGCCCTGATGGGTGCTGCCCGTGATGTTACTGGACTTGCAGGGACCACAGTGCTCGAGGATTTTGTGGCTGAGGTGCTGGGCTGGGATCTGAACATCCTGGCACTAGGGGAAGGTTGGGGGGGAGGTGCAGGGAAGAGGTCAATTTTAGCAAGGAAACGTTTTTTAGACACACTGGGACGGTAAGATGGAGGGGGTTTGGGAGTGGAGGAAGAGGTAGTGGTTGTAGGCGGTGTACGTCTGCTGAGTTTGGGTGAGGGTGCATGGGCTGGAGGCTGTTGTGAGGTGGGTGTGTGCCTGCGTTTGTGTAGCTTGGGAGGAGGGCTCACAGACACACTGGGAGAGGACACAGGGGACGTGTGAATGGTAGTGGGGTTGGTGATTGCACGTGAGCGGTGTGTGGTGATGGGCGTGCTGGTGATGGAGGTAGTGGCTGAGGATGTAGTGCATGCAGGAGTGAGTGGAGACGAGACTGGGAGGGAGAAGGAGGACATGGAGGAGGGGGACACAGTGGAGGCAGTGGATGTTGGTGTGTCTGCATGGGGATGGTGCTTGTGTGAGTGCCTGTGGGATGTGTGGTGCTTGTGTTTGCCTGAGCCACTTTTGTGTGTTGATTTGGGTGAATGCTGGTCTGAAGGTGTGCTTGGGATAGGCTGGATTTGAGGGGATTGGGTCTGGGTAGTGGAAGTTGGAGGGGGGAGGCTGGACACAGGGACAATGGCTGCCATCAGTGCTGAGGCCAGAGCCTGAAATGCTCTCTGTTGAGCTGCCACGCCAGAATGAATGCCTCCAGGTATGTATTTGTTTGCTGCAAATGCCTCTTGACACCCTGGATGGCATTCAGAATGGTTGATTGCACAACAGTGAGGGATATCAGGAGGTCAATAGCCTTCTCACTGAGGGCAGCAGGGCTGACTGGGGCAGGGCCTGAGGTGCCTGGGGCGTCGGAGATGCCCACCCTCCTGGTGAGTGGGCACGGGAAACACGCTGAGGGGCTGCTGGGTGGGCGGTGCTGGTATGGGGAGTGGCGGCTATAGAGGTGGCACAGAGGTGCCCGCCACCGCAAGGGAGCTCCCATCAGAGGAGGAGTCACTGTCACTGGTGTCTCCTCCTGTCCCCGTCATGGAGCTCCCCTCACCCACCGTCCCACTGGTGCCTTCAGACTCCGTACAGTCACCCTCCTGGCCCATTTGGGTTGCAGCTAATGCACACAAGGACAGGGTGACAAAACAAAAAGGGGGGGAAAGACAGAGGATACACATGGTCAATGCCAGCAACAACACCACCGTTGGCTGACACAACACACAGGGAGCAGCTCTATGCACTAGGCCATGCATTAACAGTTCAGGGGAAAATCACATGCCCATGGAGGACTGTGCCTAGACCCATTTGATGCACACCTGGAACCCAAAGGAGCCTGACTAGGTGTGGAAGGCCACTACCACTTTTGGGGTTGGAGTGCCACTGAGCCTGCCTAACAATGGATCTACCCTGGTACGTTTGCCCTGGCCTAGGGGAACCCACAGCCCACTTCCCTCACCCAAACACCTCATAAAGCACGCAGAGTCAGCTGAATGAAACTGTACTCACCCCCTTGTGGCTGCTGTGATGCCCTCAAGCGCCCATCCAACTCTGGATATGCCACCGCCAGGATCCGGTACATCATGTGGGTCATGGTGTGACGGGCACCCCTTCCATGTTGAGAGGCCATCCCCAGCTAGGCCTCTGCCATCTTCTTGCTCCAGCAGCGCAGGTCCTCCCACCTTTTACGGCAGTGGGTGCTCTGTCTACGATAGACCCCCAGGGTCCGAACTTCCTTGGCAATGGCACGCCAAATACCATTCTTCTGGTGGGCGCTGACCTAGAGGAAAAGTAAAGTAAGAATGGATTTTACTCCCCCGTCCGGTTCTTCTTACTCATTGGCCACAACCTCCCACCCTGGCCCAGAAACACATACACTGACCATCCGCACATGCTGGCCTCTGCCCACCCCCAGCCTGTATCTTCCATCCACACCACTCCATGCATACATGTCCCATCCATCATTCTCACAGTGTACTCACCTGTTTGTCTGGAGGGCCGTAGAGTAGCGTGTACTGGGGGAGGACCCCAGCCACCAGGTTGTCCAACTCCTCTGCGGTGAAGGCAGGGGCCCTTCCCCCCAGACACTGTAGCCATTGTCGCTTCCAGACTCAGGTCACAGCGAGCACTTAGGTCCTCTCCTGTTGAAGGTCAGGTATCAAGTGAGTGAACAGATAGAAAATGGCGGTCACGTCCGCGGCGGTGCGTACCGTCACCGCCGGCGTACATCATCATTGGCTCCTGGAACCCATAGGGGCCAATGATAACCAATGCTGAATTGCGCCTCGGTGTTCGTCCGACTACCGCTGCGCTGCACAAAGCCAGCGCAGTTACCTCATTT